>NW_027361690.1:38475000-39675000 GCF_039654945.1 Dendrobates tinctorius
TATATAAAAACCCACCCATGGCCTGGACATGCCTTCTAGTCATGGGGCCTTACCTTCTAGCCTATTTGGGTCACAGTCTGGACCTTACTGTGAGCTAAATTGCAATACTCGTCACTGAACAGTGTATCATAGAATGTTAGAGCTGGAAGGGACCTCCTTGGTCATCTGGTCCAACCCCCTGCTCAAAGCAGGATTCACTAATTCATCCCAGTCAGATGTCTGTCCAGCCTCTGTTTGAAGACTTCCATTGAAGGAGAACTCGCCACCTCTCGTGGCAGCCTGTTCCACTCATTGATGACCATAACTGTCAAAAAGTTTTTTCCAATATCAAATCCAATGTCATCCCATTGCTTCTAGTCTTTCCTTGTGCAAATGAGAATAAAGTTGATCCTTCTACAATGTGACAGCCCTTGAGATATTTATAGACAGCTATTAAGTCTCCTCTCAGTCTTCTTTTTTGCAAGCTAAACATTCCCAAATCCTGTAACCTTTCCTCATAGGACATGGTTTGCAGACCGATCACCATTCTGGTCGCTCTTTTCTGAACTTGCTCCAGTTTGTTGATGTGACGTCTTTTTTAAAATGTGGCACCCAAAACTGGACACAGTATTCCAGATGAGGTCTGACCAAAGAGGAGTAGAGGGCAATAATGACTTCACGTGATCTAGACTGCATGCTTCTGTTAATACATCATAGAATCGTATTTGCATTTTTTGCTGCTGCATCACACTGTTGTCAGTGTGTATGGATCAGTGGTGTTCTACTCCGTTCACTGCTTACAGGTTTCAGTTGATGGGTGGGGGTGTCAGCTGTGGGATCCCCCCTGATCTTATACAGATGACCTATGCTATGGATAGGTCATTAATAAGTAAGTTCCAGACAAACCTTTTAAACTAGCTATACACCTTCAAAAGTAGTCACCCAATTGTTAATCTTCCTGACGTCTCTATATGTATGCCTTTGTGGTGTCTCTATATGTATGCCTTTGTGGTGTCTATATATGTGTGCCTTTGTGGTGTCTATATATGTGTGCCTTTGTGGCAGCTGTTTATCTCCACCACTAACAAAAGGATTCCAATTCAGCATACCTGCCCTTCTTTTTATCTGTTTGGGGAGACTAGGGAGACCCTTATACACATATGGTAGATGACACGTCCCATTGAAAAGGGCTTCAATAAAGATTGCGAGAAGTTATCAGATTCCATATGCCTGCAATCTGGTTCATATAGGTAACGTTTCCCAACACTGTTTTTTTCTTTAAACCACGTCCCATATAGTCACACTAGCTGAACATGGGGTCAATGGGTTAATAATAAGCCAGCTTCTCATACCTCCCAAGACTACTTGTCATGTGCTGCCTTTCCTCTGGGGTGTATCCCATCCAGTCCTTGTGCACCTGGCTGTAGAGCTCCTCTCTCAGGCAGTACTTGCCATCCTTTGGACTTAAGCATCCTACCTAGGATTTAGAAAAGAAATGCACGGATATTAAATTTAGAGAAAGAACCTCTCACATTACAGATATGTGAGGAAGGCCGTCTATTCTAGGTAGATATGCTAAACAATAGGGTTCAAATAGTCGACTCTGATAAAGCAGATCATAATACATCCAACCTTGTTATTTAGATATCAGGTCATAAAAGTCTGAAACTTTATACCTCCGTCCTCATTCAACTGTTCTCATTGGGGCCTTAGATGAATAGAAGGTCACTGAGCTTAGATGAAACCGCTCAAGGTTAATCTTTCCATAAAATGAAATGATTTCAGCAGCTATCGCCTCGTAATTCAAATTAGGAGACAAAAACAAGTTAATCCTTTAATTGGGTGTAGCGGGTGTATCTGTCCAATATACGGTAAGATTTGCATATTGGCAAGATCTCTCAAGCTCATAACTGGCATTTCCCCAGAAAAATACATACCCATATAAGTTACGTGTTCATATTAATGCCATAGTTTAGGGAAGCTAATTGGCCTATAAATATAAAGCCACATAGAGCTTGCTGATTGTAGCTTTCTGATCCTTACATTCCCTATGGAGTAGGAAGGGACCTCTTGAAAGCCCAGGACTTTAGATTTCTAAAACATGTGAAATACTGAAAATATGCAATATTAAATATACTATATTATATTAATTATTTAGTTGGCCTGTGGCTAGGCTTCACAGATGTACCAACATGGCTGCCATGATGGCCTTCAGCAGGTCCTTTGCTACAATGGAAGACCATTGGAACTCTGCAGCTACACTGGTTCGCAACGCGGATCCATGGATTGAAATAACCCTTAAGGATTTATGTGAGACTAAATCTCCGAAACCTGATAAGCAAGAGGCCTTACAATGACTACAGTAAACCCATGGCCAGTAAAAAATTTTAATGTGCACAAATGTAAAAATATAAGGCTTATACTTCTGTTCTGTAGTAATCTGCATTTCGTTGAGTAGAATCATTCAGGATCCAGGCAGTCTGACCATAAAACACACCCTAAAATGGGCTTCTATTATGCTTGTCTGAAATGGGCTTAACCATAATTTTACTAATAAGGCAAGTAAATTCTCTATATACAGGGTATGATGGCAGCTACTCGTTATGTAATCTTCAGTGTAAGTTTCCAGAAAAAATACACGATGAGTTGATTTTGGTTCCTAATCCTGAGCAACTCGATCATAAACAGAAATAAATTCATACCTCATCCAGGGCAGACAGTAGCTCTGTGTGATCTCTGGGAAACATGTTGGATTTTTCTAAGCGCTGTATGAGGTCATGTTTCCGACACGGCTTTAAGGCTAGGAGATGAATAAGCCACTCTTGAAGTGGTCTTCGCTCTCCATTCACTCGGTTGCATTTCTTGGCTGCTGGTGTTAAGAACACTGGAGGACGATGACTGGGTGAGGAGCTCTGGGGTCCAGACTCTATATTGTTCTTACCAGAGATCTTGACACATTTGACTAGAAAGAAATAAACACAAATGCGTAGTAATGTGCTATAAGTGCGCGAGACATCTTATACAATTCCCCTCAACACTACAAATGCTTGGTTTTTAGGATACATAGTGTTTTTCACTTTATAAAGGTCTATGACTACTGCCATTTTAAAGACCATATAGAAAAAAAACACATTTCCTCATATATATATATATATATATATATATATATATATACATACACACACACATCTATGGTTTGACATCTTTGCCCTTGTGGATTGGATGGGTTGTTACTGACATCTGATGAGTATTTCATGTCAATAGCACTTTTAGAGATATATTTACTTAGAAAATTGGTGAGATGTCCAAAACTTATTTCACGTGCTGTATATCCTCCTAGGGAATCAGTCGGAAGGCTTTTTCTATGTAATCTGATGACAGCATGACGTAGGGGTTAAAACATAGAACTTAAAGTGAACCTGTCACCAGAAAAAAACGCTATTAACCTGCAGATATTGGGTTAAGCTGCAGGTTAATAGCGTTACTAACCTCCCCAGCGCCTGCACGAAGCTGAATGATGGAGGAGGAAAATTAACTTTATTCTCCCTGACATAATTTGGTTCCAGTCACAGAGGTGGAGCTGGTTCTGTCACCGCTCTGAGTATAAGGCCGGAGTCACACACAACCATTAAAAATTTGGGCCGATTTTAACGGTACGAAATCGCCCAAAGATTTCTTGTCCAGGGATCCGTCTGTCATCCCATTTTCCGGCAATGAACCGATTTTATTCTCATCTAAGCATCAAATTGAAGTCCAATGCCAATGCCTGATGCTCTTTCCTGTGACCTGGAGAAGTCTTGCGATTTAATCGCAAGTCACACGTGTGGTGCGTTTTCAATGCGATTTTTTATCGCCCCCATAGACTTGCATTGGCGAATCCGATCCGAAAATCGGTGACTATCGCAGCATGCTGCAATTGTCTCGGTCCGAGGAACGGATCTGATAAAAAAAAGCATGATGGGAGCAGCACCATAGAATAACATTGGGACGAATGCAATGCGATTTTTTTTTTAACGCATTGCATTCGTCCGATTTTATCGCTAGTGTGACTCCTGCCTAACTGCGCCCCCGGCCCTGACTGACAACCGGCCCCAGAGAGATAACTGAACCAGTGCCAGTGCCGTCTCTGTGACTGAAACCAACTGCTGCCAGGGTAAAAAAAAAAGCGAATTTTCTCCCCGCAACATTTGGCTATATGCAGGCACCAGGCAGGTTAATAATGCTATTTAACCTGCTGATTAACCCTACATCTGTAAGTTAATAGCATTTTTTTCTGGTGACAGATTCACTGTAACAATGCGTCACAAGTCAGGCTGTGTGCTGTTGTTTATTTAGACTGAATGTTTTATCAACAGGACATTATCATTGCTATGATTAGCTGGCACGAAGGCGGCTCTCGTCCAAATCTGCCCCCTCCTGTTACAGGCATTTCTCTGTCTATTGACTTTGTACATGGGGAGCCTGGTGTGGGCGAGGTTAGCTTCCTCAGCTCTGCTTCAAGCTACATCTAAAAACTCTGAGTGTATCAGAACCACTGCACCCAGTACACTAAGTGATACATTGTTGGATTCAGAGTCTCTTTCTCTACATCATGCTGCTCTTAGGTGAGGTAGCAAAAACCTACTGACAGATTCCCTTTAAGTAGTCATCTTATAAGAAGTTGTTAAAAATTCTAAGTTTACATATTTTTTATTTTGGGGAAGCTAATTGGCAATTCTTGTCATCATAGCTACAATTCTCATAGCCATATACCTGACTGCATTGTAATCCACCAATATATGAAAGGGTCGGCGATCTTGCTTATTTTTATATGTTGTTCCCACCCTCAGTAAATAATCTCACTTTCCTACTTTCACCAGCTTGTACATGTTCCAACTCCGCTGAGCATTTGCTTTCCCTGATCTATTTCAAGTCTGAGCTATCCGGTCTTCATGGGAACTATTCAGACCAGACAAACTCGTTCCTCATAATCAAGTTCCTTACTTTTACAGCTCTTGTCTTGGGAGTTCAAAAGCAAATGTCACCTACAGATGTATTGTAAACTTACTTGAAGGATGAAGAGAAAAGAAAAACTATCTATCTATCTATAGATCTATCTATCCCATATGTATTTATCTATAGATCTATCTATCCCTCCCATATCTATCTATCTATAGTATTATCTATCTATGTTTATTAATTTAACTACATAATCTATATTATACAATATATAATTGTTCTCGATACTATTTTTCTGTTTGATATCCATCTACCTTGTATGATTCTGACTTATCAATCTGTCTGTCTATCTATCATACACTACAAAATGTACAAAAGTATTGAGAGACCTACACTTTACACCTAAAAGATATTTTATGACATCCCAGTTTAAAAATATAGGCATTAATGTGTAGTTGATCCCTCCTTTGCGGCTACAACAGCTTCTACTCTGCAGGAAGACGACGTTCTACAAGATTCTGAAGTGTGTTTGTGGATTTTTTTGCCAAATTTATCCAGAGGAGCATTTATAAGGTCAGAGACCTTAATAATATAGGGTACTTACCGTAGTTAACATAATTTTGATGTAAAAAAAAACATCAAAGCCATCCCACACCATCACGGTGACCCTAATTGGGACTGTCCTAACCTCTAATATTAAAACCTTACCACTGAACCCAGCTAGTAGACACACAGCCATGGGAAACTACACGAATTTAATGCCCAGCTCAAAGAAAAGGCAGACCACAACTTTATATGCACTGAGTGCAAAGAAACTGAAGTAAAAAACCTAAAGAGATGAACTGCTATATAAGTTGGTGCGCATGCAGCATGTAAGTACATGTTCACACTGGTCTAGATATTTTATGACATCCCAGTTTAAAACCATAGACATTAATGTGGAGTTAACCCTTCCTTTGCAGCTACAACAGCTTCTGCTCTGCTGGGAAGACATTCTACAAGATTATGAAGTGTGTCTGTGGAATTTTTTTGCCAAATTTATACAGAAGAGTATTTATTAGATCAGAGACTTATTTTGGACGAGAGGGTCTGGCCCACAATCTAGGTCATCCAAAATTTTGGCACAATTTTGAGTTTTGCAAAAATATTGCAACTTTTTGGCATAAAAGCTTTGATGAATCAGGCCCTGGGACCTCGCTGACCTTTCCCGGCGCCTGCGCACTGCAGTACTCTGCTCTGCCCTCATCAGGGCAAATTACGCCTGCGCCGGAGCCGCGATGGGAAGAAAAGAAGAGGACGTCATCGCTAGAAGATGGGAGGCGCGAGACCCGGGACTGCGACACCCATCAGACTGAAACCGGACCGCCCCTGGGTGAGTAAAATATATCTCGTTTTTCTTCTCTTTCAGGTTACATCGGGGGCTTATCTACAGCATTACAGAATGCTGTAGATAAGCCCCTGATGGCGGTGGCCGCATCTTATATGCGAAAAAATAGGTGACAGATTCCCTTTAAAATCTTAGGTCTAATATGTCTTATTGAGCTAAAATGTTGCCATCTGTGCACAAGAGCCAATAAGCAACAACTCTTGTTTTTTTGGAACCAAGTATTAAGTTTTTTTTTCTTTATTATTTTTATATCTATTTATCAATTATAATATTTATGTCTTATTAATCAGCATATAGGGAAAAAATGACTTCTGAATTTTCTGAGCAAACATCTAGTGAAGTAACGGCAATAGCACTGGCCAGCTTTAGCTAAGATATTTTCCACAAATACTTTAAATGCAGAAATGGCTGCTCTCCCAGCTATTCGATTCTTACATATCAGGTTGCTAGGCTATTCATGCTTGAAAAGAATATCGATAAAGACAAACACGCTAATTGGGCCCTGAAAAGAGTAATTAGTGAGAAAGTGGAGGTTGGAGTCGACAGAGCTAGCTGGAGGCTTGTTAGCTAATGCTCAGAAAGCAGGTGCACGCCGCTAAACCCCCAATGCCGCTCAGGTGAAACGCCCCTCTGAGAATGGCAGAAGCCGAGACTCTTAACCCTAACTTATACCATGCACTATGTGAACACGAGCAATGCTGCCTGCTGAGAAAAAGGCATCGTGTAAGCATATAATACGGTATTTGCCAGTTTTCAAACCAATGGATAAAACAAAGAAAAATATAATGTAATGAACATTTTTTTTTCTCATTTGGCTGTTGTATGCACGAAAATATAGCGGTCTATAAATGTATTAATATAAAATGAGTAGTGCAAAACTAAAATCAAATTGCCTTGTTTATTATACTGTATGTTTCCCTGCCTAGAGTCTGCCCCTTTCCCTTCCTCTCATCCCTGCACCACGTCCGTTTCTCCAATGATCTCAGTTTACATTTTTCACGTCCCCGGTGCTGTAGTTCAATACTGGTGATCTGCTCTACTAATCCCAGTTTGTGGAGCGTTGAAAGTATTGTGGTGACCTGCAGAAAATCATAATCAGCTGTTTTCTGTTGTTAGTTTCTGGTACTAAAAGGTTAAAATACTAGTAAAAAAAAAAATGCATATAGTAACATGGGAACATGTACTGTACATGTTGCTAAAAGTTAAAAATATTTCTTTAAGAAAGGAACTGTAAACTATACTGTCGACAAACTTTACCTAAATCTATTGTATAGATGAGTGTAAGAAACTTTGTAACACACTGTATATACCTTTATCAGAGAACTCTACTTCTTACTCCACTTATCACCCACTTCTTCCTCTCCCCCTGCCTCCTAAACTCACCATACGCTCTTAAAAAAAAGCTCAGTTCCATCTTGCTCAGACAAGCTCACTGTGGAGTCATCTTATTAGTCTCTTTGGAGAGAGGATGGGGAGGAGGGTTGAGGAGCAGTGAGGAAATAGGGAAACTGAGGCACAGAAGTCTTTTACCTTTCCCCAGAGCTGGATTCACATCTACACTGCTCAGTACTGCTTAATAATTCCCTCCATGCTGCTACTATTTCTTCTCTGTGTGCTAATAAAGTAATAAAGAACAGGAATATATCCCTGTTTATGGGGGAGATTACAGCAGCTAGTATCCTCTCACCTGATTAGAGTCAATTGCAAATGTAGCGATAGAGTCTGCAGAGGAAAAAACTGGTGAAAATGCAGGATACAAGTCATACGAAGGCCAGGAA
The DNA here is from genome assembly GCF_039654945.1 of Dendrobates tinctorius. Classification (NCBI taxonomy): domain Eukaryota; kingdom Metazoa; phylum Chordata; class Amphibia; order Anura; family Dendrobatidae; genus Dendrobates; species Dendrobates tinctorius. The sequence goes on from NW_027361690.1 coordinate 38,483,083, forward strand.
TACTGCTATTCCAATGCACACAAGACAGTGATTCTGAAAAGTGTACACAAGACAGTAAGGGTACCGTTACACTTAGCGATGCACCAGCGATCCCGACAACGATATGGATCGCTGGTGCATCGCTAAGTGGTCGCTAGTGAGCTGCCACACAGGCAGATCTCACCAGCGACATAGCAGCGGTCGGGGGTCGCTACTTACCTGTCACACTAGGCGATCTTGACGTCCTCCCGCCCGCGTCCACGCGTCGCTCGTCGGCGCCACAGGAAGCGCCCGACGAGAAATGGTCCAGGACCTTCTCGCGCGATCAGCGATAACCAGCGGGGGAGCCGGTCGCAGGTAAGTATCAGACATAGCGATATCGCTGCTGCGTCACAAAACCATTGACGTTTCAGCGATATTGCTAGCGATCTCGCTGTGTTTAACGGGGGCTTTATCCTGAAATGTTACTTGAAAGTACAGCTGCCCTTCAAGGAACTTTTTTCTTACATTAGTGTACCGACGCCGAGGTAAAAATGCTTTTTTTTTTTTTTTTTTTTTTTACTTTTATGGTAATTGAAAAGGGGTTTTCCAGTAGTGGACAAGCGCTTTAGTGTACAAATGAAAGCCAATACTAACAATTTGCAGGGTTCCTCCAGTATTGCAAATAATTAGGTAAGATTATCCTGCCCGACGGATATAGGTTGCCTATACTTAGCTACCTCTTGTATATTTTTTAAATGTAGTATTATAACTACTCAGAACATCCCAGGGGTAGGACATTTTCTTCTAAAATGATGGTGTCTGTGTTTGGTTTTCAAAGTCCAGCAGGTGCTGTATATATGGGTGAGAGGCAGGATAAATGGATTTTTAATAAGATGAAATGTGGAAGGCATGCGTCACTCAGCCTTCATTACGTGCATCCATCACTTGCTAAAAGGCCTGTGTAAGCTCCTGGAACAGGGTTCTAGGAAATCCTTCATATCAGCAGTGAAATCCTACGTGTGCCTATATTCATCACAGCTCGTACTTAATCCACTCAGGCTAACTGTATGAATTTTAGCTTAACTGAATGACAGTAAATCCTTCATTGAAGGTGAAGGCTGAGCTAATATTGGCACCCAAACTGCACGGAAAACATATGTCTTGATTTCCCACTCATAAATGAATCATCAGCTGAAAGCATGAACGTCCGGATCAGTAATCAGCCATACACCATATGGAATACAACCTCCCTGCCCCTCAGCAAACACGGCTTTATCAGAACACAACTGCCCTGATACTGACACCTTCTCGATCATAGGCGTACAATGCACAAGTATTCGGAGTTGTCAGATGTGGTTTTCATGTTCTTTCACGTTAGCTGATATGCCTCTTGCATTTTTTAATAACAGTTAAATACCTGAAAATGTCTGCAAGTGCCAACAGAATAAATTTACAAAGATATGGCAACGGCGTCTTAATGGAATAGCCCCTCTATTCTCGTCTGTGTCACAAGGAAGAGCTGCCTTTTTTTTTTCAAACAATAAAATGTGAAAATGAATGAACAAAAAAGAAATCGAAATCAGATCAATATTTGGTGCGACCACAATTTCCTTTCAAAATGCCATCGAAGCATCACTTCTTCTAGGTACCCTTGTACTCAGTTTTTTCAGCGTTTTTTAATGCATTTTTTAATGCAAATTTTCAGCTGCGTTTTACAGTGCCAGAATTCAGAAATCTCATGCACACAGCTTGTTTTTTTTAAATCAGTATTTTGAGCTTTGCTTGGTTTTCTGCACAATAGAACATGTCACTTCTTTCAGCGTTTTTCAGCCATTGAAAGTAATGGGTGGGGAAAAAACGCTGAGAATCCACACCTAAAAACGCAGGTGTCAGGTTTTGCAGTGTTTTTTGGTGCCAAAACCTGATTGAAAAGAATGAGATTATTTTTTATTTTTTGCACTAAACTTTATCAGCATGCACAAGAAACAAATGTAGCATAACTAAAACACAGGAACAAATGCATAGAAAACGTAGCAAAATGCAACAAAAATAACACAAGAAAAACCAAGCAAAACGCTGAAAAATGCCTAACCTAACAAACGCCTAACCTAACAAAGATCTCAGCACTGAGGTTGTTCCAAACATCTTGGAGAAGTAACCACAGATCTTCTATGGATGTAGGCTTGCACAAATTTTGCGATTCTACATGTAATCACAGACAGACTCAATGTTGTTGAGATCAGGGTTCCATGGAGGCAAAATCATCACTTCCTGGACTCCTTGCTCTTTTTACTGAAGATAGTTCTTAGGCCAGTTTCATATGTCCAGATAATTCCGGTACCGGAAAAACCGGTACCGGAGCTATCCGTGTCCGTGTGGATACGAGGTACCTCCGTGTGGCACACATGTGGCAACCGTGTGATGTACGTGTGCAGCATCAGGACCACACGGACGGCGCCGGGAAGAGCTGTTCCCGGCGGCTGTTGCTGAACGCGGCAGACATTCTTCTCTCCTGCTCTGCCGGCAGGAGAGAAGAATGAATGAAAACCCAATGTGGGGTCCCCCACTGTTTATGGACCAACCAGATGAAACTTACAGCTGGGGGCTGCAACCCTCAGCTGTCAGCTTCATCAAGGTTGGTTGTCAAAAATAGAGGGGTCTCCACGCTGTTTTTTTTAAATTATTTAAATAAAAAAGTAAAAAAAATGGTGTGGGGTCCCCCTTATTTTTGACAACCAACCTGACTAAAGCTGACGGCTGAGGGCTGGTATTCTCAGTCTGGTAAGGGGCCATTGTACTTGCCCCCCCAGCTGCCTATTCTGGAGCTTAGCCTGGTTCTTCCCACTTGCCCTGTAGTGGTGGCAAGTGGAGAAATAAGGGGTTAATGTCACATTGCTATTGTAAGGTGACATTAAGCCCGGATTAGTAATGGAGAGGTGTCAATAAGACACCTATCCATTACTAATCCTATAGTAAATAAAGGGTTAAATAAATAAACACACACACAATAAGAATAAAGTATTTTAATGAAAGAAGACAACATACACATTGTTTAAATCTTTATTACACTGCTAATTCCTTTGCCATGCCGTCGATCTCCTGTAAAAAAGTTTAAAATAATAAAGCAACAATATCCATACATGTGCGGTGCTCAGTCACGTCCCACGGCGTAAATCCATCTCGGGGGGTTAATCAGTTTAGAGGCAGAGCACTGCTAACACAGCCGCTCCAACTGTAATCTACTGGAAAATGAATGGAATCACCAGGCACATGCTCAGTAACTAGCTGTGACGTCACCACTCATCACTGAGTCTGCGCTCTGCTTCCATTCATTCCCCAGTAGATTACAGTCGGAGGGCTGTGTTAGCAGCGCTCCGCCTGTAAACTTATTAACAGCCCCGAGATGGATTTACGCCATGGGATGTGACTGAGCGCCGGACAGGTATGGATATTGGTGCTTTATTATTGTAAACTTTTTTTTACAGGAGATCGCGCCACAAAGGAATTAGAAGTGTAATAAAGATTTAAACAATGTGTGTGTTGTCTTCTTTCATTAAAATACTTTATTCTCATTGTATGTGTGTTTATGTGTGTTTATTTAACCCTTTATTTACTATAGGATTTCATTCATTTTTCTCTCCTGCTCGCTGTTGCCGGCAGGGCAGGAGAGAAGAATGACAGATGCGGTCAGCACCAGCCACCGGGGAACAGCACTTACAGTAGCCGCTTCTTCCGGCGGCCGTCCGTGAGCTCGGAGGACAGTGTGAACTGTTCTCCGTGTGCACGTGTGCAGCACATGTTGCGGGCCGTGTGTCCGTGTTAAAGTGGACATGTCTCCGTGTTTTGCACATGTTCACGCGGTCCGTGAAAACACGCTGACATGTGCATAGACCCATTCATTTGAATGGGTCTATGTGTGTCATTGTCTCCAGTACGTGAGAAAACTGTCACTACAGGTACCGGAGCCACTGACATGTAAAAGAGGCCTTAATGACATTTGCTGTAAGTTTAATAAGAACATGAAGACTAGGAGGGCACCACTGAATAAAGGTTGGGGGGATACACCTGTGGTCAGTAAGAGAGTAAACCAAAAAAATTGTAGAAAAAGCTACTGACCATGAACAGAGATCACCACATAAATTGTAAATTTTATTAATTGCAGAAAGACAACACCGTTAAAAACAATTAAAAGGTCATAAAATGACACATGAAAGACACTGCAAGCCCACAATAGAGCTGACAAAACTCACTCCATGCACAAGAGCTAATGAATAGGCTCAACAATAATATGCAATAACTAGGCATTCATGTCCATAAAGTAACACACACTCCACACTCCCACACTAACTCACAGCACTCCACAAGCTCCCCCTACATGTGAGCGCCACTACTTAGGGTCGGCATTGACTGGTTTCAACCTAGGTGCTGTGGGTATTTCAAAACCACATGGGTTCTATTATACCTGTCATGCACCTTATAGGTTGTTGAATTTGTGCTTTATCTATTGTTGTGCCTTATCCATGAACATGATGATGGCTCCTTATTTAGATGCACTCTGGTAATCATACCTTTACATATGTGTTATAATCCCCTTTAAGCATTTTTTTTTGGGGGGGTATCTAAATTGCTTTTGTATATTATATGTCATTTTTGTCAGGCACCCTGTGTGTTACTTTATGGACATGAATGCCTAGTTATTGCATATTATTGTTGAGCCTATTCATTAGCTCTTGTGTATGGAGTGAGTTTTGTCAGCTCTATTGTGGGCTTGCAGTGTCTTTCATGTGTCATTTTATGACCTTTTAATTGTTTTTAACGGTGTTGTCTTTCTGCAATTAATAAAATTTACAATTTATGTGGTGATCTCTGTTCATAGTCATTTGCTGTAAGTTTGGGGTCATTGTCCTGCTGCAGAATTGATGTTTTTTTGAAGGCTAAGGGTAGTCATACCAAATATACATTGGATTCGGAATTCTCTTTTGTTCACTTGGAATTTTGTTAATTGATAAAAAATAAACTATTAACATTTCTATTTTTTAAAAGATCCTTACTGTGCAATATTATTTCCACACCTGCATAAAACTTTTGAACAGTACTATATATATACATATGGACATACACCTTATCATACTTTTTATTGGACAGCTCTGACACATGCTTCTGATGCCATCCGCCAGTGATCTGTCACCCATATATCACTGGGTTTACAAAAATGTATAAGTTCACATATATAAATTTTTATAATATGTTATTGTATAAAGGCAATGGTATTCACTAGGGTTTGAACTACGGGTTGGACTGAAAGCCTCCATATCTAATATATAAAGCTCAAGTTTGTGTATGTATGTATGTATGTGTGTGTGTGTGTATGTCCGGGATTGGCATCCGCACCGTCGCAGCTACAGCCACAAAATTTGGCACAGTCACACGTCTGGACCCCGAGAGCGTCCTAAGCTATGTTGTGAGGTGAAATTTTATCCCTGCGCGTTCCAACTCACCAAACAATTTTGCCCCTATCTACATAATGGGGAAAAAGTGTGTGTCTATCAAGCCCCGCCCCTCATTATGATGTCATAATGGTTGCCATGGTGACGCTGATGTCATCATAGGTTGCAAGCCCCGCCGCTCATTATGATGTCATAATGGTTGACTATGGGATGGAGGATGTGTGATGGGTATATGGGCACTCGACTATGGGATGGAGGATATGTATGACGGGTATATGGGCACGGGACTATGGGATGGCGGATATGTATGATGGGTATATGGGCACGGGACTATGGGATGGAGGATATGTATGATGGGTATATGGGCATGGGACTATGAGATGAAGGATGTGTGATGGGTATATGGGCACTCGACTATGGGATGACAAATATGTATGATGGGTATATGGGCATGGGACTATGGGATGGAGGATGTGTGATGGTTATATGGGCATGGGACTATGGGATGGAGGATGTGTGATGGGTATATGGGCACTCGACTATGGGATGGAGGATATGTATGATGGGTGTATGGGCACGGGCCTATGGGATCGTGGATATGTATGATGGGTATATGGGCACGGGACTATGGGATGGGGATGTGTGATGGGTATATGGGCACTCGACTATGGGATGGAGGATATGTATGATGGGTATATGGGCACGGGACTATGGGGTGGAGGATGTGTGATGGGTATATGGGCAGTCGACTATGGGATGGAGGATATGTATGATGGGTATATGGGCACGGGCCTAAGGGATCGTGGATATGTATGATGGGTATATGGGCATGGGACTATGAGATGAAGGATGTGTGATGGGTATATGGGCGCTCGACTATGGGATGACGAATATGTATGATGGGTATATGGGCATGGGACTATGGGATGGAGGATGTGTGATGGTTATATGGGCATGGGACTATGGGATGGAGGATGTGTGATGGGTATATGGGCACCCGACTATGGGATGGAGGATATGTATGATGGGTATATGGGCACGGGCCTATGGGATCGTGGATATGTATGATGGGTATATGGGCACGGGACTATGGGATGGAGGATAACTATAATTTTCTATAACTAACCACAGTTAGTTACTATGCCAGGGCAGCGCCGGGCTCTTCAGCTAGTTATAAAATATATGCAAAACTATCTGACAAGAATTTTTCTGAAATTAAAAAGATCGTAAGAATGGATCACTACAACAACGGGTTAGATTTCATCTTCGGGAACACACATACCGCCTGCCCCCACACCATGGGCCATCTATACATCCAAGACAACCAGACAATTACTAACATAATATAAAATCGTTTTCCTGCACTAGAGAACCCAGAGTCATAAGCCCTTTTAAAGAATATGGAGTTAAATTATGGGCTCCCTAATTTCTCCTGTGGCATTGCTGTAGTAAAACTGAACAGTTACGGTGCCCATACACATTAGGTAGCTGGACAAGTTAGTTCTGCCTTCAGCTATCACTCCTGACTCCTGCAACAAGCCGAATATTCATGTGCTGCCAATGGGGAGAGAAAACAACTTCTAAACAACTCTGACAACTTAATTGATACAAGAACAACAAAATAAAAAAACATCTTTTTCTCCAACAACATGACCTCTCTGCGTAAAGCCAGAGGACCCCATACACTTTATATTTTTGAATCTAGTATAGACTGTAGGTGGCGCTAGTAACTGTAGAAAAGAGAGAGGAACACTTGCTGCAAATTAGGAACACACACCACCAATGTGATCAATAAAATATAAATAAATAATTAAAATTTGCGCTTAATAATGAACCCCTTTAGCTTGTAGTGACCTAAAATATACACACAAATGAATTGGATTGCTCCAAGTTAGGTAGTTATTACCTCAAGGTGTACTCTGAGCAAATGTCTGGACTCCAGAGGACCAGTAAAGAGCGCTGTGTGTCTTGATGTGAAGTCAGATTGAATGATGTTTGCCAGATAAACGTGGGTTAATGCCATAGCTCTTCAAGAGCGCTGTCCCGGCCGGTGACAGACACTCCACGCTCCCCTCTTCCTACGGCGCGCCGGCGTGCAGTGTGCACGATGTGAAGCTGTGGCGTGAGATGAGCCAACAGGACCTTCGTGATGTCACTGGTCACGTGATAGATTACAGGGAGCACAGTGGACCAATTCCTCTCTGACTAGTTTTGGAAAAAACACGGTTTCCTTCATCAGGGATGGTCCAATGGAGGCATTGGTCACCTTAAATATCTTCTGGTACAACCTTTAATTGAATCCAAATAATTCAACCTCACAGTTTAACCACTTAGGTGCAAGACTGTCCATATTAAAAATCCACTGACTCTACATGCGGGACATTTGCTTAATATAGTCTCCTTTTCTCCAAAAAAGGATTGCAGGATTTGTAAAACATTAAAAACAGAAAAACAGTTTACCATATCCAACGGAAATGAAATATTTAAAATCCGAGATTTCATTATGTGTAACACAGCAGAGGTTATCTATTCATTAAGATGCCCCTGTGATAAACTATATATAGGACACACAAAGCGTCCATTACGAGTAAGGGTGAATGAGCACTTTAGGAATATAAATAAAAAATTCCTAGGACATCCCTTGTCTAAACACTATTGCGAATATCATGGGGATCCCCTATGGGACCAACAATCACAGGTCTCCAAGTTGTGCGCAAAAGTTGGAGAAAAGGAGACTATATTAAGCAAATGTCCCGCATGGAGAGTCAGTGGATTTTTAATATGGACAGTCTTGCACCTAAGGGGTTAAACTGTGAGGTTAAATTATTTGGATTCAATTAAGGGTTGTACCAGAAGATATTTAAGGTGACCAATTCCTCCATTGGACCATCCCTGATGAAGGAAACCGTGTTTTTTCCAAAACTAGTCGGGGAGGAATTGGTCCACTGTGCTCTCTGTAATCTATCATGTGACCGGTGACATCACGAAGGTCCTGTTGGCTCATCTCATGCCACAGCTTCACATCATGCACACTGCACGCCGGAGCGCCGCAGGAAGAGGGGAGCGTGGGGTGTCTGTCACCGGCCGGGACAGCACTCCTGAAGAGCCATGGTATTAACCCACGTTTATCTGGCAAACATCATTCAATCTGACTTCACATCAAGACACACAGCGCTCTTTACTGGTCCTCTGGAGTCCAGACATTTGCTCGGATTACACCTTAAGGTAATAACTACCTAACTTGGAGCAATCCAATTCATTTGTGGGTATTTTTTAGGTCACTACAAGCTAAAGGGGTTCATTATTAAGCGCAAATTTTAATTATTTATTTATACTTTATATTTTTGGCCAGTCCCGCAGGTTTGGTCGACTTTCATATAATGTGTATGTTGATCTTTATCACCATGTTTCCTTACAGATGAATGATCGGCGGCACATTATAATCATTTATGATCAACCAATCAACCATTTATCAAGGAACTCTTAAAAAATAAGGATTTTCCAAAGATGAATACCCCTTCAAGGCACAAGAAGCAAATAAAGTTCAGGATCAAATCCAATTAGGACATACAAAATAAGAGACAGGCACTGAAACAAGACATGACAGGCCCTTGTCTGACAACTTTAGGAGTGACAAGTTTGTAGCTTCACTACTATGCATCATCAGTGATGTCCCATAAAATAAGAGGAAATTCAGGAAATCTATTGCAACAAACCTGCTACTATTACTTTTTACTATTTCTCATTATTGAAACGCCCCACTGCACTAACTACCATCCATACATACTTCGATGAGATGCTCCGGGCTTGATCTCAATGGCTGTCCTGCTCCACGTTTCCTTCTCTACCTGAGACATGCGGTCACGTGTTAACTGGTAGGATTCATCAGTGGCACATACAGTGATCTTGTCCTGTATAGTGCCGATGCAAGTCAACTGCTTGTCTCCAGTCCTAGAACAGATATTAAAGAACTATTAAGCATCCTTATAATATAAATCGTATTAAAAACAGTAGACCTGCATTGAAAATAAAAAAAATGGTCATGACTCATGAACATCATAGTTTCATTTAAAGCAAACAATGAAAAGTACTGTCCAGTGAATGAATATACAATCACAATTGGGACCTGAGGCACTATCTTCTGAAAATGTATCTAAAAGACTAGACCAATATTGACAATAATTAAATATGTTGGGCCAAAGGTTTGAGTTTCATGGCTGCAATGCTATTTAGTGTATACAGTGTTCAGCATAAATGAGTACACCCTTTTTGAAAGATAATATTTTAATCAACATCTCACTGAACATAAGAGCAATTTCTAAATTTTTGACAAGACTGAGTTTCATAGTACACTTTTTAACCCATAACATGAAATTAAGGTTAATATAACTTTCATTACAAAATCTTCAGTTTTACTCAAATTAGTTGAAACAAAAATGAATACACTCCCATCAAAACAACTATTTCTAGTATTTAGTAATATTATCTAAATCTAAATGTGTTTTTCTAAATTCATGGTGCCTACAGGGAAACATGATGGGGGCAGTGTCCATATGCCCAGCTGCAAGAGTTTTGCTGGTGTCATTGATGATACATTTCAGTGATGAATCATGAATTCAGAAATATACTTTTCTGCATTGAAAGAAAAAAATGCTACCATCACTCTGTGCCCTTTGCAGATGTGCATTTTCTCTAAATGTATGGTGCCTACAGTGAAAAATGGTGGTGGCAGTGTCCTTATGTACTGCATGAGTGCTACTGGTATTAGGAAGATATGTTTCATTGATGGAATCATGAAATGATACATGTACTGCTCTATGTTAAAAGAAAAGATGCTACCATCACTCTGTGCTCTTGGTAGACATGCATGTTTCCAACATGACAATGATATTGCATTTCTGAAGAACAACAGGTGAAAGTGATTCAGTGGCTATGTATGTTTCTTGATCTGAACCCAACAAAACACCTATGAGCAATTCTAAAGAGACAAGTTGAACATCACTTTCCATACAACATCCAGGCTCTAAAAGAGATCTTGAAGAATGGAAAGAGACAGATGTTGCAATAAGTCACCAGCTTATTCATTCCTAAAAGACTTGGTGTTGTCCTTAAAAATCATAGACATCATACGAAACACTAGTTGTAGTAGTTTTTTATTTGGGAAGTATTTATTTTTGCATCAGCTAATTTAAGAAAAACTAAAGATTGGGTAATTCGAGTTATATTATTAATCTTACTTTAATGCTATGGGTTAAAAAATGTTCTATGGAAATTTTGGAAATTGTTCCTGTAGTCACAGAAAAATAGAAAAGAGCAGCATCCAGTCCGGGTGAAAAAGTATCCAAAAGTTTTATTCTGCCATCAATAAATACAACGTTTCGACCACAGCATGGTCTTTTTCGAGTATGATCTGTATTCAGTCAGATATTGATTAAAATCTTGCTTTTCAAAGGGGGTGTACTCATTTATGCTGAGCACTGTTTATTGCATCTTCATCAAATCCAAAACTATCTGGATTGTCTCATTACTCAAGAACATCATTGCGTAATAATGTCACCAGGATGATTGTGCTGCTTGGACTGCAGAAGTGTACCTTGGAGCCCCAATGGAGAACCTATAACAGGTCCCCAACCTTCCTTGTACCATGTAGTTTATTGCAGTCTTTTTTATATTCCTGAGGGATCATTTGGTGCTAGTTCTGCCTCTGAAACCCCTGCAGATATAGTGCCATGTGCACAGTTTCAACTTGTAGAAGGAAATTAGTTTATACCAGAAATGCATATCCAGGGCTCACCAAATTGCTGCCTAAGCAATGCACTACTTATAGACTGCGAAATGGGAATAAAGGGCTTTTCTGTTATTATACATACGGTTGTTTAATAGAAGAGGAGCTATGTAAATGTTTTTCATAAGACTGGGCCACATATTACAATCAATGTACTGACAGTGACAATGTTATTTCATATACACTCTTATACTCATTACTTTTATTTTAATCAAAGATAGTCCTTTTCTACTGCCAATATTTTTTAAATCAGTTTAAGGGCTCATACTCACTTGCGAGAGACTCACACTATTCTCGTGCGAGTCTCTCGCATGAAATCCTGGCACTGCCGCCGGCACTCGGACCGGAGCGTGCGGCTACATGTATTTCTATGCAGCCGCATACTCCGGTCCGAGTGTCGGCGGCAGTGCCAGGTTTTCATGCGAGAGACTCGCACGAGAATAGTGTGAGTCTCTCGCAAGTGAGTACGAGCCCTAATGGTCTCACTACAACCCATTTTTCAAATAAAGCTGGTCCGGTCCTCAGCTGACAATATACCGGTGGGTCTAAACCCCAGTACAGTAAACAGTTAATATTGTAGGCAGAAACTGCAGTCAGGCATAAATTTACCCAGGAAGGGTTACTAATAACACAATGCTTTGTGAGACCTTTGTATGATTTCTAGAAGGTTTAAAAGGACAAACAGAAAGAAGAGTCCTCCATGGGACAGCCATTTTATGGCGTATTTCAGGACTTGAAAGTTATCCCCTATCGATAACTTAATGTTCTCACTCGGACCCTAGTGATCCTGAGTTTTGGGTTCTGGGTTCTGAAAACCAATCTCAGCAGAGCCCCCTTGACCTCTGCTCAATTCATTGTTTACGGGACTGCTGGAAATAGCCGAGTTCCTTGTTCCAGGAGTTGACTTTCAATTCTGGAGTTACACTTTTGAAAATGAAGAAAACTCTTACAGATTGGAGAAAAAAACTGTAGAGACACCAGTGTTGACCAGTGAGGCAGACCTCATTTACAGTCATATGTTAAAGTTTGGGCACCCCTATTAATGTTAACCTTTTTTCTTTATAACAATTTTGGTTTTTGCAACAGCTATTTCAGTTTCATATATCTAATAACTGATGGACTCAGTTATATTTCTGGATTCAAATGAGGTTTATTGTACTAACAGAAAATGTGCAATCTGCATTTAAACTAAATTTGACTGGTGCAAAAGTATGGGCACCTCAACATAAAAGTGACATTAATATTTCGTAGATCCTCCTTTTGCAAAAATTACAGCCTCTAGTCGCTTCCTGTAGCTATTAATGAGTTCCTGGATCCTGGATGAAGGTATTTGTGACCATTCCTGTTTACAAAACAATTCCAGTTCAGTTAAGTTTGATGGTCGCCGAGCATGGACAGCCCGCTTCAAATCATCCCACAGATGTTCAATGATATTCAGGTCTGGGGACTGGGATGGCCATTCCAGAACATTGTAATTGTTCCTCTGCATGAATGCCTGAGTAGATTTGGAGCGGTGTGTTGGATCATTGTCTTGCTGAAATATCCATCCCCTGCGTAACTTCAACTTCGTCACTGATTCTTGCACATTATGGTCAAGAATCTGCAGATACTGAGTTGAATCCATGCGACCCTCAACTTTAACAAGATTCCCGATGCTGGCATTGGCCACACAGCCCCAAAACATGATGGAACCTCCACCAAATTTTATTGTGGGTAGCAAGTGTTTTTCTTGGACTGCTGTGTTTTTTAGCCTCCAAGCAAAACGCCTTTTTGTATGACCAAACAACTCAATCTTTGTTTCATCAGTCCACAGGACCTTCTTCCAAAATGTAACTGGCTTGTCCAAATGTGCTTTTGCATACCTCAGGCCACTCTGTTTGTGGCGTGCTTGCAGAAACAGCTTCTTTCGCATCACTCTCCCATACAGCTTCTCCTTGTGCAAAGTGCGCTGTATTGTTGACCGATGCACAGTGACACCATCTGCAGCAAGATGATGCTGCAGGTCTTTGGAGGTGGTCTGTGGATTGTCCTTGACTGTTCTCACCATTCTTCTTCTCTGCCATTCTGATATTTTTCTTGGCCTGCCACTTCTGGGCTTAACAAGAACTGTACCTGTGTTCTTCCATTTCCTTACTATGTTCCTCACAGTGGAAACTGACAGGTTAAATCTCTGAGACAACTTTTTGTTTTCTTCCCCTGAAAAGCTATGTTGAATAATCTTTGTTTTCAGATCATTTGAGAGTTGTTTTGAGGAGCCCATGATGCCACTCTTCATAGGAGAATCAAATAGGAGAACTACTTGTAAGTTGCCACCTTAAATACCTTTTCTTATGATTTGATACACCTGGCTATGAAGTTCAAAGCTCAATGAGGTTACAAAACCAATTTAGTGCTTCAGGAAGTCAGTAAAAAGTAGTTAGGAGTGTTCAAATCAAGAAAATGATAAGGGTGCCCATACTTTTGCACCGGTCAAATTTTGTTTAAATGCAGATTCCACATTTTCTGTTAGTACAATAAACCTCATTTGAATCCAGAAATATAACTGAGTCCATCAGTTATTAGATATATGAACCTGAAATAACTGTTGCAAAAACCAAAATTGTTATAAAGAAAAAAGGTTAACATTAATAAGGGCGCCCAAACTTTAACATATGACTGTATCTAATCCTCCAGATACTGTATGTGACATGGGTCAAGTGACATGATTAGGCAGCATAAGGACAACTTTACCTATTAACCGAGGCCTTACATATGACAGTTTTCGTTCTGTTCAATGTCTCCTACAATTTATAAAACATTTTTACTGAGTAAAAGGTTTTTTAAAAAATAATTCTCACCATGAGGTGCCCTGTCTAATGCACTCGAAACTTGACTGAGGCTTATCTTTAATCTCTCTGGAGAGGTAGAAGGCAAAGACCCGAACTCTGTCATCTGAACCAGAGATGGGAGAAGGAATCTTGATGTACTGTTGATTAGAAAAAAGAAATCTTGTTAAAATGAAGCTTTAATAGTGTTTAATTCATTCAAAATTGTGGTTGTTTCACTCTAAATGTCATTATAATGGCAGCGGAACCCATATAAAACCCATATAACCCACTGCAGGTTAACCGAGGGTTAGAGGTGTCGTATGAGGTTAGAAAAACAGCAAGCTGCTTATTTTCTGAAAATAGCTCCACCTTTGTCCAAAGGCTGTGTCAGGTATCGCAGATCACTTTCTTTCACAGCTCAGATCCACTCACAACAAAAAAGGCGTCATGCATAAGAGTGGCACTATTTCTTGGAGACTATGCCCACCTTCATCAAGTATGTTTTTCTTTCTGGAAATGTAATGTTTTTGTTGGTGGACTTTTGGCGTTATTTTGTGTCTTTTTAGAATTAAATGTTGCAAGATCCTTTCAATAAGCTATAACCTGTCGCACATTAGTCTTCAACTGAGCAAAAATAAAAATAATGAGATTTTTACCTATGCTAGGATGTTGTAAAAATTCTGCAACATTTAGAAAAGTCACAAATAATGAATTAGCTGAAAACACCTGGATAATGAAAGCTATGTCCATTTTGTGGAGGAAACTGAAAAAATGCTGAGGACTTCAAAAGGTTGTGTGAAAATGGCAAAAGAATTTGACGCAAAAAAAAAACCACAACAAAACAATTTTGCGCAAAAAAGTGATGTAAAAATGGCACAAAGTCATAATAAACTTTGGGGCAAAAAGTCGCGTAAACTCAAAAATTTTGAAATAATAAAAAGAGCAAAAAGAATGATGAATTGGGACTGTTTTATAATTTCACACCCCCTTCAATGCCAGATCAACTCATAGATGACCAAATATAGTTAAAATTGGTCTTTTAGGTTTTATTTCAGGTCAATGATGAACTATGAAACCTATTAATCAGTCATAGAAGCACAAGATGGCAAACATGAACATGCGCAAACCATTCTACAGAATGAGGAAACAAAATAAAATGGTATATTAAAACTTTTCACGGCCGAGAATCCCAGAAATGTTCCCCGAACAGTGATCCGTATGTCATCCGTGTGAAATGCGAGGATGCAATTTTCTCGCATCTAAGCATCCATGTGACATCCTTGTGACATCCGTATGGCGAGATATTCTCGCAGCCTTGCAAAATGGACATTTAACTGATCCATGGTCTCAAATATTCGTAAAAACAGATGTACAGTATATATATGTCAGTGAGACACATATATATATCTTTATATTTCATACACAGCTAGATAGCAGAATAGCCGATACTTCAATTGTCGGCTTCTGTAAAATCATTACAGAAGCCGACAGGATATGACACGTGGTTTACATACAGTAAACTATTGCATATCAGTTAGATTTATATATGCCCCTCACTAATAATGTTAATGGTGTCTGTGTGTAAAATTTTGCAGCTGTAGGTGTTTAACAAAAGCATTTATTCACGGAAAAAACTGGCATGGGTTCCCGTGCAATTTTCTCCTCCAGAGGGAAAGCCAGTGACTGAGGGCAGATATTAATAGCCTAGAGAGGGACCATGGTTATTGCCCCCCCCGGCTAAAAGCATCTGCCCCAGCCACCCCAGAAAAGGCGCATCTGTAAGATGCACCAATTCCGGCACTTAGCTTCTCTCTTCCCATTACCCTGTAGCGGGTGGCATATGTGGTAATAAGGGGTTAATGTCACCTTTGTATTGTAAGGTGACATTAAGCTTGGTTCCCCTGCAGCTGGTGCTAAGCGCTGTTGTCATTCTGCTCTCCTGCTCTGCCGGCAACAGAATGCAGGAGAGCAGAATGAATGAAAACCCGACGTGGGGTCCCCCTCAGATTGTGAACCAACCAGATGAAACTTACAGCTGGAGGCTGCAGCCCTCAGCTGTCAGCTTCATCAAGGTTGGTTCTCAAGAACAGAGGGGTCCCCACGCTCTTTTTTTAACTCTTTAAATAATTTAAAAATCGCAGTGGAGTCCCCCCTATTTTTGACAACCAACCTGACTAAAGCCGACAGCTGAGGGTTGATATTCTCAGGCTGGTAAGGAGTCATTAATCTTGGCCTCCCCAGCCTAAAAACAGCAGCCCCTAGCTGCCCAGAAAACGCGCATCTATTAGATGCGCCTATTCTGGAGCTTTGTCTGGTTCTTCCCACATGCCCTGTAGTGGTGGCAAGTGGGGTAATAAGGGGTTAATGCCACCTTTCTATTGTAAGATGACATTAAGCCAGGATTAGCAATGGAGAGGTGTCAATAAGACACCTACCGATTACTAATCCTATAGTAATTAAAGGGTTAAATAAACACACAGAATTAGAATAAAGTATTTTAATGAAAGAATACAACACACACAGTTTTAAAATCTTTATTATACTGCTAACTCCATTGCGACGCCCTTGATCTCCTGTAAAAAAGGTGAAAATAATAAAGCAACAATGGCCCCTTACTGGCCTGAGAATATCAGCCCTCAGCTGTAGGCTTTAGTCAGGCAGGTTGTCAATAACACAGGTCAACGAAAAAAAATTTTTTTTCTGGTGTCCAAAATATTTTAATGAATTTGGGGTATTTTTGGGGTGCTGATTCTGAATATGTCATCAGTTTTGCCAGATTGGCTCAAGTTTTTGAGATTTTTGGTATCTTATTTATAGCACTTGTTGGTAAATGCGACGCATCATCTCATTAATTTCTTTGGATTAGTACTTGAACTGAGCAGTTCTCAATATAGTTTTGTGTTAATTAGTGTTCTAAAAGTTTGTTCATAGCTTGATTTTTGCACTAACTTTATGTTGTTGTCTGTTTTCCAGTGAAAAGCATGAACTCATCATGAAGAAGTTGTCTTAACGATCCAGACTCATTCTGTTACATTTGTGGTGAATATACACTGCCAAAACATAGAAGAAACATAACACACTTCGTAAAAAAAGTGTATTTTGCCTATTTTGGGGTTATGCTTGGGGACCAAGACAAGTTTTGGGCACCACACATAGTGTGCAAAGCATGTATCGAATTATTACGAAAATGGAGCAAAGGACAAAGAAAAAGCTTCAAATTTGGTGTTCCAATGGTGTGGAGAGAGCCAAAAAATCATCATGATGACTGTTATTTCTGTGCAGTGCAAGTGCAAGGATTCAATAAGCATAAGAAACGAAAATGGGAGTAACATGGAATCTGCAAGAAGGCCTGTCCCTCATTGTGAAGATGTGCCTGTACCTGTGTTTACCATAAATAACAGTCATCATGATGATTTTTTGGCTCTCTCCACACCATTGGAACACCAAATTTGAAGCTTTTTCTTTGTCCTTTGCTCCATTTTCGTAATAATTCGATACATGCTTTGCACACTATGTGTGGTGCCCAAAACTTGTCTTGGTCCCCAAGCATAACCCCAAAATAGGCAAAATACACTTTTTTTACGAAGTGTGTTATGTTTCTTCTATGTTTTGGCAGTGTATATTCACCACAAATGTAACAGAATGAGTCTGGATCGTTAAGACAACTTCTTCATGATGAGTTCATGCTTTTCACTGGAAAACAGACAACAACATAAAGTTAGTGCAAAAATCAAGCTATGAACAAACTTTTAGAACACTAATTAACACAAAACTATATTGAGAACTGCTCAGTTCAAGTACTAATCCAAAGAAATTAATGAGATGATGCGTCGCATTTACCAACAAGTGCTATAAATAAGATACCAAAAATCTCAAAAACTTGAGCCAATCTGGCAAAACTGATGACATATTCAGAATCAGCACCCCAAAAATACCCTAAATTCGATGAAATATCTTTGGCACCAAAAATGCTGTTGACCAGTGTAATAGAGGGGACCCCACGTCGTTTTTTTACATTATTTAAATAATTTTAAAAAACAGCGTGAGGACCCCTCTATTCTTGAGAACCAACCTTAATGAAGCTGACAGCTGAGGGCTGCAGCCCCCCATCTGTAAGTTTCGTCTGGTTGGTTCACAAACTGAGAGGGACCTCACGTCGGGTTTTCATTCATTCTGCTCTCCTGCTTGCTGTTGCCAGCAGAGCAGGAGAGCAGAATGACAGCCACGTTCAGCACCAGCCGCCGGGAACAGCACTTACTTTAGCCGCTTCTTCCCGGTGGCCATCCGTGTTGTCCTGATGCGGCACACGTGCGGCACACGTGTGCCACACAGAGGTACCACGTATCCACACGGACACGGATAGCTCCAGTACCGTGTTTACCAATACCGGAATTATCTGGACGTGTGAAACTGGCCTTAGGAAAGGCCAAGTGATGAAAATTTCCCAGCTTTATAAAAACCCAGCTTCCTCTAACTAAAGTTTGTTTCATTTAGGGCTCGTGCAGACGATCGTATATTCAGTCCGAGTGCAGACCGACAAAATATCGGATCACTCTCAGACCAATGTTACTCTATGGGGCCGTGCACATGAGCAATTTTTTTCCTTGGACTGGTGAGTTGGATTTAATCATCGGATCGCACTTGGCCATGCAAGTCAGTGAGTCCATGGAAAACATTGGACTCCACTCGGATGTCAGTCTGATTTTCATGGACTGACAGAATGGAGAAGATGGAGGAATCTTTTTTTTCCATCTTCACGTCATCCGAGAAAATTGGAGCACACTGTGATCACACGCTGATCAAACTCTGATCACAAGTGTGATTAGCATAATCGGTTCAATTCTCTCAGATGAGCAAAATACGCTCATGGGGTGTATTTTCTAAAATTCCAGGTTTAATAAAAAAGTAAATAAAATCATTCAATTAAAAAAAAATAAACTGCATTTATTTATGTGTTTAATTTTGTTATATAATTGCTTTAATCCTGATAGGAAAGAAACAGCTATAAAGCAAGGAGGTTGTTGCTCTTTGGTGGGAAGTCTGGGTGGGATCGAAGTGAGTTTTTGCTCAAATGAACCTGCTGAGCAAGTGTTGAACATGTCTATGAATCTCCTTTGGGGGCTTATCCAGATGCTGCCCTGGTTAAACCCAACAATTAGGCAAGAAAATCGTTGGGGACCTCAATCTGTAAACAGATGGGCGCAAGGGAGATCACAATTAGAATAGTAGGAGCCTTGGGAGGGACTGACACGGATGAGAAAATCATGGGCTGCAGAGCCTAGTACTTGTCATTATCTTGACGGAAAGGTAATAAAAAATCTTGACTAGGAGCCATTTAAAAACAAAATGGCCAAATGGAAATTATTTTATTCTGTCACGTCGAAGTCTTCTTGAGTTCTTCTGTGCTTTTTCATGATGTCATAAAATTTACCGTACCTATATTTTATTGATCACAACTGTTGACAATTAGCAGACTGAATAATACATGCCTTTTAATCTTCTTTAGTGCCACAAAATCCATTTACACATTGTAATGTCCTAAGGATAAACACCAACGAAAAACTGCAGTGGAGAAAGTACAATCAGACGTCACCCAGTGTTTGGGAGTCTCCTTTGTCTTTACATGGGTATCTTCTGAGGTCTATCTACTTGCTTTCTGAATATGGTTGTAGCAGCTTGTGACATCCATGGTTAAGCTGAGCATTGTTTTATTGGTTGCTTAGTCAGGAACGCCGCGTCTGACAGGTAAGTAACGACCCCCGACCGCTGCTATGTCGCTGGTGAGATCAGCCTGTGTGGCAGCTCACTAGCGACCACCTAGCGATGCACCAGCGATCCTGACCGCGTCATATCGTCGTCGGAATCGCTGGTGCATCGCTAAGTGTTACGGGACCTTTACATGATCGGTGCAGTAAATCAATAGAGATGTGCGATTTCAATGATTCCAGTTATGTACATTATTGATGTGTTTACTCAACTAAAGGTGCATTCAGTGTGAACACAGACACATTTATTTTGTGGTTTGGTGCGTGATGGCAAAAAATATGAGCTTATGTGTTAAGTGGGTACAGCGGAAGATAAATTCACAAATGCATCACTGGTCATTTTTGATAAAAGCTAATGTGAGCTGAGCCCCTCTTCTTTACCTTTGCATCAGCTACTCAAGGCTGAAAAGGTTCGGTCTGTATTCACACTGCTGTTTATGAGGGTGAGGAAAATATAGAGATTTAAATGTTTTATATAAGACTACAAATAAAAGCAGTTATTCTTCATAAGTGACAACACGACTTTTCTTGGGCTGTGGGTAGAATTGCAGCTCAGCAGTGTGGGCTTTATTTATGTGGATTTTGGAGCAGTATCCACGGCAGAATGCACTTCAAATACTCTTGGAATAAGCTTTCTATTGGTTTCAATAGGAAGATAGGAAAACACTTTCTGTATTGCTATCTTTTTTCATGAGAAATAATAAGCTATGTAATAAAGAAAAAAAGGCTCCATATTCCCATAGTCAACACCAGAGTCAGAGTAAACATACCCTAAAGCTCAAAGCCCCAAAGAAGAAAACAAAAATGTTGTGCCAGTGTATACTAATATCGTATGCATGAAGCCGTGCACAGCCTGTTTGTAGTCAGCAGCTTTGGCGGCAACATCATGCAGTCCATAGGAATACATTGCATTCTATGTGCTATACATGTTTTACATGAGTCTGAAACAACAATTCTCTATATATACATAATATATATATATATGAGTATATATGTATATACACACACATACAGTATATACATAATTGTTGCTTGTATTATATGTTTGTTGTATATTTGTTTATATATATACATATATATATGTGTGTGTATATATATATATATATATATATATCTCCATATATATTGGGTAATAAAGTTGTTTGTGACACAAGAGTTTCCATAAAGACTTCTGAGCTTAAAGGCCTGAGTTTAGCCACAAATTAAGGTTTTCCTGACAGTGTTTTTTAAGCAAGAATTAGGATTGGATAAAAAAAAGAGTTAACATCTAGTTTTGGCTTAAACAGACATTAAAAGTTTGTTACCTAAGGTCAGAGAAACATCCTAAAAACTTATATTGATATTTTTATCTCAGTAACAACTCAGGTCTTTGAGGAAGCCCAAGTGAAACGCGCATCGGGGCTGCCAGCACCAGACCCTGGGTCGAGACTATGGGTAAGATCTTTATCCCAATGGCTATAGCTGCATATACTGCCTAATCTCTAGTGCTCTCTATCTGCATCTTCTCATTTCAGCCTCTAGGTTATTAGCACTGAGTCTGGATACCTACTTTTCTTACTACGACTCTAAATGTATTAGATGCACTGTGAGAGCACAGGATTAGTAGTCAGGAATGACATGAAGCACAAGCACTTTATATGCAACGCTGCTATTTTCACTGGTTCCCCATCCACCTTACACATAATCCTTTTGGGTCTGTGCGCTGCTTGCACCATTGTTCCACACTGTCCATTTTTGTCAAAATTTTTCTGTACTTATCTATGTACATTGTTGTTTCAAAATTATACATCTAATAAAATGAGTTACGTTTTATTTGGGACTTATTTTATCTCTTTTTTTCTCTATGCATTTCATAAAGGCAAGGATTTTTTAGTATTATATTCAGGTGTATGAGTAACTAATTATAACAAACAAGTAAAAATGATCATCATGTAGGTTGAAGCAGAGCCAATCACTGAAACAGAAACTGTGTGTGAGGATTAATAATGAGCGATGAACATCCAAACTTTGCTAGAAAGGGGAGGTTGTGGAAGACAGGTTTATGGCACATGTCAAACACCATGGCAACAACAAGACACAAGGTAGTTATATTGCAATATCAAGGACTCTCTGAGGAAAAGATTTCAAAGCAGTCTGAGTTTTCAAGATGTGCTGTTCAAACTGTTTTGAAGAAGCACCAAGAAATGGGCAATGTTGAGAAACATAGATGTAGTGGTCGACCAAAGAAACTTAGAACAGCAGATGATTGAGACATCATACTTACTTCCCTATGAAGTTGTTAATCAGCACAGAATTAGCAGCAACCAGTGGGATCCAGCTAATCACATCTACTGATCGGACAAGTGGTCTTCATGGAAGAATTGCAGCCAAAAAAGCATACCTTCATCTTGATACCAAGGTCAAATAACTGATCTATGCCCAAAAACAGGAACTGGGGTTCAGATAAATGTCAGCAAGTGCTCTGGACTGATGAATCATAACGTGATATATTTTGTTGAAATAAAATGTAGTTTGTTCACCAAAGAGCTAGAGAATAGCACAATAATCAGTGTCTGCAGGCATTAGTGAAGCATGGTGGAGGTTCTGTGCAAGTTTGAGGATGCATTTCAGCAAATGAGTTGGGAATTTGGTCAAAATTATTGGTGTCTTCAATGCTGAGAAATACAGGCAGATACTTATCCATCATGCAAAAACATCAAAGGGACTCCAAATGTATTCAGCAGCAGGACAATGATTCTAAACATACAGAACTATCCTCAGCATAAAGAAGGACAAGGAGTTCTGGAAGTGATGATATTGTCCCCACGGAGTCTCAATATCAGCATCTTCGAATTTGTCTGGGATTACATGAAGACAGAAGGATTTGTATGAGCCTACATCCACAGATCTGTGGTTAGTTCTCCAAGATGTTTGGAACAACCTCCCTGCTGAGTTCCCTCAAAATCTGTGTGCAAGTGTAGAACTGATGCTTTGATGGCAAAGTATGGTCACACGAAATACTGATTTGATTTATATTTCTCTTTGGTTCATTCACTGGGACATGCAAGAAACATAAGAAGGGGAGGAGGAGGAAGAAATATGCTAATAGGATGAAATGTCTGCATTCAAATGCAAGTCGTCTTGCAAACAAAATGAATGAATTGGAGACTCTTATGTCGGCCACAGAATATGATGTGGTGGGCATTACGGAAACCTGACTTGACAAAAGCCATGACTGGGTGACAAACGTACATTTAGAAAGGACAGGAAAGACAAAAAAGATGGAGGGGTATGCATTTTTGCTAAATCAAACTGTGCTCAATGACGACATTGGGGGAGCTGCAACAATTTCACTTTGGGTAAATCTACATGGGGATGGCAATAATTGAAAGCTGCTAATTGGAGTTTGCTACAAGCCACCTAAAATAGTTGAACAGGTAGAGGATGAAATGCTACAATTTCAAAAGGCAGCAAATAATAATAGGGTTCTTAGTATGGGGGATTTTAACTATCCAGACATAGAATCTTCTAGTTGTGCTAAAAGCTGCAAGTTCTTATCCACAGTTCAGGGCAATTACCTCTCTCAGTTGGTAGATGAACCAACCAGGGGAGGTAATCTGCTGGATCTGATCCTGTCAAATAGACTAGATACAATTTCAGATCTACAGGTCATGGAGCATTTGGGAAGCAGTGACCATAACATGGTAAGTTTCAATGTAATTTTAGTTCAAACATTCAAAAGGGGAAATGCCAAAATCTGGAACTTTAAGAAAGCTGATTTCAACACATTAAGGGAAGAGCTTAATCTTGCAGACTGGGACCACGGCGTGGTAACTGGGGATAAAGAAAATAGACCTTGAAAATCAAGATCCCAGAGTCTGGAGGAAGAGTGGCAAGGCACACAAACCAAACTGCTTGAGGTCTAGTGTGAAATTTCCACAATCAGTGATGGTTTGGGGAGCCATGTGATCTGCTGGTGTAGGTCCACTGTGTTTTATCAAGACCAAAGTCAGCGCAGCCGTCTACCAGGAAATTTTAGAGCACTTCATGCTTCCCTCTGCTGACAAGCTTTTCGGAGATGGAAATTTCATTATCCAGCAGGACTTGGTACCTGTTCACACTGCCAAAAGTACCAATACCTGGTGTAAAAACAACAATATCATCGTGCTTGATTGGCCAGCAAACTCGCCTGACCTTAGTATTGTAAAGAGGAAGATGAGATACACCAGACCCAACAATGCAGACGAGCTGAAGCCTGCTATCAAAGCAACCTGGGCTTCCATAACACCTCAGCAGTTCCACTGGCTGATCGCCTCCATGCCCACGCCGCATTGATGCAGTAATTGATGCAAAAGGAGCCCCGACCAAGTATTGAGTGCATTTACTGAACATATATTTCAGTAGGCCAACATTTCAGATTTTCAAATAATTTTTCAAGCTGGTGTTATAAAGTATTCTAATTTATTGAGATAATGACTTTTGGGTTTTCATTGGCTGTAAGTCATAATCATCAACATTAACAGAAATAGACACTTGAAATAGATCACTCTGTTTGTAATGACTATATAATATACCAGTTTCACTTTTTGTATTGAAGAACTGAAATAAATTAACCTTTTGATGATATTCTAATTTTATGAGATGCACCTGTATGTGTGTGTGGCTATATATATGTAAAGCAACATTTTTATGAGCCCTAATTTACAGAAAGGCGACACTGGTGGTGGATCCGCTACAAAAATGATGGCAATATCGCCAACAAAGCAGCTTCAGGAAAGCTTTTTAATAAAGCGGCTTAGTCTAGGAAAAGTTTGGCAGGTGCGCCGGCATCTAAGAAGAAAGCCAGAAAATGGCAGATGTTTGGGGGCAATTCTAAGTCTGCCTACAGCAGAAGTGTTTAAAAGATGTTCAAAATCCTGAACAAATGAACAGTCAGTTATTTCCCATACAAAACAATAGGATCATTCTTTTGAGTGTTTTCTTGTCACTTTTTCAGCCATTTTTGAGCGTTCATGATATAAAAATGGCAAAAAAACGCAATGTGAACATACTAATAGATCAGCTATACATCTCAGTGGGACCCTGCTATACTCCTTTATGTCCTACAGCTTCTTTTCCACAGCTCTATGTACCTTGAAGTCTTAGCTTGTACACATGACTGTATTTTCGGTCCGAGTGCAATCCAACAACACATCGGATAGCACTTGTACCATGTTATTCTATGCACAAGCCCAATATTTTCCTCGGACCGAGCCGGTCCTAGGAAAAAAATCGCAGCGTTCCTTAGTTGGATCCGATTATTGTATCATCCTCAGTCATGCAAGCCAATGAGACTATGGACAACATTGGACTACAGTCGGTTGACATCTGAATGCAGTCTAATTTTCAAGGACTGACAGAATGGAGAAGATGGAGACATTTTTTCCCCCACCTCATCCGAGAAAATCAGATCACATAGTCCCGAAACTCTGATCAGAGTCTGATCTGTGTGTCATTAGCATAACTGACCTGATTCTCTCTGATGAGAGAAAATATGTTGGTGTGACTCTAGCCTCGTAGTTAGCAATGTTGCCTTCCATGGCTGGAGTCTTGAGTTCTAATCCGACCAAGGAGAACATCTGCTCAAAAACCACATGAAGCAAGAAAACAAATCAATGGCATGCTACGTTACTACAGAAATTCCCAAAGGACTCAAACCACCCATACGGTCTGGTATCATTGTAGCTTATAATTATTTCTTTTTCCAATTTTTTAACCTTACAAGCCTGAAATGTCAAGAAAAGAAGACAACAACAACATCCTCTACCTAAAGCCATGGTTTAGAATTCATTTCCATACACGTTGCCCCACAGTCAGACTATTTTACATGGACGTGCATTCTGCACTAAAAGGGATTCAATCCCATTTGCCTTGAAAAGATTATTTCCACACGCAAAGTAAATGAGTGGTATTGATGCTCACAGACAGGACATAGTTAATCCCCAAGCCTGAGCATGCATGTTACAGCGGCCATGTATCCCAGCATCCCTGTACTCAGGCCTCTACAAGTCACGCGCTTGGGGCCCTTACACCGTTCTAAGCATTATCACAAGCGATCAAGCCCCAACTTGTATTCTTGGAGACAGAAGAAGATGGTGAGTCCTGAAATTCAAGTCTACGTCTAGGTGTTTGAGTAATTATCTATCTCCATCTGACTCAGAATACTCTCATAAGTGGCTTTTCTGCTAAGTGGCTGCCTCTGCTCATCTTATCTGACAGAGCCCACTGATGGCTTACGCAGAGCCTGCACGCTGCCCTATAGAGGCGTTTACCCACCACTTTCCAAAGATGTCTGCTCACCTTACTAATCAAGCTTTATATCATGAACAAGTAATCTTGCTTATCTCTCCTGGTCAGCTGCCATCTCCTTAATGTATTGGTAAACTTTCCATATAGTGTGTTACTGGAGCAGCAAACATGGCCTTAGTAGCCCTTACTTAAGCCCTGCTAATCAGATTGAGATGCCACCTCTACATTATCTCCCGAACCAGAGTCTTGCGTTCTTCTATATTGCCCAAGTAAAATACCCTGTAATCTGCAAAAGCTGATGAAGTATGAAAAACAACATCATTCTGCCATTCTGGATGCAACAAGGTGAGGAGCTCAGACAATGGGTTTCAGTGTCCCACAACATTACATAATAGATATAATTGTCCTCCTTCTTCTACAGCAGTGAATAGGAAAATGGGAATATAAATAAGATGATTATAGGAAGAAGTACAATTCAGTAAAACAATTTCATTCAAGTGGATTGTTCATTAAAACTAAACCGTGCATGCATCAAATATCGTATTCTGCATCCTACTGACGCGCTGATGTAATGGATTTTTATGCCTCACATTTAGAATGAAGAGCTCATTCAGATGGCCATATTCTCGGTCAGGTCTGTGTGCTCAACAGACATCATGCTGATCCAATACTAACCAGACTGTTAGTCCAAGTGAAAAAATCCCGATATGCACTAATCTGATCTTATTTATGGACAAGACTAGCGCATGCCAACTCCAAGCATCAGCGTGCTGTTCCACTGATGAGCAAACGAAGCTGCACACGGAGCCGGTCACGTCAGCAATTTGCAGATATGACTGGTCCAAATCGTAGCATGAACCCAGCCTAAAAAGGATAAATAAACTTTTTTGGAAAGGTGTGAGACTACTTGTACGGAGTAGTAGCCTGTATGTTCAAATGTAAACTTCTGATCACAGACATCTTACAGAGGAGGAACGGGGGACATACAGTATGTCACACAAACAGGTGACTGGTCCCTGGAGTTGGGGATCCAAATGATATAAGGTTTCTCCTCTATTATGGGAATAGGTAAATATCAGGAATTATCATGTGTCCATGCACAGGCAAGGGACCCTTTAAGCCTCAGTAACAATGCATCATTTCACTTGAGGCCATCCATTTCCTTACATTCCTTTCCTCAATTTGGTAAATACGCACGCTTGCCTGAGTGTGCCGCTTAAGGGTTTCATGTAGTGTGTTTATACTGGGTTTGGTGTGTACGTTCCATGTATGACCCAGGAAATGCTTACAGGTCAAAAGGGTGTCCTCAGACTGCACAAGAAAGCGTAGCCTGCTGTACCTTCATGTACTGGTGGTCATTGAAAAAAGTATGTATCTAGAGCAGTAATTTATGGAACTGTATGGTATACAATGGCATATTATAAGGTTTTATGTTCAACTCATATGCTTTGAGCTCAATTTAATGTGTTTGGCCAGATTTACAACCCTTAAGGGTAATCTGTCAGTAGGTTTTTGCTCCCTCATCTGAGAACAGTACAATGTAGGCAAAGAGACTCTAAATCCAACAATGTATTACTTTGTTTACTGAGTCCAGTAGTTGTAACACCATCAGCGTTCTTAGATGCAGTATGAAGCAGAGCTGAGAAAGTAAACCCCGCCTACAGAACAGCTAACCCCGCTTACACCAGGCTCTGTATGTACATTGTCTATAAACAGTGAGCTGCTAATCATAGAAGGGGGCAGAGTCGGACCAGTGCTCTAGTGACAGCTAACCAAAGCAATGATAATCACCTAGTGATAAACCCTTTATTGTAAGCATCAACAGCACACAGCTTGACAAGTGACACATGGTTGAATTCAGTGTTTTAACCCCTACCTCATTCTATCTTCAGATTACATAGCAAATACCTGCTGACAGATTACCGTTAAATTACCGTAGTCACATCAAAAATATATTTATGATAGGTCCATATGCAAAAGATTTTCCACTACAGTAAAAAAAAAAATCTACACGTGTATCAAGTGAGAGCATCTGATTACACAGTAGATTTCATCCTTCTCACGGGGTAAAATCTGAGGCGATAATCTCCAAAATAGAAATTTGCCATGTAGGTTTAGCTCTGTGTGGGAAATATGTGCAATGCATTAATGACACTTGCTCCTATCTGACCCCATGACTAGTACTGCTATGGATTTTCTGTGCGCAAATCTGTATAGAAAATCCACAGCATTTCCGATATGCGTGGATGTGTCCTAGTTGTGAAACTTGAAGGACGGCTTATTTAGCCAAATTATGGCTAAAAATCTATTCAAAAGTCTGTATAAATAATATAATTATGTTTATAAGCTTCTAAATATTCTGTAATCTTTAGAAACATTTACATATTGTAACGTGGCTTGTAGCTGAAATGTGATAAATCGATATTTGATAGATCATCTGCTCCACCTTTTCTGTTATGTTCGGTGAGACCTCACCATCTTCCATGTTTTCATTTGGCCCTGCCGGTAATCTTGGAATTTGTTTGTCTTCGGGCCTTTTATCTTCATAAAAACTTTCTAACTACAAGAATATTCCTTTCTGACCATGACCATTATAAACCAGAAAGTCTAATTTCAACAAAACAGTCATCACAAACCCATTAGTTTTCCTTCTTTGCAAAATGCAATAAGGTAACAGAAGAAAGGTTCGTCAATACTGCGCCACAGTACGGCTCTACACCACACATATTAATGCATGCGCTTCACAATTCATCTTTGGGAAATGTTCCGAAACTATCTTCAATGGGAAACTATAGTTTGTACAAAACATGGCTTGCTCATACTTTCCATATAAAAAATAGATTTAGGTTTTTGAGGGCAAGACAAAATTTTTTTTAAATAAAGTGATTTGTAAAATTAATTTGTATCACATTATCTATCAAATGGTAAAGTGGTGGAGCACTACTGGATCCCCCCCTTCTTAACAACTAAAGAGGATTATAATAAAATTAAAAAAGATCGTATACTCAACCTCCTTGACTGGCACTGCTCCTCTGATGTCTGCATATTGTTAGATTACATGACCGCTGCAGCCAATCATCAGTCACTGTTCTGTAACTGTGGACGTCTGCTCTGATGGAATACTGGGAGACACAGCACCAACATTGGAGGGGCAACACTAGTCTGGGAGGAAAATGTATGATTTTTTTTCATTATATTACATCCATATTAGCTGTTATAAGAATATGGCGTCCATTAGCGGACAATCTCTTTAAGACTACATGATATCATTTGATACATAATGTGATATAGGGAAATCTACCAGTCACTTCATTTAAAAATATATGTTGCTTTGCCCTTAAAAATTCATTTCAAAGTTTGAGCTGGTAGGTGTCTCCCTTTTGTCACTGCCTGTTGTAAAGTGTAATCAGTCTCTGGTAGTAGAGACACAGAGAGGGATTACGGCAAATGGGGCTCAGCCATTGTGTCTGCTGGTGTTCTCCTGTTTGTCTAATATACAGGGAATAGGGAGGGTTTCAATTCAGGGCTGGCAAGTCATTGGACAAATGTATTGTGGAAGTGATGGGAAATGAAGATGATAAAGAAGAGGAATCGCCCATGCAAAAATAGTGGATAACAAGCTTGAAAATCAGGACAGTCCCTGCACATATTATACTGGTATGTGCACCAAAAGTAGTTTTACCTTCTTGTGGGGAATGAAAGCAGCAAGGCCGTGCTTTTCTACAGGTTTTGTGTGAAAGGACATGTAAGCTTTAAACAAGCTGTAGCAATGCAGAGGCGTCTTAATTCCCCGGGGCCTGAAAATTATGCCAACAAATATTAGACATGTGTTTTACAGAATACAAGACTGAGACAGTAGTACAATTCTGCATCATTTGTACAGTATATCCAGGAAGCCGAGCTCACATACTCGCGTATGAAGACAAACACTAGATTTACGGCCCTACATGAGAATACAAGTATCTGCAGATGTATGTCAATATCTCACCGTCACGTGGTCTCCGTGTGCTTCACATGAACTCATGTTATAATCTCTCCAAAATTACACTTCTCAAATTGCAAGCTGACATACACATGCCGGCAAGAATGTGTAAAATGCCTTGATAGAGAGAAACACGGGAGGAAATACAACTTATAGCTATAATAAATCAATGGTCTAATTTCATACAACGCAGACATAAGATGAGACTGTCAAATAAGAGATCTTCTGGGGCATTTTTAAATACAAGTTTTAACTTCTGCTTAACATACAACTCACGCTTTTATACTTTTTTAGGAACCATTTGCCTTTATTTGCCCACCAATGGTTTTAGGCATCAGCTTGTACTGATATTGACAACTAACAACATGCATTGAGCCATACAGTTAAAATAGGAAGAAAAACATAAATCACGATGGCCGATGACATATAAAAATGTGAGCGACCGCACATGAAGGTCAATTATACACGACTCAGCCAGCAACGAACCACTTTCCCTCTTTCTATGGGTCCCATAGTAAATGCATGGGCTGCCTCTACAGTATATATGACCTTGTACACATATGATGTCAAACAATAAAGTCTAAGCTGACTTCTAAGGTTGGGGTCTTAATAGCACAGCACAGAATACACAATCTAAGGACGACTTATTTGAAATGACAACTATTTGAAAGAATTGCCAATGTTCAATTTAAGATTTGTGACAGCTATATTTCCCTGTAAAAACATATTAAAGTGCCATGAGTGGCCAGGAACCTAACATCAGTACTAGGTACACACTATTAGAAGTGGTGAAATGGTTTTCCTCTTGTACTTGTGTAAATACATTAAAACACCCAGATGAGCCGCTGCCAAAGTAACACAATGGCTGATACATTCTGAATTCAATGTCCACTGCTGTGCCCAGTACACAAAGATGACGGGCAGCAGTAATTAAAGGGTAAAGTAAGGGTCCCCAGAGCAGTTTGTAAGGGTCCCCACAGCAGATGATAAGGGTCCCCACAGCAGATGATAAGGGTCCCCACAGCAGACAGTAAGGGTCCCCACAGCAGATGGTAAGGCTCCCCACAGCAGACGGTAAGTGTCCCCACAGCACATGGTAAGGGTACCGTTACACCTAGCGATGCACCAGCGATCCCGACCAGCGATATGACGCGGTCAGGATCGCTGGTGCATCGCTAGGTGGTCGCTAGTGAGCTGCCACACAGGCAGATCTCACCAGCGACATCGCAGGGGTCGGGGATCGCGTCCACGCGTCGCTCATCGGCGCCACAGGAAGCCCAGCAGGAAGTGGCCGACGAGGAATGGTCCAGCAGCTTCTCGCGTGATCAGCGATTACCAGCGGGGGAGCCGGTCGGAGGTAAGTATCACATGCAGTGATATCGCTAGCAATATCGCAGCAACATCACAAAATCGGTGACTTTATAGCGATATTGCTAGCGATATCGCAGTGTGTAACGGGGGCTTAAGTGTCCCCACAGCAGACGGTAAGTGTCCCCATAGCGGATGATAAGTGTCCCCATAGCAGACGGTAAGTGACCCCACAGCAGACGGTAAGTGTCCCCACAACAGACGGTAAGTGTCCTCACAACAGACGATAAGTGTCCCCACAGCAGACGGTAAGTGTCGCCATAGCGGATGGTAAGTGTCCCCACAGCAGATGGTAAGTGTCCCCATAGCGGGTGATAAGTGTCCCCACAGCAGACGGTAAGTGACCCCACAGCAGACGGTAAGTGTCCCCACAACTGATGATAAATGTCCCCACAGCAGACGGTAAGTGTCGCCATAGCAGATGGTAAGTGTCCCCACAGCAGATGGTAAGTGTCCCCATAGCAGGTGATAAGTGTCCCCATAGCAGGTGATAAGTGTCCCCACAGCAGACGGTAAGTGACCCCACAGCAGACGGTAAGTGTCCCCACAGCAGATGGTAAGTGTCCCCACAACTGATGATAAGTGTCCCCACAGCAGACGGTAAGTGTCCCTGCTGCGGATGGTAATTTTCCCCCACAGCAAACGGTAAGTGTCCTCACAGCGGATGATAAGTGTCCCCACAGCAGACGGTAAGTGTCCCCACAGCAGACGGTAAGTGTCCCCACAGCAGACGGTAAGTGTCCCCACAGCACACAGTAAGTGTCCTCACAGCAGACGATAAGTGTCCCCACAGCAGAAGGTAAGTGTCCTCACAGCAGATGATAAGTGTCCTCACAGGAGATCATAAGTGTCCCCGTAACAGGCTATAAGTGTCCCCATAGCGGACGGTAAGTGTCCTCATAGCAGACGATAAGTGTCCCCACAGCAGACAATAAGTGTCCGCACAGCAGATGGTAAGTGTCCCCACAGCATGTGGTAAGTGTCCCCACAGCAGATGGTAAGGGTACCGTTACACATAACGATGTCCCAGCGATCCCACCAACGATCCGACGTGGATGGGATCGCTGGGACATTGTTAGCTGATCGCTGGTGAGCTGTCACATAGACAGCCCCTCCAGTGATCAGGACCAGCGAGTACGCTGGTTACCAACGTAAACATCGGGTTTCTAAGGGCTGCGGGGCCCTTAGAAACCCGATGTTTACCCTAGACACCAGCGTGCACTGCAGGCAGGGCGGAAGGTGGAGGCAGAGCGGCGCACAGACAGACCGGTGTTGCTCTGCTATCTGCTACTCCGGTCTGACAGACTGGAGTAGCAGATAGCAGAGCTACTCCGGTCTGTGCGCCACTCTGCCTCCACCTCCCGCCCTGCCTGCAGTGCACGCTGGTATCTAGGGTAAACATCGGGTTTCTAAGGGCCCCGCAGGCCTTAGAAACCCAATGTTTACATTTGTAACCAACGTGCAGCATCGCTCATCGCTGGCTCCCGCTGCCACACGCAGCGATGCGCGCTGGCCAGCGGGAGACCAGCAATGAAAAAATGGCCCAGGACGATCCAGCACAATCAGCGATACCCTGCGGGGGGGCCGATCGCTGCTGGATGTCACACACAGCGATCTTGCTGGAGATATCGCTGATGTGTCACAAAATCAGCGATCTCGCCAGCGAGATCGCTGTGTGTAACGGGCCCTTAAGTGTCCCCACAGCAGGCGGTAAGTGTCCCCACAGCAGGCGGTAAGTGTCCCCACAGCAGGCGGTAAGTGTCCCCACAGCAGACACTTGGTTCTGACAGTTCGGTCCGTACTCAGCAGAGATGGTCAATGAGACAGAACATATAGCAGCTGATGCAGCAATAAATATTATCCAAGCATCAAATCTGCCTGAGTTGATTTTTGTAACATCAAAGCTTTTAAAACATGTCCTTCACAAATCAGGAACCCATGAACAGTCCTTAGAGTTTGCCATACTGACAAATGTGAGAGTTGTCTGATCAAAAAGTGCAACGATAGAATGTTACTATGTTCTAGAGAGCAATGCAAAATAACAAAAACTGGGAATAAAAGGATTGCCTGAGGCGCTAGTGATTATTTGAAAAGGGAAACTGCTGTAAAGAGTTTATTGGCGCTGACAGTGACATTTGTTTGACCCTTTTATACTGAATATCTGTTTAAAGAGTATTTATAATGTACTAGCTGAAGAGCCCGGCGTTGCCTGGGCATAGTAACCAACTGTGGTTAGTTATAACAAATTATAATGATTATTTTGCACATAAAAACAGTGCATCTAATCCTATCCTGTGTGATACTGACTGCTGAGCCGTGTATCTAATCCTATCCTGTGTGATACTGACTGCTGAGCCGTGTATCTAATCCTATTCTGTGTGATACTGACTGCTGAGCCGTGTATCTAATCCTATCCTGTGTGATACTGACTGCTGAGCCGTGTATCTAATCCTATTCTGTGTGATACTGTCTGCTGAGCCTTGTATCTAATCCTATCCTGTGTGATACTGACTGCTGAGCCATGTATCTAATCCTATCCTGTGTGATACTGACTGCTGAGCCGTGTATCTAATCCTATTCTGTGATTCACACTATAGGAACGGAGAAAAGCGCAAATAGGGTCTTATCCAATAAACAGGGTACGAAAGGTATTAAAATTCTACTCACCTAATATAGGAGAGGTTATCAGTCAGCTGCCGCACATCCACAGGTCAGACCAGTGACCGCCGAAACATATAGTTTAATGGAACTTTTTTATGGATTTAGTGTGCTGCTTAACATGACACACATTTACTCGTGCATTAACAGATCGATGTTTTATTCATATTCCCAACGTGTTTCAAAGTACAAATCACTTCTTCCTCAGGGGATGATTTTCTCCTGTATATCATCCCCTGATGAAGAAGTGATTTGTACTTCGAAATGCGTTGGTAATATGAATAAAACATCGATCTGTTAATGCACGAGTAAATGTGTGTCATGTTAAGCAGTGCACTAAATCCATAAAAAAAGTTCCATTAAACTATATAATCCTATTCTGTGTGATATTATCTGCTGAGCCAAGTATCTAATACTATTCTGTGTTATACTGTGTGCTGAGCTGCGTTTCTAATCCTATCCTGTGTGATACTGACTGCTGAGCTGTGTATCTATTCCTATCCTGTGTGATACTGACTGCTGAGCTGTGTGTCTAATCCTCTCCTGTGTGATACTGACTGCTGAGCCGTGTATCTAATCCTATCCTGTGTGATACTGACTGCTGAGCTGTGTATCTATTCCTATCCTGTGTGATACTGACTGCTGAGCTGTGTATTTAATCCTATCCTGTGTGATACTGACTGCTGAGCTGTGTATCTAATCCTATCCTGTGTGATACTGCCTGCTGAGCTGTGTATCTAATCCTATCCTGTGTGATACTGTCTGCTGAGCTGTGTATCTAATCCTATCCTGTGTGATACTGACTGCTGAGCTGTGTATCTAATCCTATCCTGTGTGATACTGTCTGCTGAGCTGTGTATCTAATGCTATCCTGTGTGATACTGTCTGCTGAGCCATGTATATATTACTATTTTGTGTGATACTTTGTGCTGAGCTGTGTATCTAATCCTATCCTGTGTGATACTGACTGCTGAGATGTGTATCTAATCCTATTATGTGTGATACTGCCTGCTGAGCCATGTGTCTAATCCTCTCCTGTGTGATACTGACTGCTGAGCCATGTGTCTAATCCTCTCCTGTGTAATACTGACTGCTGAGCTGTGTATCTAATCCTATCCTGTGTGATACTGGGCTCCCCCTGCAGTCTGTGTCAGAGGGTGGTCTGTGTTGGCACGGTAATAAATTGTGTTATTTCCAGCTTTACAGAAGGACGATAACACCATAGAAATGATAAGAATAATAGGCCTCAGTTACCACAACTGTCTACAAAGAAAACTGTTGCTGATAGCAACCAATCACAGCTCATTTTTCATCTTTTAAACAGCTCTGGGACAGCGTGGCGAGTTTTGAGTGGCGACTTTTGTGTTTCGACTTTTATGTGGCGAGGTTGGTAGATTGTAAGCTTGCGAGCAGGGACCTCACTCCTAATGTCATTGTTTGAATTGTCTTAACTTGTATTGAATTTATTGTCTGTACATGTCCCCGCTTAATTGTAAAGTGCTGCGGAATATGTTGGCGCTATATAAATAAAAATTATTATTATTATTATGTGTGGTGAAATGTGTGCTGAGGGTGGTATATGTGGTGAAGCACGTGGTAGTGTGTGGAGCATTTTGTGTGTGTGTTCATATCCCCGTGTGTGGTGAGTATCCCATGTCAGGGCCCCACCTTAGCAACTGTACGGTATATACTCTTTGGCGCCATCGCTCTCATTCTTTAAGTCCCCCTTGTTCACATCTGGCAGCTGTCAATTTGCCTCCAACACTTTTCCTTTCACTTTTTCCCCATTATGTAGATAGGGGTAAAATTGTTTGGTGAATTGGAATGCGCGGGGTTAAAATTTTGCCTCACAACATAGCCTATGACGCTCTCGGGGTCCAGACATGTGACTGGGCCAAATTTTGTGGCTGTAGCTGCGACGGTGCAGATGCCAATCCCGGACATACACACATACACACCCACATTGAGCTTTATATATTAGATGTCCTTATTAATAAGCACCCTTAAACCACACCAAATAAAACAAAATAAAACATTAAAGGGAATCTGTCAGCAGAATTTCACCCCTAAACTACCTATATGCGCCTGTAGATCTTTCACTGACAAGTCCAGCAATCACTTTACATAGCCAGTTCCCTCTTCCGTTACTGAGAAATCAGATAGCAAAACACAAAAAGTAAAATAAAACGCTGTGCATGTAGATTTTTTAGTAATTTTTACAATTGCAGCATATAAATAAAATGATCTAAAATATGAAATATCGCATTTATGTATTTTCAGCTAAAGCCCACATATAACAAAAACCTATGTATTCTTAATAAACATTATTATTATTTATTTATATAGCACCATTAATTCCATGGTGCTGTACATGTACATTATACTTTTTGATGATTTATTTAATAGAGTAAAAATACATTATAGTCTTAATACTAACGTAAAGCCTAAATTGTGCTCCTATTCTCAGCTTTCCTTAAAGCTAATCTGTCACTCGGTTTTTGCCTCCTAAACTGAGAACAGCATCACTAACTGGGCCGCTTGCTGTAGGAGATCATCACTAGAGGACTAGGAAACCTGATGCCATGTAGTCCTTCATATTCATGAGCTGTGTATAATCCCAACCTCACCACTGATTGCTAGATTTCTGCCTATGCACAGTGTACAAAGAGCAGCCAATTAGTGATGTGGGCAGGGTTATAATGGGAACTTGTTGTATCCGTGACAAACATGGATGTAGCACATATGTGAAAATGAGGCCTAAAATCGATCATCGAAATCAGGAAAGTGGAGGCCGAAAATGGCATCACTACCAATCAGCAATGGCCGCCAGATGTAAATAGTGCACAGAATGGAGGACCACAGATCCGTACAGGTTAGTGACTGCCGCCGGATACTGAAGATCAGCTGCTATTCATATAACACAATGTTCACATCGCTCCAGTAGCTGATTACTGGTGATTGTTAGGAGAGCCATATGCCGCCCCCAACCAATCTGAGATTCCTGACCTATCCCATGTACTGGAAAACCTCTATAAGGAATACCAGCACGATGGTTACACTGAGATTTT
Source organism: Dendrobates tinctorius (assembly GCF_039654945.1). NCBI lineage: Eukaryota > Metazoa > Chordata > Amphibia > Anura > Dendrobatidae > Dendrobates > Dendrobates tinctorius. Next base: position 38,520,191 of record NW_027361690.1, read on the forward strand.
AATAGGCAACACAGTGTATAATCATAATATTTGGGGCACTTTGCAGTAGATTGTGGTTAAATAATGAGAAACATTGATCTAAACTGCATTTGGGCTTGTTTCCAGGCCGCTGTTTCGCTGACAGATGTGTAAATGATGCCTACTGTATGTCTGCAAGAGAGTATAAGTACTCGTGGAATACTCAGTGCGTACGTCACAGGCGGTGATTTACATGGACGACAATTACCGTCCAACAGTGAAATGAATATTTGTGGTCAGTCTAAAAATATTCTAGGCAACTGAGTCAATCAAATGGGGTTGGACATGGCATTTCTCAAGTTCTAAAAGGCTAAAACACATTGTAAATACCAACACCTCGATACAGAAATATATACTTATTGTTTTATCAAATTCTTCTGTATCCCAAAGAACACAAGAGTGCATTCACTGATCAAAATAAATGACTTTAAAGAAGTATCACTAGGTGTACCAATAATATGAAGATGAGTAGCCTGCCATGATATCGGTGGCAGGCAGCCTAAAGCCAACGGGGTAGAGTTATCATTGATTACCATCTCTTGAGAGAAAGAGGTTTTCCACTACCATAATATTGATGGCCTATCCTTAGGATAGGTGATCAATGGCTGATCGGTGGGATATGACACCCAGCAACCCAGTCAGATCAGCTGTTCCCGGTGTTGGAGACGGCCAGTAATGGGGCTGCATAGCGCAACTATAGTCGACGCCACACATTTGCCACCTACTGATTTGAATAGACACGAATGTGCAGTACTAAACTATACAGTAGAAAGAGCTGTGCAAGTCCTCATCTTTTCAGTTCCAGCTGCCGCCGACACCAAGAACAGCTAATCGGCCATGGTGCCGGGTAGGTGTCACATCCCCATCAGTCAGACATTGATGACCTATCCTTAAGTCTTCAATGTTAGAGTAGTGAACGACCTCTTTAAGGCCCCCATATACATTAGATTGACATTGTCCAGACCTGCCGATATCACCCAGCTCAGCTGACAGTTTAATATGTATGGGGGCCCCCTGTCTCTCCGACAGATGATGTCGGGGAAAAGAAGGATCCATGTCTAATTTTGGTCTGTTGATTCTTTTGTTCTTGGTAACATAAGCTGCCACTAGGGCAGTGAACACAGGAGCACTGGGTTGATCCAAGTGCTCCTGTGTATGGAGAAGTTTGGACAGATGTTCGGCAGACATCTATCATAACAATGTAAATGTATATATATCATACACACATATGGATCCCAACAGCACAGTACCAAGTGTTAAAAAAACAACCCCTAAAAATAATGTTGCAAGCCTCAGGTTTAATAACTACCATATAAATGTCATACAATGAAGTGTCCAGGCCAATACTGTAATAAAGTAATACAAATAACCATAGGGAGAGGTGTAAAAGAAGATCATGAATCATATATAGGATATCCATCAATATCAATTGCCCTCAATGCACACATATCCTCATTGCATCACCTGTGGACATGGTGGGACAAGGTGTGGACGGATCAACCATACAAGCAACTCAACATTGTTTTCACCTCTAGTCAGGAGGCATTGTAATGCACCAGATTTATCAAAGTCGTTCATGCAGTTCGATAGATCTGCCTAATATTAAGTCTGCCTAGCCTAAGGGTCAATTTACACTGAGCAATGTGCAGTATTTAATGACTGACAACTGGTGACATGTGAATCCATCATATAGATCCACAGATATGGAGCTTTTTATTTAGTGCTCAATTTTTTGTACATGCCAAGGGGGAGAGGCTCGCAGGTTTCTCCGAGGGTGTGACTTTTGGCTGCTGATCATTATCACCCTGTAAGCCATGCCCCCCACCTCCTGGTAAAGACCATATAAATTAGCAATAAATAAAATGCCCATATCACTAAAACCATATTGCAGATTTGAAAAATAAAAAGGTGGATTACTCAGGGGGCAACAGGAATAAAACTGGTGTAATACCTGGCCACTTTTGACCTTATGATAAGTTCTCTTTAAGTGAATTTGTATTATTTAATATTTGGGATGAGCAAAAAATTTTCTGGCATCCACATCAGAACTCTGTGATAGTCGGACCAGGGTCTTGTGAACTTACTAGGTTAGCACTGAAATGGTGATATACTGGGCCACTCTGGCATTTTCTAGGCCCTTGCGACTTTATGACATCATATAAGAGCCAGCTTAATGCCACCTTGTAGATGCCAGGTGCCCCAGGATGCCAGCTTTTAAACCACCACTCCAGCGTTTTTTTTTTTTACTTCAGAGTTGGAGATGTGCCAATAAACTAAGTTCCCTGACCGAAGTATTATACTCGCCAGTCCCGGTCTTCAGCTGTTCCTGATGCCGCTCCGGTTCTGTGCCGCCATCTTGTGACCACAACTTCTGACTGACTGGTAGTCAGAGGTAACTGTACCAAGCTCTCAATGTAAGTCTATTAGACCCTTGGTCTGGCTCTCATTGACTTATACTGAATTGTGACTTGCAGATTGCCCAACAAACACTGGAGCGATCCATGAGGTCACAAACTGCTGGAGACCGACCAGAATGGCACTGATAACAGATGAGATGGCAGCTGGTAAGTATAATACTAGATGGAGGGAACTTAAATTAGTTACACCTCTCCAGAGATAAAATGTAAAAAAAAACGCTGGAGTGGTGCTTTAAGTGACAACCCAAGAAGTTCACATGACCCTGGTCTAGCCACCATGGAGTACTGACATGGAAGCTGGACAAGGAGAGCGAGAATCTTTTTCTCAACTCTTCCTAATATGCATTACCAATGTTAATATTACAGACACAAAAGAACAGCCAAAGCCCTGCTCAAAAAGCTCCTTTCCACAACTTAGTACCGCACTAAAAACAGTGGAGAAACTTGTTTACAGACATTGTGATGGAACATTTACTACAAATGACTGTACAGTATTGAAGTACAGTCTATACCTCCCAGAATTTAACTCACCAGAGAGATGTCTGTGCAGAGATTTAGGTTGGTCACACACCTTAGGCCTACTACGCCCAACCCTCTCCCCCAATACACAAGCACACGACCGAGCTGATTGTTCCTGTGCTCTCATTGGGGAGAGTAGAGTAAGCTCCTGGCAGACACCTTTGGCAGCAGCTTCTCTGCTGTGAGAATGAAAGTATTGGGTACGTTGAAAACCAACATGCCCAAACCTTCATTCTTCTAGAAGGGAACAAAGACACTATCATGCACATTAGATGATCAGCCTGAAAGCATGGCTGAGATTCTTTGAATGTGAATATCCAGCTTAAGCCAGAAATTAACACTTGGAAATTTGAGTTCTGAAGTCTTCAGAATTGTAAATGCAGCCCTGGTCTGCATTACAAACAGTAACTCAGGAACAGTACAAATACAATGGTATTTGCATTTAGGTTCAAAGGTGAACATCCACTTTAAACAAGTAATTTCACTAACTTTTTTATTGATTAAATGTGGGTTTATATATATATATATATATATATATATATATATATATATACAGGTGCTTCTCACTAAATTAGAATAACATAAAAAAGTTAAAATTATTTCAGTTCTTCAATACAAAAAAGTGAATCTCATATATTATATAGAGTCATTACAGAGTGATCTATTTCAAGTGTTTATTTCTGTTAATGTTGATAATTATGGTTTACAGCCAATGAGAATCCAAAAGTCATTATCTCAGTAAATTAGAATACTTTATAATACCAGCTTGAAAAATGATTTTAAAATCTGAAATGTTGGCCTACTGAAATGTATGTTCTGTAAATGCACACAATACTTGGTCGGGGCTCCTTTTGCATCAATTACTGCATCAATGTGGTGTGGCATGGAGGCGATCAGCCTGTGGCACTGCTGAGGTGTTATGGAAGCCCAGGTTGCTTTGATAGCAGCCTTCAGCTCGTCTGCATTGTTGCCTCTGGTGTCCCTCATCTTCCTCTTGACAATACCCCATAGATTCTCTATGGGGTTAAGGTCAGGTGAGTTGGCTGGCCAATCAAGCACAGTGATACTGTTATTTTTAAACCAGGTATTGGTACTTTTGGCAGTGTGGACAGGTACCAAGTCCTGCTGGAGAATGAAATTTCCATCTCCAAAAGCTTGTCGGCAGAGGGAAGCATGAAGTGCTCTAAAATTTCCTAGTAGATGACTGCATTGACTTTGGTCTTGATAAAACACAGTGTACCTACACCAGCAGATGGCATGGCTCCCCAAACCATCACTGATTTTGGAAACTTCACACTAGACCTCAAGCAGCTTGAATTGTGTGCCTCTCAACTCTTCCTCCAGACTCTGGGACCTTGATTTCCAAATGAAATGCAAAATTTACTTTCATCTGAAAATAACACCTTGGACCACTGATCAACAGTCCAGTTCTTTTTCTCCTTGGCCCAGGTAAGTTGCTTCTGGGGTTGTCTATTGATCATGAGTGGCTTGACACAAGGAATGCGACACTTGTTGTCCATGTCCTGGATACGTCTGTGTGTGGTGGCTTTTGAAGCAATGACTCCAGCAGCAGTCCACTCCTTGTGAATCTCCTCCAAATCTTTGAATGGCCTTTTCTTAACAATCCTTTCAAGGCTGCGGTTATCCCGGTTGTTTGTGCACCTTTTTCTACCACACTTTTTCCTTCCACTTAACTTTTCATTAATATGCTTGGATACAGCACTCTCAACAGCCAGCTTCTTTAGCAATGACCTTTTGTGGCTTACCCTCCTTGTGGAGTGTGTTGTGAGTTCATTTTCCCCTTCACTACTGAGGCCCGAGGAACTCCCTCTTCTGGTGAAGAAAGGTAGTGAGCCTGATTGTCAAACACCTGGGGCTGATGATGATGACTGGCTGAGTGGAGTTAATGACTTTATATAAGGCTGCCGACGCCCTTCTGGCCTGCGGGTGATTTCTCTGTGGACTTCTAGGAAACCAGTCTGATTCCTGCTCCTCTAAAGCTAAGATTTCTGCTTTTCCTTTTTGCATTAGTGTTTTGTTTTCCTTGCTTTCTGGATTCTGCCATTCCCTGTTGGGGTGAGCTGAATCTCCTTTTGCCTGTTGCTCTGTCTTCAGAATATTCCTGAGTACTGACATAGCCTTTTTGAAGCCTAGCATCTTCAGGGCCTTTTTACTGTCAGTTTGTTGGCTCTTATTTTCATAGGGTTTTTCACGGATTGCAGACAGCAGCCTTCCTGTCCTTTCCTATCTAAGCTAGCTTGGGCCCCATCTTTGCTCAGTCTATCTTTCTGTGTTTTGTTCTTTCTTCTTGCTTCACCGTCATTATATGTGGGGGGCTGCCTTTTGCTTTGGTGTCTGCTCTGGGGCAGTTTAGATTTCCCTTTCTGTCTTTAGGCTATGTAGTCCTCCGGCTGTGATCGAGGGGCCTAGGGCATCGTAGTAGCCCCCCACGGCTACTGCTAGTTGTGTTGATAGGTTCAGGGGTCTGCAATCTGATAGCTGCCAACTTCTCTGGTTTTCTGGACATAGCTAGCATTTCTATTTTTGCCTCCTACGGTGACTCAATCATAACAGAATCACCCGCCATACCGCAGATCCTAGGGTACTCAATTGCAGGAAAGAATTGTATAAAAAAAAAAAAAAAGGTGTGTATATTTTTTCCTCTATATCTCTGAGGCCGTAGGGGGAATTTTTTTTTCTCTCAATGGAGATAAAGCAATTGTCTGATCGTGTGGAGCAGCTCGCTGCGGAAGTGCGGGGAATTTCCGCCTACCTTGCTCATTCACATGCTGCTGAACCAAAGATTCCTACACCTGATGTATTTTTTGGGGATCGGTCTAAATTATTGAATTTAAAAAATAATTGTAAATTATTTTTTGCCTTGAAGCCTAACTCGTCAGGGAGCTCCGCGCAGCAGGTTACAAATTGTCATCTCTTTGCTGCGTGGCGATCCCCAGGATTGGGCGTTTTCTTTGAAACCAGATGATCCTATTCTGACTAATGTGAACGCATTTTTTCAGGCCTTGGGGTTGTTGTATGACGAACCTAATGCCATTGATCAGGCTGAAAAGACCCTGCTGGCAGTGAACCAGGGTCGAGATTCTGCAGAATTGTACTGTCAAAAATTCCGAAAGTGGGCAGTACTTACTACCTGGAATGATAATGCCTTGGCTGCTCTCTTTCGGAAGGGTTTGTCAGAAACCGTAAAAGATACTATGGTGGGATTTCCTGTTCCCTCTGGTCTTGACGATTCTATGTCTTTAGCCATTCAGGTTGATCGGCGTTTGCGCGAACGCAGAGCTGCACGAGAGGTGTTGCCACCTGTTGAACAGATGTCTGAACCTATGCAATGTGATAGAGTTTTTTCCAGAGAGCAGCATCAGGAGTTCAGAAGGCGTAATAAGTTGTGTTTTTTCTGTGGAGATGCCTCGCATATTATTTCTGTCTGTCCTAAACGCGAGAAATGCCTTGCCCACACGTTTTCTGTTGGTGGTGTTCAACCTAAGTTTCTTCTGGCTATTACTCTGATCTGCTCCCTGTCCACATTTTCCGCCAAGGCTTTTGTGGATTCGGGAGCAGCTCTAAACCTAATGGACTTGGATTTTGCTAAACGTTGTGGATTTCCGATGACACCTCTGCAGACGCCTATCCCTTTGAGGGGGATTGATGCTACTCCTTTGGCTAAAAATAAACCTCAGTTTTGGACCCAGGTGGTAATGCGGGTCGCCCCAGACCATCAAGAAAATTGCAGATTTTTGGTGTTGCATAATCTGCATGATACTATTGTTCTGGGGTTTCCCTGGTTACAAATTCATAATCCAGTTTTGGATTGGAAATCTGTGTCTGTGGTGAGTTGGGGTTGTCGGTGAGCCTTTAGTGAGGCTCCGGTATTTTCCACCTCTCCTCAGTCGCATGATGTTCCTGATTATTTGGCGGACTTTTATGATGTATTTAGTGAGAATGAGTCTGCGTCTCTGCCTCCTCATAGGAGTTATGACTGTGCAATTGAACTGAGCCCGGGGTGTAAATTTCCCAAGGGTCGGCTCTTCAATTTATCTGTACCCGAGCACGAGGTTATGCGATCCTATATTAAGGAGGCGTTGGAGAATGGTCATATTAGACCATCCTCGTCACCCTTAGGTGCCGGTTTTTTTTTGTAGCCAAAAAGGATGGATCATTAAGACCTTGTATTGATTATCGTGCTCTCAACAAAATTACTGTTAAATATCAGTATCCGTTACCCCTTATTTCTGATCTATTCTCCAGAGTTAAAGGTGCTTGCTGGTTTACCAAGCTTGACCTCAGGGGGGCGTATAATCTTATTCGCATTAAGCATGGGGATGAATGGAAGACGGCGTTTAATACTCCGGAGGGACATTTTGAGTACCTGGTGATGCCTTTTGGGCTCACTAATGCCCCTTCTGTCTTCCAGTGCTTCATGAACGATATTTTCCGAGATTTTGTCGATAAATTTTTGATTATCTATCTGGATGATATTTTGATCTTCTCCAAGGATTGGGATTCTCATGTGGAACATATTCGGACTGTGTTCCGGATCTTGAGGGAGAATTCCCTGTATGTCAAAGGATCTAAATGCCTTTTTGGAGTACAGAGGATTTCTTTTTTGGGATTTATTTTGTCCCCGTCAACTATTGAAATGGACCCGGCCAAGGTACAGGCCATTTACGATTGGGTTCAGCCCACTTCTTTGAAGGCCCTCCAGAAGTTTTTGGGTTTTGCTAATTTCTATCGGAAATTTATAGCAAAATTTTCTAGTATTGCCAAGCAATTGACTGATTTGACTAAGAAGGGTGCTGATGTGTTAAATTGGTCTCCGGAGGCTGTTTCTTCCTTTCAGGAGCTGAAGCAAAGATTCACCTCCGCCCCGGTTTTGCGGCAACCTGATGTTTCACTTCCGTTCCAGGTAGAGGTGGATGCTTCTGAGATTGGTGCAGGAGCTGTTTTGTCCCAAAAGGATCCTGTAACATCTAAAATGAATCCCTGTGCTTTCTTTTCCCGAAAGTTCTCTCCATCTGAACGTAACTATGATGTGGGGAATCGGGAACTGTTAGCCATGAAATGAGCATTTGAGGAGTGGAGACATTGGTTGGAGGGAGCTAAGCATCAAGTCGTGGTCCTCACTGACCACAAGAATTTGATTTACCTAGAGTCGGCTAAGCGCGTGAACCCTAGACAGGCTAGGTGGGCCTTGTTTTTTACACGTTTTGATTTTGTGGTTTCTTTTCTTCCTGGAACTAAGAATGTCAAGGCTGACGCCCTCTCTAGGAGCTTCTTTGCTGATTCTCCTGTGGTGACCAAGCCTGCTACCATCTTAGGCGAAGGGGTAGTTCTTTCTGCCATCTCGCCCGATTTGAGACGTGCTCTGGAAGAGTTCCAGGAGGACAAACCTGAGCGTTGTCCCAGTGGAAAGTTGTATGTTCCTGACCAGTGGAAGAAGAGAGTGATGTCTGAAGTTCATTGCTCTGCTTTGGCTGGTCATCCAGGTATTTTTGGTACTAGAGATCTGGTGAGTCGGTCTTTTTGGTGGCCCTCCTTGTCTCGTGATGTCAGGAATTTTGTGCAGTCCTGTGGGACGTGCTCCCGGTCTAAATCGTGTTCTCGCTCTAGTGGGTTGTTGATGCCTTTGCCTGTCCCCAAGAGGCCATGGACCCATATTTCAATGGATTTCATCTCTGATATGCCTGTCTCTCAAAGGATGACTGTTATTTGGGTGATTTGTGATAGGTTCTCTAAGATGGTTCATCTTGTACCACTCCCTAAGTTGCCGTCTTCCTCTGAATTGGTGCCCCTGTTTTTACAACAGGTGGTTCGCTTGCACGGGATTCCTGAGAACATTGTATCTGACAGAGGAGTCCAGTTTGTGTCTAGATTTTGGAGAACTTTCTGTTCCAAGCTGGGAATTCAGTTGTCCTTCTCCTCTGCTTTTCACCCTCAGACCAATGGGCAGACGGAGAGAACAAACCAGACCTTGGAGTCATATTTGAGATGTTTTATTTCTGCTGATCAGGATGATTGGGTTTCATTTTTGCCCTTGGCCGAATTTGCTTTAAATAATAGAGCTAGTTCTGCCACTTTGATGTCACCTTTTTTTTGTAACTTTGGGTTTCATCCTCGATTTTCTTCAGGGCTGGTGGAGCCCTCTGGCTGCCAGGGTGTTGACACTGTGGTGGAGAGAATGCACCAGATCTGGGACCAAGTGGTGGATAAATTATCTCTCTCCCAGGAAAAGGCCCAGCGGTTTTCCAACCGACATAGGACCATTGGTCCCCAGTTTAAGGTTGGTGATATGGTGTGGTTATCATCAAAAAATATTGCTATGAAGGTGGCTTCTCCTAAGTTTAAGCCTAGATTTATTGGACCTTACAAGATTTTGGAGATTATTAATCCGGTCTCTTTTCGTTTGGCTCTTCCTGTCACATTTAAAATCCATAATGTGTTCCATAAATCTTTGTTGAAGAGGTTTGTTGAACCTGTTGTTCCGGGGATTGCACCTCCAGACCCTGTATTGGTTGAAGGTAACATGGAATATGAGGTAGAGAAAGTACTGGATTCCCGCCTGGCTAGACGGAGTCTCCAGTATTTGGTTAAGTGGAAAGGTTATGGTCAGGAGGATAATTCCTGGGTCTCTGCCTCTGATATTCATGCCAAAAGATTGGTGCGTGCCTTTCATCGGGCTCACCCTGATCGCCCTGGTGGCGTGGTTGAGGGTTCGGTGACCCCTCCTCAAGGGGGAGGTACTGTTGTGAGTTCATTTTCCCCTTCACTACTGAGGCCCGAGGAACTCCCTCTTCTGGTGAAGAAAGGTAGTGAGCCTGATTGTCAAACACCTGGGGCTGATGATGATGACTGGCTGAGTGGAGATAATGACTGGATATAAGGCTGCCGACGCCCTTCTGGCCTGCGGGTGATTTCTCTGCGGACTTCTAGGAAACCAGTCTGATTCCTGCTCCTCTAAAGCTAAGATTTCTGCTTTTCCTTTTTGCATTAGTGTTTTGTTTTCCTTGCTTTCTGGATTCTGCCATTCCCTGCTGGGATGAGCTGAATCTCCTTTTGCCTGTTGCTCTGTCTTCAGAATATTCCTGAGTACTGACATAGCCTTTTTGAAGCCTAGCGTCTTCAGGGCCTTTTTACTGTCAGTTTGTTGGCTCTTATTTTCATAGGGTTTTTCACGGATTGCAGACAGCAGCCTTCCTGTCCTTTCCTATCTAAGCTAGCTTGGGCCCCATCTTTGCTCAGTCTATCTTTCTGTCTGTGTTTTGTTCTTTCTTCTTGCTTCACCGTCATTATATTTGGGGGTTGCCTTTTGCTTTGGGGTCTGCTCTGGGGCAGTTTAGATTTCCCTTTCTGTCTTTAGGCTATGTAGTCCTCCGGCTGTGATCGAGGGGCCTAGGGCATCGTAGTAGCCCCCCACGGCTACTGCTAGTTGTGTTGATAGGTTCAGGGGTCTGCAATCCGATAGCTGCCAACTTCTCTGGTTTTCTGGACTTAGCTAGCATTTCTATTTTTGCCTCCTACGGTGACTCAATCATAACAGGAGTGTGTCAGTGACTGCCTTCTGGACATCTGTCTAGTCAGCAGTCTTCCCCATGATTGTGGCGCTTACTGAAGCAGACTACGGGACCTTTTCAAATGCTTAGGAAGCCTTTGCAAGGGCTTTTTGTTAATTATTCTAACTTTTGGGTTTTCATTAGCTATAAGTCATAATCATCAACATTAACAGAAATAAACACTTGAAATAGATCACTCTGTTGGTAATGAATCTATATAATATATGAGTTTGACTTGTATTGAAGAACTGAAATAAATTAACTGTGTGCAGCACTGATCTTCTGCTCTTCTTAATGATGTCACCACTCTGAAAACTCATCTGGGTCATGACTGCGCTCTGCGTGACCTGTAAGTGACTTTTACAATGTTAGCCTATTGGGATTCAGAAGGAGGCTCCATAGGTTTTCACTGTAAAATGAGACTTCTGTCTCAGGCATAGATTATAAAATGAGCCAGCAGGTCTAATTTGCAGTGACGTCAGTGAGAAGAGCTGAAGACCGTTGCTAGATTCCATATAGATAGATCATGCTACAAAGTACAGGACTGTGGCGTGGAGTTTATCTTGCTGTCTTTTCCATTCTGTGTATTATATTCCGAAGTGACACTATTGTTTCAGCAATGGATAGAAAACTATCTTTGGCAGCTTACCATGGAAGCCATCACTAAAACTGCTTAGTTTGACACTGGAGGAAAAAAAAACCAGTTCCTCCTCTGCTATGTTCCTAAACATTATTGTAAGGAGAGTATTAGTCTGTCACAATGCAACCTGCATGGTTCTACTGACCTGTTCCTTAGCTCACCATAGGACTCTATACTGCCCTTAGACCTCCTTCACACATCCATACTTCCAGTACATGTGTCATCCCTTTTTATCATGGATCCCACACATACCCGTTTTAACCTACGGGGCTGCTCACATGTCTGTGTTTTTACACAGACCGTTAGTCCATATAAAACACAAGGACACGTGTCTTTTTTTTTCCAACAACTTGGATGACAAGGTCCAATACAAGTCTAGTCTATGGATCAGTGAAAACACGTACAGCACATAGCATCAGCGTACAATCTGTGTGCTGTCCATGTTTAGCATAACAAAGTATATGGGAAGCTTTGTGATTTCTTTCTTTAACAATACTAGAAAAACACTGATGACCACAATGATGGTAAAAATGAACACATAGATGACCCACAGATGGAAAACACTGATGACACACAGATGGCACACTGATGATACACTGATGACACAGATGGCACACTGATGACACTGATGGCACACTGATGACACACTCATGATACACTGATGACACAGATGACACATGGGTGACACACAGGTGACACACGTATGGCACACTGATGCCACACGGATGACACACTGATGGTACACTGATGGCACAGGGATGGAAATTACTGATGACACACGGAAGACACATGGATGGCACACTAATGATACACATAGATGACCCACAGATGGAAAGCACTGATAACACACAGATGGCACACTGATGACACACTGATGACACACAGATGGCACACTGATGACACACGGATGGCACACTAATGATACACATAGATGACCCACAGATGGAAAACACACTGATGATACACTGATGACACACTGATGGCACACTGATGATACACTAATGACACACTGATGACATACATATGGCACACTGATGACACACGGATGGCACACAGATGACACACGGATAACATACTGATGACACACTGATGGCACACTGATGATACACTGATGACACACTGATGGCACACTGATGACACACTGATGACACACAGATGGCACACTGATGATACACTAATGACACACTGATGACATACATATGGCACACTGATGACACACGGATGGCACACAGATGACACACGGATAACATACTGATGACACACTGATGGCACACTGATGATACACTGATGACACACTGATGGCACACTGATGACACACTGATGACACACAGATGGCACACTGATGACACACGGATGGCACACGGATGACACACTGATGGCACACTGATGACACACAGATGGCACACTGATGACACACTGATGGCACACTGATGACACACGGATGGCACACGGATGACACACTGATGGCACACGGATGACACACAGATGGCACACTGATGACACACAGATGGCACACTGATGACACACGGATGGCACACGGATGACACACTGATGACACACTGATGGCACACTGATGACACACTGATGACACACAGATGGCACACTGATGACACACAGATGGTACACGGATGACACACTGATGGCACACTGATGACACACAGATGGCACACTGATGACACACGGATGGCACACGGATGACACACTGATGACACACTGATGACACACAGATGGCACACTGATGACACACGGATGGCACACGGATGACACACAGATGGCACACTGATGACACACAGATGGCACACTGATGACACACGGATGGCACACGGATGACACACTGATGACACACTGATGGCACACTGATGACACACTGATGACACACAGATGGCACACTGATGACACACGGATGGCACACGGATGACACACTGATGGCACACTGATGACACACAGATGGCACACTGATGACACACTGATGGCACACTGATGACACACGGATGGCACACGGATGACACACTGATGGCACACGGATGACACACAGATGGCACACTGATGACACACGGATGGCACACGGATGACACACTGATGGCACACTGATGACACACAGATGGCACACGGATGACACACTGATGACACACTGATGACACACTGATGGCACACTGATGACACACGGATAACATACTGATGACACACTGATGACACCGGTAGTGGTTTCTTACGCACGTGTTTTATAACGACATGTGAAGGAGGCCTTGGTGCGGTTCAGTGGCGCTGCAGGAGGTACAAGCGTTGCACCATAATGTGGCTGCAGCACGTTGCCTTTCTTCCTAGGATTCAGGCCATTATGAAGGTTAGTCAATGCTTTCTAGGGGATAGAGTTCTGAGAAACTGAGGTTTGCTACATATTAACTACGGTAAATTCACATTGCTCACACAACCAAGTCACCATAATAGCAGATGGAGGCAATGATCCGTGTATTGTCTTAATTCTACACTTCCTTTTTTGTTTGTTAAATACAATATAGCATTTTTTAAATTGTACAACTTATGCATTTTTTAGTTTACCAGTTTTAACGCACATTTTAAACATGAATGAATTCCTCTTTCTGCTGAGGCAATTTGCATACAAATTGAAATCATTATTTGAAAGTGTCAAAACAAAAGGACGCAATAAAAAATATTAGGCTATGCTCACATGGTGCACTTTTTCAACATTTTTAATGCAAAATAAAAGCTGCTTTTTAGAATACCAGCAAAAGCTCTGACATTTTATACATCTCCTAAACATATTTGGATGTTTTACTGTCTGAACTTGAGAACTCCGGTGTCTTTTAAATCTTCAGCATGTAAATTCTTTCAATGGTTTTGCAGCATTTTTTTCATCCTAAAAAAGCAAAAAGGAAGTGCAAAAACGCTGCAAAAACATAACCATGCCTTTCTACTGTGTTTTTGATGAATAAACTAACGTTATTAATCATATAGTGTAGACAAATGATACATATAATCCCCACCAAAAAAAAGAGTGCACCAGAGAAAAGCTGAAAAAATGCAGCAAAACCTGCTTTTTGAAAGCAGCTTCTTTACTGCTAATAAAGCAAGTTTTGCTTGCAGACAAAATATGCAGTAAAAACGCAACGTGCGAACATAGCCTTCTAGTAAAATATATACGCTGCACAGAAGGTTCTCTTGATCACTACACAATATAGAGACCATTAGGTCATGCACACACGTTGAGTATTTGGTGAGTTTTTTACCTCAGTATTTTGCCTCAGTATTTGTAAGCCAAAACCAGGAGAGGATCAGTCAAGGAAAAATATAATAGAAACACGTCACCACTTCTGCATTTATCACCCATTCCTGGATTTGGCTTACAGATACTGAGGTAAAATACTGACCAAATACCAAACGTGTGAACATTATTATTATGCATTTATATAGCGCCATTTATTCCATGGCGCTTTACATGTGAAAAGGGGAAATTTAGACAAGTATAATAAACAGGTGTAAGACAAGAGACACACAAATACATAAGAAGAGGGGACCCTGCCCGCGAGGGCTCAGTCTACAGGGATGGGTGAGGATACAGTAGGAGAGGGTAGAGCAGGTCATGCTGTGGTTCAGTAGACCAAGGATCATTGCAGGCTGTAGGCTTGTCGGAACAGATGGGTCTTCAGGTTCTTCTTGAAGGTTTCCGTTGATGGTGAGAGTCTGATGTGCTGCGGCAGAGAGTTCCAGAGTATGGGGGAAGCACGGGAGAAGTCTTGTATACGGTTGTGGGAAGAAGAGATAAGGGGGGAGTAGAGAAGGAGATCTTGAGATGATCGAAGGTTGCGTGCGGGTAGGTACCGAGACCATGTCACAGATGTATGGAGGAGACAGGTTGTGGATGGCTTTGTATGTCATGGTTAGGGTTTTGAATTGTAGCCTCTGGGCAATAGGAAGCCAGTGAAGGGCCTGGCATAGGGGGGAGGCTGGGGAATAGCAGGGAGACAGGTGGATTAGTTGGGCAGCAGAGTGTAAGATGGACTGGTGCGGAGCCAGAGTGATAGAGGGGAGGCCAGAGAGTAGGAGGTTGCAGTTGTCGAGGTGGGAGATGATAAGAGCATGCACTAGTGTTTTTGTGGTTTTGTGGTTGAGGAATGAGCGGATCCGGGAAATATTTTGGAGTTTGAGGCGGCAGGAGGAGGCGAGGGCTTGGATATGTGGTTTGAAAGAGAGCGCAGAGTCGAGGATCACCCCAAGGCATCGAGCGTGCGGGACTCGGGAAAGAAAGCAGCCATTGACATTGATGGATAGGTCTGGTGGAGGGGTAGAGTGAGATGGGGGAAAGATGATGAATTCTGTTTTGTCCATGTTCAGTTTGAGAAAGCGAGCAGAGAAGAAGGCTGAGATAGCAGACAGACATTGTGGGATCTCAGTCAGTAAGGAGGCGAGGTTGGGTCCAGATAGGTAGATCTGCGTGTCATCAGCATAGAGGTGGTACTGCAAACCGTAGGATTCTATGGGCTGTCCCAAGCCAAAGGTGAAGATGGAGAATAGTAGGGGTCGTAGGACAGAGCCTTGAGGAACACCAACAGACAGGGGGCAAGGTGAGGTGGTGGTGTGTGAGAGGGAGACACTAAATGTTCGGTCTGTTAGGTATGATGAGATCCAGAATAGGGCCAAGTCTGTGATGCCAAGAGATGAGAGAGTCTGTAGCAGGAGGGAATGGTCTACGGTGACGAAGGCAGAGGAAAGGTCCAGGAGAAGGAAGGCAGAGTAGTGTCGCTTGCTCTTGGCGGTTAGTAAGTCGTTAGTGACTTTAGTTAGGGCAGTTTCAGTTGAGTGATGCGGTCGGAAGCCAGATTGTAACCGGTCAAAGAGGGAACAGAAGGAGAGGTGGGAGGACAGTTCATGGCCTAACAGATGAAATTTTGATAAATACACTGCACACGTTCAGTATTTTACCTCAGTATTTGAAAGCAAAAACCAGGAGAGAATCAATCAGAGGGAAAGTGTAATAGAAACACGTCACCACTTCTGTATTTAGCACCCACTCCTGGTTTTGGCTTACAGATACTGAGGTAAAATACTGAGGTAAAAAACTCACCAAATACTGATAGCGTAAACGTGCAATCCGGCTTACCAAGTTTGCAGTACAAACTAATAAAATAGCTGGATGACAACTGCAGCCTTTGTGATGCTAGTGGGGATAAGTTGAGGTACTAGTAAATTATAACTTAAATACTGTGGTTGGAAACTCTGTATAAGGGCACATTCTGACATCCGTAGAAACCGCATCGAGATCGGACCACAGTGCACAGATTGACCTCGGGTCTCCTGACTCAAGAGTGACAGCTTAATAGAAACATATGAAGCTGTTACGCTCAGGTCTGGGAGACCCGAGGCCGATCTGTATGGGCCCCAAGGACTTATTCAGAGGTCTGTTTTTCTCAAGTACAAAAAAACGCACCGATTATTTTGATCAGACTTTCATCAGAGTGTGCTCCAAATGTCATCAGTTTTGCTCATATGTGGAGAAAAAGAAAAGGTTTCTTCACCTTACCCTATGTGACAGTCTGTAAAAATCGGACTCACAGACTTGATGATTTTGATCGGACACTCAAATCACACTCAGATATGTCTCTGCCATTTTCTGCAGATCTCTAGGGCCGTGAAAAATCATACATATGTAAATGGCAACATGAACTACCACAAGCACAAGTGCTATCCATAAAAACCTGTGAGCAAAAATCTGATGTCTGAATGAGGCCTAACATCCAGTTGGTGGATATTAGCTAATCGGCGCTTTAAGGTGTTGGTCCCACAGTTTAGTGTAGCCTATAATGCATATAATGAAAGTGTTTTTCTTTGCAAAATGAGGAAAAATGTAAATGAAAGCATTTTGATGCCTTTTGGGGCATTCTTTTTACTCATTGACTAAAAATGCTAATGCTAATGCTAAAAATAATTTTTCAAAAGGATTTAATTAACAATGATGCTTATCACCACAAACAATAAAAAGAGAAGTACTGGGCATGTTTATATCCAACTGAAATCTGTTAAGAAATAATCGGGGTGCCACTGCAGACACTGAATTGACAGCGGGCAGGCTAACTTTCAATGAGTATAGCAGAGGTCCACATCATCAACATGGTCAGGCAAGGATCTGCATAACAGCATTCTCAGGATTGCTAGGGAGCTCATTGGTCATACCCATCGAGATCTCGAAAAGACAAGGTTGAGCATTCACACCTCTTATACAGTATATTCATTGTTTATGGGACTGCTGGAAACAGTCGAGTGCTGTACTTGGCTTTCTCTGGCAGTTCCATAGACAATATATGGGGTGCTTGGTCAGGCTCCCAGCGATCCCAAGAAGCAGGGGTTCAGCATGCACACCTTTACTATTTCTTTGTCATTCTCTGACAGTCTCATAGACAATACACAGTGCGGACATAAAGAACGCTGAACCTTCGCTTTATTCGAACTCATTCTTGGGATCGCTAATGATCCCAGAAGTTGAATAGGAGATAATTTTCAATTGCGGGAAAACCTGTTAGTGTTAACACTCCAACAATACTTATTGTAAATGCAGAAGTACACTTTTTTTGCTATTTTGCCACACTTGTAATTTTTTCATGCTTTCCAGTACATCATATTATAAGGCAGCCAGGGTGGTAGTCGAGACAACTTGGTTTACTGTTCCCACACTCTGATGCCTCACTGATGAAACAAAAAGTCCTTTCTGATGTGTGTGCAACTAAACACGTAGTCACTGTCCAGTTCTCCTCCGGTCCCGTCACGCCGGTTTCACAAAATATCTTGGAGTTGCAAGTCTTTTCAAACAACATAACTTTACTGGGCAGCAGCATCTTCATCTCATAGGCAGTGTCACGGTTCCACCTCTCAGGGTGTCTGTGATGCAGTTACTGACAGCTCGGCTGTCCAATCTGGTACAGGGGCGTGCTGAGCTGTCAGTGTGTTGATTGACAGCTTGACTATCCAGTCTAAGACTGTGAGGCGTCGGCTGTCTCATGTGTTCATTATTCCACTTAATGGCCATGCTTAACTGAGCTGAGTTTCCCAGAACACTGCCAGATGTACATTCATCTTGTGAGGTTTGTGCTTTGTGCTCCCTGTGCCTTGAGTTCTATATGTTTGCTCTGTTGCCTGACCTTGGACTTTGTTCTGACTACCCGCCTGCTTAACCCCTTCAGCTCTGATCCGTTATCCTCCCGGTACTCTGACGTCGGAACGTTACCTGACTATGCTTTTGTCTCTTCCTTCTGTTTATGACGTACCCTCCTGGCTTCTGACCTTGGACTCCTTGACCACTCTGACTCACAGCTTGGCCATGAGAAGTGACTAATGTCACAGGCAGCACATTTCACACAGAGTCTCACATCCTGCACTTTTCCTGTCATCTGGACAGGCCCTGTTCCTTCTAGAAGCTCCCACCGTAATCCCGGCCGTATCTTTTGGACAGTCCATGTCCCTCCTGTTCTCTCCCATCACCAGCTCCTTATCAGCCCCTTGTCTGACTCCAGTGGGAAGAGGTGCCAGGAATTTTTCCACTGCAGCTCTTGCCCTGGTCAAAGACCCCTGATCCTGCTTAGGGATGATCTTATCCAGCTGGTGCCCATCAACACTGTTCTCCTGCCTGGGGCCCCTTACTGCCATCCACAGTTTTATCCCCACGGCCTATAATTCTCTGCTCTTCTATCACTATTCACACGTCCTGCCCTTGGGCACGCTGCCCGGGCGTGTGAACCTAATTAGGAAGTATCCTAACTAAACTCCCCTGCTCTCTGCTGCCCCTCACATCTAAATAACACTTGTACTGCTTGTCTCCTACTCTATTCTATGCTGCTCTCTATCACCAATGTGCCCCCCTTCTATTCTACCCCTCTATGGTCCTATACTACCTAAGTTTCTATTCTAGCCCTATGCTAAAAACTGTACATAACATCACAATATGTAAACAATAAATATTACATTAATAACATTAGAGAACCACACATATATTAATAAGCTATTAAGTGCCGCAGATGACTATGTGAACAGCGCCCGGAAGAGAGGAGGCACGTGAGGTTCTCCGCCACCTCCTTACAATATGATAAACCTAGCTTGGCCCGTGCAAAATTTTTGCACATTGGTCGTCGGGGGCGCAGGCAATTTCAAAAAAAGAAAGCTGGTCAAATGTAAATGTATTTCATGAGCTGATGAACACAGACAGGTATTTATATATGTAGATTGGTAATACAATAAATTGTTTTGATAAGTAGAGGCCAAAAAATGTTTTCTGGTTGAGGTGCCACCTGCAGGTCATTGTGTCTTTCTGCAGGTTTATGAAAATGAATGTTTAAACTGTATTTAGTGATAAAATCGTGAATGTGTGGTTTGTTTGGCTGTTTTCTTGCTGAAGGGAGCAAGTTTACCTTTCAAATGGTGTATCACGTGTGTGTGTGGGGCGAAATAATCAGCGAAAAAGCAGTGCATGTTTACAAATGTGTTGGTAGCGTGCTTTGGGGTACTGTGGTGCCACCTGCAGGTCATTTTTCCTTACTGCAGGTTTATGAAAATTAATGTTTAAACTGTATTTTGTGATCAAATCATGGATGTATGGTTTGTTTGGCTATTTTCTTGCTGAAGGGGGCAAGTTTACCTTTCAAATGGTGTATCCTTTGTGTGTGTGGGTGCAGTATGAACGGGGATACAAAGGAATCACCGAAAAACAGTGTTTGCAATGAGGCGAGCAAAAGCCTCTGCCATAACAGATTTTCAGCAGGCAATATCTGTAGCAGTGGGCACTTTGGGAAGTTGATTTTAGGATTATATGTCATGGAGGTATGATTGATTTTTGGGAAAATAACCCTTCAAGGAACCTGTACAGTAAAAAGTGACAGCCTAAATCTTATCATTAGCATATTAGCATATCCATGTTAACCATTGTATTGGCAGAAAGGTTACTCACCCCCTGGTTTTCCTGGAATGTGATCACAGGTTGTGGCAATGAGGCTCCTGAACCCTTCATAAAAGAGAAGACATAAGTCACTGTAAAGAGCTGTCAAGTAGGTAGGTAATAAAAGACAGAGTCCTGCTGATGTTTTCCTTGATGACGGCCGCAAAGCAGCATTGCTAAGAATTGAGGCAGCATCAACACAATTTGGGTTAGTAATGTCAGTCTCCAAATTTAGAATGATTGACAGTTTTGACAAAATGTGATAAATGCAATGCAATAAAAACAATTCAACGTGATAATATAAAGGCGACTTCAAATCAGTCACTACTGTTCTGTGTACACAGCATCTACTCAGACATTTGTTTCTCTAGGGTTAGATAAGAACTACTAGCTTCTATTTGCTCTCTTTTCTTGTTAAAGGGATTGTCTAAAAAAACAAACATTTTTTTTTGGTTTGTAGTTTAATTTTATGGCACTTACTAAAAAAAAATATTATGTTTTAAAGGGAATCTGTCAGTAGGATCAAACTTCCTATGCCGTTTATATTGGAAGCCGAATAAAATTATACCTTGATATCTGCGATCTGATGTCTTATTCCAGAGAAATCCATATTTCTTAATCTGTAAATTAGTTGTTAAAATGTATGCGTCTCCTAGAATCTGCCTTCAGAGCTTATTTTAAATGAAAGTTGGCGGTATCCTTGTAAAACGTGGTGATAAGAGCTGACTGTCAGCCATTACATGTCTCACACTGGTAATGCATCCTATCATCTAAAATAAATCTCTGGAGGCAGATTCTCAGGGAGATCCATGTCAGGCCCTTTTACTGCTCATTTATGTTAAGAAAATTTGATTTCTTTAGAAAAAGACATCAGATCTCAGCTATCAGGGTATCATTGTATTCAGCTTCCTATGACCTGCATGGCCACATAGATGGCTTAGGAGGGTTGATCCTACTGACAGATTCCCTTGAAATGTGCCCTAAGGTTTCACTGTGAGATATATTTCAAGTAAAAAATCATGGTTAGAATGAAGGCTCTTGCAAAGTGACTGCAGTTTTGTGTAAGGCTAGTTTCACACTAGCGTTCTGAGGCGCAGCGCAGGGCTGCCACTAAGCTCCGCCCCGGCCGCGCCTCCTCCGGTCAGCTCCTCCTCTGGGCGCATGACGCTGCATGTGATCAGCGTACCCTATATTTAGCATTGGGTAGGCTGGCTATGCGCTGGTATGTTTTTGCCGGCGCATGCGTTTGGCGCACGTTGGCGCAGCGCGAAAAGTGCACATGCGCCAGCATAAACATATCAGCGCATGGCCAGCGTACCCAACGCTAAATATAGGGTACGCTGGTCGCATGAAGCGTCATGCCCCCAGAGGAGGAGCTGACCGGAGGAGGTGCAGTCGGGGGCGGAGCTTAGCGGCGGCCCTCCTTGCGCCTCAGAACACTAGTGTGAAACTAGCCTAAGGGATGCTTCCTCCTGCCTTTGGATATAGTGACATCAGCATGTAAGTGCCATTAGAACACTATTCAAATACAGTGAAACTTAGTTTAACACAGGTTTGCAAGCTAAACTACAAACAGATTTTGTTTGTGGTTTATATTAACTATGGAGCCACACATTAACATGTAAGCACAAAGAAGTTTTATTGTACACACAGGAGCATGAAACATGATTGCAAAAGTGTAGATATTTTAACGATACAGGAGAGAGCAATACACAATGTGATCCATGATCACAAGCTATATATTAAAGAGGATCTAGTTACTTCTCCTGGAGGCAAAATAAAAAGCAGTATAATACCTTTCATAAATACTTTATGGTATGGCATCAACAGGCTAATGCGATTTTATATTTGTTAACAATGATTTATTTCTACAACTAAAACAAATGCAACAAACAACTTCAAGCTGCAGACAATATAGCTGCGTGTAAAGGTCATTCTTCGTTATGTGTATATATATATATATATATATATATATATATATATACACATATATCCACAGACCATAAGACGGACATTTACTGGATGTGCTGTGGATATGCCATAAATGTCTGCAATGAAAATACCTCTTTAATTCACAATCAGATAGTTGCATGTGCATATAGATAGTTTGGGGGATTGAATTCCTACTCACAGATTCCCTTTAATGATAATATGTGTTCAGGCAATTTATTTGTTTTTTCGATTAGTCCAAAGTTTAATAGCATATAGCTATCTTTAGAAAATAACATCAATAAATTCAATGCTTATAGGTAGTAGCGTAGCAGCTCGGGGTAGAGGATGTGGTCGCTCTGGGCCCATGCACATGGAGGGGCCCACATGGAGCAACTACCACTCTTAACTATAGGGCCGTGCACAGCATGCTGATACAGTTAGACTCTGGGGCCGAACATAGAGCCATATTGTCCCTACAAAACTGCTCTACGTTCTGTAGCCTGCAAGTCACATTAAGTCTCCGCCCCATGGAATGGCATGGTGGCACATATCATGTCAGAGTCCCAGGGCGGGACTATGGCGGGTGGAGGGATGTAGTGATGTCATTGTGCCAAGATTTAGAAGTCTTGTGCATAGCCCAGCGCAATGACAATGCCACATTAGTCTGCCAGTGCCGTATCGCTGTCTGATGACGGACTTGCCAGGATCCAAGCTTTAATATCATGTTATTTTTTAAATTTTAATAGTCAGTTCTTGCAGGGGATGTGGGGGCACCATATTGTGTGGGGATCATACAATGTGTTGGGCCATCATTCTGTGGGGGGATTACTGAGGTGCCATCATATTATGTAGGGACTACTGAGGGGCCATCATAATGTGTGGGTATCATAAAGTCTGTGAGGCCATCCTATTGTGTGGGGCGTACTGAGGGTCATCATGCAGTTTGAGTACTACTGTGGGTCCATTATTTGCGTGAGGCCTTGTAAATCACTATCTATAACTGCACCGTAATCTCTTAATATGTTCTGCAGGACTGCAATCTACCATTGTATGGTCACCGTATGGCGGTAATATCAGTCTTGATTTTAATATAGTTTTTTTTTTTTTTAGTAACAGGATGGTCATCTGCTGAGGTTGCCGCTATACTCACTATAATTTGGGTCCACCTCCGTAGTTGTAAATATGGTTACTTAGTTAGGGGCCCATGCATATATGTTTTGCCTTCTCCAAGCTGAATCTCTACTACTATTTTGGTTATTACAGAGGTTAACAAATCATGGTACTTTGAGAGCCAGTTATATTAATCTAGTTTCCAGTTTATTGTTTGTTTTTTTTCTATTTTTTTCAGCTGAATCTGGTCAATAAGAACTGTGAGGCAGTGAAGGGAATCATATGCGAGGTCCGCTGTCTGTCCCCCAGGATGCTCGTAGAAGCATACTAAACCAGCCAGAGTGCATTGTGAATACAGCTACAGCTGAGGTTAAAATGCAAAATAAAAGAGAGTGTGGACTTGGATAAGCTATTTGACCAATTTAGATGTAAGAAAAAACTGAAATGGGCTTTTATTTTAACATAGATCTGCAGGATGGTAGTGGGACGGATCTCTCCCTCCACTCTGGGTCTAGGGAGAAGCCCATGTCCATGATTCCCATTTAAACTTTCAGTTAAGATTTGGGTGTGCAAGTTTTTGGTTTGCAAGCATCAGAGCAGGAGGCTCTGTGCAGGACAGGGCTGTGTGAGACTGAACACTGGCCAGAACCAGAGAAAATAAAGCCATTGACTCACCCACTAGTGTTACAGTGTTGCAGTCGCCCACAGCAACAGATTTGATATGGACTGTTATGGAAGATCTGGCTGTTTGAGTTATTTTTGTAAGTTGCCAAAATAAAGATGTTTAAGTTGGACTAACTTGGGTCACTGCCTCTTTACTGCACTGTCGTGAAAGCTGCTGCATTACAGAACCTAAATAAAAAGAAGCCAAACTAAGAATCCAGATGCAAGCAACACAAACTTATGTAGATTGGCAAAGTATCACTTGGAATTTTTCTTGTTCCATCTATTACCTATATAAATTTGGATGGTCATAAAAGGAGAAAGAGCTGAAAGAAAACATGGAGGAATGTGTTCCAATTTATCTTCATAGCAATTAGATTACAGAAAATTTTTTAGGACACGTCAGCCTATCCCAATTTATTGCAAAATCCTGCACTGTACTGTATGTTGAGAAGCTGAGATCTAACTCGGTCCCTGATTGAGATCATTTTGCAATGCTCTCTTTTAAGGCTCTGAGTCATGCACACAACCAAATTACTCATACAAGTGCTATCCATGGTTTTCACGGATAGCACTTGTATCTATGATATTCTATGGGGTTGTGCACATGTCTGATTTTCATCCAAATGTTGGATCAAAATTGGCAATGCAAGTCTATGTGTCAGAGAAAAAAAAAATCAGACTGCACTTCGATGACATCCACTCTCTGATGAGTGACAGAATGAAAAAAGTGAAGAAACTTTTTTTTTTCTCTCCATGTCTGAGAAAAACTTATGCCACGCTGATCAAACTCTGATTAAAGTCTGATCAGAATTATAGGACTGTTTTTCACGGATGTGGAGCTATCGGTCACGTGAACCTATGCTCATACAAACAAATATCTATAAAAATCTAATGCCCCCTCTATTCAGCACCAGCAAGTATTCTTTAAAGAGCACCCAGTCAAAAGTGGCCAGTTTTTGCTATTTTTGCTCTTAGTATTCATTTTGTTTTTTTAAAGTTCACAATGTGGTTGCAGAGATATAGTCCTTTATTTTGTTAGATTATCATTACCATATGTAAATTTTTGGCCTTAAGAAAGATGTGTGGCTCACTGGCTTTTCTGGGGACATGTCTTTAGGCTGCTTTGCATTATTACCTTGTGAACAACACCTGCTTGGTAAGACTTAAAGTAAACACTAAATAAAAAGGCTCATATAAGTATGTTCCTGATACTTATAGGCTCTTTCTCATTGGTCTTTATGAGCGGGCATTGTGGAGTCAGACGCCCCTGATTCATGAAGACGTGCTGTCATGGCCATGACAGAGAGGGACCGGAAGACCGCAGTATCTGATTCCACATACTCCTGCAATGATTAGAAGCACTTGACCATCATACTAAACAGTCCAGAATTCTGCTAGCAGTGCAGGAGTTAAATCTGTTCAGTTGAGAGCCTCTGAAGCATTCCTTCTTTGATGATTTCAGCTGTTTTTGTGTTGGCCTCCCCATTTAATATATAAAGCTCAATGTGTGTGTATGTCCGGGATAGGCATCTGCATCGTCGCAGCTACAGCCAGAAAATTTTGCACAGTCACACGTCTGGACCCCGAGAGCGTAGGCTATGTTGTGAGGCGAAATTTTAACCCCACGCGTTCCAATTCACCAAACAATTTTGCCCCTATGTACATAATGGGGAAAAAGTGTATGTATGTACAGTATGTATGTATGTATGTATGTTCAGGATTGGCATCTGCACTGTCGCAGCTACAGCCACAAAATTTTGCACAGTCACATGTCTGGACACCGAGAGTGTCATAGGCTATGCTGTGAGGCGAAATTTAAACCCCGCGCATTCCAATTCACCAAACTATTTTGCCTATTATTCTTATAATTTCTATGGTAAAGCAGTAAATAACACAATTTATTACCGTGCTAACACAGACCACCCTCTGACACAGACTGCAGGGGGAGCCCAGTATCACACAGGATAGGATTAGATACACGGCTCAGCAGCTAGTATCACACAGGATAGGATTAGATACACAGCTCAGCAGTCAGTATCACACAGGAGAGGATTAGACACATGGCTCAGCAGTCAGTATCACACAGGATAGGATTAGATACACAGCTCAGCAGTCAGTATCACACATGATAGGAATAGATACACGGCTCAGCAGACAGTATCACACAGGATAGGATTAACCCCTTAATCCCATATGACGTACTATCCCGTCCATATGCCCTGGGACTTAATTCCCAGGGACGGGATAGTACGTCATAGCGATCAGCGGCGCCCACGTGGTGAGCGCCGCTGATGGCGGCCGGGTGTCAGCTGATTATCACAGCTGACACCCGGCACAATGTGTCAGGGGCAGTCACGGACCGCCCCCTGACATGTTAACCCCTTGCACACCGCAATCAAACACTCGCGGTGTACCGGGGGTTAAAGGGAAGCATCGGCAGGGAGGGGACTCCCTCCGTGCTTCTCTGAGCCCCCCACAGCAGCGAAATGCAGCGCTGCTGTGGGGGGCTCCTTCCCTGCAGGCCCCTGAATCCAAGATGGCGACAGGGACCTTCGGGGGCCTGCAGGGAGCCGGCTTCCTCAATGCCTGCAAAGCGCAGGCATGAGGAAGCCTGCTGCACTGCCTGTGACAGATCGCTGATCTGTCACAGTGATCTGTGATGTGACAGATCAGCGATCTGTCAAAGGACAGTGATGTCCCACCTGGGACAATGTAAAAAGTTAAAAAAAAAGTGTTAAAATAATTTTAAAAAAATCGCCAAATAAATTAGGAAAAAAAAAAATATTCCCCCAATAAATTCATTTTTTGGAAATAAAAAAAAAACAATAAAAGTACACATATTTGGTATCGCCGCATCTGTAACGACCTGCCCTATAAAATTGTCCCATTAGTTAACCACTTTAGCGAACCCCTTAAAAAATAAAAATAAAAAACGAAGCAAAAATAATGATTTATCATACTGCCGAACAAAAAGTGCAATAACGCGCGATCAAAAAGACGCATATAAATAGCCATGGCACCGCTGAAAACGTCATCTTGTCCCGCAAAAAACGAGCCACCATACAGCATCATCAGCAAAAAAATAAAAAAGTTATAGCTCGCAGAATAAAGCGATGCAAAAATAATTATTTTTTATATAAAATAGTTTTCATTGCATAAAACCGACAAAACATAAAAAAACGACATAAATGAGGTATCGCTGTAACCGTACTGACCTGAAGAATGAAACCGTTTTATCAATTTTACCGCACGCAGAACGGTGTAAACGCACCCCCCAAAAGAAATTCATGAAAGGCTGGTTTTTGTTCATTCTGCGTCCCAAAAATCGGAATAAAAAGCGATCAAAAAATGTCACATGCCCAAAAATGGTACCAATAAAAATGTCAACTCGTCCCGCAAAAAATAAGACCTCACATGACTCGGTGGGTCAAAATACGGAATAATTATAGCTCTCAATATGTGGTGATGCAAAAACTATTTTTACAATAAAAAGCGTCTTTTAGCCTGTGACAGCTGCCAAATATAAAAACCGCCATAAATAGTAAATCAAACCCCCCATTATAATCCCCTTAGTTAGGGAAAAATAATAAAATTAAAAGAAAATGTATTTATTTCCATTTTCCCATTAGGGTTAGGGCCAGGGCTAGGGCTAGGGCTGAGATTAGGGTTAGGGGTGTGTTGGGGTTAGGGTTGGAGTTATAATTGGGGGGTTTCCACTGTTTGGGCACATCAGGTGCTCTCCAAATGCAACATGGCGTCTGATCTCAATTCCAGCCAATTCTGAGTTGAAAAAGTCAAGTGATGGTCCTTCCCTTCCAAGCTCTGCCATGCCCCCAAACAGTGTTTTACCCCCACATATGGGGTATCAGCCTACTCAGGACAAATTGCAAAACAACTTTTGGGGTCCAATTTCTCCTGGCTCACCACACATCTAGATAAGTTCCTTAGGGGGTCTAGTTTCCAAAATGGGGTCATTTGTTAGGAGTTTCCACTGTTTAGGTACATTAGGGGCTCTCCAAAGGCAACATGACACCCGCAGACCATTCCATCAAAGTCTGCATTCCAAAACGTCACTACTTCCCTTCCAAGCCCCGACGTGTGCCCATACAGTAGTTTTCTCCCACATATGGGGTGCGTACTCAGGACAGATTGGACAACAAATTTTGGGGTCCAATTTCTCCTGTTACCCGTGGGAAAATAAAAAAATGGGGACTAAAAGATCATGTTTGTGGAAAAAATACGATTTTTTTATTTTCACGCCCGTTCGTTATAAACTTCTGTGAAGCACTGGGGGGTTCAAAGTGCTCACCACAAAACTAGGTAAGTTCCTTAGGGGGTCTAGTTTCCAAAATGGGGTCACTTGTGGGGAGTTTCCACTGTTTAGGTACATCAGGGGCTCTCCAAAAGCAACATGACACCCACAGACCATTCCATCAAAGTCTGCATTCCAAAACGTCACTACTGTCAGGAGCCCCGCACTGCACTTTCTCACTGAGCCAGTGCGGGTGCCCTGAGTACAAGGACAGTGCTCAAAGATACCTGTGGAGCAGGGCAGCAGCAGTGACGATGCGTGCTTCAGAGTATCAGGACCTGAAGCACATGACTGCTGGGGGAGTGGCCTAAGCTCCACAGATCTAGGAGCTGCAGGGAAACTCCTAGAAAGGTAACTACAGGACAATGTTACCAAGGGGCATAGACAGAGACAGAAACCAGATGAAGCCAGGGTCAAAGCATGAGATAGCAGGACAGTACCAAAGGGTTAGACCAGGGCCGCCATCAGGGCATTACAGCCCTTACTCCTGTATGGGGCCCGGTGATTTGAGGGGCCCGTGCGCGCTTGGGGCCCCCCGATATTTTATTCAGGCAGTGGGCGCTTATATTTTGCAATGCCCCGGGCCCAGCCGGCAAAAGGAAATGGGCGGGCACTGTAGCTTTAAGCTACGGCCTGCCCCAGTGCATCATGGTCTAGGCAGCCTCTCCTGATGTCACACACTACTCTGCTCCACTGCCTCATTCCGGAGCAGAGCAGCATGTGTGGTGTGCCATGTGGATGGGAGCAGTGGACAGCGGTCGGGCCCGGCAGACGGCGGTCAGAGAGGACGGACACCAGAGGAGAAGTGCAGTGGACCGGATCGGATGTGCAGCTGGAGGCGGCAGGCGAATGAGCAGGCCGGGTGAGTAGCCTGTCTCAGCAGGGCAGGCAGGGGGGCCCAGCGCAGCCAGCAGCCATCCACTAACAGGGCCCACAGCCACAGGGCTGGCAGGGGGCCAGGGGGGGCCCGGCGCAGCCGCCCACAGCATCCACCAACAGGCCCGCACACTTCAGCATTCGCACAGCCACAGGGCCCCAGGGCAGGCAGGGGGGACCCGGCGCAGCTGCAGCATCCCTCAACAGGGCCCGGGGGGGGCTCCCACACTGCAGCATTCTCACAGCCACAGGGCAGGCAGGGGGGGGCCCGGCGCAGTTACCCGCAGCTTCATGATCTACCAACAGGGCCCGAGGGGGGCGCTTGCAGACTTCAGCATTCGCACAGCCCCAGGGCCCCAGGGCAGGCAGGGGGGACCCGGCGCAGCTGCAGCATCCACCAACAGGGCCCAGGGGGGGTGCCCACACTGCAGCATTCCCACAGCCACAGGGCAGGCAGGGGGGCCGGCGCAGTCGCCCGCAGCTTCATGATCCACCAACAGGGCCGGGGGGGCACTTGCACACTTCAGCATTCGCACAGACACAGGGCCCCAGGGCAGGCAGGGGGGACCCGGCGCAGCTGCAGCATCCACCAACAGGGCCGGGGGGGCACCTGCACTGCAGCATTCCCACAGCCACAAGGCAGGCAGGGGGATCCGACGCAGCCGCAGCTTCCACCAACAGGGCCCAGGGGATCATGATCCACCAACAGGGCCCGGGGGGTGCACACACTTCAGAATTCCCAGGGCAGGCAGGGGGGGACCTGCGCAGCCGCAGCATCCAACAACAGGGCCCAGGGCAGGCAGGGGGGCCGCATTCCAACAGGGCTCACAGGGCAGGATACAGTGTAAAAAATTTTTAAAAAATAAATAAGTGAAAAAATATATATAAAAAAAATCAATATTCCATCATTAAATCATTCTTTGAAGAAAAAAATCTAAACAATAAAAGTGCACATATTTAATATCAGCACCGCGTCCGCAACGACCCGACCTATAAAATTGTCCCACTAGTTACCCCTAGTTAATGATTGGAGAAACAGGGGGCAGGATGAAAGACATGAGGCATGATTGGAGACACTGGAGGCATGATTGGTTACAATGGGGGCATGATTGGGGACAATGGGGGCATGATTGGAGACATTGGGGGAAAGGTTGGAGACACTGGGGGAAAGGTTTGAGACAGATTGTGCAGGATCATGGGGCAGGATGGATATGATAGAGATGGATGGGGAAGGATGGGGAGATCATATGGGGCAGAATGGATACTCATGAGGGTGGGATGGGAGAACATATGGCTGAAGCCTGGAATGAGACACACGGGGTTAGGATGGGGGATATTATTACCATAGGGGCTAATTAAGGGATATTATTACTGCAGTGATGTATTTATTTTATTTCTTGAGTATACTGTTTTAAATGGGGGGGTGGTCCTGTTGCTGTATAGAGTGATACTATGTTGCTTTTTTTTCTTCATGTGATGTAATGTAGAAGTTAGGAAAAAAATAAGTAATGTGTTCTGCAAGCGGAGCTCTAGATAACTGTTATTTCCTGCAGAGACGAGTCCTGGCTGGAAGAAGTGATGGCGGTCTGTGCTGGATGAAAGATGAAAAGCAAGGATGAAGGACTTCACCTAGAGACATCAGTGGTGAGTGAGTGTGTTACCTGTACCCTGCCACTGTAAACTGTATACTATATACAGAGCTCCTGTGTATAATGTCACTAGTGATCACTGTAATACCTGTACACACAGACACTGCATACTAAGTACAGATCTCCTGTGTATAATGGCACTTATGGTGATATTATTGTGTTTTTTTTATTACTGATCAGTATTGTAATATTCAGTCACTATGTGGTGCTACTATGTGGTCTGGACATGGTATTGCGGTATTTGTCTCTTGTATGTGCTATTATTCGGTCAATGTGGTGGTAATATGTGGTCTGGTCATGGTGCGGTGGTATTTGTCCCTTGTATGTGCCATTATTCTGTCACTGTGGTGGTAATGTGTGGTCTGGTCATGGTGTGGTGATATTTCTTCTTTGTATGTGGTATTACAGGTCACTATGTGGTGGTAATATGTGGTCTGGTCATGGTGCCGTGGTATTTGTTCCTTGTATGTGATATTATTCGGTCACTGTGGTGGTAATATGTGGTCTGGTCTGGCGGTATTTGTTCCTTCTGTATGGTATTATAGGTCACTATGTGGTCTGGACATGGTGCGGTGGTATTTGTCCCTTGTATGCGATATTATTGGTCATTTTAAAAATTGAAAAATAAATAAAAATGTACCTAAATTGTATTGCATATTTTAAGAAATATTTAATAGATTACAGTAGAGTAGAGCTCGGCCAAAAGTGTCTACCGTGTTATGGTGGCAGCTTAAAAAATCTTTTGGCCAAAACAAAAGCTGCTGGTTATATGTGTGATCTGGTGATGGGAACTGTTAATGTGTGATTGGTGAGAAGTGGAGTTTCTCCAAGAGAGAGCGGTGGGGCTGTGGACAGTTCGAGGGGTGGAGGCGGGGCTGGGGTGGAGCTTGGGCGGAGTCTCAAGGGGGGCCCCAAAAATTTTGCCAGTATGGGGCCCCGAAATTCCTAGTGGCAGCCCTGGGTTAGACAGAGCGAATAGTCAGGACGTAGCAATAGGTCAGAAAACCAGAACGGGCAATAGACGGTACAATAGGGGCAAACTGTAACGGAGTAACGATAGCCAAGCCAGGAGGTCAGAACCGGAGAAGACAATAGTACCAAAGCGAGAGACGGAGTACAGAGTGAGGGAACAGGCCGGGTCAGACACGGGAAGCAGACAAGCAACGCAGAATACACGCACACCAGGGGTCAGACACACCAGAACAACAGTATAGCTGACAGAGAACCCTGGTAAAGAGTGAGTATAAATACCCCTCCCAGATCCAGAAAGAGGCCACGAACACTTAACCCTGTGAGTGCAAGGCAAGAACCCTGTTCAAACCATGACAACTACTTCCCTTCCGAGACCCGACGTGTGCCCATAAAGTAGTTTTCTCCCACATATGGGGTATCAGCGTACTCAGGACAAATTGGACAACAACTTTTGGGGTCCAATTTCTCCTGGTACCCGTGGGAAAATAAAAAAATTGGTGACTAAAAGATCATGTTTCTGGAAAAAATAAGATTTTTTTTATTTTCACGCCCGGGCGTTATAAACTTCTGTGAACCACTGGAGGGGTCAAAGTGCTCACCACAAATCTAGATAAGTTCCTTGGGGGGTCTAGTTTCCAAAATGGTGTCATTTGTGGGGGGTTTCCACTGTTTTGGTACATCAGGGGCTCTCCAAACGCGACATGGTGTCCGATCTCAATTCCAGCCAAAAACGTCAAATGGCGCTGCTTCCCTTCCGTGCTCTGCCATGCGCCCAAATAGTGGTTTACCCCCACATATGGGGTATCAGCGTACTCAGGAAAAATTGCACAATAACTTTTAGGGTCCTGTTACCCTTGGAAAAATAAGAATTGAGGGTGAAAAGATCATTTTTGTGGAAAAAATGTGATTTTTTAATTGTACCACTGTACGTTATAAACTTCTGTGAAGCC
The DNA here is from genome assembly GCF_039654945.1 of Dendrobates tinctorius. Lineage (NCBI taxonomy): Eukaryota > Metazoa > Chordata > Amphibia > Anura > Dendrobatidae > Dendrobates > Dendrobates tinctorius. The sequence continues at coordinate 38,552,758 of NW_027361690.1, forward strand.
CTTGTGGGTTCAAAGTTCTCACCACATATCTAGATAAGTTCCTTGGGGGGTCTAGTTTCCAAAATATGGTCACTTGTGGGGGGTTTCCACTGTTTAGGTACATCAGGGGCTCTCCAAACGTGACATGGCATCCGATCTGAATTCCAGCCAATTTTGCATTGAAAAAGTCAAACGGCGCTCCTTCCCTTCTGAGCTCAGCCATGCGCCGAAACAGTGGTTCCCCCCCACATATCAGGTATTGCACAATACATTTTGCAGTCCAATTTCTCCTGTTACCCTTGGTAAAATAAAAAAATTGAACCTGAAGTATTTTTTTGTGAAAAAAAAGTTAAATGTTCATTTTTTTTTAAATATTCAAAAAATTCCTGTGACACACCTAAAGGGTTAATAAACTTCTTGAATGTGATTTTGAGCACTTTAAGGGGTGCAGTTTTTAGAATGGTGTCACTTTTGGGTATTTTCTATCATATAGACCCCTCAAAGTGGCTTCAAATGTGATGTGGTCCGTATAAATAAAATGGTGTTGCAAAAATGAGAAATCGCTGGTCAATTTTTAACCCTTATAACTTCCTAACAAAAAAAAATTTTGGTTCCAAAATTGTGCTGATGTAAAGTAAACATGTGGGAAATGTTACTTATCAAGTTTTTTGTGTGCCGTATCTCTGTGATTTAAGGGCATAAAAATTCAAATTTGGAAAATTGCGAAATTTTCAAAATTTTTGCCAAATTTCTGCTTTTTTCACAAATAAATGCAAGTTATTTGAATGAAATTTTACCACTAACATAAAGTACAATATGTCACGAGAAAACAATGTCAGAATCACCAGGATCCAATGAAACGTTTCAGAGTTATTACCTCATAAAGGGACAGTGGTCAGAATTGTAAAAATTGGCCCGGTCATGAACGTGCAATCCACCCTTGGGGCTTAAGGGGTTAAATACACAGCTGAGCAGTCAGTAACACACATGGTAGGATTAGGTACACAGCTCAGCAGTCAGTATCACACAGGATAGGGTTAGATACAAGGCTCAGCAGACGGTATCACACAGAATAGGATTAGATACATTGCTCAGCAATCAGTATCACACAGGATAGGATTAGATACACGGCTGAGCAGTCAGTAACACACGATAGGATTAGATACACAGCTCAGCAGAAAGTATCACACAGGAGAGAATTAGGTACACAGCTCAGCAGACATTATCACACAGGATAGGGTTAGATACACAGATACACATGTTGTTTATCAAAAGGCTCTTGAATGAGTTGAAAATAAAATACTATCAATACTTGGGTAATCGTTTAGTTAATTTGTGTTGCAAATCTGTAGTGTTGAATATATGATGTGAAATGTTTTTATGTGCAATATAATCATTATAATTTGTTATAACTAACCACAGTTGGTTACTATGCCCAGGCAACACCGGGCTCTTCAGCTAGTCTACTATATATACTCACCTCGGGCAATCAGGGATTCCCAGTGTTAGTTTCAAACTACCTGGTGTGGAGTTGGAGGCGTTTGGAGTGCTGTTCTAAAGAGTTTCTTGGTGATTTGTCTATATGCATAACCTCATCCTCTACTATTTGGTTGTTCTTTCCTTTTACTTCCTGTGTTCCAATCTGTTATTTGTGAGTGCATATTTGTATGATTTGTATTTTCATTTATCCCTGTACATCTTCCCTTTTTAGTTTGGTTTGTGTATTCTTATATACAACTACTCTCCACTTCCTTGGATGGGGGAGGGGAAAGATCAGGGCTGATTTAGGAGCTCAGCAAGGTATGTGGCCTCGGCATCTTTAACATTAGAAGTAATCTGGGGAGCAGGGAAAGTCAGGTCACCCCTAGCTTTATGGATAGGGAAGAAGCCCCTACCCCTGGGATATCAAAATAAAGTCACATGACAGGTGCACGCCTCTTCAAGGATCAGGACCACCTGACGAGTGTCGTGTGCCTCTGTGCTCCAAGGCAGAAATATTACTTGGACTGGAGTAAGATTTCTAGCGTAAGGAACACCACAGCTTGTCATGAATTAGATGAGATGTGGCATCTTGCCTCCACTGTGTCCCGTTATGCCCCAGGTCCACCCATTTTGGCGGAACTGGAAAAACTGTCATGAAAACGCCAAGTCGCAAAATTTTTGCACAACTCCAAGTTTCGGAAAAAGTTTGACTTTTCAAAGCAATTTTGTCCAGAATTTTGGCAAAGTTGCTTTGATGAATCTGGGTCTTAGAATATAAATATACAGTGTAGCAATACTTTGTGACTACAGTGGAGGTGCAAAATGTCCCTATGCTTATAAATTAATTGAATGAAGCTTTTATTATTAGCAAGACGTCCTGATAACATTTTAAGTTGCTACTCAATCACAAGACACCTAGAAGTGCAATGTAAAGCTCTTTTACAATCCTATCCTCAGACTTGGTGTTTGATTGACAGATAGAAAGATACAGTTTCCACACAAAGGTTATTCAGCCAGGCAGCCCTGCCAGAGACTTGCTGTAATTATCAGTTCTTTCTTAGCATGATTTTTAATTACTACTTATTTCATGTTTTATTGCATCTAAATATAAATGTCTCACAGAGCATATCCAGCCTCAACTGGCGAATCACATTGTGATAGCTTCATCTCTCGAATAGTAGAATGCCTTAGCGCTCCTGCTATAGAGGATGGTCACTGCACTACTATAGGGTTTGTGAAGGAGGGGAGAGGGTACAATTAAAGAATACCTGATACCAGATCCATGCTGCCCGAATCACTGACCACATGAGACACTGACTGTAACACTGCAACCAGGAACGCTTCAATCTCAAACACTTCAACCCGCTCCAGTGAGAAATAGGTCTCTTCCTATCTATGGTAAGGGGTTGAGGGAAGCTGGCCTGAGACCTGCCTCGGACTAGTCCGCTACAGCAGACTTTTCAAACTATGTTTACTGCATGTTACAGGAGGATTTCAGAATAAAACATACATAACTGCAAAAATGCTTTCAAAAATGTCTTTCAGTGTCTGGTAATGGCAGATGACAGGTTCTTTTTAAACCAGCCAACCCCATATTTATTCTATGCAATTGGTCCAGACGAATCTAAGACATCCTAATAGCAATAACCCTTGGCTACCTTCTGACTCATAAATGTCATAAGAGCTGCATGACTCTTATGTATCTTACCCATCCCCATTTCTGGAATACAAATCTTTCTAGCATAAGGCGAAACAAATTTTGTTTGTCTAGTTTCTTCTTTAATTTGCCCCTTGGTTTTGCTGTTCTTTATGATTGTCATTGTGTGTAAAATTTGGGGTTTCAAGCTGATTCATCAATTTTGACTTTATTTTTTTTTTTACACAAATGTACTCCAATTTTATGTTTTTACTTTTTAGGAAAACATGCAACTTTTTTCCACTGCAAAATGCATAAAAAAGGTTAAAGACAAAACTAAAAAGCATTTTTTATTTGACACAAAATTTATGAACCACATGCGTCATTTTGAAGAATTTGGCACTTAGTCTACAAATATTCACTTAGTACACAGTCTGATCCTCACTGTAGTGACATTGTTGTGGATATGCTTCATCTAATGTAATTATATGGGGAAAGTCCGCACAGAAAGCTCAGCATACTTTCAAACACACACCACAGGTCAAATTACACAACATAAAAATCCCATCCACTCTGCAGGAAAAGAAAGATGCTGTGTTTTCGTCACAGCGAAAATACGCAGTGTCAAAAGTTCATCCTGGGAGCATAGCCTAAGGTACAGTTGTGCGCAAAAGTTTTCATACCCCGGCAGAATTTTTGCTTTCTTGGCTTCTTTTCAGAGAATATGAATGATAACACCAAAACTTTTTCTCCACTCATGGTTAGTGGTTGGGTGAAGCCATTTATTGTCAAACTACTGTGTTTTCTCTTTTTAAATTATAATGACTACCCAAAACATCCAAATGGCCTTGATCAAAAATTCACATACCCCATTTCTTAATACCGTGTATTGACCCCTCTAACATAAATGATAGTTTGAAGTCTTTTGTGGTAGTTTTGGATTAGATTCTTTATTTTCCCAGATGGTAAAGCTGCCCACTCTTCTTGGCAAAAAGCCTCCAGTTCCTGTAAAATCCTGGGCTGTCTAGCATGAACTGCGAGCTTGAGACCTCCCCAGAGTGGTGCAATGATATTGAGGTCAGGAGACGGAGATGGCCACCCCAGAACCTTCACTTTGTTCTGCTGTAGCCAATGACAGGTCAACTTGGCCTTGTGTTTTGGATTGTTGTCTTGTTGTCACGTTGGAACGTCCAAGGACGTCCCGTGCGCAAATTTGCATCCAGTATTTGCTGATAACGTGCTGCATTCATCCTTCCTTGAACTTTGACCAAGTTTCCTTTGCCTTTGTAGCTCACACATCCCCAAAACATCAGCGATCCACCTCTGTGCTTTATAGTAGGAATGTTGTTCCTTTCATCATGGACCTTGTTGACTTCATTCCAAATGTATGGTTGAGGCCAAAAAGTTCAATTTTGGTCTCATCACTCCAAATTACCTTGTTCCAGAAGTTTTGAGGCTAGTCTCTGTGCTGTTTTGCTTGTTATGGGTGAGATACTTTGTGGCATTTGCGCAGTAATGGCTTTCTTCTGGCAACTCGACCATGCAGCCCATTTAACTTCAAAAGCAGCCTTATTGTGCATCTTGAAACAGCCACACCGCTAGTTTTCAGAGAGTCCAGTATTTCAGCTGATGCTATTTGTGGGGTTTTTTTGTATCCCGAACTATTTTCCTGGCAGTTGTGGACAAAATTTTTGTTGGTCTACCTGACTGTGGTTTTGTTTCTACAGAGCCCCTGATTTTCCATATGCTAATCACAGTTTGAACGCTGCTCACTGGCATTATCAATTCCTTATCATTATCTTTTTGCATCCCTTTCCTGCTTTTTACAGTTCAACTACCTTTTCCTGTAGATCTGTTGACAATTCTTTTGCTCTCCCCATGACACACAATCCAGAAATGTCAGTGGCTGGATGAAAGATGCAAGAGTCTGTCTGGATCCCAGAAACTTACTCAGGTTTTATGCAAACATAGATTATAAGTGTCACATTGACCCATCCTGTGTGAGCCTATTCCTGAACCAAGCCCCCAGAGCCCACCAACAGCCGCAGCTGCTGCACCAACCCTCTGCGCAGCCCCCTAATCTCATTAGTAAGGATCTGCAGAATTTGGGCAAAGGGCTGAACTGGGTCCATGACTCAGCAGGGAGAAAAAAAGTTTTTGGTTGGTGATAATGTCACGTTGACCCGTCCTGTGTGACACGGCTCGCAGGCCGGTAACTAAAACAACAAGACACGGCACGTGATACTGTCTTGTGTGACACGGCCCGCAGGCTGGAAACTAAAACAACAAGACACGGGGGAAGGGAAAACAGTTACAACGATGGGCCCTGCGATAGGGAAAGGGGACGTGGAGACCTCCTGCACTCCCCTAATTCAGTGTCCCTAACACTCATAACGTTCCCTAGGCCGGTTCCGCACCGGGCACCGCTCAGCATACCTGTAGCCCTAGCACACCCTACACCTATCCCTTGCTAGGGAGCTGGGTGGCGCAGACACTGGCCCCACCGCTGTACTAATACACACTAAGGAAAAACACAAACAGGGAAACACCACTTAGCTTTACTCTGTTGCACTTGCCCCTGGCAACAGAGTCCACCACCAGAATGCAGCTCTCCTCCTGAAACGCTGCCACCTAGCTCTGTCAGAGCTACAAGGAAATCTCCTATGACTCCTTCCACACCAGGGCTAAGACAGTGCTGCAAGGAACGTTCTCAGCTCCTTCCTCCACCAAGGATGGTTGAAATGAATACTATCACCAACAGTGATTGCAACACCTGTGACTCATTTATAGCAGAGCCAGCAATCACACCTGCATTATAAACATGTGCACTTAACTAAAGAAACAGAGTGCAATGACGCTCACCACCACCGGGGGCAAACTTAAAACAAACGACACCACAGTGCACTAAGCATTCAAACCCATTTGTGTTAACTTCTGTGCATGTTATCAGGCCAACATCACCAGGGTATGTGAACTTTTGATCAGGGTCATTTGGATATTTTGGGTTGTCATTATGATTTAAAAAGAGAAAACACAGTAGTTTGACAATAAATGTCTTCACTTAATCACTAACCATGAGTGGAGAAAAAGTTTTGGTGTTATCATTCATATTCTCTGAAAAGAGGCCAAGAAAGCAAAAATTCTGCTGGGGTATGTAAACATTGAACACAACTGAATGTTCACATGTTTTTTTATATGGATTTCAAAATCTGCTTCAAAATCCACATTAATCACTGCTTCAAGTACTCTATGAATAGTGTTTCATTTGGATTATGAAGCGGAAGGACTAAAAATCCTCATCAAAAAACTGGATTTTGAAGCAGGACTTTTCTATAGCCATGTCAAAAGAAGGCTGTGTGTGAATATACTGTATAGAAATTTTCACTGATTTTTTTTACAACACTTTTGAAGGAGATTTATTCCAGAATCCAGATAAAAAGCTACTTCAAGTAGTTTTTGAATAATGTTCATATTGCTTTCAATTGGAAATCCCCACTGTTGTTCATACAGTGAGTTTCAATCACATTTTTGTCCACGGGATAGGATTTAACTTTCTGATCATAGGGTCCGACACCTGTGGCACCCAGCGACATCAAGAACTAGGGCTCTGAATAGACCCAGCTGAAAGGAGCAGAGGTCAGTCATGTGCTTTGGTGCTCCATTCATTGTTTTAGGAGTGACGAACGCAGCACTCAGCAATCTCTGGACTACCAATTAAGAATGAACGGACAGGAAGTGTCCATGATCTACCAATGCTCCATTTATCTGGGGTTCTTCAGAGTCCCTGTTCTTGGGATCGCTGGGGACACGTGGCAATAGGACCACAGTGATCGAAAAGATATCCACGATCCAATGGATAGGGGAGAACTTTAAAACTTGAAAAAACCCCTTTATTGAAAGGAAATCTAAAGTGCCACTGTTCAGCCGATGTATTACAATAATCAAAAATGTACTATGTAAAAAATTATGTAGATGTGATATATGTAAATATTCAGGTGCATAAGCTAAATAACAAATTAAGTTATTATTGATTATATAAACCTATTAAAAGAAAAAACATTATTATGACCCAATGTTCATTTCATGAAGTAAATCAATAAACTGTACAACAATATCACAAATAGCCCTTCCTGACATGTCAAAGTAAGAACTGCACAAGCAATTTTATTATCTCAACCGGCTGCAGTGTGGTTTCTATTATCAAGTAACTTCGTCATAAGGATGATTCATCCAAACAGCTGCTGGGAACAAGTTAGATTACAATGACGGGGAGAGAGATGTAATAGGTTCCCTAATGGTATCTGTGGCCATATATACCTATATTGTATGGTACAAACAGGACACTCCGTGCCATATGGAAAAGAGAAATAATATGGGAGTGATTCCAATAAAATCATAAACGTGTAGCAGTTATTGCTAGTCATGCCTTAGTATAATTAGTTTTTTGACTCAGATGTAAATATATATTTAGGATATATAATGATGAAAATCCAGACTGTTAGCGGCATATTCAGTATAACTATAGACTTTTTTTGTGTGCTAATACAATTCTATTGCCTAGTAGACACCAATGTTTGGCAGAAGATAACAATTTTGATCTGGTTGAAAACCTGATTTTTCAATCCCGTGGTTAAATACCACTACTAATATTTTATTAATTATTGCAATTGCACATATTTTGTTATACACTTTGTGAGGTAGCGCTGTCATTCAAGTAGGGGATACTCGCTTGCAGCCACAAAAAAACAGATCCGGCACGAGTTTTCCATAAAACCATAACTACATGCGGTTTATTCAGTAGCATAAACCAAAGCAAGCAACATAAAGTTCACTTAACAGCATAGCGTCCATGACAGAGTTTCCCTCTGTAAACCCTGTGGTCATACAGGGTGTGCAATGTCCAGAACACAGGTTCTCTTAGCCTCACAGTTATAACCCCTCAGGATTACCTCATGGCTGCTTCTCCAGACTGAAGACATTCATTCCCTCTCCTGGGAACTCTCAGATTCTGGCAGCCATTACACACAGCCACTACACAGGCTGTTAGCCAGGAAGCCCCATCTCAGCAGGACCTTCCACACTGGACCAACCGGGTCCCAGCATTCACCACATGTGACCTACCCTGGCCACCTTATACGGTCCGTAGCCACGCCCACCGGGTCACATGGCTATGACCTCATCACAGTTCCTTGAACCATTCACACAATTTTATCACAACTTTCTCAAACACACCCCCTGGGTGGGTTTATAGGTAACTGGGCCCGCCCATCTCCCCAGTTACCTGGAGACTTCTCCCTGACACATTAAAACAACACATCTGCAATATCATTGCTGATTAACACACACATATAAGTCTCCATCTCAAGGCCACCCACCTTGAGATACATAACGGTCCTTCAGGATTCTGCCACTCATCCTCTCTCTTGGGACATCCACACAGTGCCCCCTAGCGGACCCAGTGGTCACTACACCACAACATGTTTATTTCCTTTGTGTGTATTGAAGCAACCAGAAAACAAACAGAGGAAAAAAAGCAAATTGGACATAAAAATGGTCCCCCAAAATGGCCAGGACAAAAATTGTTGGCACCTTTCCAGAATTGTGGGTAAACAACTTTGTTTCAAGGCTGTGATGCTCTTTCAAATTCACCTGTGGCAAGTAACAAGTGTGGGCAATATGAAAATCACACTTGAAGCCAGATAAAAAGGAGAACATAAAGATCAGAGAACTGTCTGAGGACTTGAGAACCAAAGTTGTTGAACAATATCAACCATCTTAAGGTTTCAAGTTCATCTCTAGAGATCTTGATGCTCCTTTGTCCACTGTCAAGCCATGTCAAGCCAAGGCACTGCAGCTTTCACGAGTGTGTCCCACCAACCTGGGACATCAGGGAGTAGAAGATCACTGCGTATTGTGAATTGCAGATCTTCCATTTAGCCTGTGTATTTGGATCCCGCATTAAATTAATTTGGTTTACTTTGATGCTGAAGAGGTTAATGACACTTTCTATGCTGGTCAGAAACATGCAGCTACATTTCAGCTGCTTCTGATCTGGTTGTTAACTCTTCCTATAACACCTGGCCAGACTCTCGCTGTTCTGCCAGTGAAAGCTCTGCTTCTTTGCTTCTTGTAGACGCTGTGCTGAAAAGGAGTTCGTTGTTGCTATTGGAGATTCGTCTTCCTGTTGTAGGGATTCGACTCGCTCAGGTGCAGCGGGAGACAGTCAAGAGGCATGTTCCTTTAAAGTTCATGTGGTTTATTACATCATAAACCCATCCAGCAGCAAGTAACAAAGAAAATAGCCTTCAACTCAAAAGGAAAACATATAGGTCAGTTTCTTCAGGCTCATTCCTGGAGCCTCAGCACACACACAGGAGGCTTGTCCCTCCTCGCATACAGCTGCCTGGTTCAGGAGCAGGCCACATTATAAGGGTGTGGCCACACCCACGAGCCTAGCAGTTGACTGGTCACGTGATAGTGACCTCATCACAGGTCCTTGCAAGACAGTAATAAAGCAACATCTATTATGCCTTACATTATGGAGACAAGCCATCTATGAGAAACATATCTCCCATCGATTATACAACCCTTAGCCACGCCACATACCTCCCCCTCTGCCTAAAGCTGTGGGGCTTGGCACTTTCACCTACCAGGCAAGGGATTCTTGAGAGGGCATCGGCATTCCTATGTAGCTTCCCGGCTCTATGCTCTACATGGAAGCTGAAGTCTTGCAGGGCTAAGAACCAGCGGGTGACCCTAGCATTCTTACCCTTTGTTTCCCTCATCCACCTGAGTGGGGCATGGTCGGATATTAATCTAAACTTACGTCCCACCAGATAGTACCATAATGTATCCACTGCCCATTTTATGGCCAAGCACTCCTTCTCTACAACTGAGTAATTTTTCTCACAGGAAGACAACTTCCTACTCAAGTAGAGAACAGGATGCTCCTCCCCGCGTAACTCTTGGCAAAGGACTGCTCCTATCCCGACATCTGAGGCATCTGTCTGGAGGACAAATTCACGTTTAAAGTCTGGGGCCACCAGAATGAGTTGCTTACACAGAGCTCCTTTCATTTCTTGAAAGGCTGACTCTGCCTCTTCTGACCATCTGACCATCACTGACTTTGTCCTCTTAAGCAGATCAGTTAGAGGTGCAGCCATTGTGGCGAAGTTTGGGATGAATCTCCTGTAATATCCCACGATCCCCAGGAAGGCTTTAACTTGCTTCTTTGACAGAGGCCTCGGTCATGTTTGAATTGCCTCCACTTTATTGATTTGGGGTTTGATCTCGCCAAGCCCCACTACGTATCCGAGGTACTTGGCTTCTTCTTTACCCAAGGCACACTTCTTCGGGTTTATTGTAAACCCTGCCTCTCTTAGCGCATCAAACACTGCTTGGACCTTTTCCAGGTAAGTCTCCCAGTCCGAGGTAAAGATGACGATATCATCCAGGTATGCGGCAGCGTATAGCTTATGAGATGCAAGGATTCTGTCCATTGCCCTCTGTAAGGTTGCCGAAGCTCCCTGCAGGCCAAACGGCATCCGGACATACTGGAAGCACCCGTCTGGTGTAGAAAATGCCGTCTTCTCTTTGGCTTCTGGTGCCAAGGGGATCTGCCAGTATCCCTTTGTCAGTTCCAAGGTGGTTATGTACCTGGCAGGTCCAAGTCTCTCGATGAGCTCATCAACACGTGGCATGGGATAAGCGTCGAACTTGGAGACCTCATTCAGCTTCCGGTAATCGTTGCAGAACCTCCATTCACCTTCAGGTTTTGGGACCAGGACAATCGGGCTCGACCAGCCGCTCTTTGATTCTTCAATGACCCCGAGCTTCAACATACGCTGCATCTCCTTGGAGATTACCTCTTGACGGGCCTCAGGAATACGATACGGTTTCACATTCACCCGCACATGTGGCTCGGTCAGAACTTCGTGCATCACAACCTTCGTGCACCCCGGCAACTATGAAAACAGGTCCCTGTTTTTCTGGAGTAACTCTCGGCACTGCTGTTTCTGGGCCTTGGATAGCGTCTCCGCTATGGTAACCGCTCCAACCTCCCCTTCTAGGTTGCCTAGCAAGCACGGAGTTACCGCTGGCTCTCTATCTTGCCACAGCTTGATGAGGTTGACATGGTAAACCTGGTATGCCTTCCGTCTTCCGGGTTGGTGGATCTTGTAGTTAACGTCTCCCAGCTTCTCCACCACCTCATACGGCCCTTGCCACTTGGCCAAGAACTTACTTTCCACCTTCGGGATTAGCACGAGAACTCGGTCTCCCAGATTGAACTGCCTCACTTTTGCTGACCGGTTGTAGACCCTGGCCTGAGCCTCTTGTGCCTGGCAGAGATGTTCTTTAACAATGGGCATCACCTTCGCAACCCTCTGCTGCATCAGTGCCACATGCTCTATGACGCGTCTGTGAGGTGTGACTTCAGCTTCCCAGGTTTCCTTGGCTATATCTAGGAGACCTCGCGGATGTCGGCCGTACAGAAGCTTGAAGGGCGAGAACCTTGTGGAGGCCTGGGGGACTTCATGGATAGAAAACAGCAGACACAGTAAGAGACAATCCCAGTCTCTACCATCTTTATGACTTTTCTTAGCATGCTCTTCAGTGTCTTGTTAAACCTCTCAACAAGGCCATCTAACTGAGGATGGTACACTGAAGTCCTCAACTGGGAGATTTGCAGGACTCTGCACAATTCCCGCATCACCTTGCTCATAAATGGTGTCTCCTGGTTGGTCAGGATCTCCTTCGGCAAACCCGTCCAGGAAAACACTTGGACCAGCTCGCGGGCTATACTCTTCGCGAAGGAATTTCTCATGGGAATTGCCTCAGGATAGCATGTGGCATAGTCCAGGATGACTAATATATACTGATGGCCCCGAGCTGATTTAACTAAGGGACCAACCAAGTCCATGGCAATTCTCTCAAATGCACCTCAGTAATGGGCAATGGCACAAGGGGGTTCCGAAAATGAGATGTGGGGGCAGTTAACTGACATGTCGGGCAGGACCTGCAATAGTTTCCTATTTCCCGGTGACACCCAGGCCAATAGAACCTCTGTACAATCCGTTCCTGCCTTTTTTCCACCCCGAGGTATGTCCCCCAAGATGTGTGAATGGGCCATGTCCAACACTTTCTTTCTATAGAGGCCTGGTACTATTAACTGCTCTACCACCACCTCCCTTATTTTCGTGACCCGGTATAACAACTCCCTACTCATAATAAAATAGGGAAACCTGGTGTCTGCTCCTGGCTCTTGTTCAACCCCATTATTGACGGTGACATTGTTGAAGGCTTCCCTCAGCATTGGGTCCCTATGTTGGGCAGTCCCAAAATTCTCACCAGTCAACCCTAACTCCGGAATGTCAGATACAGGGGCCCCTTCCTCCTCATCCCCAACAAGGACACATAAAGGAAACCCGTCTACCTCTGATGGTGGTGATACCTTTTTAGGGTTCATTGCTTCCCTGCTCTGGCTAGCAATCTCAGAACCCTTACCCCACAGATCCCAAAACAGACAAAAATCCCGGCCTATAATTATCGGACGCAACAAGTCCCGAATGACGCCAACTTCATGGGACTCGGTGCCATGCGCCGTTTCAATGTTCACCCTGGCCATAGGGTAGTCTTTTGCATCGCCATGTATGCACTGAACACCGACCTTTTTACCCGGGAGTAGGCTGAGAGGAAAAGTTGCCCATACAAGTGTCACCAAGCTCCCGGAGTCTAGCAGCGCCATTACTGCTCGACCGTTCACCTTCACGGGACACGCTTGTGGCCCCTCGTTAGGTGGCGAGTTCACACTGTAAGCTGGATATGCATAGTATGAACTACGGTGTCCTATGCTGCAGTCCATCTGCTCGGTAGTCTGGGGACAACGGGCAGCTATATGTCCTGGCCCGTGGCACTTCCAACAAATAATATCACCCGTGGGGACCTTGTGCACCACCTCCCCCACCCCTTTTGACCTTGGATGCCCCGCCCCTTTTTGGGACTCCACCCCCCCTGGAATCCCCAATACGGAATGGGTTGCTTCCCCAAGGAGCCTTCCATCCCCTGGTATCTCTCGACCAGTCCGACCAGTTCATCGGCATTCTGGGGATCCCCCTGGGCAACCCAAGTCTGTAGGGGTCTCAGCAGGGAATGCACAAACCAATCCATTACCACTCTCTCTACCATCTGTGCAGGGGAAGATGACTCTGGCTGCAGCCATTTCTGGACCAGGTGCAACAGGTCAAACATTTGGAAGCGCGGCGGTTTGTCCCGGTGATAGGCCCAGCGGTAAACTCGCTGTGCCCTGATAGTCATTGTCACCCCCAAACGTGCGAGAATTTCTGCCTTTAGTTTGGGATACTCCTTGGCATCTTGTACAGTCAAGTCATAGTACGAATTCTGTGGCTCCCCCATCAGGTATGGCGCCAGTACCTCTGCCCACTGCTCTGGCTGAAGCTTTTCCCTCTCAGCCACCCTCTCAAACACTGTCAGGAAGGCCTCAACATCATCCTCAAGGGTAATTTTTTGCAATGCGCGTCTTACCGCCTTCCTGACGTGGGTGTCATCCGCCAGACCTGGGGTTGGGGCTCTCGTCCTGCCCTCCTGGATGACAGTTGCCAAAAGCTGCATCTGCTGCCGTTGCTTCTGCTGGCTCTGCTGGATCTGTTGTAACAACAGCCTGTTGGTCTCCTGTTGTTGTGACTGTGCCTGGACCAGGTGTTTCAGCAGGTCCTCCATTTTTCCAGGCAATGCTTACTGACTTGTTGCAAACTTGACTGCAGTAACAGTCTCACGGGAACGCTGCCCACACGTCTAGCACCAATTGTAGGGATTTGACTCACTCAGGTGCAGCGGGAGACAGTCAAGAGGCAGGTTCCTTTAAAGTTCATGCGGTTTATTACATCATAAACCTATCCAGCAGCAAGTAACAAAGAAAATTGCCTTCAGCTCAAAAGGAAAACATAAAGGTCCGTTTCTTCAGTCTCATTCCTGGAGCCTCAGCACACACACAGGAGGTTTGTCCCTCCTCGCATACAGCTGCCTGGTTCAAGAGCAGGCCACATTATAAGGGTGTAGCCACATGCACGAACCTAGCAGCTGACTGGTCACGTGACTGTGACCTCACCACAGGTCCTTGCAAGACAGTAATGAAGCAACATCTATTATGACTTACATTATTGAGACAAGCCATCTATGAGACACATATCTCCCATCGATTATACAACCCTTAGCCACGCCACATAGTGCTGTGTGCTAAAACTAAGTAGTTGATGCTTGAAGTTGGAGTTGTGGTATTCTGTAGTTTGCTGTTGTATGTGTGAATCTCCTGGTCCCTTTTCCCATTTAGTTTACTCCTCCCTGTCCTTCTCCTCTTCCCTATTGTTGATTAGTGCTTTTGTATGATAGAGTGTTATCTCTGTTTTGTCTTGTGTGTCTTGTTCATATTAGCTTTCTGTCCCAGGCTCCATGGGGTAGGGAAGGGTACAGACCAGAGATTAACAGGAGCATAGTGAGGTCAGAGACTTGGGCCTTTCTACCATCAAAAGTACCCCCCAGACAGGGATAGTTAGGGTCCCTGTTCCAGGGACAGTTTGAGGCTCCCCTCCCCTATCTAAGACCATCACAGCGTGACAGTAGCTAATCTCCCTGGACGTGGACGGCAGGGAAAAATTAATACAAGGTTGCAACTCAGGATATTCCGGATGGTGGATAAGCATCCCCAATCAAGTTCCAAAGAAATTCAAGCTGTCCTGCAGGCTCAGGGTGCAGTGCAGTGTCAGCACAAACTGTCGACATTAGAATGAAATGAAATGCTATGGCAGGAGACCCAGGAGGACCCCATGGCTGACACACAGACATAAAAAAGCTAGACTGCGGTTTGCCAAAATTTACATGAGTAAGCCAAAATCCTTCAGGGAAAGCGTCTTGTGAACAGTGAGACCAAGATACAGTAGAGTTTTTGGTAAAGCACATAATTCTACTGTTTACCAAAAATGGAAAGAGGCCTACAAAGAAAAGAACACAGTACCTACAGTCAAATATGATGGAGGTTCACAGATGTTTTGGGGTTGATCTGCTGCCTCTAGAACAGGGTGCCTTGACTGTGTGCAAGGCATCATGAAATCTGAAGATTACTAATGGATTTTGGGTCACAATGTAGTTCCCAGTGTCAGAAAGCTAGGTCATCCTAGGTCTAAGTCTTCCAGCATGACCCCAAACATACTTCAAGAATCACCCAGAAATGGATGGAAACAAAGCGCTGGAGAGTTCTGAAGTGGCCAGCAACTATCTAAATCTCATTGAACAACTGTGGAGAGATCTTAAAATTACTGTTGATTGAAGGCACCCTTCAAATATGACAGACCTGGAGCAGTTTGCAAAAGAAGAGTGGTTCAAAATTCCAGTTTAGAGTTGTAAGACGCTTGTTGATGGTTATGGCAAGTGATTGATTGCAGTTATTTATTCCAAAGGGTGTGCAACCAAATATTAAGTAGAGGGTGCCAACAATTTTGTGTGGCCCATTTTTGGGGTTTTGTGTGAAATGATGTCAAATTTGCCTTTTTTTTCTCTATTTTTGTTTTGTTCCAATACACACAAAGGAAATACCATATTTTTTGGATTATAAGACGCACTTTTTTCCTCCAAATTTTGGGGGAAAATGGATGTGGGTCTTATAATGTGGATATACCTTACCGACTGCGGTGGAGCAGTGTCTCAGGGTTGCTGCTGGAGGAGGCAAGAGTGGAGCGTTGCTGCAGGCCCCAGGCTGGGATGAGGGGGTGTTCCGATGTTCGCCGCTGAGGGTGAAAATGGCTGCGGTGCTCTGTGGTGCTGGGGGGCTCCGCCGGCATTTTGTGAAAGCGCGGAGGGAGCCCCCCGCACATCCATTTCTGCGATGCAGTGGCCTCTGGGAAAATGGCCGCCGGGGGGTGGCGCATGCTCAGACTGAGATTTTGTTGCCGATATCTCAATCTGAGCATGCGCTGCCCCCGGCGGCCATTTTCCTGGAGCCCCACCGCACATCTATTACTGTGATGCGGTGGCCTCCGGGAAAATGACTGCCGGGGCCGAAGCATGCTCAGATTGAGATCTCGGCAATGAGACCTTGTACCGAGATCTTGGGAGACGAGATCTCAGAACCCAAGATCTCATTGCCGAGATCTCAATCTGAGCATGTGACGCCCCCGGCAGCCATTTTCTCAGTGGGCACCGCATCGCAGAAATGGATGTGAGGGGGGCTCTGGGCTTTCACAATATGCCGGCAGAGCCCCCTGCACCACAAAGCACCGCAGCCATTTTCACCTGCAGCGGAACACCCCTCATCCCAGCCTGTGGTCTGCAGCATCGCCCCACTCTTGCCTCCTCCAGCAGCGACCCTGGGACCCCGCTTCACCGCAGCCACCACTCCCAGTAAGCAATAAGGCGCATGGATTATAAGAAGCACCAACATTTTATTAAAAAAAAAATGTTTTTTTTCCTATTTTTCTCCTCAAAATTTGCAGTGCGTCTTATAATTCGCAAAATATGGTAAACGTGCGTATAAAAAAAAGTGTAATTGCAATAAGTTCCTGGGAGAAATACTTCATTTGTAGAACAATTTCAATAGTGCCAACACTTTCGGCCTTGACTGTATATATATATATATATATTATGCATCTTTTATGCATATATTTAATTACGTGTTTTTTTATGCGATGGTTGTACTATTTAACTTAAAGCAGCAAACTGACATTAGTTTGCTCTCCCATTCTAGACTTTTAGGTTTTCACACTGACAACTAGTGACAAGTTATATTTTTTTAATTGATTAGTTTCATTAACCCCTTCACACCACGGCCATTTTTTTCCCCTTGTTTTCCTCCTTTCAAGAGCCACAACTTTTTTATTTTTCCATCCACATGACCATATGAGGGCTTTTTTTTTGCTGGTCAAGTTGTAGTTTTGAATGACACTATTTATTTTATCATGTGATGACCTGAAAAGCGGTACAAAAATTCCAAGTGCGTTGAAATTGCAAAAAAAACCCTTCAATTTCACAATTTTTTTATTTACCAAGTTCACTACACAGTAAAACTGACCTGACAATGTGATTCTCCAGGTTAGTACGATTACATAAATACCAAACATGTCTATTTTCTTCAAATTTTAAGGAGCAAAAAAAAAAAAAATTTGCTGTATGGAGACATTATAATAATATCTTTGGAGCTATGCAGTGGTGGTTGAAGACTTACTGTATATACATCTCCCCAGAATACTGTAAAACAGGCAGTAAAGATGGTTGCAGTACTTTATATTGGTAAAACCCAATGACCAGTTCCCTTTAAGAGGTTGGCATACAAAATATGGCTTCTAAATTGCATTGCTGTATTTATGCCATAAGCTTTTAGCCCGTAGACACAAGTTATGAGTCAAGTTTACAACATTGCATTTCAATAACATTTTAACGCAAATTCTTCGACATGTTGAGCTTAGTACATTTCACAAAACGAAAAAAAAGCCCCAAGTTGGCGGCTGTCAAGTAGTGACACAACTGATAATATCATGATAAATATATGAGAACTGTTCTCTATGAGCCAGACTCTCCACAGGGGTAAATAACCTCACAATCTCTTATCAGATCTCTCTAAGGCTATGTGTCTGCTTGATTTTATTACTTTTCACAAGTGAAGCTGCTTTAAAAGGCATAAGTAAGAACAAATGTGCATTTCGTAAGCTCAATATGTGCTCTGAAACTTCTAGTTTTACCGGTTTCCTCATTGACAAATCTCACTGTAATGACTTCTTAGGAAACATCTAAGGACCTAAGAAAACCACTTTACCCAGTAAATACTGGATTATTGTTCATTTTGGAAAAACACACTGTAGAGGTAAAAAGTGGTTAGTCTGTCACAGAAGATGATCATAACATAGGCGGCAATTTCTCGCTGTGTACAACTGGGTGTAAAGGAAACCTTACTAATATTTGGAGCTCTTGCTTGAGGGCTGGGGTAGGGCATCCTTTTTTGGGGGTTATAACTCTTGTTACCCAATTTCTCTACCATCATAAGACCTGCACACAGGCACACTGTTGACTGTGTAATTCTTTGAACTGTCCCATACTTTGTTATCCTCCACGTTGATTCCATTACTTTTCCAATTCTAGGTGCCAGTGTACATGGACTGACCAGCGGCACTAAACGATAGATCGGTAAACATTTACCGATAGGAGATCATGTTTATAGCCTGTTTACACAGGCAGACCAAGGAAAACTCTGCACGCTGAGAGATCTGTACTAGATCATTCAGTGAGCATAGGCTGCCATAGTTCTTGGCAGTGCAAGTCCTGTTTGTACAGGAAGATGCAATGCCAGAATCGATGATCTTTTGCGCTGCACAAAAGGTCATTTCCCCCGATGAACAAGCAAAACGCTGATCGGCGGACGACATTAAAACGTCCATTCATGATAATTTTTCAGTGTAAATGCAACTAAAGTCTACTTCCAAGTTGACTAATGTTGCTTTGCCTAGGTCCATCACCTGGTATCATTCCTGCCATTGTCTTTTGGCATTACCCCTCTATTAATATCTTGGTTTTCCTTCATTATTGAAGTTTCTGTATGATCTTGGTCACCCCAACTATATAACCTTTCTGCTACCTTGTCAGCATTTTTAGTGATTGTGTGGCACTCTAAGCATGTCACGATGCTGATAGTGATCCTTTGACAGGTAAGTCAGAAGATTACAGTTTCATCTACACCTATATTTACTTGCTTGTTGCTACATTAAAAACGCACTGGGGTCGAAAATTTCTATACATCTGCTGCTCCCAAAACAATCAGGGCCAGCTGACCAAAATCATTGACCACTTTCTTGGTCTAACCGATGAAATATACATGATAATATGAAAAGCAAGGTTAAAGGGTTAAATCCAGCTTACCTAGTTTCCACCTTTTCATAGGATATGTGATAACTCACTGATTGCTCTAGGTCTGACCACAAATACCTCCATCAATCTCAAGATTATGCTCTGAAATGCCCCACAAAAATGGAGCAGTGGTCAGTAGAGTTGAGCGAAACGGGTCGAAAAATTTCAAAAGTCGCCGACTTTTGGCAAAGTCGGGTTTCATGAAACGAAACCCGACCCTAGGATGAGGTCGGCCACGAGGTCGGCGACTTACGCGCCAAAGTCGCGTTTCAAAAGTTTGTTTTGCGCTCTTTTTCAGCCAATCAGGATCCACGGACACTGTGGGTAACGTGATGACATAGGCAGGGGTCACCACCATCTTTCAGAAGGGCATGCAAGTGATTGGCTTGCTTTGGTGGGCGTCACAGGGGTTATAAAAGGGCGTGCACGCCGACCGCCATCTTACTTCTGCCGATCTTAGCATAGGGAGAGGTTTCTGCTGCTGATTCTGTAGGGAGAGCGTTAGGCAGGGAAGAAGAAAAAAAAACTCCTTCTGCTGCTAGCGATTTTGCCTGTACAACACACCAGTCACTGTGTGTGCAGTGCAAGGGGAGGCTATATTGTGGTGGATCAGCGGTGTTGGTTGTTAGGCTGCCTTCTAAGGCTTCCTGACAGCTGCATTGCTGTTTACCCACTGCTCTGCAAACTGCTTTTTTAAAAGCAATCCCAATTTTTTTTTTTGTCCTGCTGAAGTACTGAGCGTGCATTTTTTCACACCATACAGCGGTGTACGCTCCTCACACAGTACCGTGTAACGGCTGTTATCACAGCCACAGTGAAGCTATCTGTGTGTCACTCTGTGAGAATAAGTCGAGGACATGTTCCGTTCTTACAGACCTGCACCTACTAGTTTTGTCTAGCTTTCAAACAGTTAAATATATTTGCTGTTTGATCACATTCAAAACTATAGAGAGACAGCATGTGTCAGTCCGTATACTTAAAAAACACGGAGCTTGACAATTTTACGTACACCGGACAGCCGTGTACATGCACGCTCCTCTCAGTACCGTGTAACGGCTGTTATCACGGCCACAGTGAAGCTATCTGTGTGTCACTGTGGAAGGATAAGTGGAGGACTTGTTCCGTTCTTACAGACCTACACTCTAGGGAGATTCCTATTCTGCCCAATTCTACATACACCTTGTAGTTTGTGATACACTAGCCAATTTCTGCCTGTGACATAGCGCTCTGATATCCAGTGGGCCTCACACAATCCAAAGGTGTCCAGTGTCCACTAGTGTGCAGAAATTCAAAATCTCCCTTATCCTGTAGTCACTTTTTTCACACCTGTGCCATCGAGCCTGTGACATAGCGCTCTGATATTCAGTGGGCCTCACACAATCCAAAAGTGTCCAGTGTCCACTAGTGTGTGCAGAAATTCAAAATCTCTGTGATCCTGTAGTCACTTTTTTCACACCTGTGTCATCGAGCCTGTGACATAGCGCTCTAATATTCAGTGGGCCTCACACAATCCAAAAGTGTCCAGTGTCCACTAGTGTGTGCAGAAATTCAAAATCTCTGTGATCCTGTAGTCACTTTTTTCACACCTGTGCCATCGAGCCTGTGACATAGCGCTCTGATATTCAGTGGGCCTCACACAATCCAAAAGTGTCCAGTGTCCACTAGTGTGTGCAGAAATTCAAAATCTCCCTTATCCTGTAGTCACTTTTTTCACACCTGTGCCATCGAGCCTGTGACATAGCGCTCTGATATTCAGTGGGCCTCACACAATCCAAAAGTGTCCAGTGTCCACTAGTGTGTGCAGAAATTCAAAATCTCTGTGATCCTGTAGTCACTTTTTTCACACCTGTGCCATCGAGCCTGTGACATAGCGCTCTGATATTCAGTGGGCCTCACACAATCCAAAAGTGTCCAGTGTCCACTAGTGTGTGCAGAAATTCAAAATCTCCCTTATCCTGTAGTCACTTTTTTCACACCTGTGCCATCGAGCCTGTGACATAGCGCTCTGATATTCAGTGGGCCTCACACAATCCAAAAGTGTCCAGTGTCCACTAGTGTGTGCAGAAATTCAAAATCTCCCTTATCCTGTAGACACTTTTTTCACACCTGTGCCATCGAGCCTGTGACATAGCGCTGTGATATTCAGTGGGCCTCACACAATCCATAAGTGCCAGTGTCCACAAGTGTGTGCAGAAATTCAAAATCTCCCCTGTCCTATAGACACCTTGTACCTTGTTTTACATTACTATATAGTTTGTTGGATTTTGTCTACATTTCTACAAAAAATGAGGAAGGCTGGTGGAAGAGGCCGTGGAATTGGGCGGGGGTTGGCAGCTGGTAATGATGGTGTTGGTGGTGGATGTGATGGTAGTGGCAAGAGCAAAATAGGACCGAATGCAGGAGGTGTTGAGCCGGCGTCATCGTCTGGCTCCATAAGGCTTCGAAGGCTTAGTTTTCTAGGAGTTGGCAAACCGCTTTTAAAGCCAGAGCATCAGGAAAAAGTTTTGTCTTACATTGCTGACTCAGCCTCCAGCTCTATCGCCTCCTCTTCTGAAGTTGTAAAAAGTAAAAGCACTGAGTCGTCATTGGAGGCTCATGTTCATGAACCACACCTTTCCTTGTGTCCTTCACCCCAACCAAGATTGAAGGATGACGCAGGCCATACTACTGATTACTCCATGGAGCTGTTTTCACATACCATGCCTGGATTATCAAGTGAAATGGTGAATTACCCAGGCCAAGATGAATCTGACATGGAGTGCACTGAAACACAGCCGCTGATAGATGATTCTGCTGGTACATTCACTCAGAGCACTACATTGTCCTCGCAGTGTACAGAGCCAGATTCTGACCCTGATGAGACTCAGGTGCCCCTTCCCGCACACTATACCACCATACACGGTGACACAGAGGAAGGTGCACATGACATTGAAGAGGAGGTGATGGATGACCCAGTTGTTGACCCAGATTGGCATCCATTGGGGGAAGAGGGTGCTGCTTCCAATAGCTCAGATGAGGAGCATCCACAGCAGACATCGACATCGCAACAGCTGTTATCTGGCAGGCCCGGAGCACTCCAAAGACAGGTTCCAAAAATCAAAAGAGCTGCTGGACAGCTTGTCCAGAGGGTCAAAAGATCACAGCGTGCTAGGCCGCAAAATGTCTGCCAAAGTAGGAAGAGTGCAGTGTGGCACTTTTTTGAACAAAATCCTCATGATCAGGCCAAGGTTATCTGTAAGAAGTGCGCAAAGACCTTTAGCCGAGGGAAAAATCTGAAAAATTTGAATACCAGTTGCATGCTTAGACATTTAACCACCATGCACTTGCAAGCGTGGACACAACACCAAACCTCAAGTGCCACATGTGCAACTGATCACAAAGAAGGTAGTCAGCAACGCTACATTGTTTCCCCCACTGTAAGCCCACCGGTTAGCACAGCAGCAAATGTTGAGGTGTCGTTGCAAGGCCACAGCAGTCAGGGAATCCCACTGTTATATCAACGAAATACTGAATCTAGGCCATCAGAAAGAACACCAACTCCATCACCATCATCAACCCTCTCTCAGTCCGCCCTGTCCACCGCTACTTCCACCATATGCAGCTCTCAAGTCTAGCTCACCCTCCCAGACACTATGAGTAGGTCAAGAAAGTACTCAGTCTCTCATCCGCGTACACTGGGTTTGAACGCCCACATTGCCAAACTAATCTCGTTTGAGATGATGCCCTATCGGTTGGTGGAAAGCGCAGCTTTCCGCGAACTCATGGCCTATGCAGTACCACGCTATGACCTACCCAGTCGCCACTTCTTCTCTCGCAAAGCCATCCCAGCCCTCCACCATCATGTAAAAGACCGCATTGTCCATGCACTCAAGCAGTCAGTGAGTGGAAAGGTGCACCTCACAACTGATGCATGGTCCAGTCGGCATGGCCAGGGCCGTTACGTGTCCATCACTGCGCACTGGGTTAATGTGGTGGATGCAGGGTCCACAGGGGACAGCGGTGGTGGGACAGTGCTGCCTAGCCCACGGTATAGGAAACAGTTGGCTGTAGGCGTTCGACTCTCCTCCTCCTCCTCCTCCAGAAGCGAAAGCTCGTCCACAGAGCGCAGTCGTACAAGCACTCCATCTGCAGCTGCCACTGTTGCACACGAGGTGTCCCCCTATCGAGCAGCTAGTGGAAAGCGTCAGCAGGCTGTGTTGCAGATGATGTGTTTGGGCGACAGACACACCGCCGTGGTGCTGGCCGAGTACTTGAAGCGACAAACTGAGTCATGGCTGGGCAGTGTACATCTTGAGGCAGGCAAGGTAGTTAGTGATAACGGCCGTAATTTTGTGGCAGCCATAGCCCTTTCAAAATTCAGCCACATACCTTGCTTGGCTCACACCTTGAACCTGGTGGTGCAGTGCTTCCTCAAAAATTATCCGGAGTTAACAGCCCTGCTCCAGAAGGTGCGAAGACTGTGCGCGCACATCCGCCGGTCGCCTGTACACTCCGTTCGTATGCAGAAGCTGCAGCGATTGCTCCACCTTCCCAACCACCGCCTCATTATCGACATTGCAACAAGGTGGAACTCCACCCTGCACATAGTGGAGCGGCTGTGCGAGCAGAGGCAGGCCATAATGCATTTGTGGGAGGATACACGGCCAGGCACTTTGAGAGCAGACATGGAGTTGACAGGTGTGCAGTGGTCGAAGCTGAAAGACCTCTGTAAAGTCCTTCAGTGTTTTGAGGAATGCACACGGCTGGTAAGCGCAGATGACGCCATCCTAAGAATGAGCATCCCACTTATGCGTCTGCTCATGCAAACTTTGACGCACCTTAAGGAGCAGGCGTCTGCAGCCAATGTTGATGAGGAGGAAGAGGAGGAGGGAATCCTTGATGACATTCAGCCATTGTCTGCTCAGGGACCTCTCCTGGACGAGGTGGAGGAAGAAGAGGAGGAGGAGGATGATGATGATGGGGATGATTACTTAGGGGAGGAGGATGCATCTCGTGGGGCAAGTGAAAATGTTGGCGTGGCAAGGTCTGGTACAGGGTTTGTGCGTGACTGGAGGGATGTGGATTTGCCAGAAAGTGCTCCTCCAACCAGCACTCGCAGTGCATCATTGACACCGGGAACATTGGCCCACATGTCAGATTATGCCTTGCAGATCCTAAAAAGGGACCCCCGCATTGCCAAAATGATGAACGATGACGACTACTGGTTGGCCAGCATCCTGGATCCACGCTATAAAGGCAAATTACAAAACATCATGCCACAGGAGAACCTTGACCTAATATTGGCTAATAAACAAGCAACTCTGGTAAATCGGTTGCTTGAGGCATTCCCAGCACACAGCAGCGGTGATGGTTCTCACACGAGCCGTACGGGCCGGGGGCAGCTTGGCAGAGGTGTTCATGGTGCACACAGCAGAAGTGGCGTTTGAGACAGGGGTTTCATGACAATGTTGTGGACTGATTTTTCAAGTACCGCTCACACAACTGGTAATACTGCATCGATGGAAAGTGACAGGAGACAGCAGTTGTCAACTATGGTTACAAACTACTTTTCCTCCCATATCGATGTTCTCCCACACAGGTCATTCCCCTTTGACTATTGGGCCACTAAACTGGACACCTGGCCTGAATTGGCACAATATGCCTTACAGGAGCTCGCTTGCCCAGCTGCAAGTGTGCTATCGGAAAGAGTCTTCAGTGCAGCTGGATCAATCCTGACAGAAAAAAGGACCCGTCTGTTAACCCAAAATGTGGATGATCTAACCTTCATTAAAATGAACCATGCATGGGTTTCCAAGGATTTTGTCCCACCTTCCCCTGATGACACATAGGGTGACAGAAAAATGGCTTGCTTTGGTCCACCTCTTCCTGGGACTTGACCTATTTCGCCTTTTGCATAAGCTGAATGTCCAACATCAACATATGCCACTTTCTAAAACTCCCTAACTGTGCTGCCTCCCCCCCCATGGCCGGGGTCACCACCTAGCACACGACACCGTGCGAGTGCCGTTGCCCTGGACAGGTAGGTAGGCCGACTCTTGGGCGCGGACACTGGCACAGGGTCCCTCATAGTGCAATCAAGTGTCTCTGACGGTGGTGGTGCACACCCGCCGTCAGACACACCGCCGTACTATGAGGGGCCCAGTGCCAGTACCGACGCCCACGAGTGGGCCCCCCTTGCTTGGGCAGGGCCCCAGCATTTGCAATCTTTACCTCTCCCTGCTCATCCGCTGTGTAGTCTGGGCCGTCAAATCCATACTGTGCCTGACACCGTCTGAGCCTGCCTCCTGATGTATAGACATATATTTTGAATGTGTACGCTATCCATACATGTTATCCGGGTATACGGTACCCTTTCTCACCTTTGTGCAATCACGTGCAATCCATACTGGGCTTAACACCGTCTGAGCCTGCCTCCTGATGTATAGACATATATTTTGAATGTGTACGCTATCCATACATGTTATCCGGGGATACGGTACCCTTTCTCACCTTTGTACAATCACGTGTAATCCATACTGGGCGTGAGAACTGCTGGCGAGCTGTTAAGCAAGCTACAGCACCTGTGGTTTGCACACGTAAATTTTTCATTTTTTCAGGAATGACGGTTAGGCCTAATTCCGGAACTGCGGTTGACCTGCACTTACTGGGAAATCATCGTTCGCGGGTAATAATTGTAATCAGTGATCCCCATCACTAACTTTGTTCAGCGGGTTATCTGCACCTGTAAGCGACAAACGCTGGCCTTTTCAGTGTAGCGCACATGCAGCCACGGACATGTAAGGGCATGACACACCAGTTATTGGGCAATCTCATGTGCCAGAGCCTCACGTGTCCCTCTAGTAAGCCGGACTCGGACCACGGGGCATGACGGAGTCTCGTTCGTTAACGGAATTAAGCTTGCAATGTGTGCATCTTTTATGTAGCTGGCATGGTTGAGGTTTCCCAGGTGGAGTCGAATTTAACCGTAGGCTCCACTCCTGGTGGTGCCCTTCTGGACATTCCTTTAAGGTTCAGCTTTGCAACCATACTGCCCACGTAAAACAAACACTTTGCCTTCATGAACGCTGTTTGGAGGGTCATGACTCGTGGGAATAACGCCGCCCAATCAGTTAACCTGCTAGAGAGATCCTTCGTTGCTCCAAAGCATGACATCACACTCCCTAGGAGGAAGGTAATACCACTGTGGCGACCGTACTCCTGGGGGCGACACAAGTGCACTGATGCCCAGCCACTGCTCGATGAATCTGCTGGTACATTGACCCAGACCACTACATTCCCCTTGCACGCTACACGGCCTGAATCTGACCCTGATGAAACTCAGGTTACCCTTCCCATATACAGTTCCATCTTACACGGTGACAAAGAGGAAGCTGCAGATGAAAGTGCAGGTTCGGCCCACCCGCCATCAGACACACCACCGTACTATCAGGGGCCCTGTGCCAGTGCCGTCGCCAACGAGTGGGCCCCCCCTGCTTGCTCAGGATCACAGCACTTGCAAGGTTGAAATACTGTGCAGTGAGATGGAAGATGGGGACGACGAGGAGTCCAGACTAGTACAGGGATTCCCTAGCGAGGAGACTTATTTGATTGTTTTCAATGTTGGGACAGCAATTTTTGGGGAGCACTATACTCTGGAGAATGATAGATGGGGCCCACCATACACTGGAACATTCCAAAGGTGGACATCAGACACTGGAGCAGCATTTACAGGGCCCATTATACACTAGAGCATTAGAAATGGGGCCCATTATGTTTGGAGCATTATTTGGGCCCATAAGACAGTGGAGCTTCATCCATGGGGACCAACATATACTGTAGCATTATGTGGAGCTCATCATATACTGTTTCAAACATTATATGGGACCAATGATTCTGTATGGAGAAATAGATGGGCCTCGTCATGAGATGTAAAAAGTGAAGTATTTTTCATTGTACTATACCGCTATTTCTCTGCCGTATCGGAGCATGATGAGTTGTGGTATGTGTTAAAGGGGCGCTCTTTCGCCCAGGGCACATGAAAACCTGGAGCCAGCCCTACCCCCCACAACTTTAGCCAAATAACCCCCATTTTTCAGTGCGTAACTTGTATTATGAAGTTAATTAAGGTTGACAAGCTTAAGTAATAAGAATTGATGCTTTTGGCATTCAAATGGGCACTGTAGGTGTGTTTCCTGTCCTCCTCTCACTGCCGACTTTTATTCCCCATTGACTTACATTGGGTTTCGTGTTTCGGGACGACCCCGACTTTTCCCTATAATCGGCCGATCTTGCTCGACCCGACTTTTGGAAAAGTCGGGTTTCACGAAACGAAACTTGACCCTAAAAAACCAAAAGTCGCTCAACTCTAGTGGTCAGGAATCAATAGCTGAAGATAGAGCTTGGCTATCTACAGCAATACCACAGAAAATGAATTAGTCCATTGTAATCAAGCATTTCACAGCACCATTATTAGTAGAGATCCCAATGTTTGGACCGCCTTACACATTTGACTAATATCGGTTGTAACCTGCAGATATCGATGGGTTCAACTGACACTTTTGGGGGCACCAGCCAACTAATCGTCGGGGGAGATGCCGATTGGGCATGTCCAATCTCATTTTCCCGGAGATCAGCCAATGGCAGAAATGTCTCATGGGGGAGAGGCGGCCGAGATGGCTGGTAGCATTGTTCGGGTGAGAGCCATCTAATGTGTATGGCCAGCATAAGGCGTTTACACTGACTATTAAAGAAGAATATTTTTAACAAATGTTAAAAAAGTAAAAAATAATTATTTTATGAATAACTGCTTCTGATACAAGCCTCCTCATAAAAGTAAAAATTTAATTATTAAAATAATATTTGCTACATTATCAGTGTAAACATTTAGATATAACATTTACAACGGCTTCACTACTCTTATCTTTTCCTTATCATTGTACTTTCCTCTTAGGGTACGCGGTCTGGATCGCTGGTGAATCGCTAGGTGGTCGCTAGTGAGCTGCCACACAGGCAGATCTCACCAGCGACATCGCAGGGGACGGGGGTCGCTACTTACCTGTCAGACGGGGCGATCCTGCGTCCTCCCGCCCGGCTCCACGCGTCGCTCGTCGGCGCCACAGGAAGCCCAGCAGGAAGTGGCTGACGAGGAATGATCCAGGAGCTTTTCGCGCGATCAGCGATAACCAGCGGGGGAGCCGGTTGGAGGCAAGTATCACATGCAGTGATATCGCTAGCAATATCGCTGCAATGTCACAAAATCGGTGACTTTACAGCGATATTGCTAGCGATATTGCAGTGTGTAACAGGGGCTTTAATGGTAGTCAAGCAGAAGCAAGAAATTGGGGTGCAAGACAATAACAGATGATTAGTCTAAGCCAGCAAGCTGAAATATTTTCCTTGCTAGTATACATCAATATTTATAAAAAATGGAGCCTATTCTAATTAAGTATGTATCACACTATTAGGGCATTATATACTAAATGAGAGCTTAACATACATAACATAGGAACAAACCCTAAAAACATGCAAATACAATAAACATGGGCTTACTGGGCAGCAGACTGGCACAAGGAGTGAGCCCTGTCCTTGGAGGTTTACAATGTATCATTTCATTAAAAATATGCAGACTTGAAACAAGATTTTTGCATAATGATTGTTTATATAAGTAGCAGATATTTAGATACATACATATTTAGAATTAATGAAAAAGAAAAATCAATTACATTAATGGCAAATCTCCAGTAAAATGTGACACCCTCCTTATATACATAGATTAAAAGGAAAGCCGAGATCAGATCTTTAGCCAAAACCAGATTCCAGTCTTTGGGTGGAGACTGAATAGATGGGCTCCATAGTTTCACACCGTTCAGTAACTGCAAAGTATAAATATGTGGACCGGTATCATGATGACATTGGATAGTCCATTTGTGAGAAAATCAATTTTGAATCTTTATTTAAATGATGCTGCAAGTCCCAGCTAGTGCACCAACCCTCCATATTATTCAGCAGAAGAGATGTGCTAAGCAGTTCATAATGCAGAGAATTGCTGCACTGGTCAAGAATTGGCCTGCTGTCACTGTGCACTTGCAGCCTTTTTTTACATAAGTTTCAAAGTTAATTTTCTCACTGATAAAAATATTTTCCCAGCTGCAAATGAAAGTTTTAAATTTGTCTTTTACTACCTTACGTAGCAATGTAATTAGTTTGGCAGTCTTAAAGCTCCTGATAGAATCCCTGTTAGAACAACAGCAAGATCAACCCCCAAAACCGCCCAGAGAACTTGACAAAGTTCTGCTTCCTGAGGCTATTTATTGATTTACAGTATTTTACTTGCTTATACAGCGCCATCATATTTCACAGCACTTTACAGACATTATTATCACTGTCTCCATTGGGGATCACAATCTAGATTCCCTATCAGTATGTCTTTAGAGTGTGGGAGGAAACCAGAGAACCCAGAGGATACCCACGCAATCACAGGGAGAACATACAAGCTCCTTGAAGATGTTGTCCTTGATGGGATTTGAACCCAGGAGCCCAGCGCTGCCAGGCTGCAGTGCTAACCACTGAGTTACCATTCAGCATCTTTAGTGCCTCTCTGTTAAGTGATAGCTCAATGTGCCTGTGATGCCAGGCGCTGGTAAGGAAATCTAGCACCTGCTTAGGTCATTGCTCTCCATGTTTCTGTGCACTAAGGTTCACTCCTGTGGGCACATGCTTAATCGTTCTACTCCTACTCCTCATGCTCTGCCATGCCACACTGTACAGCTGAACATGTCGAGCGTCCCCCTTGCTGCTATTCTGGATGTACAGTGTTGATCGACCACATATGTGCAGAAGAAGTAATGGAACTTAGCAGGGAATCTTCGTGTTTAGAAGAGAGGAGAGTGGTGATCTACGCAGGAACTAGATTTCCTGGTTTGAATTTGATGTCAAAGTCACCTTGAGCTCAACAGAAAAGGAGGCACTAAGAATGGAAATGTCAGCCCCCCCATAATAAAGCTTCAACATAAAGGGGGGGTCCCATGGCCATACAGGCCGTAGTTCAGTTTAATCTTAATTGTTTAATGACATTATTTTTTCCTCAGTAAAAGGTCATTTTTAGGTCAAGGTTATCTGAGAGTTGGTCATTAAACTGGTTTTAACTGCCTATAACAAGATGTTTTTGGCGCCGTTTTAACGGGTCATGATTGGTGGAGAGGATTTATGATAATCTATGATTGGTGGAGATGAATTTTGGCGGTCTTTCTGAAAATATATAAAGCCCTGTTTGGGCCGTTTTTCCCCTCATTCAGCATTTTTACTGAAGAATAGAAGATTCCCCTCCCTCCCTTTCAAGTTAAATGTCGTGAGGTTTGTTGTGGGAAAATCGCCCAATAAGGGGCGGATTGTTTCTTTGGTATGATAAGATTTGGGTATTTATATGGAATTATTATTGGATTGGTTCTTATTTATTTATTTATATTAACCCAAAATAAACTCACGGCCACTGGATATATCAGTATGGTGCTGTGCTGCCGAACACTGGATATATCAGTATAGTGCTGTGCTGCCGAACACTGGATATATCAGTGTGATGCTGTGCTGCCGAACACTGGATATATCAATGTAGTTCTGTGCTGCCGAACACTGGATATATCAGTATGGTGCTGTGCTGACAGACACTGGATATATCAATGTGGTGCTGTGCTGACGGACACTGGATATATCAGTGTGGTGCTGTGCTGACGGACACTGGATATATCAGTGTGGTTCTGTGCTGCCGAACACTGGATATATCAGTGTGGTGCTGTGCTGCCGAACACTGGATATATCAGTGTGGTGCTGTGCTGACGGACACTGGATATATCAGTATGGTGCTGTGCTGACAGACACTGGATATATCAATGTGGTGCTGTGCTGACGGACACTGGATATATCAGTGTGGTGCTGTGCTGACGGACACTGGATATATCAGTGTGGTTCTGTGCTGCCGAACACTGGATATATCAGTGTGGTTCTGTGCTGCCGAACACTGGATATATCAGTGTGGTGCTGTGCTGCCGAACACTGGATATATCAGTGTGGTGCTGTGCTGACGGACACTGGATATATCAGTGTGGTGCTGTGCTGCCAAACACTGGATATATCAGTGTGGTTCTGTGCTGCCGAACACTGGATATATCAGTGTGGTTCTGTGCTGCCGAACACTGGATATATCAGTGTGGTGCTGTGCTGCCGAACACTGGATATATCAGTGTGGTGCTGTGCTGACGGACACTGGATATATCAGTGTGGTGCTGTGCTGCCGAACACTGGATATATCAGTGTGGTGCTGTGCTGCCGAACACTGGATATATCAGTGTGGTGCTGTGCTGCCTAACACTGTATATATTAGTGTGGTTCTGTGCTGCCGGACACTGGATATATCAGTGTGGTTCTGTGCTGCCGAACACTGGATATATCAGTGTGGTGCTTTGCTGCCGAACACCTGATATATCAGTGTGGTTCTGTGCTGCCGAACACTGGATATATCAGTGTGGTGCGGTGCTGCCGAACACTGGATATATCAGTGTGGTGCTGTGCTGCCGAACACTGGATATATCAATGTGGTTCTGTGCTGCCGAACACTGGATATATCAGTATGGTGCTGTGCTGCCGGACACTGGATAGATCAGTGTGGTGCTGTGCTGCCGGACACTGGATAGATCAGTGTGGTGCTGTGCTGCCGGACACTGGATATATCAGTGTGGTGCTGTGATTATTTCTACATTATAAACAATAGCAAGGTCCAATTCAAGCACATGTAAGTGATAATCACATGCAGATTTGAGGACAAGCTGCAACTTTCCAAATCACTTGCATGTGAATTCAACCAAATCATTGCCACCACCAATTCCATAGAGAAACTTGCCCAGATTTGGATTAGCTGCCATGTGCTGCACATCCTATGGACTGTAAGCCCACAAGGGTAGGACCCTCTCTCATCTGTCATTGTTAGTTTGTGCTCTGTGATCTATAATCGTACTTTGTATGTTACCCCTTCTTATGTAGAGCACTGTGGAATCAATGGTGTGTTAAGGGGGTTAAGTAAAAATGTCCATTGTTGTATTTATTACTCTTTGTTAACTGGTACTGCTACATGTTTACATGTATTACAGCATGTATGAAATGGTACTGCTACCACTTCTGGGTATTACCATTGTTTTGGCTTTACATTTTACTGTATTATTGCTTTTATTTGCACATAGTTGTGATAATATTTACTGCATTTCATGGTGTGTCATTTACAGTATAGGGAAAGCGTAGTGCTCTTTTTTGCACACTACAAGGGGGCACTCTAGTGTATAGAACTCGTAGTAGGATAGGGTTAAGTGTAGGAGGGGCTGCCGGGAGTTAAGGTAAGAGTAGAAGGGAAGTTAGTTCAGACAGGGCCAGGGTGCCCGAAGTGTCCACATGGGCTATAGGCCCAGGACTGCTCGGCAGCCACGCAATGTTAAGCAGCAACAGCCCACGTTATCCACGGCCACTGGACATCAATACAGTGGGCCAGTACAGATGTGGTGACTCATAGCCTGGGCGGACGCCTTTAGGGTGGGAGTCAGTTGGAGTGATGAACAGAAGGATGCTGAAGCTTCGCAGGGAGCGGTACAGACGGGTTGGATGCTTTTCCAGAGGCAACCAAACCGGGTGGCAGATGATTTCAAGTCTGGGGCAAAACAGGTAGAAGGAATTGTCATAATGGCGAGGTTAGGCAAGGAAGAAAGAAGCTAGGAAGCAGTATAAGATGGTCCGGTCTGGACATGTGCTGTATAGAAGCATCAGCATAGTAGGGAGGGCTGAGGAAGCAAGTAAAGATGAATGTGATATCTATGATGTGCCAACTGTGGATATACTGTGTGAAGTTATCAGTAAAGATACCGTTCAAGTTACTATAGACTGTGTCTCAATTACTGGGAGTCGCCTCGGAGAAGGGCCATCGCCGCTTGGGAAGTGCCCAGGAGGACCCGAACCTGGAGACGCAGGTACGCTGAACAATGAAATGCAATTCTCTGTGAGGGAAGGTCGGGACACTGATGCTTTAGTGTCTCTGGCCACAGCTATAGTCCTGGCCGACCCTTACAGGTGCTCCACAAATAAATAATAATAATACTGTTTGCTGCATATAAAAGCGCTTCATTGATCATTTGAAATCCCTTCATCTTTATCAATGATTTAGATGATGCGATTGAGGGTAAACTGATTAAATTTGCTGATGACACAAAGCTTGGAGGGATAGCTAATACTAGAGAAGAGAGAGAGAGAAGATTCAAAAAGATATAAATAAACTGGAGCAGTGGGCAGCAACTAACAGAATGGTTTTTAAACAGGGAAAAATGCAAAGTACTACATCTTGGCAATAAAAATGAAAAAAGCATATACATAATGGGAGGAATAGGGGTAAGCAACAGCACATGTGAAAAAGACTTGGGTATACTAATAGATCACAGACTGAATATGAGTCAACAGTGTGATGCAGCAGCAAAAAAGGCAAATGTAATTCTAGGATGTATTAAAAGAAGCATTCAGTCTAGATCACGTGAAGTCATTATTTCCCTCTACTCCTCTTTGGTCAGACCTCATCTGGAATACTGTGTCCAGTTTTGGGCACCACATTTTAAAAAAGACATCAACAAATGAGCAAGTTCAGAAAAGAGCGACCAGAATGGTGACCGGTCTGCAAACCCTGTCTTATGAGGAAAGGTTGCAGATTTGGGAATGTTTAGCTTGCAGAAGAGAAGACTGAGAGGAGACTTAATAGCTGTCTACAAATATCTCAAGGGCTGTCAAATTATAGAAGGATCATCTTTATTCTCATTTGCACAAGGAAAGACTAGAAGCAATGCGATGAAACTGAATGGGAGAAGACACAGATTAGATATTAGAAAAAAATTTTTCACAGTTAGAGTGATCAATGAGTGGAACAGGCTGCCACGAGAGGTGGTGAGTTCTCCTTCAATAGAAGTCCTCAAACAGAGTCTGTTGTGGGAAGCAGGGTGTCTTGCAGTCCGCGCTGCCGAGATTCACAAATCACCTGGGATACAAGATGTTGTAGCAGTGTACTCCTTTATTTCCTCCTACGCGTTTCGGCACCCTTCCTGGCACCTATCTCAGGGATAGCAGGGATTTCTGAAGGTTTTTCCACATGCGAGTGGTTGGTGGAGGTCCTGCAGCAGCTGATTCTGTGATATGCTCTCAAGCCAGTTGTGGGTTACACAACTGTAATAGGTGAGTGGAACTGTATTATACCGCTCATACTTCAAGTGTCACTAGTGATAGGGCACTATTGCGCCTCTTGTTCCCCCCACCATTTTTGTATTCAAACAGAGTCTGGACAGACATCTGTCTGGGATGATTTAGCGAATCCTGCTTTGAGAAGGGGGTTGGACCAGATGGCCCAGGAGGTCCTTTCCAACTCTACGATTCTATGATTCTATGATTTATGTGCATTCGGTTTGGACTCCAAGTGGTAAAAAGTTTGTCGGAGAACAAAGCATCGATGATCTCTCCTAAAGTGTACTGTATAGATACTTACAGATGCACTTAAGGACACGGTGGTCTTCATTACAGTCTACTATGGAGGGGTTTATATCAGGGGCAAACATGCCACTGGAGCAGGGACACAAGAGGTACAAGGGCTCATGTCCACCTCCAAATCAGCGTTTCTGTCACAGACACATAAAGGGGTGCTTTATGATGAGCTTTTGGCCTTCAAATGAGTGCTTGCACAGGGTCCCTCTTCTGTCTGAGTCAATGATATGTCAAAGGATCGATATATCCAGAATCCATTCACTAGTAATTGTTATTGGTGCTTTAACAGAGCAGTTAAATAGTTAATACGTTACAATCATTTCTTCCTAAAAGGAGAGATACAGGGCGCATCCACTGTGTGAAATCCATATAAAACAATTATAATTGTGGAACAGTAGGGGAGGTGCTCACCTATTGGGGTTGTGAGGAAGTCACAACACCCATGAACACTTAAGAAGCAGCAGCAAGTCTGCACAGGGTCTTAGGACAGAATTGCAGAAATGACGTGGAAGTGCAATAAGGACTGCGCTTGCTTCTGGTAGAGTAAAGGGTTCTTTATTCAGCCAACGCGTTTCCTGAGCCTGCTGGCTCACTTCATCTGCCCTGATGAAGTGAGCCAGCAGGCTCAGGAAACGCGTTGGCTGAATAAAGAACCCTTTACTCTACCAGAAGCAAGCGCAGTCCTTATTGCACTTCCACGTCATTTCTGCAATCATTTCTTCCTGTGAGACTGAAAGCTGTCATTTTAATTTTATTTCAGAAACTGAGACTTACTAGTACGAAACATCTGCAGCCCGGGCACAGGTGCACATACAAGACCGTGAACTAGTGATAGTGTGCACCAATAGCCTTGGGATTCACATCTACCTATAAGACATGAGCTCCTGTGTCCTTACCAATAGTACATGTGATGTATGAGGATGGGGCGTCTGGCGGCTGCAGTATTCATCGATGCTCCAATACAGACTGGCATGCCATGCAACATCTGTCAATCTTGGTTAGCAATTGACATGACATATAGTTTGTAGATATATGGCATGTTTTTGCAGGCTACTAATTGCACCCACTTAAAAAATAAATGACGTTTCCGAAAGATTGGTTAATACTTTGAAAACTACCACAGCGGTTTCCATGCATTGCTGCTTTCTTTGTGGAAAACAATGAACCCCTCAATGGAACCTAAAAGACGCTATTGTAAGTCTGCGAGGTCTGTCAGGTGCCATCGGGGTGTGATGAAACTGGCACCAAGTTATAAACTTAACTCACAACGTAGATGTGAATAGAGTCCAAAAAATGCACAATGTTATACAGTTGGCTGGTAAACTAGAAATACACGATTCAGCAGACAGAAAGGCAAAGTGGACATGTAATTGAATTATGAGCGTCAGGTAAGGCCGTGCTTGTAAAAATCATATCTCATCTGTAATTAGCCCATTACATGCCAGGAAGTTCCATGGATGAAAGCAGAATTTCTAAGCACAAAAAAAATCCTAGTGTTTAGTTGGAGCAGATGTTTTATGTCAGTGAGGGGCTGGTGATGGAGTAGTGCAGGCTGTTAGGGTTTATTTATTTACTTGCGTTGTTTTTGACCATATGGTCAAAGCCACAAAAAACCCCACAAATTTGCAGTAAAACGTGTGCGGTTTAAAACCTGATTTTGTCTGCAAAATCATCTGTCTGCATCCATGTAAAAATATGGGCTCCATCCCATCGTATTGACAATAACGGGTGTTACAGGCGCAAAGATAACAATCAAATATCATGATGGAATTTCTATATATAATCAGCAATTTATCACAAGCCGACCATAAGTCAGTGCACAAAAACAAGCTCAAGAACCAAGGATGAAACACAAGGTGAACTGGACACTACTAAGCTCAAAACACAATGCCACCACCGGTGATACTGCCAGGACGAAGGGTGTTTACATGCAAAAATCCTAGAGGGTAACGGCCACCGTGAGGCTGGCGAACCTACGATACAGTGGGTGTTATTGAGAAAGGGCAGCAGGGAGCTGGAAGGGGCACCTCTATGATAGCGAACACCTAACATATGCCAACAGGTGGTAGAGTGTAAATATCCAAGATAACATATCAAGGGCATAAGAGCACTTTGCTAGGGCAGAGCGCAAGGTATTGTGTTTTCCCATATGTCAGTGGTAACAGGGCACATGATGGAAATACATAAAACAGATGTGATTAAGAAAACAACAAGAAGTTGGGGAATTATACCCAAAAAGAACATACAAAGGAAATGAGAGGGTAAATAGTTTTGAAGGCTAAAAGATAGTTACATGATGTGATCAATGGGCCATAATGAAGAGTCATAACTGCGATCAGTCCCATAAGGAGATCAAATGTTCATCACATTGTAGAATGATTGCAGACATATCAATGGAATAGGGAATTTAGATTGTGAGCCCCATCGGGGACAGCGATGATAATGTATGCAAACTGTAAAGTACTGCAGAATATGTTAGCGCTATATAAAAATAAAGATTATTATTGATATTAATCGAAGGGATCACCAGACCAGTTAGTAATCCGGTAGTAGCCACCAAACCTAGTGATAAGGAAGAAAGCCACAACGAGTAGTATAAAATCTGAGTAGCATGGCCTGGCACATCCAGTATGTGGCACAGTAAAGTCCTTATGCCATATACCAGAAGGGCAATGCTGGACATTATTGTAATACTCTTTAGTTGTTGCAGAACCAGTACTCCCAGCATCACCTGGTTCATAGAATCATAGAATGGTAGAGTTGGAAGGGACCACAAGGGTCATCGTGTCCATCTCCCTGCTCAATGCAGGATGCACTAAACCATCTCATATCTTCCGTCATGGCATGCTGGGAGTTGTAGTTGCACAACAGCTGGAAAACATAAGATTGCAAACCACTGTACTATAGTTTTCATGAAAGAAGTGACACTTTCTTTGGGCAGCTGCTGGTCGGTGGCTTACCTGTCCCTTCTGGAAGTCACGAAGGCAGCGAAGGGCAGAGTCTGTCAGCTTCAGGTGGAAGAGGCTGAGTCTGGGGCTTTTCCTGGGCTCAGTCCGGTAAGACAAGGACCCACTCAGCTCTTCCCCTGGACGAGACATGGCAGGCAGTGACAGCCAGCTGCAGAGGCAGGGGAACTGGAGACAGCAGCCAGGGGAGGTGTGAGAGGCGTGAAGCAGGGAGGGGACACCACAGAGAATGAGGAGGGACACACAACTGACATTACAGCTAAAGCCATGAGAGGCATGACTGGGAGCGTGGCGTTGTGTGGAAGAAGTGGTCACGGTGTATTAGCTATGACCAGTCCACTCACAGTCCTGCAATTCTTCCCCCCGGGACTCCTCTTAACCCCTTGTCCAACAATGTTTTGATTCTCTGGCAATTTTTGATCATTTTGCCCACATCTACCAAACTTTGTCCGGTCATATAAGGCCATTATTTTTATACCATTTTCCTTTTAGTTTTCCTTTTATAAGGGGATTTTTTTTTCTACATTTTGATTTAGTAAATTCCAACAAAAATAGGGTATTACAGATGAGATCCTCCTTTTCCTTCTGTTACTTTGTTATACTATATATGTAATTTTGGCCAACCGTGGCAGGTTATGGGTACAGTCACCAAGTCCACGATCACACACCATGCATTTAATGTGTGTGGTCATTAGGAAAATCGTAGACTAATATTTTTATTTCATAAAACAAATATTCCAATATTTGTCAATCAGCGGACACATTGTTCTAGATTTACCACAAACAAAAAGGTTTATTGTAACCGCGAGGACAGCTATACAATAAGCTACAATTACTACAATTATATGATAACAATCTAAACAACTTATAACATGACAATCAGGCTCGGACTGGCCCATAGGGGAACAGGGCAAACTCTGGTGGGCCCCTGTGCTGATCTGGGCCCCCAACCCCACTGTATGGATAGTACTTGTCATAATTCACTTGATTCACTCTGTACAGAAAAAAATCAGCATCTCATCATTCATAACCAAACTACCCAAATTATTATTATATAGCAATATACAGTAGGTACATTTGTGAGCGAAGGTAGTGTAATATTTGTATGCAGGTGAAAAGTGCCCCCCCCAAAGTCAATGTAACTGGTGGGCCCTCAGCACCCCAGTCCGACACTGATGACAATAAAGTGCTCATCTATCTCATCCATGGTCGGCACAACTCCAAATGATCAATACTAAATATTTGAATAAAACTCCAGTATATAAACCAATTAAAAGGCAGCAATCCCGTGTATCCACACAATAATTCCTTTTATTTTTAAGTGAACCTATCACCAGTTTTTTTTAGTTTCTGCACAAATACCACCACCTTTATCAGCTCCTGTGCTGCATTCCACAACCTTGTATATTATCGCCTGACTCCCCCCTGTATACCCCACCAAATACCTTTTGAATTGCTCCTGTGCTGCATGTAAATCCGGACGGTCCGGTCCTATGGGTGTCATTGCTGCAACGTCAGTCCCTCTTCTCTGCTGCTAATCTCCGTCCTCTGGCTTTGACTGATGTGAATGACGCGTCCTGATGTAAAATACTGAATGTGTGAATGTGACCTTACTTATACTTACTTTCCTCTCCTGCTGAGCTGCGACATCCAAAAATACAGGGCTTCTCTGCTTTTCTGCATTCCCTCCCTCTCCCTCTTTAGTCTGTCTGCTGCCTTAATCAGTTAAACGGCCTTGAGTGCTCTAACTTAAAGGGACATAAAAGGGAGGGTGAAGGCAGGATCTTTACACCTCTTCATCATTTGCCCCCTTTGCACCCCAAATAAGTAACCCCTACATATTTGACCCATATTATAGCTGCAGAGGAATGGATCACTACACTTACATCCTAAGATTAGGCAAAACTAAGTATACTCACATTGACATTTTCTTATTGATAAATTTAAGCAAAATGTCCTTTTTGGTGTAATTGTGGGGAAGGTGACTTGACGGACGGACTTGACTGAAGGGAGAAGGGACGGTTTGTGCACTGTAGACAGATGTTTGTAATGACAGAAGGGAAACAGCTGGTGAAGATGGAAAAGGAGTGCAGTACCTAGATTTG
Source organism: Dendrobates tinctorius (assembly GCF_039654945.1). NCBI lineage: Eukaryota > Metazoa > Chordata > Amphibia > Anura > Dendrobatidae > Dendrobates > Dendrobates tinctorius. The sequence goes on from NW_027361690.1 coordinate 38,592,357, forward strand.
ACCACAAGATGGCAGGGGGAGCGTAGTTTAGGACTTGACAGCAGCTTAGGGCTTTAGAAACCGCTTAATCATGGGGGCGGGGAGACAGGAACCCAGGAGGGGATTTCCCGAGGAGGGAGATAAATAAGACAGGAGAGGGTTCCAGAGGGTTCCAGTCCCGGGAGGAGCTCAGGAGGAGAATTATCAGAAAGGAGAACGGACAACAGTGGAGAGCTCAACCAGGGGACTGACAGGAAGAGACAGTCAGGGGGTGGCCCCGACACGAAGAACCGCAGAACAGACAAGGCCCCGGGGGTACCAATTGGACGACGACCTCGGACTGGTGAAGCGCTGGCGGTAGATAGGCCTAGGGCAGCCCCAGCGAAAGATCCGCGAGGAGCGTCACTACGGAGAAGAAAGGTGCAGGTACCCGGGCCTGAATACGGAGAGCTGTAAAGGTGCTACAGTCGTCAGGAGGACGCACAATAAATTCGGACCTGTTGCAACCAAAATCTGCCTCCGTCTGGTGTCTGTGTCGTCTGGTCGCAGTAAGCAGTGGACCACCCCCCAATTCGGGCCATTACTACATTATTAATGTTTGCATTTTTCCACACAAATGCACAATTGATGTTATTAGATATTAAGACCCAGGTCATTGGATAAGATTCAAAAAAGTTCTAGGAAAAGTGTGAAACCGATAAAAAAACGACGTTCTCTGAGTTTTTTTGCATCCAAGTTGAGGCTTTATTCGTACATCAGTACACTAATGCCAAAAACTGGTGTGTGAATAAGTCCTTGTATTGTTTAGGGCATCTTGGATGGACTTCATATATGTAATCTTAGTCACACTCCTACTTCTCGCATTCAAGGTGTTTCCTTTTTTGTATCCAATCTAGAATCTTGAAATGAGTGTATTCTTCTTGGGGAGGAATGAACTTTCTACGTATGACTGATTATGTTAGTGAGACCTGGGCAGTTTATGGAGGGGTGATCCATCTTGCTTTGCAAGTGCACAGAAGACCCCTGTACTTCATGACCTTGTTGGCAGCCAGGCCTCGTTTTGTATTTCAGGTAATTCCACCTTTTCAGAATGGCCTGAAGGCTAAGGGCAGTATTCATTTTCTGCACACAGTAGGCTGGCCATGTGTATAAGTAGGTCATATTTCACAACAATGCATAGGGGTTATGTAATGTATGTGAACCTTCACTTGTTGGTTATGTTAGCCTTCCTCATTTATTTTTATGGATCTTGGACAACGTGTGCATTTATACTGATTTCAGCCCCTTGTTGGTATGACATGAATCTGGGGTCTATTCTTTAGTTTTGTAGAATTATTTCCTTCCAACTGAGCAGGATTTATTGTGACTATTAGATCATCAGCAATATAAAACTCATTACATCCTCGTAATGAAGTAATAGAAAGGACATAATATTATTCTGTTTGGTTGATTCATTGTCATCATCATTATCGTTGTAGGTCAATATTGCTTCGAGAATGTTCTGCTCAACAGCTAGGGCCTGTTTCACATATCAGTTTTTCCAGATCAGTCAAAATCCGCCAAAATTTGGCGGTTCTTGTGGCAGATCCGCAATTTTTTTCCATTGAGATACATTAGTGGCGGATTTTGGCGGATGGTCGTCCGTTACGTTCACTATTCGGCGGATCCGCCAGATTTTTGGCGGATTCTATCTGAGGTGAACAGACTTTGCTATGTGTTTTGGCGCCGTCAAAACGGCGGGAGACGGCGGATCCGCCGTCGTCCACCATTTGATAGAATGGCCGTCTATGGGTGGCGGATCCGCCGGGATCCGCAATTTAGCGGAATCCGCCAACGGAATCTGCTTTTTCGCACTGAGCATGCTCAGAAAAAAAGATACTTTTCCAGACAGTCCAAAAACTATATAAAGATGGGCTAATTAATCATTGGGCCCAGACATCCGGCACCAGCAAGAGAGACAAGACAGATAAGATTAGAGACAGAGTCTGCTATCAACTGCCCAGCAGCAAGACCCCTGCAACCACAAGCCAGGAGAAAGAGGCCTGCCAGTTACTGCCCAGCACCAAGCCAGGACCGAGAGGTCTGCCAATGCCAGCCAGCACCAGCAGCCTGCCAGCAAACCCTGCAATTGTGTGAGTATAAAACCTATTTGTGTGGTGCATGTCTGTGTGTGTCTGCGGCTTGCCTGCCTGTGTGTGTGTGGTCTGCCTTCCTGCCTGTATGTCCGTGGCCTCCCAGGGTTGCATGTCTGTGTGTGTGTATTTTTATTATGCTTTTTTTATTTATACTTTAATTGTTTTTCTGTTGCATGTGTACTGCATTTTATTTTCATACTACTGTAATTTTGTTTGCATATTTGCAAGTGTGCTGTGAATGTGTTTTGTATGTGGTGTAACTGTGGTATTGTATGTGGTGTGACTGTAGTATGTGTTCTGGATTTTTTTATTTTTCATTTATTGTGGTATTTAAAATAAAGAGCAGAGTAGCTCCTACTTGTGAAAAAAAAATTAAAGCAAAAAAAATTAATAAAAACTGTGTATAAAAACTGTCCGTAGTATTATTTTAAAACCAGGTAAAATTAAGTATGGGTATACGTGCAAAAAAGGTAACATTAAGTGTTGGTGTTTGGTATACAAGTGTGGTTATACACTCAGTGAGAGATTGTAAGGGGAATCACACACATGCAATCACAGTGTGGGTATACTCTCAGTGAGAGATTGTCAGGGGAATTACACACATGCAATCACTTAAAAGTGTGGGTATACTCTCAGTGAGAGATTGTCAAGGAATTACACACATTAAATACCAATTAAAAATTTTTTATGTTATTAAAAGTGTATTTATACTTGCAGATCAGTTCAGGAATTACCACATACCCTGCATCCTGCATCATACCCACCAGGAAGTCCGCAGCATACCCGCATAGGAAAATACTTCAGTTTTCCCAGTAAATATAAAGGCCTGAAAGCTTATTTTATCCTTTGTATAGTAGCTTAACAAGTGTCTTTATACCTGCAGATCAGTTCAGGAAGGACATGCAGACCCGCCAGGCCACAGCACACCCACCAGGCCGCAGCAGACCCGCCAGGCCGCAGCAGACCCACATAAAAGAGTGAAATTTTCTCAGTAAGTATAAATGCCTGAAAGCTTTTGTTATCCTTTGTATAGTAGCTTAACAAGTGTCTTTATACTTTCAGATCAGTTCAGGAAGGACTGCAGACCCGCCAGGCCGCAGCAGACCCGCCCGGCCGCAGCAGACCCACATAAAAGAGTGAAATTTTCTCAGTAAGTATAAAGGCCTGAAAGCTTATTTTATCCTTTGTATAGTAGCTTAACAAGTGTCTTTATACTTGCAGATCAGTTCAGGAAGGACTGCAGACCCGCCAGGCCGCAGCAGACCCGCCAACCAGACCGCAGCAAACCCGCAAGCTAGGCCGAAGCAATAATGTCTTCTTCTGGGAGCTTCTCCTCTCATTATCAGCGAACTGAGGTTATATAAATAATAGGGTTTTTTTACACAATTTTTTTTTAACAATATATGCATGTATTATGTTTTCACAGGAAGCTGAATCTGAGGAGCTTCCAGGAGGAGACATGCAGGGTGGAGAAATGCAAGGAGGGGGCGCGCAGAGTGTAAGTTTAGCAGATACAAAAACTCACATACATACATACATAATGCTACACCCAACACAAACATTCATCACAGCACACACAATAACTACGCATCCATCCAACCACATACCTTTTTTTTTTTTTACAATCTCCACAATCCGGTGCCCGCACTAGAGTGACTCCCAGGACATCCCAGCGTCGTCGAGGTGATGCCTCTGGTGGTCGGCGAACAAGTAAGTAACCCTTTATTTGGGTGATTGATTAATGAACCTCATGTGTTTGAATTTAATATTCCTTTTTTTTTTTTCTTCACAGGTTTCACAGCGTGCTCCCCACATACCAGTGGAAGAGGGTCTTATAATAGATGTGGATGCCCTCATCGAGGTTGTGCAACCACGGGAGCTGCTGTGGAACATGGCAAACTGCTTCCATGCCAAACAACCAACCACCCGACGGCTATGGTGTGTTCGGAGGTTGTAGAGAACTGGGAGGAGCTCGATGCGAGGGCCAGGTATTTTTTGCGTAAGTATTCCAATTTTAGTAACTTAATATTACAGCATGTGAAGTGTTGAATACTAACCTCTTTTTTTTTTCCTTCACAGGTGACAGGGTTATCATACGGTGGCAGTCGCTCAGGGATCGCTTCAAGAGGGACTTCAACAAGGAGATGCAGGCCCTGAGTGGATCGAGAGGACGCAGGAGCAGCCAGTAAAAACATTACAGAGCCCTGTCGTTCCTCTGGTCGAAGATGGTGAGCAGAAGGTAAATATTCCACACACCATTTCTGTAGTACAAATGTTGACATGTTTAACCTAATTTTTTTTTTCAGCAATGCTAAATGAAATATAAATATATTAATATATTTTTTTTTCTCTCTTCTAGCACCATCTGCAGCACTCGAGAGCCTGCTTCTGAGTTGCCTCCCTCTGGAGGGATCCCTTCGGAGACCGCCACCGGGGACCACATCGAGGTATCCGACCCCTCTGTACCCTCCCTCTTGTCTCGTCCCTCTATCCCCTCCACCAGCACTGGAGCAGCAGGGCAGTCTTCATCACATGAAGCTGTAGGTGACTATTTAGAGTTCCCTTTACCCAATCCCTCTGACACTGCCGCAACATCTCGACCAACTTTTGGTTCTGGACGGCAGCGTCTGAGAGATCAGGAAAGGATGACCTTGCCTGACTATTTGAATCTGAATTCAACCGCTCAGAATAAATTTCGTATTTTGGGGCAACAGTTAACTTCTGGGTTGAACATGATAAATCAAAGTATCATGGAACTCAGAAGTTACATGGAACGGATGAATTCAGAGTCAAACCAGGCGCCGAGACATACTTTTTTTTTCAATCAGTTGTCCGGCAAAGGTTTAATTCCTCACCTGCAGATGCATGTGATGCAAGCCTGTCACAATGCTCTAGTGACTGCAGTAACCGAATCCTCCCAATCTACCCATGCACCTATTCCATCATCTCATTCCACCGTCCACCATCCCTCCGTCCATCCTCCCTCTGTCCATCCTTCCCCCGTCCATCCTCCCACCTTCCATCCTCCTACCACCATCCATCCTCCTACCACTCCTTCTCCTTTCTCTAGTTCCCCATTCCATTCTTCCCAGTACCTTCCTTCCCCATTGCATTAACCCCAATGCCCTCACAGATGCTGTTAATATTCGCTATTACTCCTTCCATCTCTGCCGCTAGCTCTACAACCTTTCAAAGATATTGTTTTACAACACCATAGATATAGTTTTCCCTAGTTTCCAGGATCCAATCACATTTGGGAGCATTTTCCAAGAGCCAATCATATTTGGAAGGTGTGTAAAAACGGATCAGTCAGAAAACGGACCCAACGGATAGCAAAAACGGATGCAAGCGGATGGAACGGATCCGGTTTTTGACGGATCAGTACACAAATCCGTATTGCGGATCCGTCAAAAAACGGATCCGTACCATCCGCTTGCATCCGCTTTTACACATTTTTAGCGGATCCGCCATTTTCACTTTTTGGCGGATTTTGACTGATCTGGAATAACTGATGTGTGAAACAGGCCTAAGGATGTGGGCAAATTTGTATCATTTTCTAGGAAGGGTTGATATAGTTATTGCTACATGTATTCAGCAACAAAAAATATCTCATTGTAGCTTCCTAAAAAACATAGAAACGCGTAACTGGACTTGTATATTACAGACGCCAGGAACTTTCTCTGCACCACCAGGTGAAGCGCACTCAGAGGCTATACGTCCAACATCTTATCTAACAGAAACAATGTGTATAGGTGTGAATACCTACCTAAAACAGCATCATGTGATGGAACATGCCCTAAATTGTGTATGAGAGATGACATAAAAACCTCTGGAAGCCTCCATATAAAATGGAGCTCTACGAGTGCCCAGTTATAGATTCACAACACACAGAACCACAATACTGCAATAAGGTAAGTTTTCATAATGATTCAATAAAGGACCTAAGCACTGGATCCCATAGCAGCCATACCATGAGTCCCCACCTGTATGGTGTATAGAGTATAACAAGTGTCGGACTGGGGTGCAAGGGTTCCTCCAGTAACACTGATACTGGGAGCCCATTGTTCGGCAATATGCAATATTATCTTAACCTCACTCACAAATTCACCCATGCTTTTATATAATAAACTGGGTAGTTTGTTAAATGAGATGCTTCCTTTGTGTGTAAACACTGTATTATGCGTATTGTGTCAAGTACTGCTCATGTGGGGGAGCCACGTCTGCACGGGGGGCCCACCTGGGAATTCACCTGTTCTCCCATGGGCCAGTCCATGCCTGAGTATATCTACATGGTACATGATAGGCATCATATACTGCCTTTACAGGAATTTTGCTTTCCTACTAGATAGTCATTTACACACATATTACATTTTATCCACCTAAAATACAGTGTCTTATGGATAAAAATGAATCCTGGATCAAGCAGACAAGTGTATGACAGCTCGATTTGCCTGGAAGTAGAGAAGGAGGCCTTTTTGGCATACACTGTTCTTTTAGGTTTTAGAGGAAAATTGCACGTTACTTAGTACAATATTCATTATGTATTGATGCAAAATGTAAAATCCTGTGGAATATGTTGGCACTATATAAATAAAATTATTATTATGAGATGATGATCTGGTTGCTTGAAACCAAAAATATGGTCTTAGTTGTGATTGCTTCTTCTCCACCCTCCCAAAAAATATAGCAGTTGGTCAGCTGCAGCACCCACCTATACAGCTAGAAATAAGTTACAGGATTTTCTCATCTTTTCCTTTCATGCAGTAAGTTGTTTAGTGTAAAACAGAGACACCTGGTGGCGAAGTGGGAAACACACTCTTGGTATATTTCAATTATATTGAGTTATGAGTTTGATAGTTTAATATATAAGTACATGGTTACAGTTTATCATGCATTTCTTCATTTTATGTACATAAACATATACCAGTGGTTTCAGAAGCGGGTACATTGCTGCCTCAAAAGGGTCCTTGTAGAAGTTAATTCATTGTACAGTATATGTACTTAAGAGAGTATATTATTGTATTCAGCTGGCTGATTACACCATGTAAAAAGTATATGTGCATTTTAGTACTGAAAGAATTTGCAAGAATATATGTATTTTTAACTCGGAGATGTATATATAGAGAGTATATACTGTACAATCTTGACTTAATAAATAAGGGAAATCAGATGAGTAGTAAATATTAGGGATGAGTGAGCACTAAAATGCTCGGATGCTCATTATTCGAACCGAGCATTTAATACTAGCATACTCGTTTCCAGTAACACATATAATGGGAGCCAATGGGAAATCCGAGCATTTTTCCGGCAGACCCTACAAAAAGGTCTGGGGGGCAGTGAAAATGTTGAAATGGATGGGAAAAGTGCTGAATGGAAAGAGAACAGCATGCGGAAGACCTCTGGAAGCATCTCTGACTCCCAGATCACTGCTGAGAACAATGGAGTCACATTTTTACTCCACTTTAAGGACTGACAATAAGACATTTAAAAACAACGAGAAATTGAAGTTTACAAGAAAAAAAATGTTAAGAAACATTCTTTCCTGTATAATGACTTGTATATAAGGCAAAAATTAAAAGGGATTAAAAAAAAAATAATTTAAGTAAACCAAAATTGAAATTTGTAGTCCAGAGCCTCTCACCTTGCCAAATCAGATCTCATACTTTGCACTGACGAGAGCCAACAGCTCGAAACACCGTGTCTGCAAATTGAGATTCTGATTTGGCTTGTATCCTAAGTCATACTACAAGACTCGTTAAAGGGTTGATTGTGACTTGTAGGATCGCTACTACCAATAGGTGGCGCTGTAGAGTAAAAGTCCTCTTTCTTTCTGAAGAGGCAATTTGCATATTATTTTAGAACCAAACTTAAAAGACACCTGTGTTTTTTTTAGGATACCAGAATGTACCGCATCTTTATGGAAGCAATGTATTACCATCTTTTCAGTTAGCCATTAAAAGGTATCAACTACTGAGGACTCTCAATCCTGAATATTTTTATTAAGACATTGGAAATTTCAGTGTAATTTATGAAAGAAGCCAGAACTGGCAAAATTTGATGGAAAAGGGACTCAAATACACCCTGCATTAGACATAATGGAGGGCCTCATAAATATTCTGTTCAAACTGTCATGTAGGGGTGCTCCTAGACTCATAAAGGCTATGCACTAACTGCAAAGCCTACCAAAAATTACAAGAAGGGTCATCCATACACCCTTGAAGGCACCAACTGTAGTGCCTCATTTAAATATTGTGAACAAAGTGTAGTTGTGATATTCTTACACTCATAAAAGCTCCGCACCCAGTGCAAAGCCTGCCAATTACAAACAGGGTTATCCATATACCCTTAAAGGCACCAACTGGAGTGCCTCATAAAAAGTTAAGCAAGTGTAGTTCTGGCACTTCTATACTCATAAAGGCTTTGCACACAGTGCAAAAGATGATAAGGAGGGTAATACAGTCATGCATAGACCCTTTAAGTCAACAAATGATAGACCTCAGTAAAATATTTTTGAAAGTGTAGTTGATGTACTGCTACACTCATAAAGATTTTGCACAAAGTGCAAAGCCAGGAAAAAAAAAATTAAGAAGGGTAATATAGTCATCCATAAACCCCTGAAAGGCAACATCTTGCAGGTCTCATGCAAATATTTTGAAAATGTATTTATTTTACTCATTTATATAGCACCATTAATTCTACAGCACTTTTGTCACGCCGTGCTCACCTGGGGGCGGGAACTCGGTCCCGACGTCATCTCTTCCGGAGCTGCGGTCACTCCGGGGGTCCCGTCGGGTGCGCACGCGCAGCTCTCGTCCCCGGGTCTCCTCCTACATGTCACGTTTGCGCTTGCGCGCTCCTGTCAGTGCTGTATAAGGCTCAGTCCTCTCTATGGTAATGGAGGACCTGACCCGGAACCTGTAGTGGTCATGTGCTTTCTGGCTAGGTCCTGACCCGGAACCAGTAGTAGTCATGTGCTATATCAGACGACCTCCCCCTAGGGGAGGTGCCTGATTATTGTTGTGCTTCCTGGCTTGGTCTGCCGTGTCCCTGCCTGGCTGTGCGCTGTATTCAGGTCCCCTGCCTTGCACTCTGTTGTGCCTCTTGGCACACGCTCTGAATCTGTACTCTGCTTTTGTGCTTGGCTGTGCCTCCTGGCACACGCTCTGACCCTGTGTTCTGTCTCGTACTCGGTTGTGCCTCCTGGCACATGCTCTGACACTGTACTCTGTCTCATCCTCTGTTGTGCCTCCTGGCACACACTCTGATTCCGTGCTCTGTCTTATACTCAGTTGTGCCTCCTGGCACATGCTCTGATCCTGTACTCAGTCTCTTACTCTGTTGTGCCTCCTGGCACACATACCAATCCTGCGCTCTTTCTTATGCTCAGTTGTGCCCTCTGGCACACACCCTGCTCCTGTACTCTGTTACACCTCCTGGCACACCTGCTGCCTGACTCAGTGCTCTGACATGCTCCTTGCATGCATCCTGCTTCACTCACACCCGGACGAATGAAGTCTCTGTATACCACGTGTTCCCGTGTCCACACTTTACACGTTCCTGCAGACACACTCACCCACTCGTGTCTCCTGTGAGCCGGCCGCCTGGTCCAAGCAGTCGTGGTGCCTCACCCCCTGGGGCTTACCCCTGACACTCCCTGTATAGGGGGTGGTCTTCACTAGGTCAGCTCGCCCTGGGAGGGTTGGTGTCACGACCCAGAGGGTCCACTCCAGGAGTCGTCACAACTTTAAAGGGAACTTGTCACCCCCCAGGCATTTTTAAGTAAAAGAGCCACCTTGTGCAGCACTAATGCTGCATTCTGTCAAGGTGGCTCTGTTACTTAGCTTCTGTTCCACCGCAGAAATACTCGCTTATAAAATTGTTCAAAAATACCTGAAATTTGACAGGGGGGCAGGTCTTTCCCCCTCTGACAGACGCCTCGCATCCATCACTCATTTCGTATTTGGCACCACCTCCTCAGTTTTCTTTTGAAATGCGGCGCCTGCGCTGTACTATATCTTCTTGGGCATGTACAGTCAGCGCTGCCCGTGCTCTCAGATCACATCCCGGCCTTCATATCGCGTGGCCACAGATCCCGCCCAGCAGTCGCTTATGATTTATTCACACTGCGGGGCTGGGAATCTCGGGTATGCGCAGTAGTTATCTGCGGCTCTCATGCCCAAGATTCCCAGCCAAACAGTGTGAATAAATCATAAGTGACTGCGGGGCAGGATCTGTATCCGCGCAATATGAAGGCCGGGATGTGATCTAAGAGCACGGGCAGCGCTGTCTGATGTGTGTGTATACATGTGTGCCATGTACTTATATTTATGTGTATTCCATGTATATGTGTGTATAAGTGTGTGCAATGTACATGTGTGTATAAGTGTGTGCAATGTAGGTGTGTGTGTATAAATGTGTGCCATGTATGTGTGTAGGGGATTGGGATAGAACATCCCTTTATTGCTTCCTCCCCTTTAAGAGCTTTAATGTAAATATACTACTAAGCTTCGGTACTGCTACACGACTGTGTATTACCGACTGTTTTATTGGTATTGCCACATGATGTGTTACCATACTGTACATACTGTGAGATATTATGCTTTATTATGTCTTTTGTATTGTATTTCTGTACAGATTAGGGTAAGATAGTGCTTCCTTTGGGAACATTAGAGGAGGGCACCTATAGTATAGAGTTCATAGATATGGGTAAGTGTAATATTGGAACAGGCTACTAGTGGGTCCTTGATAGGTATCGCTGGTTAGGAAGTTCACATAGGGGTTAACTGTAGGAGGAGCTGCTATGGGTTAAGCAAGTGTAGATTGTAGGAATGAGTCAGAAGGGCGTGCACGCCCAACAGGTCCACAAGGGCTCTAAGCCCAGGATAACATAGCAGCTATGCAATGTTGTTTAAGTGAAGAAGCACAGGCACAGTCAGAAGGGTGCTGTATAAGACTGGAGCACCCGGGGAAGTTACAGTTCACGTCAGCAGCAGGAACGGAGAAGGAAACATGGTCCAAAAGTCGTGCAGGGCACAGAATGTTCATGATGTGGCAGATCCTCAATAGGGCTGAAGCTGGCAAGACCGGGGCGATGTCACGAGCGCTTCAGAGGTGACAGGCTATCACCCTGCATTAGGCCTCAGAAAGTCTGAGCACCTGTCCATACAAACTGCTCCCTAAACCATCTGCATCTAGGACCCAGCGTCGACCTCCTCCTGCCTTAAGAAGTTTGGATCTATTTAGTTAGTGGCTCAGCTGTGACCCAATGCGGGTAATAGCTTCATTTCCACTTCTCCTTGCTAGAGTGTTTGACCTTCTCAGAGTGCTCCAGTTTGGTGTCTGGAATCCCTCTTCTGGTATCTGTATCTGGCGATTCAGCTAAGTGTTCCCCTGTTTGTCTCACCTTACCATCTTTAGTTTAGCGGAGACTGCCTAGCGCATATCTCCCGCCTGTTCCCTATTCAGGACTAGGCCCCAGGGAGATTCAGGGCCTCAGGTTCCAGCTCGGCGATTGGTGAGGAACCAATATAGGGACTCGGTAGGAGTTCTAGGGAGAGATTAGATCTAGCCTAGGGGTCTCCAAATCCGTTCCTTAGTGTCTGGGCTCCCTTCCCCATTTCACTTTATGTTACACTTGGTTTTCCCTCACCGTGTGTGACAGGCAAAATGGATGAGCGGGATCCCCTATGTACTGAGGTCCTATAGTAGTGAATCTGCGGTACCGCCAAGAGCGCTACTACCCCGTAATGTAGAAAGGGAAAGAGCAGGAGGAATGCTGTGTGGACTGTGATGTAACTGATTTTTCCGGGACCGTTGAAGAAGAAATTAAAAGCATTGATTTTCATCAGAACCGGTATCTGTGTCCGTTATTTCATCCTCATGCACTGCAGACAAGTGTGCAGGAGCTGGGTCGCACCGCAATGGAATTCCTGACCATGGACCAGCAACCAGTACAGGTACACCGGTAGATGCTGATGGTATTTCTGTGGGAGGAGGTCAGGACACCAGAGCCCCGGTTTCCTCGGCTGCAACTAACGTCCTGCCCTCCTCTTACACGTATTTGTGTGTATAAGTGTGTGCCATGTACGTGTGTGTGTATGAGTGTGTGCCATGTATGTGTGTGTGTGTATGAGTGTGTGCCATGTAAATGTGTGTGTATAAATGTGTGCCATGTAGATGTGTGTGTACAAGTGTGTGCCATGTACATGTGTGTGTATAAATGTGTACCATGTACATGTGTGTGTGCCATGTACATGTTTGCAGAAGTGTGTGCCATGTATGTGGAGCACCCGGTCCGTGTCCCTGGGCATCTAATAAAAGGGGATATTTACAGGGGAAAAATAAAAAGAGTTTGTAATGAGTGCTCGTGACGCTACCTGTGATATCTGATCAGAAATGACTAGCGCTGCAGTGCAGATCCACTGGGATTGATGGTGATGCAGCAAAGTTAGTATAGCTCCCCACAGGTGGAGCTTTGTACCAGGGCAGATGAAACATGTTGAGGAAGATGGTGATGTAGTATTTAGCAAGGGATGTAGCAGTGCTGAGAAGGTGTTGCAGAAGAATTCAAAGGACACAACAGAGTGAAGTTTCCTCTACCTTTTACTGTGCTTTGTAGGTACAGTCCAGGGCTCAAGTTACAGTTAGTACTGGAGTCGGTCAGACTGAAAGCAATTTGGGAATCTCTTTATACAGGTGGGTTGTGAGGTCTCCTCTCTAGCGCTATTCTCTGAGGTACTTGCTGTTGTGAACTCCACTCAAGTTCCTCTCTCTGTCCGTTACTTAGGTAGAACTCCACTCGCATGACAGGCAGCTGTAGCCTCCTTCATGAATCGCTCCTATAAGGCGTCTCCGGCTCACACGTGCTGCTGTGTCATCGAGTCTCATATGGAAACAGAGGATCTGCGGACCTTTAGCACCCACACAGCCTTGGACTCTGGTGTCTGGTCTCAGGCGCTCAAGCCTGGGGATGAGCTCTGCTATGCTCCTGTCCCCAGCTCTTCTTTCACACGTCCTCTCGTCTCCCTGTTCAGGCTCTAACTAACTCTAACTCCCTCATCCTGACCAGAGAGAACAGCTCCCCTGAAGTTGGGTTTAGAGCTCCCTCTGCTGGCCTGGAGCAGGAACTTAGTTGCATGCTGGAACTACCTGATAGAGAGATCCCTTCCTTGCTTCCAGGCATGACATCACTCCCCTTGGAGGGAGGTAAGGTCACTGTGGCAACCGTACTCCTGGGGTGCCACATATGTGTGTGTGCCATGTACATGTGTGTGTACAAGTGTATGCCATGTATGTACAGTCATATGTTAAAGTTTGGGCACCCCTATTAATGTTAACCTTTTTTCTTTATAACAATTTTGGTTTTTGCAACAGCTATTTCAGTTTCATATATCTAATAACTGATGGACTCAGTTATATTTCTGGATTCAAATGAGGTTTATTGTACTAACAGAAAATGTGCAATCTGCATTTAAACAAAATTTGACCGGTGCAAAAGTATGGGACCCTTATCATTTTCTTGATTTGAACACTCCTAACTACTTTTTACTGTCTTCCTGAAGCACTAAATTGGTTTTGTGACCTCATTGAACTTTGAACTTAATAGCCAGGTGTATCAAATCATGAGAAAAGGTATTTAAGGTGGCCACTTGCAAGTAGTTCTCCTATTTGATTCTCCTATGAAGAGTGGCATCATGGGCTCCTCAAAACAACTCTCAAATGATCTGAAAACAAAGATTATTCAGCATAGCTTTTCAGGGGAAGGATACAAAAAGTTGTCTCAGAGATTTAACCTGTCAGTTTCCACTGTGAGGACCATAGTAAGGAAATGGAAGAACACAGGTACAGTTCTTGTTAAGCCCAGAAATGGCAGGCCAAGAAAAATATCAGAAAGGCAGAGAAGAAGAATGGTGAGAACAGTCAAGGACAATCCACAGACCACCTCCAAAGACCTGCAGCATCATCTTGCTGCAGATGGTGTCACTGTGCATCGGTCAACAATACAGCGCACTTTGCACAAGGAGAAGCTGTATGGGAGAGTGATGCGAAAGAAGCCGTTTCTGCAAGCACGCCACAAACAGAGTCGCCTGAGGTATGCAAAAGCACATTTGGACAAGCCAGTTACATTTTGGAAGAAGGTCCTGTGGACTGATGAAACAAAGATTGAGTTGTTTGGTCATACAAAAAGGTGTTATGCATGGAGGCTAAAAAACACAGCATTCCAAGAAAAACACTTGCTACCCACAGTAAAATTTGGTGGAGGTTCCATCATGCTTTGGGGCTGTGTGGCCAATGCCGGCACCAGGAATCTTGTTAAAGTTGAGGGTCGCATGGATTCAACTCAGTATCAGCAGATTCTTGACAATAATGTGCAAGAATCAGTGACGAAGTTGAAGTTACGCAGGGGATGGATATTTCAGCAAGACAATGATCCAAAACACCGCTCCAAATCTACTCAGGCATTCATGTAGAGGAACAATTACAATGTTCTGGAATGGCCATCCCAGTCCCCAGACCTGAATATCATTGAACATCTGTGGGATGATTTGAAGCGGGCTGTCCATGCTCGACGACCATCAAACTTAACTGAACTGGAATTGTTTTGTAAACAGGATTGGTCACAAATACCTTCATCCAGGATCCAGGATCTCATTAATAGCTACAGGAAGCGACTAGAGGCTGTTATTTTTGCAAAAGGAGGATCTACGAAATATTAATGTCACTTTTATGTTGAGGTGCCCATACTTTTGCACCGGTCAAATTTTGTTTAAATGCAGATTGCACATTTTCTGTTAGTACAATAAACCTCATTTGAATCCAGAAATATAACTGAGTCCATCAGTTATTAGATATATGAAACTGAAATAGCTGTTGCAAAAACCAAAATTGTTATAAAGAAAAAAGGTTAACATTAATAGGGGTGCCCAAACTTTAACATATGACTGTAAGTTGATGTCTTTTTTAAAATGTGGTGCCCAAAACTGGACACAATATTCCAGATGAGGTCTGACCAAAGAGGAGTAGAGGGAAATAATGACTTCACGTGATCTAGACTGTATGCTTCTGTTAATACATCCTAGAATTGCATTTGCCTTTTTTGCTGCTGCATCACACTGTTGACTCATATTCAGTCTGTGATCTATTAGTATACCCAAGTCTTTTTCACATGTGCTGTCACTTAGCCCTATTCCTCCCATTCTATATATGCTTTTTTCATTTTTATTGCCCAGATGTAGTACTTTGCATTTCTCCCTGTTAAAAACCATTCTGTTAGTTGCTGCCCACTTCTCCAGTTTATTTAAATCTTTTTGAATCCTCTCTCTCTCTTCTCTAGTATTAGCTATCCCTCCTAGCTTTGTGTCATCAGCAAATTTAATCAGTTTACCCTCAATTCCTTCATCTAAATCGTTGCTAAAGATGTTGAACAATACAGGGCCCAGGACAGAGCCCTGTGGTACCCCACTTGAGACATTCTTCCAACTGGATGTGCAGCCATTTACGACCACTCTTTGGGTCCGATCACTAAGCCAGTTATGAATCCACCTAACAGTTGCCTTGTCCATTCCATACTTAGTCATTTTTTCAATAAGGATTGTATGAGAGACTTTGTCAAATGCTTTGCTGAAGTCAAGATATACTATATCTACAGCATTTCCTTGATCCACCCAATCAGTGATACCGTCATAGAAGGAAATTAAGTTAGTCTGACATGACTTATTAGTTACAAACCCATGCTGACTCTGTTTAATCACTTCATTCTTATCCAGGTATTGACATACATGTTGTTTAATAATTTGTTCAAAGATCTTTCCTGGTATAGAAGTCAGACTCACCGGCCTATAGTTGCCTGGGTCCACCTTCTTCCCCTTTTTGAAGATAGGAACAACATTTGCTCTTCTCCAGTCTTCTGGCACTTCTCCTGTTCTCCAAGAATTTTCAAAGATTATGGAGAGGGGTTCAAAAATTTCTTCTGCTATCTCCTTCAGTACTCTGGGGTGTAATTCATCTGGACCTGGAGACTTGAATTCATTTAGGTTAGCTAAGTGTTTCCTCACTATCTTTCTGTTTATAGATATCCTGGATTCTTCTATTCCCTTAATAGGACAGTGAATAACAGTTGATGTTGCATTTCCTTTCTGAGAGAAAACAGATGCAAAATAGGAATTTAAAAGTTCAGCCTTCTCAACATCCTGTCTTACCATTTCATCAATTTCATCCTGTAAAAATCCTATAGCATCTTTGACTTTTCTTTTACTTTTGACATATCCCCAAAATCCTTTATTATTGCTTTTGACATCTCTTGCAAGCCTCAGTTCATTTTCAGCTTTAGCTAATCTGATTTGTGCCCTGCAGGTTCTGCAGACAGCATTATATTCTTCTTTAGATATGCCTCCCTCTTTCCATTTTATAAACATTTTTTTCTTCCTTTTTAGCATGTGCTTAAGTTCTGTGTTCATCCATCCTGGTTTCCTTAAATGCTTCCTATTCTTCCCTCTTTTCGGAATTGTTAACAACTGTGCTTTGAGAATTTCATTTTTCAAGATTTCCCATCCTTCCTGGACATTTTTGTCTTTAAGGATATCCAGCCATTGGATCCCTCCAATTCTCTTTCTGAATCCCTTAAAATCTGCCTTTCTGAAATCTAACCTTGACGTCTGAGTCTTCACAGGTCTTCCACCTCTAGTAATCCAAAATTCTAAAATAGCATGGTCGCTACCTCCTAGGGTCCCAGCCACTTTTACCTCCTCAACCATTTCCTCCCTGTTTATAAGGATTAGATCCAAGGTAGCAGTTCCCCTTGTTTTCTCCCTTACCTTTTGGAAGATAAAGTTGTCAGCAAGAGAGGATAAGAATTTCCTTGACCTGTTAGTTTTGCCTGAGAGAGATTCCCATCAAATGTCTGGATAGTTGAAATCTCCCATGACAACTATGTCATATTTTTTGGAGAACTTGGCCATCTGATGCATAAAGAGTTCATCTATATCTTCGGCTTGCACAGGCGGCCTGTAGTAAATGCCTACAATGGTGTCCTTTCCATTGTTCTGTCCTTGTATTCTTACCCAAACAGTTTCCACAGAACTCCCAGTCTCTGAAGCTTCAATCTCTGTGCAGATATACGCGTTTCGAACATACAATGCGACACCCCCTCCTCGTTTATCAAGTCTATTTCTTGCAAATAAGTTGTATCCTTCTAGTCTTGTATTCCAATCATGTGTATTGTCCCACCAAGTTTCAGTGATTCCAATTACATCATATTTCTGTTCCTGTGTTAGTAGTTCCAATTCTCCTTGTTTGTTGCCCATGCTTTGTGCATTAGTATAGAAACATTTTAGTTTGTGATTGGTTTCTCTTTCTCCATTATTTTTATTAATTAGATTCTTTCGTCTTTGTTCTTCCTTTCCACTTCTAATAGCAGAGTTCTCAATAGCATTTGTCAGGTGTATGGCTTTTTCTGGTCTTTTGCTTCCCTTCCCATGTTGTTCTAGTTTAAAGCTCTCCTTACAAGTGTAGCAAGGCGACTTCCAAATACATGCTTTCCAGTCTTTGTAAGGTGCACCCCATCTCTAGCAAGTAGTCCATCGTATAAGTAGTTCACTCCGTGATCCAGAAATCCAAATCGTTGCTGACGGCACCATCGACGTAGCCAGTTGTTCACCTGCAGAATCTTATTCCACCTCCTTGTTCCATGGCCATCCACTGGGAGGATGGAAGAGAAGACCACCTGCGCTCCCAGTTCTTTCACTTTCTTGCCTAAGTCTTCAAAGTCTCTGCAGATGATTTCCAGGTCGTTTCTTGCGGTGTCATTTGTCCCCACATGTAGTAGCAGGAATGGGTAGTCATCTGTAGGTCTGAAGAGTCCTGATATCCTGTCAGACACATCTTTAATTTTTGCACCTGGAAGACAGCACATTTCTCTTGTAGTTATATCCGGTCTGCAGATAGCGGCCTCTGTTCCTCTCAGCAGGGAATCCCCCATGACCACCACTCTCCGTTTCTTCTTCACAACATTTTTCTTTCTCCATCCAGGAGGACTCTGAGGGCGTACAAGGTTGCTGTTTGTTGGCAAAGTCTTATCCTGATGTATTTCTTCATCGTTTTCTTGCGTGAGAGCCTGGTACTGGTTCCTGAGCAGTATGGGTGCTGACTGCCTCCTGATCCTCCTGCTTCTCTGGGTCACATGTCTCCATTCCTCTGTTTCTTCAGGTGCACTTCGAATTTCTTCTCTTTCTGTAACATGAAGAGATAATTCTACTCTGTCCAAGAACTCTTCACCTTCCTTAATGATCTTCAACGTAGCTAACCTCTCTTCGAGATTTTGCAACTTTTCCTCCAACAGGGACACAAGCTTGCATTTGTGGCATGTGAAGTTTGGCTTTTCCACTGGTAAATCTGTGAACATGTAGCAAGAAATGCAGCTCACCAAATGGCTCCTGGCCTCTTCCATCTTGAGATTTCTTAAAAACGATGAAAGATGAGCCAAATTTCGCGCGCGGTTTTTCCAATTTCCTCTTTTCAGCTGCAACGGCCAAAACCCAGTGATCGTTGAGCTCGCGGAGACTCTTCACTTATCCCAGAAGGCACTGGGAATATGCAAATGATCTCCTCAAGACTCTTCTCCTGGTTTTCCGATTTCCTCTTTTCAGCTGCAACGGCCAAAACCCAGTGATCGTTGAGCTCGCGGAGACTCTTCACTTATCCCAGAAGGCACTGGGAATATGCAAATGATCTCCTCAAGACTCTTCCCCTGGTTTTCCGATTTCCTCTTTTCAGCTGCAACGGCCAAAATCCAGTGATCGTTGAGCTCGCGGAGACTCTTCACTTATCCCAGAAGGCACTGGGAATATGCAAATGATCTCCTCAAGTGTGTGCCAAGTGTGTGTGTGTGTGCCATGTACGTGTGTGCACCATATACGTATGTGTGTATAAGTGTATGCCATGTACACGTGTGTATAAGTGTGTGCCATCAGGGCCAGTTTTAGGCAAAGTGGAGCCCTAGGCAATGTTTAAAATGGGGCCCCAAATGCTCATAAAATGCACATCACACAGAAGCATTTGGGTTGTATTTACAAGCGCTGAGTTCAGGACGCTAGATGAGTGTGATCGACAATTCAACACTTGTTTCCCAGCCTCTTTCCACCATCTGAGAAAGAATGATGGGGACAGAACAATCACTAATATATCAATCTGTCCCCATACACTATCATGTTATCAGCAGCATATCTACAGTTTACACTGGGGATCACTCGATGAATATGTAGCATTTTGCTTGTTTAGTATAATACACCCCATAGTCCCCCATATATTATAATGTGCACCACAAGTCCCCCATATTGTAAAATGCACACCCCATAGTCCTCCATATAATATAATATGACCCATAGTCCTCCATATAGTATAATACACTCCCTATAGTCCTCCATATATTAAAATACACTCCTCTCAGTCCTCCATATAGTATTATACACTTCTCATAGTCCTCCATATAGTATAATACACTCCTCATAGTCCTCCATATATTTAAATACACTGCTCAGTCTTCCACATAGTATAATACACTCCTCATAGTGCTCCATATAGTATAATGCATCACCATAGTCATACATGTAGTACAATTCACTTCCCATAGTATAATGCACCCCATAGTTCTTCATATAGTATAATGTATTCCCCATAGTCCTTGATACAGTATAATGCAACTCACATATAGTATAATGCAGCCACCCAATAGAGCATAATGTAGCCACCCCACAGAGTATAATGTAACCACCCCATAGAGTGTAATGTAACACCCATAGAATATAATGCAGCCCCCCTCATATAGTATAATGTAGCCCCCTCATAGAGTATGATGCAATCACCCTTTATAGAATATAATAAATATAATACAGCCCCCATAGAATATAATGTAGCATCATCAAAGAGTATGATGCAATCCTCCCTCATAAAATCTAATACAGCTGCCCATAGAATATAATATAGCCCACCTCCCCACAGAATATAATGTAGCCCCCCATAGAATATAATGCAGCCCCCATAGCATATAACACAGCCTCCCCCATAGAATATAATGTATCCCCCATAGTATATAACACAGCCTCTCCCATAGAATATAATGTATCCCCCATAGTATATAACACAGCCTCCCCCATAGAATATAATATTCCCCCAATAGTATATAACACAGCCCGCACAGAATATACCACAGCCTGCACGGTATATAGCACAGCCCACATGGTATATAGCACAGTCCGCATAGTATATAGCACAGCCCACAAAATATATAGCACAGTCCGCATAGTATATAGCACAGCCCGCATAGTATATAACACAGCCCGCATAGTATATAGCACAGCCCGCATAGTATGTAGCACAGCCCGCATAGTATACAGCACAGCCCACATAGCATATATCCCCCCACCCTCAAGAATGGCCCCACAGTCCTGTACTCACTCACTGTTATAGTAAAAAAACCCACAATCCTCATCTCTCCTCATGCCCGCGCTGCTCCCGGCTCCTGTCTCAGCGGCTGCACTGCTGGCACACAGTGAGTGCACGATGATGTCATCGTGCACCCGCAGTGTCAGAGGCAGAGTGGGGAATGATGGGAGAGGGAGCGTCAGCTGACGCGCTCTCCTCCATCACTGCTTTAAAGTGTACCAGCAGAAGCCAGTATAGTTCAATGCGGCGGCGGCAGGGGGAGTCGGCGCTGGCGGCAGTCGGGCCGCCCTGCCTTACAGGCCCCATAGCGGCTGCATGATGTGCTACTAGCTGGGGGCCCATGGGGGAGTGGGGGCCCTAGACAGCTGCCAGGTCTGCCTGCCCCTAACACCGACACTGTGTGCCATGTTCATGTGTGTGTACAGTATAAGTGTGTGCCATGTACGTGTGTGCGGAATGTATGTGTGTGCCATGTATGGGTGTGATGTGTGTGTGTGCCATGTACGAGTGTGTGTATAAGTATGTGCCATGTATGTGTGTGTGTGTATAAGTGTGTGCTATATATGTATGCATGTGTATGTATATGCAGTATATATATTTTTGCATAATTCTAACTTGAATATGTGTTATTAGTATATGTAGATGGCTGGGTATAGACACACAGTGGCAGTGTGTGTGTGTGTGTCATGCACATTTTTAAATACCGTCTGCACAGACAAGAGTTCATCTATATAAACATGTTGGCAATCGACCAGCGAACAAGCAAAATGCTGCTCATTCATCAGGTGATCGGATTGTTTATGACAGAGCATAAATCATTGTTCTCGGCAGCACATCACTGGTGTAAGCTGCAGATATGCTGCTAATCAGAGCTGTGGAGCCAGGAAGCCAAACCTTCATCTCTGACTCCTCAACTTCCCGACTCCCGACTTCACAGCACTGGTCACTACTGAGCATGTACATAAAGTGCAGCACAGATTCATCTCAGCTAAAAGCAGAGAGCCTTAGATCAGGAACAGAACTGACATTTATTGGACATTTCATAACTTTCCCAAATTACTATGAAAAAATTACATCACATCCTACACCCAATGTATTATATATAGAGATGGGCGAACCCAAACAGTAAAGTTCGACGTCCGTACCGAACACCTATTGTTCAGGCACGGACACCGAACAAGGACTTCACCAGGAAGTCCGTGTTACTGTCCAGGCTGAGAACCACTGGTGACTGAGCTGCTGTGAGCGCAACGTCAGTGACTGGCGGTGATGTTAACAAGGTGACCTCTGGTCACTGACTTTGCGCTCGCAGCAGTTCAGTCACCAGTGGTTCTCAGCCTGGACGGTCGCATCTTGGCACCTTCCAGGTTGAAAGCTATTCATTGCCCCAGACATGGATTACGGCGTGGGACAGAACAAACGACAGGTGAGAGACGTTGTTTTTTTATTTTAGTTTTATTACAAGAGAACGAGTGCTTCGGTGGAATTAGGCATTAGGTGAGTATAACTGTTATTTTTAAATTAAAATGGGAAACTGTGTTTCATCTTATTTCTAATAAAGGACTTTAATCTGGCTGTGTCTTTATTTACTATGTAACTATAGGATTAGTAAAGGATAGGTGTCTCATAGAAGCGTTACCATTACTAAGCCGCGAGTTTGATGTCACTTGACAATACAAAGGTGACATCAATCCCACAAATATGAACCCCACTTTCCATTGCTACAGGGCAAGTGGGAAGAGCTGGGCTAGCTGTGAGCTGCTATTTTTACTCTTGGGGGGCAATATCTATGCCTTACAAACCTGGGAATCCCAGCCCCCAGCTGTCTGCTTTAGCAAGACTAGTTGTTAAAAATGGGGGGGACCCCATGCCATTTTTTAAAATCATTTTAATAATTAAAAAACAGCATAGGGACCCCTCTATTCTTGATAACCAGCCTTGTTGAAGCTAACAGTTGAGTGCTGCAGCCCCCAGCTGTGAGTTTTTGCCTGGCTGGTTATCAAAAATAGGGGGGAACCCAAGCCGTTTTTTTTTAATTATTTATTTACAGCGGGTGAATACACCCAACAGCTGCTCCTGCTCTCGCTGTTATTAGCAGTAGCGGGTGTCGGATGATGGGAGCTGTAGCCCATCAGCTGACACCAGTGACTGGAGGTAAACTTTAAACCTTCGAACACAGCTCAGCTATCACGCTGTCTTTTGACATCGTGGGAACCACGGCTTTCTGACTGGCAGAGATGACTTCACTGCTGATCAGAAGCAGTGTTCGCCGCGCTGTCATGCACTTGACAGCTTGGCACACACTGGCTATTCGGGCCCCCATTCAAGTGAATGGGGTCCAGGTTTGGGTCCGGGTACTGATCTGGTATCTGAACCCGAACTTTTTGTAACTGTTCGGCTGAACCCGCTGGACCCGAACATCCATGTGGCCGCCCATGCCCATCTTTAATTATATACTTTATTTAAGGAGTCATAGTCTGTCCATTTGATACCGACGACTCCACCAAAATGGACACTGACATCGTGGGAACCACGGTTCTCTGACTGGCGGGGATGATTTCACCGCTGATCAGAAGCAGTGTTCGCCGTGCTGTCATGCACATTACAGCTTGGCAAACACTGGAAGTTCGGGCCCCCATTCAAGTGAATGGGGTCCAGGATTGGGTTCGGGCACTGTTCTGGTACCTGAACCCGAACTTTTGTAACTGTTCGGCCGAACCCGCTGGATATCCAGGTGTCCGCCCATGCCCATCTCTAATTATATACTGAATTTAAGGAGTCAGAGTCTGTTCATTTGATACCAGCTCCACCAAAATGACACTGACTCCAACTCGACAGTCCTGCTGCTTGTAACATGATACTGTATGGGGATAGATTGAGCTACTAGTGTTCTGTCCCCATCATTCTTCATTAGCCGGTGTAAAGAGGTCGAGAAGCGAGCCAAACGACTTCAATATTGTCGATCACACTCATTGAACGGCCTGAACTCAGCGCATATAAATACAATCAAAATGTTTGAGTGTCATGGTGCATTATGTGAGCATTGTTGGCTTTATTTTATTTTTTTGCCTAGGGCCCCACTTTGTGTAAAACCGGCCCTGGTCCCCAAACCATACTTGAGCACATACTCAATTTACATGGGGTGATGTGCAGCCAATAACAATTTTTATGCCATCAAAAACAATCCGATTACCTGACTGACTTTACTTATTTGGTGTCATGATTGCCGTCATGTGTACATATACTGATAATTAGGAATCAAGCATTCTCACGAATACTCATTCCCCATATATATGTACTTTTAGTCTTAATATTTAAAGGAAGACTTTTTTATAAATAGAAATTGTAATTTTTCCATTTTCGCAATGTGTAGCGTCCCTGCCCCCAAACCATGCTGCATGATGTGTGAGATTTGCCTCATCTTGATTAACTTTAGGCACAGCCCTAGTTGCTGGTACATTTAGTTTAACATTCCAGCTAAATGTCTTTAAGGCTTTCTCCACCCAATACAAAAGAAAACAATTTTCTTGGATTTGGTGAGTATAATAAATTCCATTTGACAAAAAATTAGTCACTAAACTTGACCTTAATAAATACTTCTCATTGCAGAAATCATCCCAGTCACTCCTTAGCCTGCAGTAAAATGCATATATTTCTTATGTATATTAGATTCAGTGCAGCCCCCCACATTGTGCCCATTTGTTGTCTTTTCATTATCCATCATTGTTCAATATGTCCATTTCCGCAATTGTTTGTTACCTCTCTGTAGTAGTGCTAGATATGTGGGTGACTAATGGTGTGGATCTGTAAACAATTGCACTGTGGTCTCCCCAAGGCATCTCCCCATCAGGGGCTGGCTGGCACTTTTCAGCCTGGGGGGCAATCACAAGGCAGTGGCCCTCGAGTTGCGGTGGCCCTCCTTATCTCTGGCCATTGCATTAATGCAGCAGAGATAACAGGCTTTAAAAACAGGCTGGTACGTAGATATGGGAACAGTAAGGAGCTTGCTGCATAGATATGGTAGCAGAACCAAGCTTACTCTAGAGATACTGTATGGGAGCAGAATCGAACTTACTCCACAGATATGGGGGCAGAACCCAGCTTACTCCAGAGATATGGGAGCAGAACCCAGCTTACTCCAGAGATATGGGAGCAGAACTGAGGTTACTCTAGAGATATGGGAGCAGAACCGAGCTTACTCCACAGATATGGGAGCAGAACCGAGTTTACTCCACAGATATGGGAGCAGAACAGAGCTTCCAAGAAAGAAATTATAAACCCGCTCTTGGTTCCTTGAAACAATTTTTCTCTTTATTATGCAAGAAAATGGTTAAGATCCAACTTCACGTAGAAAACATATTGTCACCACCATCATAAGGGACACCAGAACAGACGCGTTTCGAGCTCAGCAGCTCTTAATCATTTTCCTGTGCTCGGGCTCCTGGAACTACTGAGATGGAGAGCTGACTATTGTCTTTTTCTTTTGTTCAGAACAGAGCTTACGCCAGAGATAAGGGAGCAGAACAGAGATTACTACAGAAATATGAGAGCAAAGCAGAGCTTACTCCAGAGATATGGGAACAGAACTGAGCTTACTCCAAAGATTTGGGAGAGGAACGGAACTTACTTCAGAGATTTGGGAGCAGAACAGAGCTTAATCCAGATATATGGGAGCAGAACCGAGCTTACTACAGAGAAAAGGGAGCAGGACCGAGCTTACTACAGAGATAAGGGAGCAGAATCAAGCTTACTACTGAGATATGGGAGCAGAACCAAGCTTACTTCAAAGATATGGGAGCAGAACCCAGCTTACTAGAGATATGGATCACAATAGAGAATACTCCAGAGATATGGAAGCAGAACGGAGCTTACTCCAGAGATATGGGCGCAGAACCGAGCTTACTACAGAGATATGGGAGCAGAACCGAGCTTACTACAGAGAAAAGGGAGAAGAACAAAGCTTACCACAGAGATATGGGAGCAGAACCAAGCTTACTATAGAGATATGGGTTATATAAATATGGTATTATATATAGTGAGATGGCCCCAATTCCCACCATAAATATAGTGCGATGGCCCCAGTTGCCCATTTATATAGTATGATGGCCCCAGTTCTCCCCACATATCTATTATGATGGCCCCAGTTATCCCCACATATCTAGTATGATGGCTCCAGTTCTCCTCACATATCTAGTATGATGGCCCCAGTTCTCCTCACATATTGTTATGAGTGGCGGAAGGCACTAAAAAAATAAATAATTAAAGTGCCTTCGCCACTCGGGGTCCACCGTGCGGCAGATGGCAAAACCGCTGCTAAGGGAGGCAGTGCACTACAGCGGTAGTGTGCACAGGGTTCTAAATCACCCAAGTGCAATAGAGGCAATCTCTGTTATGGGACACAGAGCTGCACAGAAAAATAATAAAGAAAAGGTAACGCTGAGCCTGTTAAACGCACAGGGACACAGCGGCACACGTACGGTAGCCGAGCACAGGAGTAGTTAAAGTGGCACTACAACCAAACGGACTTACCGTGAATGAGCGTGTGCACGGCGTCGCAACTGCGAGCGCCACTGAAGTCTGCAACCGCAATAACGCAAGCGCGATGCAGGACGCTTTGCTGCTGAGATGGCTGAAGCTTGAGCGCACTGGCGCTAGCGCTGCTACTGGCTGACCCAATCACTCACACACTCGTAATAACCGAGGGAAGGGGTTTCGTAATAAGTCATCCACCAGACCAAGCATCGATCAACAAACATACAGCAGCAAGTATCAGAAAATACTAGCGCATGGCATAGCGGCCATGCGCACTTTTTATAGCGTACGGGACCTGCCAGAAATCTCCAGAGCCCTGAGCTAAGCCAATGGAATCAGGAGCAGGACTTGAGCACCTGACTCCTGAACTCCAATGGGAGCTCCTTCCAGGAGCATGCTCAGAAGCTGGCTGAAAGGACTTAGCCTCTGGAGACAAATGTGAGGATCTGGATCTCTGCATAGGTATGGCAAGACACAGATTCCTAACATTACCCCCCTCCTAAGGCACCCTCCTCCCTGAGCCTTCCGGGCAACTGACCCGTGCCCTACGGTGGCACAGGGCTCAAACTCGTCCGTGGGCGAGCTAGGAGTCCAGGTAGGTGTTACAGTAACCCGCGACACCTGGAAGGCATTAGTGGAATCGAGGTCACCAGGTTTCAAGAGGGACACCTGGGAGATGGCAGGAGCGGGAATGACCGAGGCATGCCGCCGCGTGTCGGCAGATGTCGCCACAGTCTGCCTGGGACGGTTAGGCTGAGCACAAAAGGTGCAAGCCTGAATAAATTTTTTTATGTCCCGAGCTCTATGGGGCCACCAATACGCATCAGCCAACAGTTTTGAGACCTGCATATAGCCCCGATGGTGGTGCGTGTTAGGCGCATGTGCCCAGGCGAGCACCTGAGCCCTGAGATGAGGAGGGACAAAGGTCTCGATAGCCGGTTAAGACTCCGACCTTTGCGGGGAGCTGGCTTCCGGAGAAACCGCACAGACATGGTGACAACCGCAGAAGGATTCCTGGTCAGAGTCTGTATTAAAGTTAGTGCGAGACACCTCCATGGGCTCAGGAGGTAGAACCTCCGGCTCGTCTAGCTCAAGGGGTACAAAAAATTTGGGAGCAGATTTGCGCTTGGAGTGAGCTCGCTCCATACCGCGCTCCAAAAAACGGAGATCGATGCGTGAGGAGACTGAGATTAGCTCTTCCAAGCTAGTGGGAATCTCTCTAGTAGAGAGAGCATCCTTCACATGCTCCGCTAGACCTCGCCAAAAAACGGGGATTAGGGCCTTGTCGGACCATTCCAACTCGGACGCCAGTGTCCGAAAACGGACGGCATACTGGCTAACCGAGAGTAACCCCTGAGTAAGGGCGAGTAGCTGCAGGGACGTATCATGCATGACCCGAGGACCGAGAAAAACTTGCCTGATGGCAGTCAGCAAGTTAGCCGCGGACCGAATCTCGGGGTCACCACGCTCCCACAGAGGCGTAGCCCATTCCTGCGCCTTGCCCGACAGTAGGGAGATAGCAAAAGCCACCTTAGCCCGCTCCGTAGGGAATTGCGCAGCCAGCAGCTCTAGATGTATCGAGCACTGGCTGATAAAACCCCTACAGGAGGCGCCATCCCCAGCATATTTATCGGGTAACAGGAGGCGGGTAACTGTCGGCGCAAGGGCAGACATGGACATACGCCCTACCGCGTCCGTAAGTGCCTGGACGGCAGCGTCTGTAGCCTGCGCAGCTGCGAGAGACCTCTCAAGGGTAGCAAGACGAGTTTCGAGCTGACGCACAAGCTGCAACAGCTGCTGCTGATCTGCCATCTCTAGCCAGACCCTGGCGCTAGTATTATGTTATGAGTGGCGGAAGGCACTAAAAAAATAAATAATTAAAGTGCCTTCGCCACTCGGGGTCCACCGTGCGGCAGATGGCAAAACCGCTGCTAAGGGAGGCAGTGCACTACAGCGGTAGTGTGCACAGGGTTCTAAATCACCCAAGTGCAATAGAGGCAATCTCTGTTATGGGACACAGAGCTGCACAGAAAAATAATAAAGAAAAGGTAACGCTGAGCCTGTTAAACGCACAGGGACACAGCGGCACACGTACGGTAGCCGAGCACAGGAGTAGTTAAAGTGGCACTACAACCAAACGGACTTACCGTGAATGAGCGTGTGCACGGCGTCGCAACTGCGAGCGCCACAGAAGTCTGCAACCGCAATAACGCAAGCGCGATGCGGGACGCTTTGCTGCTGAGATGGCTGAAGCTTGAGCGTGCTGGCGCTAGCGCTGCTACTGGCTGACCCAATCACTCACACACTCGTGATAACCGAGGGAAGGGGTTTCATAATAAGTCATCCACCAGACGAAGCATCCATCAACAAACATACAGCAGCAAGTATCAGAAAATACTAGCGCATGGCATAGCGGCCATGCGCACTTTTTATAGCGTACGGGACCTGCCAGAAATCTCCAGAGCCCTGAGCTAAGCCAATGGAATCAGGAGCAGGACTTGAGCACCTGACTCCTGAACTCCAATGGGAGCTCCTTCCAGGAGCATGCTCAGAAGCTGGCTGAAAGGACTTAGCCTCTGGAGACAAATCTGAGGATCTGGATCTCTGCATAGGTATGGCAGGACACAGATTCCTAACACATATATAGTATGATGGCCCCTGTTCTCCCCATACATATAGTATGACGTCCCCAGTTATCCCCATATATATAGTATAGTAGCCACAGTTCTCCGATATATATATAGTAGGATGGCCCCAGTTCTCCATATTAAAAATAATTACGTTTATACTCGTCTCATCCTGATTCCCGACACTGCAGCCTCCATTTTCTCTTCCGGTCCGCAGAGCGGCATGAGACAATAACGTCATCACGCCACCTGTGTGAGCACACTGAAGTCTCAGGAAGCTGCGGTCTGCAGCTTACGAGACAGACCAGGGCTTCCACTAGGAATTCCAAGGCCCCACACTGGCAAAATTTTCGGGTTCCCATGAGACTCTGCCCAGGTTCCACACCAACTCCGCCTCCACCGTCCCACCGCTCACTCTTGGAAAAACTCAACTTCACCACCACATCCTCAACGATCAGATATTAACAGTTCCCATCATACACCAGATCACATTCATAACCAGCAGCTTTTGTTCTGCCAAAATAATTTTTAAGCTGATACCAAGACATGGTAGACTCTTTCACCCGGACCCTACTCTACTCTAAGGTATTAAAAATAAATATATATTTATGCATTTTTCGTTAAGGGAATGCACCACATACATTTACATTTTTTTAAACAACCATTAATACCACATATAAGGGACAAATATCGTCACACCATGACCAGACCACATATTACCACCACATAGTGACCAAATAATACCACATACAAGGAACAAATACTACCATACCATGACCAGACCACATATTACCACCACTTAGTGACCGAATAA
Source organism: Dendrobates tinctorius (assembly GCF_039654945.1). Taxonomy (NCBI): domain Eukaryota; kingdom Metazoa; phylum Chordata; class Amphibia; order Anura; family Dendrobatidae; genus Dendrobates; species Dendrobates tinctorius. The sequence goes on from NW_027361690.1 coordinate 38,621,882, forward strand.
TACCACATACAAGGAACAAATACCGCCGCACCATGGCCACACCACATATTACCACCACATAGTGACCGAATAATACCAAATACAAGGAACAAATACCGCTGCACCATGGCCACACCACATATTACCACCACATAGTGACTGAATAATACCACATACAAGGACCAAATAGCACCACACCATGACCAGTCCACATATTACCACCACATAGTGACTGAATACTACAATGCTGATCATTAACCCCTTTCTGCCATGTGACGTATTATCCCGTCCATGTGCCCTGGGACTTAATTCCCAGGGACGGGATATTACGTCACAGCGATCAGCGGTGCTCACAGAGTGAGCGCTGCTGATCGCGGCCGGGTGTCAGCTGATTATCACAGCTGACACATGGCACAATGTGTCAGGGGCGGACACGGACCGCCCCCGACACGTTAACCCCTTGCACACCGCGATCAGACACGATCGCGGTGTACCAGGGGTTAAAGGGAAGCATCAGCAGGGAGGGGGCTCCCTCTGTGCTTCCCTGAGCCCCCCACAGCAGCGCAATGTGCAGCACTGCTGCGGGGGGCTCCTTCCCTGCAGGTCCCTGGATCCAAGATGGCGACGGGGACCTTCGGGGGCCTGCAGAGAGCTGTCTTCCTCAGTGCCTGCAAAGCGCAGGCACAATGTAGCCTTGTGCAGTGCCTGTGACAGATTGCTGATCTGCCACAGCAATCTGTGATGTGACAGATCAGTTATGTCCCCCCTGGGACATTGTAATAAAGTTAAAAAAAAAAGTGTAAAGATAATTTTAAAAAAATCGCTAAATAAATTAAAAAAAAAAAAATATTCCCTCATAAATTCATTTTTTGGAAATAAAAAAAAAACAATAAGTACACATATTTGGTATCGCTGCGTCCGAAACAACCCGCCCTATAAAACTGTCCCATTAGTTAACCCCTTTAGTGAACCACTTAAAAAATAAAACTAAAAAAAGAAGCAAAAAATAATGATTTATTATCATACCACCGAACAGAAAGTGCAATAACGCGCGATCAAAAAGACGCATATAAATATCCATGGTACCACTGAAACCATCATCTTGTCCCGCAAAAAAGGAGCTGCCATACAGCATCATCAGCAAAAAAATAAAAAGTTATAGCTCGCAGAATAAAGCGATGCAAAAATAATTATTTTTTAAATAAAATTGTTTTCATTGCATAAAAAACATAAAAAAAGACCTAAATGAGTTATCGCTGTAACCGTACTGACCCGAAGAATAAAACCGCCTTATCAATTTTACCGCAGGCAGAACGGTGTAAACGTACCCCCAAAAGAAATTCATGAAATGCAGGTTTTTGTTCATTCTGCGTCCCAAAAATCGGAATAAAAAGCGATCAAAAGATGTCACGTGCCCGAAAATGGTACCAATAAAAACGTCAACTCGTCCCGCAAAAAATAAGACCTCACATGACTCGGTGGGCCAAAATATGGAAAAATTATAGCTCTCAATATGTGGTGATGCAAAAACTATTTTTACAATAAAAAGCGTCTTTTAGCGTTTGACAGCTACCAAACATAAAAACCCGCCATAAATAGTAACTCAAACCCCCCGTTATCACCCCCTTAGTTAGGGAAAAATAATAAAATTAAAAAAATGTATTTATTTCCATTTTCCCATTAGGGTTAGGGCTAGGGTTAGGGCTAGAGTTAGGGCTGAGATTAGGGCTAGGATTAGGGTTAGGGGTGTGTTGGGGTTAGGGTTGGAGTTAGAATTGGGGGGTTTCCACTGTTTGGGCACATCAGGTGCTCTCCAAACGCAACATGGTGTCTGATCTCAATTCCAGCCAATTCTGCGTTGAAAAAGTCAAATGGTGCTCCTTCCCTTCCAAGCTCTGCCATGCGCCCAAACAGTGTTTTAACCCCACATATGGGGTATCAGCCTACTCAGGACAAATTGCAAAACAACTTTTGTTGTCCAATTTTTCCTGGTACCCTTAGGAAAATAAAAAATTGGGGGCAAAAATATAATTTTTGTGGAAAAAAATATGATTTTTTTATTTTCACGCCCGGGTGTTATAAACTTCTGTGAAGCACTTGGGGGTTTAAAGTGCTCACCACACATCTAGATAAGTTCCGTGGGGGGTCTAGTTTCCAAAATGGGGTCACTTGTGGGGAGTTTCAATAGTTTAGGCACATCAGGGGCTCTCCAAACGCACATGACACCCGCAGACCATTCCATCAAAGTCTGCATTCCAAAACGTCACTACTTCCCTTCCGAGCCCCGACGTGTGCCCATACAGTAGTTTTCTCCCACATTTGAGGTATCAGCGTACTCAGGACAAATTGGACAACAACTTTTGGGGTCCAATTTCTCCTGTTACCCTTGGGAAAATTAAAAAAATTGGGGACTAAATGATCATGTTTGTGGAAAAAATATGATTTTTTTTTATTTTCACGCCCAGGTATTATAAACTTCTGTGAAGCCCTTGGGGGTTCAAAGTGCTCACCACACATCTAGATAAGTTTCTTAGGGGGTCTAGTTTCCAAAATGGTGTCATTTGTGGGGGGTTTCCACTGTTTAGGTACATTAGGGGCTCTCCAAAGGCAACATGACACCCGCAGACCATTCCATCAAAGTCTGCATTCCAAAACGTCACTACTTCCCTTCCGAGCCCCGATGTGGGCCCATACAGTAGTTTTCTCCCACAAATGGAGCTGCTTCCCTTCTGAGCTCTGCCATGCCCCCAAATAGTCGTTTACACCCACATATGGGGTATCAGCATACTCATGACAAATTGCACAATAACTTTTAGGGTCCTGTTACCCTTGGGAAAATAAAAATTGGGGGTGAAAAGATCATTTTTGTGAAAAAAATATTATTTTTTTAATTGTACCGCTGTACATTATAAACTTCTGTGAAGCCCTTGTGGGTTCAAAGTTCTCAACACACATCTAGATAAGTTTCATGGGGGTCTAGTTTCCAAAATGGGGTCACTTGTGGGGGGTTTCCACTGTTTCGGTACATCAGGGGCTCTCCAAACGTGACATGGCGTCCGATCTGAATTCCAGCCAATTTTGCATTGAAAAAGTCAAACAGCGCTCCTTCCCTTCTGAGCTCTGCCATGTGCCGAAACAGTGGTTCTCCCCCACATATTAGGTATCATCGTACTCAGGACAAATTGCACAATGACTTTTGCAGTCCAATTTCTCCTTTTACCCTCGGTAAAATAAAAAAAATTGAACCTGAAATAATTTTTTTGTGCAAAAAGTTAAATGTTCTTTTTTTTTTTTAAATATTCAAAAAATTCCTGTGAAGCACCTGAAGGGTTAATAAACTTCTTGAATGTGGTTTTGAGCACCTTAAGGGGTGCAGTTTTTACAATGGTGTCACTTTTGGGTATTTTCTATCATATAGACTCCTCAAAGTGACTTCAAATGTGATGTGGTTCGTAAAAATAAAATGGTGTTGCAAAAATGAGAAATCGCTGGTCAGCTTTTAACCCTTATAACTTCCTAACAAAAAAAAATGTTGGTTCCAAAATTGTGCTGATGTAAAGTAAACATGTGGGAAATGTTACTTATTAAGTTTTTTGCGTGCCGTATCTCTGTGATTTAAGGGCATAAAAATTCAAATTTGGAAAATTGCGAAATTTTCAAAATTTTCGCCAAATTTCTGTTTTTTCACAAATAAGCACAAGTTATTTGAATGAAATTTTACCACTAACATGAAGTACAATATGTCATGAGAAAACAGTGTCAGAATCACCAGGATCCATGGAAGCCTTTCAGAGTTATTACCTCATAAAGGGACAGTGGTCAGAATTGTAAAAATTGGCCCGGTCATGAATGGGTTAATTAAAAAAAGCACACTATTAAATGTCATTGTATACAGGAACTCTGTATTTACTGTCAGTATACAGGTAATACAGTGATCACCACTGCCAGTGACATTATACACAGCAGCTCTGTATATAGTATACAGTGTATAGTGTCAGTGTACAGGTAACACACTGACTCACCGGAGACGTCTCTAGCTGAAGTCCTTCATCTTTGCTTTTCTTTTTCATCCAGCACAGATCGCCATCACTGCTTCCAGCCAGGACTCATCTCTGTATAAAATAACACAGTTACCTAGAGCACCACTTCCAGAGCACATTCCTCACATTTTCCCTTTCTTCTACAATACACATCTGAATACAGAAGTGCACCCCCAATCAATATATAATTGGTTATTATGCAACCCACCATTCCAAATATAAATTATAATCCACCACTGTGCACCCACTAACTATAAATAGCCCCTTTCCCCATTAATTAGCACCTGTGTGTACTCTTTCCCCCAATTCATTACCAGTCACTTCATCCTCAACGTCCCTCACTATGTACCTCCCGCTCTAACCCTATCCCCGATTCATTATATTTACATACCCTTCCCACCCAAATTGATTGTCATGTCTTTCTCTCCCACCCTTTATTCATTATCAACTGCTCTGCCTCACATTCAATACATCATTTACTCCCCCACCCTCAAAATTCTTTATTTGTTCTCCCCTAGATCATCATTTGCTCTCCCCACCCCCCACCTTCAATTCATCATTTGCTCTCCCTACCCCCCACCTTCAATTAAATTGCTGTGCCCCGTCACTCACACTGAATTCATCATTTGCAGTCCCTTGTCCTCTCACCCACTTCATCATTTGCAGTCCCCCACTTTAATTTGAAGTCCCCTTACTTCATCCATTGCAGTCCACTATCACTTCTTCACTTCACCTGTAGTGCCCCTTCATCATTTGCAGCTCCCTATCCCCCTTCCATTTCATCATGTGCAGTCCACCCTTAGGCACTTCATCATGTGCATCCCCTTACCCGCCAACTTCATCATGTGCAGTCCCCCTTACCCCCACTTCTTGTGCAGCCCCACTCCCGCCACTTCATCTTGGGCAGTCCCCTTACCCCCACTTCATGTGTAGCCCCACTCCCCCATCATTACATGCAGTCCCTCTTACCACCACATCATCATGTGCAGTCCTCCATTACCACCACTTCATGTGCAGTCCAACTCCCTCCACTTCATCATGTGCAATCCCCCTTACTCCCCCACTTCATCATGTGCAGTCCCCCTTACCCCCAATTCATCATGTGCAGTCCCCCTTACCCCCACTTTATGTGCAGCCCCACTCCCCCTTCATCATTTTCAGTTCCCCTTACCTCCCAGTCATCATATGCAATCCCCCTTACCCCCACATCATCATGTGCAGTCCCCTTTACCCTCACTTTATGTGCAGTCCCCCTTACCCCCACTTCATGTGCAGCCCCACTCCCCCCACTTCATCATGTGCAGCCCCACTTCCCCTTCATCATGTGCAGTGCCTCTTACCCCCACTTTATGTGCAGCCCCACTCCCCCCACTTCATCTTGTGCAGCCCCACTCCATTATGTGCAGCCCCACTCCCCCCACTTCATCATGTGCAGCCCCACTCCATCATCTGCAGCCCCACTCCATCATCTGTGGCCCCACTCCCCCACTTCATCATGTGTAGCCCCACTCCCCCCACTTCATCATGTACAGCCCCACTCCATCATGTACAGCCCCACTCCCCCCATTTCATCATGTGCAGCCCCACTTACCCCCCCACTCCATCATGTGTAGTCTCTTTTATCCCCCAAACTCCATCATGTGCAGTCCCCTTTACACCCCCCGACTTCATCACTTGCAGTTACCCTCACCCACTGAATTCATTTTATAAAGAAAATAAAAAAGTTTTTCATACTTACCTCAAAGTCGCTCTCCAGCAGTGCCTCTCTGCTTCCAGCGTCCGGTACATGTCGGCGCGTGCGCAATGACATCATCGCGCACGCCCGACACCTGACCCAGAAGTACAGAGAACATGGAGGGAGCGGGAGCTGTGCAGCCGTCAAGGTTAGACGGTCATGCACAGCTCCTGGCCCCGGCGTGATAGAACTGTGATGTCGGCTGCGTCACATTACAGCAGACATGGACGTGCACAATTTGCTTTGCGGCCGGCCCTGTACAGCTGCTGGGGGAGCGGCCCGGAGGGCATTTGCCTCTCTATCACCCGGCCCAGCCTGCCCCTGCTCCCCATGCTCTCTCAGAGCACGAGTCTCATCCACAGGCTGAGGCTGCATTCACTTGGTTCCGTAATAAAGAGGTACTCTGCATACCAACGGACAGGCTCTGTGTGACCAGCTATGTCGTGTGCACCAGGGTTTATACTGTTTACAACTGCATTGATACCTCCCTTTTTCACCTATTTTCAACATTATTATCAGGTGTGACAATGTTTTTATTTAAGTGTAGTTGACTACACTTCTGTCTACTGAAAACAATAGAATCTTGATAGATAGAGGTAAGTACACAATAAAGGGGTTATCCTGGACTATTTTCTTTTATTATGGGCCTAGGAACTAACAAACAGGTAGTTTCTAACTATTTGCCTGTTCTTCCCACTGCTGATCTCTGCCGATAATGGCATATGGCATATTACCCCAAAGGTCCAGACTGTACCTGTGGTTAAAGCAGCCTAGGCTTGATTACACCCCAGAATATTATTGCCTAGGCCATTTCATACCCCCTCATGACAGATTATACCCCTCTTGATATCAGTAGAGTTGAGTGATATACACAAGAAATACTTAATTTTTCAACATGTTATTAGGGGTTCAGGTTTGTCAGGTAAGTTATGTGAGACGATAACTAACTTAAATCCTAAAGTTCTAAACACATAGACTTTTATTACTTGAACCATAAAAACTTCAATCAGTAAAAATATTAGTCTTCCACAAAGATCTAATGAGGTAAAGAATCTACCGCACTTCTCAGTAGTTGCACATTAAAAGCAGCTGTGTGCCTGGGTATGATAGAAAGAGATCGGCACACTTTCAACCAATCAGAGACATGGTGAAAAATACAGTGACGTGATAAGATCAAGTTACAATTTAATTTTAAATAAAAGCACTTTTCTTACTGATCAACAGTGTAATCTCACATGTAATGACTGTTGTCCGTTACCAGTCACATTGTATTGTAAAGGTACTGTCACACTTAGCGATGTACCAGCGATCCCGACCAGCGATATGACGCGGTCAGGATCGCTGGTGCATCGCTAAGTGGTCGCTAGTGAGCTGCCACACAGGCAGATCTCACCAGCGACATCGCAGGGGTCGGGGGTCGCTACTTACCTGTCAGAGGAGGCGATCCTGCGTCCTCCCGCCCGGCTGCACGCTCGTCGCTCGTCTCTCCACAGGAAGCGCCGCAGGAAGATGATGACGAGAAGCGGTCCTGGACGTTCTCGCGCGATCAGCGATAACCAGCGGGGGGAGCCGGTCGTTGGTAAGTATCAGACACAGCGATGTCGCTAGCAATATCGCTATAACGTCACAAGTTATAGCGATATTGCTAGCGATATCGCTTAGGCCTCTTTCACACTTTAGTTTTTTACAATCAGTCACAATCCGCCAAGTTTTGAAAAAAGCGGATCCTCTATTTTCTTTTGAGGATCCGTTTTTTTTCCCCATTGACTTCCATTACTGGCGGATTGTGACGGATTGCTGTCCATTGCATCCGTTTTTTTTGAGGATCCGCCAAAAGTTCCTGTCCGTCACCATCCTCAAAGATTTGAAAACGGAGCTTGCAAGGTTTTTTTTTCTGGCGGATCCTCCAGACACTAAGTTAACCCGAAATTCTTTCTGGGTGCCGGACAAAAAAAAAAATCTCTCTCTCTCTCTCTCTCTCATTCTCTCTCTCTCTCTTTCCGGCCAGCATTTCCTCATTTTCAGGATCCGTCTGAAAACAGATCATGTGCCATCCGTTCACATCAGTTGAGAACGGATCCGCTTGTCTGCCTTTTTGGCGGATTTGAACTGATGCAAAAAAACTGAAGTGTGAAAGAGGCCTTATTGTGGCAGGCCCTTAAGATCAATCTTTATCATGTCATTAAAAACACAAATACCTTCCCACTACGTGTAAGTCAGATTTAAGGTATTAAAAATAGCATCTAAAATCTATCTAATTTACAAGGGCTCATAAAATAGTGGGGTATATTGTAGCCTGGAGAGGTAAAGCGTGGCTTAGGCAATTTTACGTCCCAGGGTATAGTTTGGCTTAGGACAGTTTATCCCTCTGGGTATACTCTGACCTGGGCCAAACTATGACTTTAATCTTGGCAGGGGTGAATTTGACCTGTTACACCGGCATAGAGTGATCATGCACTGCTCCTGACGGCGACTCTGCAGCTTCCGCTGATGTCACATCAACAAAGCAGCTTCTTCTCTTCCATTCTGCTCTGTTGGCCTGATGTGACTACCTGTCATGCTGCTTGACCTATGGCTTCCCCCTGCCTAAATGTAGAAAGACAGCTGTCAGTCAGCATGACATCTGCATTTACGTCTCATCAATAGAGCAGCCCAGAAGAGGAAGAGCCGCTTTGCTGATATGAGCAACAAAATCACCAGCAGATGCTGTCCGTGATCCCTCTGAGCCGACGTCGGGTAGAACAGGAAGATAGTTAGCAACGAAAATAAAATAAAAAACCCTTTAAGTCTGCCAGATGAACAATAGGTTGAAATTTGTCATTGCTGCTGGTGAAGTATGCATGTAATCAAGGCCTATCTATTGTGTTCTATGTCTATATTGTACTGTTGCTGGGAATGCTACTATGTACATGGTAAATATGAGAAACCCCAAACTGCTCACAAACAGGGATTAATTTTGGATGCTGTTTTAAAAATCCATTACAACTTCATTTTCCAAACAACAAACCTATTGCTACTCCCAAAACAAGTGTCACTTCCCAAACAGCAAACCTGTTTCCAAAAAAGGGGAAAATTTTGGGACGGTTAAATAAGTCATTGATTCTTCGATGGCCTTGTTGACTTTTTTGCAGTGGGCAAGAAATGTTAAAATTTTTACACAAAAATGTCATTGTTGGCTAAACATTTTAGAACTTGTTGTCCCAGCTAAAATAAACTGTGGCTTCTTGATTCCCTTGTTTCATCCACCGAAATTGAAATTCAAGGGTTTTTTTCACTATTTTTGTGAACCTTACTGCTGACCCTGCAATCCTTCTCCCCCCTAAAAAAATAAAAATAAATTCATCTTGTAAAATTTTTTCAGGTGAGTTAAAATGAACTGTATGCAGGTCAGGCCTTGGATTGGTACATCACATTGCTTTTCATTGACCATAATGTTTAGGCCCTGGTTCTTCCACATTGCTTATTCATCAAATCGGTTGCTACTGTACAAAAATGAATAATAATTTATTGACGGGTAAAAAAAGCGAAGCCATTGATTCTTCACTTTACAAACTCCAAATCAGTTTCCAAAAAACTGATAATTTTTAGACCACCATTTGTCAAAAACCATAGCTTCCTCCGTTTATACCACATGTGTATAAATGCTGGCACAACAGGCATCTCCCTCAAAAAGAAATACTTTGGGGATTTTTTTTCCCATTTAGCATAAAAAGTGCATGTTAAAAGTGCATGTGCTGTTAAACATGATGGTTACCACCAATTACTATCCGTTTACTAATATCCATATATTTTGAGTACTTTCACTTTGATATTACTAAAGCAGTAGTAAGAGTTTGAAAGGGGTTAGATACAGTATAAGATATTTCAGAGTGCCATGTACATATTTTTTGGAGCAAGTGGAGGCTTTAGGGTCCTTTAAATTTGCCACAAATTGAATTTTGTGGAAACATTTGGTGAAGCTGCCACTTTGAATTTCAAAAGATTTTCTCCTCTCTATGATTTTTGTCTTTGCAAAGTAATTGAAACATTGAGGGGAGTAAAAAGAATAGAAATAATGCATAATTAATAGATGAAAATAATATGCAGAGGTAAATGTGTGAGCATGCTCAGATTGGTCCACAGCAGTACAATTGAGTTACCCAGCAGGCCCCTTTGCAGGAGTAAAGGCCCCGTCACACACAGCGATCTCGCTGGCGAGATCGCTGATTTTGTGAGGCCACAGCGATCAGCGACCGGTCCCCCTGCTGGTTATCGCTGATCGTGCTCAATCGGCCTGGGCCGTTTTTCGATCGCTGGTCTCCCGCTGGCCAGCACGCATCGCTGCGTGTAGCAGTGAGAGACCAGCGATACTGGACGCTGGTTTCTAATGTAAACATCGGGTATCCAGGAGCCGCGCGGCTCTTAGATACCCGATGTTTACCTTGGAAACCAGCGGCTCCTGGATACCCAATGTTTACCTTGGAAACCAGCGTCCAGCATCGCTGGTCCTGATCACTGGAGGGGCTGTCTTGTGACAGCTCACCAGCGATAAGCCTAACGATGTCCCAGCGATCCCATCATGTCAGATCGTTGGTGAGATCGCTGGGACATCATTATGTGTAACGGGGCCTTAAGCCACCTGAATGATCAATCATTTGCACAATACTCTTGATTCACTATCTACATACATATGAAGCATCTCACCCATTCAATTAACAAACTACCCAGTCTATTATTAGAGGCATAGATACATTTCTGAATGACGGTAATATAATATATGCTTGTAGCTGAACAGTGATCCCCCTGAGTGAATGTTACTGGCCTTGGCACCCCATTCTGACAATGTGTGTAAGACTAAGAAACAATAGACAATAATACTGAGAACACGGAAACAACAGGAATGCCAACTATATGAACAATGCCATGAAATAACATGCACGACATGACCCACTTTTCTTGTCTGAGAACTTACAAAGCAAACACGGAATTATATAAATGGTATAATACCTATCTAACGTTTCAGAATAAGCTGCACTGTCTGTATTTGCAATTGATTCTGAGCTGGTAGGTGAAGACTTGCAGCTATGATCTCTCCTACAGACGGCACACACAGACAGAAAATCGAACAGATGGAGAAGGCTCCTGCTCTTTCTTTCCTTTGGCACCATACGAACAGAATCGGCAGCAGCACAGACCACATTATACAGTAGTGTTCACCAGTAAAGTTGAGCGACTTTGGTCAGATCGGGTTTCATGAAACAAAATTTGTTTCAGATGAAACTGGTCTGACTAGGGCAAAAAAAGTCGGAGTTTCGTCCGAAACCCGACCCCAATGCAAGTCAATGGGGAATAAAAGTCGGCATTGAGTGGATGAATGTCATCCGCTCAATGCCGACTTTTATTCCCCATTGACTTGCATTGGGGTCGAGTTTCGGACGCAACTCCGACTGTTTTTGCCCTAGTCAGACCAGTTTCAACTGAAACAAATTTTGTTTCATAAAACCCGATCCGACCAAAGTCGCTCAACTCTATTCACCAGTATAGCTATGAATCCAGCACTGGGGTAAGCGATATTGTAGCCCCAGGTCTGTATCTCTGTCTCTGCTTATTTTCTAACTCTGCTCTTGTCTCATCCTCAGCCCCGTAGACTTCCATAATCTTCTCTTGACCAAAATCGATGTGAGGTAAGGAAGACGATGCTCAGTAGTGGAGAAAGAAGCGTGTCTCTCTAACACGATACATTATAAAGTTTCTTATGTTCTATTGTACTACTGATTTTTCTGAGTTTCTTGAAACTATAGTGCCCATGTAGTAACAATAACTTCTATAAAAATAATACATTTTACATAATAAATACATTTATTTTTAAATGAGCCAACAAAGACGTAATACACTGCTTGCCATATGAATCATAACTCCTCCTATATTTCTTAAAGGGGATCTGTTACCTCGGAAAACCCTACTTACCTGCAGATACAAGGTTAATCTAAAGGTGAATAGCGTTACATTGCTGTCCTACCACGTTACTGAAAGTGTGAATACTATAAGAAAATAAACTTATTTCCTCCTGGGAATCGCTGGCTTTCAGTTATAAAGGCATGCACGGAACGGTCACCGTTATCACTCACAGCACCACTGACTACACTGTGCAACCACACCACAGCCAGACGGCTTTGCACAGATGTGCTGCAGAGCCAGCTGTCAATCAGAGTGCTAGGGCATGCTGATAGTAAGCTGTGAACGGTGCTAGGAGCAATGATTGTAATTGCTTCCATTCCTCTGTGACTGAAAGATGGTGGCTCCTGGGAAAAAATGTATTTTCTTCCTGTAGCTGCATTTTTAGTAAGTCAGTTGGACACCGTTGTAGCATTATTTACCTGCAGATTGGCCCAGTATCTGCAGGTAAATAACATTTTCCAAGGTGATAGGTTCTCTATAATGTTTGCTGTCGTATTAGTATAGCTGCATTTTTTTCCTTGCATTACAATACTAGAATAAACAGATATTATATCAAAACATATTTTATTAGAATAATTCATTTTCTATTATTATAATTGTAATTATAGTTCTCACTGACTTAATTTGCAAAATCCTAAAAAGATTTGCATGTCTTGTAAACAAACAGTTAAACCAACCATAATCTATAGAGCCTGGAGGATTACTCTAGAGCATTGCTGCATGCACAGACGTCAGGATTTCCTGGCCTTATTCTACCACAGGTGTCACTTTGAATGTGAGTGACTCAGTAGACAAAGGCAAGGAAAGACTGGGAGCAAACTGGCAGGATGATGAATATTATCAGCTAGCTGCTGAAGACCAGCATTTTCCTTGATGACTTTTGTTCTTTGTAGTCTTATTAACCCATTTCTCTCCAGGTAAACAGATATTTCATGACGAATGATCATAGGAAAATGTTGGGTTTATGGACAGCTTTAATCAACCAACTTAAAGGGCTATCCAGATCTTTAATGTCCCTTGGATGAAAAGAAATCCCACAAAAGAATGGTCTCAGATGCTTTACTGTTGGCATAACACTGGACTCATGATAGCACTCACATTTTCTTCATTGTCCCAAGCAAGGCCACCATCAGGGTATTACTGCCTTACTGCTCTATGGGGCCCGGTGAGCAGAAGTAAAGAGCAGGGGCCCCCTCTTATGCTTCTGCTCACCGGGCCCTAGGGTATTACATGCCGGTGTGCGTACATCTTGGTGAAGGGAGGCTTAGAGCTCTCATGGCAGTCAAAATGGACGTGCAGCTAAAAGGGAGTCCCTCCGCCTCCTTTGTGACGCGCTGGTGACGGCACGTATGCACTGTCAGGTAAGAGTGTCAGTTCAGAAATGGAGCTGCAGGGGATCGTTTTAGAGGTACGTATATAAAACTTTCTTAAAATTATTTAAATGGTCTTGGGGGACAGCAAGTGATGAATTGGGAGTGGGGGTTGGGAGAGAGCAAATGAATTCTGAAGGGGTACAAGTGCTAATTGATTTATATATTTTATTGTTTTGAGAAAGTGGTGATGTATAGTTAGTGGGGGCACAGTGGGGTCAGAATTTATATTTGGAATGGTGGGTTGCATAATAACTAATTATATATTAATGGTTGGCGCACTTCTGTATTCAGCTGCATAGTGTAGAAGTTGGGGAATGTGCTCTGGAAGCGGTGCTCTAGATAACTGTGTGTGTGATATTTTATGTAGAGAGATGGGTACTGGCTCCTTCTGCAAGAAGTGATGGCTGTCTGCTCTGGATGAAGGAGAAAAGTGAAGATGAAGGACTTCAACTTCAGATGTCACCGGTGAGTCACTGTATTACCTACACACTGACACTATACACTGCATACTATGTACAGAGCTCCTGTGTATAATGGCACTAATGGTAATATTAGTATTGTGTTTTTTTTAATAGTCCCTTAGTGACAGAGCCAAATTGGTACTTAATGACCAAGCCAATTTTTACAATTCTGACCACTGTCACTTTATGAAGTTATAGCTCTAGAATGCTTCAACGTATCCCACTGATTCTGAAATTATTTTTTCGTGACATATTGATTGTACTTCATGTTAGTGGTAACATTTCTTCGATATAACTTGCATTTATTTATGAAAAAGAAGAAAATTTGGCAAAAATGTTGAACATTTTGCAATTTTCAAAGTTTTAATTTTAGTACCCTTACATCAGAGAGTGGTGTCACACAAAATAGTTAATAAATAACATTTCCCCATGTCAACTTTACATCAGCACAATTTTGGAAACATAATTTTTTTGGTTAGGATGTTATAAGGGTTAAAAGTTGACCAACGATTTCTCATTTTTCCAACAAAATTTGCAAAACCATTTTTTTTAGAGACAACAACCCCTTTGAAGTGAGTTTGGGGGATGAATATAACAGAAAATACCTAAAAGTGACACCATTTTAAAAACTGCACCCCTCAGGATGCTCAAAACCACATTCAAGAAGTTCATTAACCCTTCACGTGCTTCATGAGAAGTAAAGCAATGTGAAAGGAAAAAAATTAACATTTTACTTTTTTCACGATAGATTTACTTTGGAACCATTCTTTAATTTTCACAAGGGTATCAGGAGAAAATGGACCACAAAATTTGTTGTGCAATTTCTCCTGAGTATGCCTATACCCCATATGTGGGAGAAAGCGCATGGCAGGGCTCAGAAGGGAGGGAGCAACGTTTGGCTTTTTGAACACAAAAATGGCTGGAATCAGTGGTGGCGCCATGTCACGTTTGGAGACTCCCTGATGAACCTAAACAGTGGAACCCCTCAATTTTAACTCCAACCCTAACCCCAAAACACCCCTAAACCTAATCACAACCATAACCATAACCCTAACCACAACCCTATCCACAACACATCCCTAACCCTAATCCCAACCCTAACCGTAATCCCAACCATAACCACAACCCTAACTTTAGCCAAACCCTAACTTTAGCCCAGCCCTAACTTTAGCCCAATCCTAACCCTAGCCCCAACCCAACCCAATATTTTTTTTTATTTTACTATGCCTACCTAACTAAGGGGGTGATAAAGGGGGGTTTGATTTACATTTTTTAATTTTGATCACTGTGATAGGGTCTATCACAGTGATCAAAATGAACCAATAGGAAAAATTTCCTATTGTTGCCGAGTGCCAGCTGGCATATCTCAACTGGCGCACTGTGCATGCGCCCGCTATTTTCTTCCTGGAAAAAGACGTCGGCGGAAGGGGGACTCCACGGGGGTATGCAGGGACACTGGAGGTACTGAGGGAGGATCGGGGGACCCCATTTCTTTCTTCTCTGATGTGCGATCACATCAGAGGAGAGGAAAATTAAATGGGAAATTGGACTTTTTTTGTGGTCGCCGTTATTCCATTAATAACTTTGACCGCAACACTGGGGTCAGTAAAAGCCAACCCGAATCATGTTCTCTGGAGTCTCGGCTACCTCAGGTAGCCGAAACCCTGGAGAAATTCCGTCTCTGCGGGACGCTATACACTTATTTCTCAGCGCTGTTAAAAAGCTGCACTGAGGCATAAGTACCCTTAATTGCCGCCGTTAAAAGGCATATTGGCGGTCGTTAAGGGGTTAATGATCAGTATTGTAGTATTTGGTCACTATGTGGTGGTAATATGTAGTCTGGTCATGGTGTGGCATCATTTGTTCCTTATATGTGGTATTATTTAGTCACTATGTGGTAGTAATATGTGGTTGATCATGGTGTGGCGGTATTAGTTACCGAATAATACCCCATACAAGGAACAATGGCTTGTCTGGGCAATAAGCAAAGTTTCCTAGAGTTTAGATCTGTAAAAAATATCAAACTAATTGATACACACCTACCGCTGCAGTGGTCATGTGACTGAAGCAGCACATCATCGTATGTTTCTTCCCATTGCTGGTGGAACAGTGCCGCCTCCTCTTCCTGTGTCAGTTCAGACCACAGAACGGCCTGCGCTGGATACACATGGGCACTGATAGGTGAGTATAAATTAGTTTGTAATGTTTTCTACAAATCCAAGCACCTGGGAAACTTTTTTTTTTCTTCATTCCACTTGAGGATAAGACTAAACATTCTCAAGTCCCAAACATTAGCTGTTCGTCTGAGATGACACTTGTCATACCATTTCCAATATAATTACGGGTCATTTCTTCCCTTACCCACTATATAATTGTGCGTTCTCGCTATTGAAGAAATGTGTTCTTTTATTGACTTTTTGTTTATATTTAATATAAATAACAGTACCCAGCTTTTTAATTGTCTAACTATCCAGCAGTTCCCCAGTATTATGGCATGCGCCCATTCAGGCCATTGATATGTAGCATGGGTCTTGCGTTTGTACAACCCTTCTTCACCAGAAGCCTGGAAAAATCTGTTGGGAGGGTCACTAAAGCATCTATACCTGATGGGTACCTGATTAGGGAGGCATACAGTGACTTATTTGCATGATTGAAACATTTACTGTGCCTCTTTTTTTCAAACGTTCGAACAACCCCTTTAATAATTGCACATGGCTGAAATCAGAAAGTTTTCTCTTGCTTTCTAATATTACATGACAATGTCTGCCTGTTTCCTGGCCATGGTTATATGCCTAGTGTTTTCTTGTCCTCCTGACCAATTAGGTTGTTTCCAACCTTCAAGTGCCTAATCCCAAATCCCTGTATTCATTTATAGTAGCAGAGGACAGTTCAGATTAATGCCCCCTCCCCCAGCTACATACTGCTAAACTACAAAAAACAACCAATGTACTAATAATATAACACATATAAAACATTTCTGTTTCTGCACACATCTGTTTTGAGAAAAATGCCAGTTTATTGCCTAAAGATACAACTTGTATGCAAGCATATAAGAAAAGCTAAGAGTAGATAAAAGCAGTGGAATATCATAGGTCAGCAATAAAAAGTATATACCTTATTAGAAGGTGATGATGCTATTTATGGTTTCAGCAGCCATCAGAAAACGCAGCCATATTTACCCTTCCTTTATAAATTTCAATAACCATATTTTAAAAAATTATGAATATTTTATTTTTTAGTAAACTACTATTAGACATGCAAAATGTTTAATGGACTGTAAATGAAATGTTTTGTTTTTTTACTTACATTGGGAATGTGATACCATCTCATCTTACATTAGAGATTGCTACTTGTGTAAAGCTTCCATCCATTTCTCAGCATAGTGGGCATTAAATGTATATTTATTTAAAACCAAATGTGAATCAAAATGTACATTAACCCTTTTCAGAAAATTAGCGGAAGTTAAAAGCTTGATGGAATCCATCAGCAGGTTGTGGCTATGTAATCTGACCGCAGTATGGGGTAGTGAATACATGCAGCCGCACGCTCCGCTCCCGAGTGCTGGCGGCTGTATCCGGTATGCGGACTCGTTTGAGTTTCTCGCATGTGTGATCCCGGCCTTAGTGGTGATTACAGGTGACCCCACTGTGTGGGACAATTTCATAGTATATCATGATTTTTAACTTTTCAGTGAGCGTTCTAAGCATATTGTTGTGAAAAGGACTACTTCAAAAAGCATTTGCTATGTGCTGACTAGTACTGATTAGTGATGAGCGAGTTTACTCGTTACTCAAGATTTCCCAAGCATGCTCGGGTGAAATCGGAGTATGTGAATGTGCTCGGAGATTTAGTTTCTGTTGCCGTAGCTGCATGATTTGCAGCTCCTAGACAGCCTGAATATGGAGCGCCCTCACTCACCAGGGCCGTGGGGTACTCGGTACCGGGCCGGTTGATCTTCTCAACAGGAGTTGACACGGCAGCAGTGACCCGGTCTGTGGCCCTGGGGCTCCATTACAAAAGGGGGGTTGTTTCAGTGTGCTTATGGTGGTGGAAGTCTATAAGTGATTCGTGACGCCACCTGTGGTGTTCGGCAATAGAGATGTAAGCCGACGCTGCAGACAGATCCTCTGGGACAGATGGTGTGGTGCAGCAGTGATGTTATAGCCCTCTACAGGCAGGGCTGTAGTCCCAGGGCAGTGTAGGTGAAGTGACAGGTAGATGGTATAGTGTCAGGCGCAAGGGATGTAGCAGTGCTGGGCAGGTTGGCGCAGGAATAAGTGGAAGACACCAGGGCATGTAGTTCCAAAGCTTTACTCACAGTCTGTTGCAGGTACAGGTGCCCGCATCCATGCCGTGTCCTCCGGGGCTGGAGCTCAGCCAACTTCCAAGCAAGATGAAGTACTCCTTTCCAACACTCCGCCAACATATGTGCCTTTTCTGAACATCTCCTCTTATAGCGCCTTTGAAAGAAGTACTCCTAGTACTGAGTTACACTGGAGTTTCTCCTGTCAGATGTTCCTATGAACTCTACTTGTACGGCAGACAGCTGTAGCCTGCTTCGGGGACTCCTTGCTACTAAGTCCCGACTCACTAATATGTTGCTGTTGTGCCCCCAAGTCTTGAGTGGGAATAAAGTGGTCACTACTTCTATTCCTCTGGTGTCTGCTGCAGGACCATTAGTATCCGTACAACCTCGGGGACCGGACCACGGCCTTGCGCTTAGAACTTGAAAAGGGTTCTCCTATAACCCTGGTCCTTGTTCTCTTATTCTCCTCATGTTCCGTGCTAATCCTTCTTCCCAATGGAGAATCAATCTTCCTTTCTGTGTCTCTTTCCTGTGCCAGCAGAACCAGATCACTGTGGCCTGCTGCAGCACTTCCTTCTTCCATCCCTCTCCCGGGGATCTTCTCTGTCTCACACTCTGTCCTTCTACATCCTCACTCACTGACTGAATGAAAGACTGACTGACTGACTCAACTCTTCCCGCTCTTTTATGTAAACTAAACTCCACCCACCTCCCAGCACGTTTCGTTTTCCAAGCAGGGAGCCACCAAGGGGTGCTATGCTACATTCCAAGCAGGGAGCCGCCGAAGGTGCTTTGCTACACTACTTTGTGGTGTGGGGTGCAGGTGTTGGAGTGAGGTCAGGTGTCTCCACCTTACTTGGATGGTGGGGTACCACACCTCAGGAGGAGGTGCAGTACCTCTGTGGCGACTGAACCCTCAGGGGCGCCACAAATACCTGTGGGGATTTCCTAACAAACAGGCAATCCCAACATGTATTTAGGCTGGCTAGCAGCCGCAAATCATGCATCTACAGCAACAGAAACGTAAATATCCGAGCACATCCAAATACTCGGAGATCACCCGAGCATGCTCTGGAAATCTCAAGTAACGAGTATACTGGCTCAACACTATTACTGATCCATTTCCCCATAATATGCTCACTGAAGTCTGACTGAAATCCCTGCTTGTGAACATCGGGATTCAGGGTATGTACAGTGGATCTCTGCCTATGTGTTAGGCATCTTTCACACGTCCTGGTGATTCCTGTACAGAAAAAAACAGTACTGGTGAGATCTGTGGTCTATGTCAGTGTGCCATCCATATGTACGTATGTGGCATTCGTGTGTTCGTTTGCAGTCTGTGTTTCACATCCGTGTGGTATCCGTGTGCTGAAGGCAGCTCTCAACATTGTCACTTGTCCCCCTGAGATCAGTGTGACCAGGCAACAATGATGAGAGTTGTATTCAGCAGCAACTGTGTCCCTCTTGTTTAAAGTAAAAGAATAAGTTAAAAAACAGAGTGGACTCCCGCACAATTTTCATAACCAGCAGAGGGAAAGCCCATGGCTGGGAACTTATGTTATTAATCTGGGAAAAAGGACAATATACCAAAAGGTATCCAGGCTATTAATAACCACTCACAGCTGTTTGCTTAATCTTTCCTAGTGAATTTACGGGGGACCCCAGAAAAAAGATGGCATTGGGTCCCCCTACAAATTAAAACCAGCTAAGGCTAAACAGACAGCTGTGGGTTGATATTAATAGCCTTGGAAGGGACCAGAGATATTTCCCATCCCCAGGCTACCAACATCAGCCCTCAGCTGCCTCAGAAAGAGCACATTTATAAGATGCGCCAAACCTGGCACTTAGCCTCACTCCTCCCACTGCCCTGTTGTGATGGCAAGTGGGGTAATAAGTTTGGGGTTGATGTAATTTGAGAACCAGAACCAGGTGTTAGTAATGGAGAGACATCTATAAGACGCCCACATTACTACTTAATGGTCCGGCTGCTCTCTCTATTATCAGTGGAATGCAACTCTCAACATTCTCTTCCTGCTAGCGCTGATCGCAGTGTGAGCACAGGAGAATGATGAGAGCTGTCTTCAGCATTTGGTGCCGGGAACAGTGCGAATAGCACTGCTGATTCCTTAGCACCAGTACGCGTGATACTGATGCAGCACTCGGACCCCCACGGTTGTCACATGTATGTCACACATATTAAACACAAGTATATATGGACACAGAGACACGGATGTATCCTGTACTGGTTTTTACAGTACCTGAAATATCAGGATGTGTGAAAGAACCCTTACACCTAATCCATTGAAGCCCTTGTCCCCTGTAAACAAAACTAAAATAATAAACACCAATATCCCTCATCTGTCAGACAAGAAGATAATCCTCTGATGCCCATGTCCCCTGTTAAAATAAACAAAAATAATAGACAACTATATCTCTCACCTGTCCGACGTGAAGATAATCCATATTATCCCACACCGTTTTCCATCTCTGTGGCATCTGGTTTTCAAAATGAGCAGTGCCATGATGCGACCATTCATGCTGAAAACCAGGATACAATGAGCTGCTGCGTGCCCAGCTTCAGTGATGAGCAATGATGTCATAGAGGTTACCAGCGGTCACTTAAGCTGTGCTACCATGGGCAGTTCACTGCAAGCTGCCCGATGAACTGCCATGACCTCAATGAGATCACCACTAGCAAAGTGAGAAATTTCCCTCTGCTGGTTATGAAAATTGCGTGGGAGCCGACGCCATTTCTTTTATTTAATTCTTTATTTTACACAGGAGGGACACAGCTGCTGATGAATACAAGTCTCATCATTGTCACCTGTAACTGGGATTAGCACAAACTGTACTGCTTTTCCCAGGCGCCTGTACGTGCCACATGGACTGTGGATGGATACCACATGGATGTGAAATACAGACACTCATAGGACATTGTTTGCAGATTGGTCACCATTCTGGTTGCTCTTCTCTGAACTTGCTCCAGTTTATTCATGTCTCTTTTTAAAATATGGTGCTCAGAACTGGACACAGTATTCCAGATGAGGTCTGACCAAAGAGGAGTAGAGGGGGATAATTATTTCACATGATCTAGACTGTATGCTTCTGTTAATGCAACCCAGAATTGTGTTTGCCTTTTTTGCTGCTACATCACACTGTTGACTAAAGGGCCTGTCACAGTAAGCGATATCGCTACCAATATCGCTATAACGTCACTGGTTTTTGTGACGTTATAGCGATATCTATGTCTGATACTTACCTCCGACCGCTCCCCCGCTGGTTATTGCTGATCGCGCGAGAACGTCCTGGACCGTTTCTCGTCATCAGCTTCCTGCTGGGCTTCCTGCTGTGATGACGAGCGACGCGTGGACGCGGGCGGGAGGACGTCAGGATCGCCTCGTCTGACAAGTAGAGACCCCCGACCCCTGCGATGTCGCTGGTGAGATCTGCCTGTGTGGCAGCTCACTAGCGACCATTTAGCGATGTACCAGCGATCCTGACCGCGTGATATCGCTGGTCGGGATCGCTGGTACATCGCTAAGTGTGACAGTACCTTAATGTTAAGTCTGTGATCTATTAGTATGCCCAAGTCTTTTTCACATGTGCTGTTGCTTTAGCCTACTCCTCCGATTCTGTATATGCGTTTTCATTTTTCTTGCCCAGATGTCGGACTTAGCATTTTTTCCTGTTAAAAACCATTCTGCCCACAGTTACAGTTTGTTTAGATGTTTTTAAATCCTCTCTCTCTCTTCTCTAGTGTTAGCTATCCCTCCTATCTTGTATCATCAGCAAATGTTATCAGTTTACCTATGTCGCATCTGGAGAGCACCTGATGTGCCTAAACAGTGAAAACCCAGCACTCCATTTTGTAAACTAGACCCCTCAAGAAATTTATCTAGATGTATGAAGAGCTCCTTGATCTTCCAGGTGCTTCGCAGAACTAAATAAAGTGGAGCCGTGAAATTAAAAAATCTAATTTTTCCCACAAAAAAAATGTGTTTTGTAGGGTGTTTTAGCCTCAAATTTTTTCATTTTCTGAAAATGTGTTGTGCAATTTCTCCTGAGTATGGCAATATCCCATATGTGGTGGAAAACCATTGTTTGGGTCCACGGCAGGGCTTAGAAGGAAAGAAGCACCATTTGACTTTTGGAATGCAAAATGATCTGAAATCAATAAAAGAGGCCATGTCGCATTTGGAGAGCCCTTGATGAGCCTAAACAGTGGAAACCCCTCACAAGTTACCCCATTTTACAAACTAGAACCCTCAAGAAATATATCTAGATGTTAGGTGAGCACCTTGAACCCTTAGGTGCTTCATAGAATTTTACAACATTGAGCTGTGAAAAACAAAATCTAATCTTTGGTGCAAAAATGATGTTTTCGGCCCACAATTTTTATTTTAACAAGTTTAAAGCAAGAAAATGGACCCCAAAATTTGTTGTGCAAACTACTGTTTGGGCACACAGCAGTGCTCAGAAGGAAAGGAGCACCATGTGACGACGTTTGGAATGCAAAATTGGCTGGAATCAAAAGCGGACGTCGTGTTGAGTTTGGAGAGCCTCTGATTTGCCTAAACAGTAGAAATCCCCACAAGTCACCCTATTTTGGAAACTAGATCCTTCAAGGAATCCATCTAGATGTGTAGTGAGAAACATAAACCCCCAGGTGCTTCACAGAATTTTTATGTTGAGATGTGAAAATAAAACATCACCTTTTTTCCACAAAAATGTTGTTATAGCCACAAATTGGTTGGTGACTGTAAAAGCGGAGGTTGCCCCGGATCCCAGGGTGTTACAAGAAGGCCGACGGATACTTGAGCAAATGCGGGCTGAACTCTCTGAAATGCCCCCTCATCAGGTTCCCCAGGTGGAGGCCTTGCTGGGGAAGTACCAAGAGGTGTTCGCAAAGAATGAAGATGATTTTGGGCGCACGACGGCAATCACTCATGAGATACCCACTGGGGATGCGGCACCGATACGGGAGAGATATCACCAGATACCCCCACAAATGTACCAGGAGGTCAAGGGGATGCTGTCACAGATGCTGAAGAAGGGAGTGATCCATGAGAACCAGCTCCGTGGGTTGGAACACCCGCAGGTCCCTCCCCAGAAGGGGACAGCTCTTCGACTGGGGGACCGAGTCTTAGTCAGGGAGAAGCGCCCTAACAGCAAATTGGAGTGTCGGTGGGAGAAGAGCCCGTATAGGGTGAAGCGACGGCTCGGTAGATGGGGACCCGTCTACAAAGTTCAACCTGAAACAGGTGAGGAACTCCCCACTCGCACATTATATCGGAATATGCTGCGTCCCTGTTTGTCTAGAGATCCTTTAGTGGTGCCATAGGTGGCTGAACACGTGCTCGTTGCTGAAGATGACGAAGAGGGAGACTCTCTACTACTTCAGGGAAACCCAGAAACAGGGCTGGTGCCTGAGACGCCGGAAGTGACCGAGGAGACTCTAACTTCCATTTTTCCGGTGGCTGATCCCACAATCTTCATTGATCTGAGACGTTCTGAACAATCAACGGCAGGTGTGCCCCCCAGATGCTACAATCAGGACGAATTCATCTGGCAACAAATTGTACGAGGTCTGGACGATTGTCGACAAGAACTCCAGAAACTCTCGCCCGTGGAATGGCGAGCTCACAGAGAGGGGGAATGTAAGGGGGTGAAGCACCGTAGGAGTGAAGGGGGAGTTGCCTTCCTGGCTCCATGCCCGGAGCCATCGAACAGGGCGCTAGGTTCCCCGGGGGATGCTTTAGGGGACTGGATGGTAACCAGGAACAGGAAGAGGTCAGGACTGGGAGTGGGAGAACTGGGCACGCTTTCAAGAGAGCAGCGCAGAGAGGAGGAGGAAGCTGACACAGGAGCAGAGAGCAGATGGGTGCAGCGGCTGGAGACTGCGGACACAGACGGTGTGCAGTGAGTACGTGAGGCCTGTCACTGCACTGCCAGGAAGGCTGTTGACTCCCCTCCTTGAGGTGACCCTGCCCCACAGACAGATCACATATCTTGACAAGACGCTCCCCTGCAGAGAGACCCTGCCTTACCCTGAGACGCTTCCCTGTGACCAAGGGACGTACCATAACGTGACATTGACCTGCCAGGAGAGACTGTCCCAGGCAGAGCTCCTAACCCTGGTGAGAGAATGCCGCTGTCGCAGCAGAGGGAAGGACCTTGAGTACAGGGGGATACCGCCATCCGCAGACCCCTTGGGATCCCAAGTTAACCCCCCATACTACAGTTGGACTATACCCAGGACTCCAGAGACAGAGGACATCAAGTACCGCTTGTGCCTCGGTGCCTACGTTGGAGAAGAGTGATCTCTGCAATCAAGATCTCCGAGAACTGATAAGTTTCTTCCCCATAAGAAAATAACTTCTGTTGTTTGCACCCCTTATACTTCTATAGTTCCTGATATAACCTTTTACAGCATTTTTCTCTGTTATACTGTATGTTTACCAGTATTACTCCCTGTAAATAAACCTCCCCTTTTACTGTTGGTCTGCCTGCTCCGTGGTGACATATATCCCTCCTGCACGTTATTACACAGGTAGCAAGAGAAAATGGACTCCAAAATTTGTTGTGCAATTTCTCATGAGTACATATGGTGGGAAACTACTGTATGAACACACTGATGCTTCAATAGGAGGAATGATGTTTTGGAGCTCAGACTATTGGAATGGTCTGCAAGCGCCATGTAGTGTTTGAAGAGCCTCTAATGTGCGTAAACAACGGAAACCCCTCACAAGTGAACCCACTTTTGTAAACTACACCCGCAATGAATTATCTAGAGGCATAGTTATAGTAATGATAATAATGCTTTTTGGTTTTAATATGTGGACCTCTTCCTCTTTAGGGCCTGTTCACACAGTTTTTATGAAGATTTAGGAGTAGAGTTTTCTCCAATCCACATAATAAAATGCTTCAGATACTCTATTAAAAAACTCAGTGTGAACATACCATTAGAGTGCTGATATTTGGAGGAAAGGGTCCAAAAACGGTTGTGCACTTGTAACAAGGTGGCACGGGGTGGTAGTCATGACCGAGTCCCTTAAATCAACAGTCCAGAAGCATCCTAGCCCCTTGCACATGAAAAAGACAGGTGTGGTCCCAATCCTACAGCACAGTCAGTTACCTTCTTTCCACGCTCACTGCTGCCACTGAGGGTGAGGATCCAGGAAAAAAACTTTACTGTACATGAAATAATGCTTCCTGCTTTGTCCCTGCAGCTACTTGAGGCCAGTCAGTATCAGTTCTTCTGATGATGGTCCTACGGTCCCAGGAGGGTCCGTCTATACTGCACGGCAGACTAACGCAGCGGTCTGAGGCAGCTTTGTCCCGTCATCCGGGGCACCTTCTGCTCCTGGTTGTGTGGAGTGTCCTGCCATGGGCAAGCCTGCCCAGGCACTGACTGGGAGACAGGAACTTCCTGTTCCTTTGAGGCTGCTGACCCAGCCCACCGAATTAACTTTTGCTATCCCTAATGTTAATATGTTCATTACAACACAGTATATACAATACAAGGGCATAGGATAAAAGAGCATCCAACAATACACATAGTATTAATAAAACAGTAAAACATAGGCAAACCTTCAAGGCACCGCACGGGGTACTCATGCCCGGCATCTAGGAGAGAGGGAGCACTGAGGGTCCCCACCATCTCCTTACACACCAATGATATAAGCTCATCTTCTCCCTGTAGCCGGTGGACCAGTAAAGCAACCTAACGTCATTTTAACCATATGCACCAGCAGATGAACCCTATATCTGCAAGTAAACAGCAGTTGTGGACATGACAGGATTTCTTTAAACTTATGCACTAATTTAGTATGACGAGAGAAAATGATCCAGCTTCCAAGCTTGCAAAAATGTATTGGATTAAAAAGTATTCAGCTGCAGATACACTCATGATGGAATCTATGAATATTTTTTAATCCAATAAATTTTTGCAAGCTTGGAAACTGGATCATTTCCTCTCTTCTTTTATACAAGTGGTTCCTTGCAGATCCGTGCCTCCTGAGACACCTAGCTGGGGTGAGCTGATTAATACTTTTCTATTTGCAGTAATTTAGTATATAGGTGTATTCTATGTGTTTTCGAGCAGAGAAAAACAATTTAATTTATAAAAAGTACAGAACATGGTTCACTTTTCAGATTGACTGTTATATATCCTTATCTTTTATTCCACGGAAGCATTCTTCTGAGAGATTCTAGTTCAGTTTTCCGTTACATATGTATGACACTGATTCTAATCAGCTCTTGTTGCCGATTAGCGTAAATTACTATGTATGCTGTAAATTAGCTTGTTAAAAAAAAAGAGTTGAGAAATTTGGAAAAACTTAAATTAAAAAAAAATTCCTTTATCCCTTCTCAATGTAGTCATGAAATAAATAGCATAAGTGATCGAATAAGAAATGAATTTGCTAGTTTGCTCAATGATGCGGACTCTAGAGAACAACTGTTTCTCTGTACAAATGTTATGAAGTCTCATGTGCCCTCAGTCAACAGACTTAAGATCCTTACCAGAATGTAAATAGACAGAATGAGAGGGAAGAGAGGCTTATGCTAATCATTCAGTTAATAGCAGTAATTGAATTACAGACCTTTAGACTCAGAAGTTCAGGTTGAAGACCGCCAGTCTTCTGAGCTTGTGTTTCCTGCTCTTTAAAATATATATTGAAACACTCATTAGATAGTAAGTCAAGTCAAGACCAAAACATGATTTGACAGCGGGAGGAGTGAGATCTAAACCATCACATCACCCTTATTTAGATAGTTATATAACTCTATTTAAAAGTGGAGTTCATAAAAGAGGTGATGCCACAAGACATCCTCCAGACCGGGAAGATCCCAGATCCTACAGAACATGGAACCTCATGGAATACATCTCTTGAATTACAGCACAAAGGAGACCTTGACAAGATACCCACTGTAATTGTGCAAGAGACAGATCCACAACAGTGTGAACACAAGAGAAATGAAAGGATCCTGCAAAGGATACCTAGTTTTGGAAAGACAGTCAAATTTCTTTTGCCCCCCATCACCATAGAGGACAACACACCTGAAGAGGAGGAGATGCAGTTCTTTCAAGCAGTGGAAGAAGTACTTGAAGATAGAGGCAACGGCTTCAAATATATTTTCTCCTCAAATCAGTGGACGGATATTACAGGTATGGTAATATTTTATTCTATGTATTTATTATATTATTTTATGTAATTAATGTGACTAATACAGTGATCAGACACTGGAGGTAAGAAATAATATAGCAATAATGAAAAATCAATTAAAAAGAAAAAAGTTCTTGTATTGTCCTTGTGAAATCTTTTATTAATCCTGATTACTTGCGTGCAATTTCTTTCTCCTGCTAACAACTTGCACTGGGAGCAACAGCTTTACATAGACAAAAATGATGTAACATTTAACATTTTATCATACAGTGACATAAATATTATAAATCATTAAATATAATTATCTTATTTTGAGCTTGTATAAAGCTTGGTGACAATCTCAAGGGACTTTGTAATGGCTGTCACAAGCAATTAGCTGCTACTATTACCCATAGCAATAATAAATCAACTCTAAATCATCAAGCAAAATCAAGATAACTCAAGGATTTATTAATTTCCAGGCATTTTTTTTTTTATTTCAAAAGTAATAAAAGCTAAAAAGTAAAACTATCCTACAGAAGCCATTGTAAAAATATGAGCCAATTAAAAATACATGTTTCCAATTTCAATAAAATAAAATATCCTGTACTCTTTAATATGAACTGTACTTTTAACAAACTTTGCATGAATCAATGATACAAGTATATATAGCAAAATTTTTATATATATTTACAGAAAAATCAGTTTATTTCTCCACTTTTAAACCATACTGTATCTTAAGGCCCTGTCACACTAAGCGATCTCGGTAGCGAGATCGCTGCTGAGTCACAACTTTTGTGACGTAACAGCGATCTCACCAGCAAGATCGCTGTGTGTAATAGCGATCAGCGAGCGGCCCCCCTGCCGGAAGAAACCTCTGAACATTTCTTTGGTCGCTGGTCTCCCGCTGGCCAGCACGCATCGCTGTGTGTGACAGGCGGGAGACCAGCGATCAGGTGTAAAAAATAATAAAAAAAATAAAAAATATAGTTATTCTCACCTTCCGACGTCCCGTTCAGCCATCCTGACTCTCTCCACGCTCCGGTCCCAGTGATCCTTTGCACGAATGACCGCGAGACTTTGTTATCCCTCGAGACCGTGACATCTCGCGGTCATTCTCGCAAAGGATCACTGGGACCGGAGCGTGGAGAGAGGCAGGATGGCTGAACGGGACGTCGGATGGTGAGAATAACTATATTTTTTATTTTGATTCTATTTTTTTGAGCGATGGCCAGCGATGCCGGGCGCTCGGCATCGCTGTGCTGATCGCTGGTGAAGCTGTCTGTGTGACAGCTCACCAGCGATCACATAGCGACTTACCAGCGATCCTGACACCTTGATATCGGTGTCGGGATCGATAGTAAGTCGCTTAGTGTGACGGGGCCTTTACCATCCACCCGTATCTTATCATTCATCCTGAAAAACAGCTGAAATCCATCTTGCCCAACACAAGATGGACTGCCAGCACAGTGAGGTCTCAGATTACCTTACTCAGTCTCAAGAATTTGTTTAGGTGGGAGATAGGAAAAGAGTGAAAAGCAAAGAAACAGATTGTGGAGATTCTAGCTAACTTACGGCCCCGTTACACACATCATTGTCCCAGCAATCCCACCAACAATCCGACGTGGATGGGATCGCTGGGACATAGTTAGCTGATCGCTGGTGAGCTGTCACATAGGCAGACTCACCAGCGATCAGGACCAGCGAGAACGCTGGTATCCAGGGTAAACAGCGGGTATCTAAGCGCCGCGGCGCTTAGTTACCCGCTGTTTACCCTGGATACCAGCTCCCAGCGTCTGCTGTATGGTGCTGGGAGCTCGCTGATCGTTGGTCTCTCGCTGTCACATGCAGAGATGTGTGCTGCCCAGCGGGAGACCAACGATAGATTTATGGCCCAGACCATTAGACAACAATTAGCAATCAGCCAACTGATCGTTGCTACTTGTCACACGCAACGATATTGTTTCGACATCACTGCAACGTCACCAAACTGGTGACATTGCAACGATATCGTTCACAATATCGTTGTGTGTAATGGGGCCGTTAGTATAGAGCTGGATTCACAGCTACACTGCTCAGTACTGCTGTATATGTTTCTCCATGCCTCTGCTGCTTCTATATCTGTTCTACCAAAGGAAAAAAGAGAAGGAATCCCTGTTTTTGTGTGCTCAGTATATTGGATACATCTTAGCAGCTAGTTTCCACCCAGTCAGATCAGAGTCAATTGCAAGTTAGAGATAGAGCATGCAGAAAGGAAAAACTGGTGAAAAATGCAGGATACACATGATAAAATAGTCAAAAATCATGTACACATACGACTGTTTACTCTGAAAAGTTTCTTGAGTATATAATTACCTTTTAACCATGGCTAATATAGTGACTGCTAAGGAAATCTCAATATTTCAATTATAAAAGTTAATATACATAACTTTACCTGAAGTGGAGGTGAGGGGAGAGGAGGAGGTTGGAGTTGATCCCAGTGGTAACATGGATGAATCCATTGCAATGATTGCAAATCAGTGCATGTTGTAAATGCTGGTGATCACAGCTATCATGGAGAAGACAAGGGTAGTTTCCAGCACAACAAACTTAGTAAAAAAATCTATTAAATCAAGTTAAAAATTCATTCTAAACTAGACCCTCAGAGCCTCTACCTGCTATATCTTAACACGCATGTGAATATAAGTGTAAGCAGGTTGTGGGATGCAGTGACGCAAGGGAGGCAGAGCAAGGTTTAACCGTATAACAATTTAATTAGAACAATTAAGGAACTTCTCACAGGGAGATAACAGTTAAATGGAGACAGAAAAAGAAATGTAACAACAGTCCTGTTAGTAAACTTAACGCGTCCTTAGGTTCCTCAGATGCTGGGGATCCGCTGGGGGTTGTAGTACTGGCAATGGCCGTTGTAGTGTTCTCAGATGGGATCCCAAAATGAACGGTCCAACTTCTGGCGGTAACGGGCGGTCTCCGGTTTTATCCATTGAGCCCCTAGTCCATAACCTTGTGCAGCCAAGGTAAAGAGGGCTGCAGAAATCCTGGTATTAAGCAGGGAGGGGGGGTGATATCTGCTGTCCAGCAGAGGAGACCACAACTTAGTGTCCTGTTAGTCGGCCCGCGCTTCTCTGCACGAGTGCTGTCTTACTTTTAGTTGGGCGCACAGTGCTCTCCGCGCTCACCGTCCTGCTGGAGTGCCCAGGAGGTGTCGGCCGCAGTACGACACGGCGCTGATGCTCGGGGTGCGGAGCATGCTGATCACTCACCTGCCCTCTTCCTGATGGCGGGAAACTCCTCTGCTTCATGCACTTTTGGCTGTTTCCGGTTTAAACACACCCCCTCTTCCCAGGTCATGGTGCCTGTCCGGTCCCCTATTCCTTCCCCCAGGGAAACATGGGACGCAGCCTTGACAGTTCCAGACCTGGCTCAATACAGGTACCCACAGGCCGGTCCTCCTCCTTACATAATTATGCACCATTAACAATTCCAAACATAATATTTCCTAATGTAGCATACACTTGTTGTTTTCTGTTGCTGCTGCAAATACTTGATGATGGCTGTTGCTGCTGTCATTTGTCACTTGTAGATTTAACTAAAGCAGCAACCTTTTGGAAAGCTGCTTTGCTTATGGCTGCTAGCTAACTGCTGCATATTTGTAGGTACTGCATGCTGCAAAAGTGTTTGCCCCCTTCCTGATTTCCTATTCCTTTGTATGTTTGTCACTTAAATGTTTCAGATCTCCAAACAAATTGAAATATTAGACAAAAATAACATAAGTAAATACCAAATGCAGTTTTTAAATTAATCTCTTTATTATTAAAGGAAAAAGAAATCCAAATCAACAGGGCCTGGAGTGACAATGTGATTGCCCCTTGACACATAAATTAACTGTGGTTTATCACACCTTTGGGAAGCTGAGTTCAAATTCCCTAGTCACACCCAGGCCTGATTACTGCCACACCTATTCTCAATCAAGAAGTAGACCAAAATATCCTCAAGAGCTAGTCATCATGCCGCGATGCAAAGAAATTCTGGAACGAATGAGAAACAAAGTAATTGAGATCTATCAGTTTGTAAAGGGTTACAAAACCATTTCTAAAGCTTTACGACTCAAGAGGACCACGATGAGAGCAATTATCCAAAAATGGTGAAAACATGGAACAGTGGTGAACCTTCCCAGGAGGGCCGACTGACAACAATTACCTCAAGAGCACAGTGACGAATCATCCAAGAGGTCACAAAAGGCCTCACAACAACATCCAAAGAACTCGCTTGCCTCAGTTAAGGTCAGTGTTCATGACTCCACCATAAGAAAGACTGTGCAAAAATGGCCTGCATGGCAGAGTTCCAAGAGGAAAACCACTGCTGAGCGATAAGAAAATAAAGACTTATCTTCGTTTTTACAGAAAACAACTTGATGATACCCAAGACTTGGGGAGAATAATCTGTGGACTGATGAGACAAAATTGAATTTTTTGGAAGGTGTATGTCCCATTATATCTGGCATAGAATTTACACAGCATTTCAGAAAAGGAACATCATACCAACAGTAAAATATTGTGGTGGTAGTGTGATCATCTGGGGATATTTTGCTGCTTCAAGACCTGAAAGGCTTTCTTTGGTAAATGAAACCATGAGTAATACTGTCTTCCAAAAAATCGTGACCTGACCTGAAGCTGAAGAGCAGTTGTGTTATGCAACAGGTCAATGATATAAAACACTCCAGCAAATCCTCCTCTGAATGGCTTAAGAAAAAAAAAATAAGATTTTGGAGTGGCCTAGTGAAAGTTCTGACCTTAATCCAAATTTGATGCTATGGCATGACATTAAAAAGGCGATTCATGCTCGGAAACCCTCCAATGTGGCTGAATTACAACAATTCTGCAAAGATGAGTGAGCCAAAATTCCTTCAGAGCGTTGTAAAACACTCATTTCCATTGCAAATGCTTGATTTCAGTTGTTCCTGCTGGCCCAACCAGTTATTAGGTTAAGGGGGCAATCACTTTTTCACACAGTGCCCTGTAGGTTTGGATTTCCTTTTCCCTTAATAATAAAGGCCTTCATTTAAAAACTGCATTTTGCATTTACTTTGGCTAATATTTAAACTTGTTTGGCAATCTGAAACATTTAAGTGTGACAAACATGCAAAAGAATAGGAAATCAGGAAAGGGCAAACACTTTTTCACACAAATGTATATGATATATTCATATATTATTCAATGGCAAACAATCAGTACTGAGGAGATACCGGTAGAAAAGAGCCCTTTTTTTAAATTTGTTTGAACATGTGTTATTCCCCAATTATTTTTTAATTTTGCATAACATTTTCATTTATGGATTTTAGTGTCCAACTTACATAATAAACATACACCAGTGATTTTACAATCTATGAAATTCTGAACATTCTAATGAAACTTCAACAGAGAAGGTAACACTTTATTCTTTGCAATAGTATTTACACGGCACTAACATTAGATGTTTTACCCTGCTGACAACCTGCAAAATCCTAGTAGAATGTAGTATTTTATCAATAAGTTGTTTACAACCCCTTAAATTACGAGAATTGTAAATAGACTACACACCATTAAATCCTATAAATAACTGCTATTTCAATGGGCAGAATAGTCTGTGCTGATTTGACTCTGTGGTGACATTATGTGCAACAGTTCTAAGAATTTGGCTCATGTAATACGCAGTCTGCAACATCCCTGAGGTTGTTATTTCACAATGTTCCTATGTCAGCAGAGTAAGGCTATGTGCACACATTGAGTATTTACAGCACCAAAAAGCAGTTTCTTGGCAGTGTGCATAAAATTATCATGTTTTTGACATGTACTTTACTCTCGCTTTTTTTTTTTTTCTTCCATTCATTCATTTGAATGAGCGAAAAATATTGCACAAATGCTGAAAGAATTGACATGCCGTAGATTTGAAAAAATGCTTTTAGAGTATGTACACGCATGCGTTCAGTGTTTGCAGTAGAAAAATCTGTTGGCAGGAAAAAAGATGTGTAAAAATGTGCATCTTTTTGCTGCGTTTTTTTCTATTCATATTTTTACCTTCAATTGAATGGGTTAAGAATGCTGCGAAAACTTAAACTTCTTAAAACTTCTTCAAATCTACAAGGAAAATATAAGCAGCATGTGCATATGATTTCAGAAATTTGACTTTACAAATACAGTAAAACACTGCACATTTTCAGGACAAAAATGTGTTGAAAAAATATGTCAAAGATGGAGGAATGTGTGAACGTAACCTTCTAATTCAAATACCCAGAGGAAAGAAAAGAGGAAGTATGTAGATGAGATTTTAGAAATCTTGTTCACTTTGCTGGTACTGTAAAACATCGCATTTTTTTGTGGTATAAAAACAAGGCAAAAAACGAGTGAAAAGTGAGAACAAGTCCTAACAAGAGCTTGTATGAAGCTTTAAAGAGGTTGTTCACTACAACTTGTAGTGGCAGATCCATTTAAACCTTGGAAATAAGGCTTTGTTCAAATACCTTGTGTATCCAAATGTGCCTGTGAGTGGCGCTATCGCTGTCCCTCAGCTGCAGCTGCTTCTGATGTCCGGGGATGTCACATTAACTTCCGGATTTGGAAACTGACCCGGCATCACCGAGGTGGGACCCAGTCTCCCTGAGGGACTGGGCTGTGGGAGGAGTTTCACTGCAAGTCACTGCCCAGCATCATGAGGGCTTGCGACACTCTGTGCAGGAGAATGCATGGGTGATTCTCAGTGAAAACAGAGGAGCAAGAGAAACGTACTACAAACTAAAATGTGTCTATACCAATGCACAGAACAAGGGAAATAAACAAGGAGAATTGGAGCTGCTAACACAGGAAGAGAGATATGATGTCATAGGCATCACTGAAACTTGGTGGAATGATACACATGCTTGGAATACAAACCTTGAAGGCTTCAACTTATTTCTAAGAAACAGGCTTAACAAGAGGGGAGGAGGTGTTGCATTGTATGTTAGGAAAGCATATATCTCTACAGAGAACTAAGCTTCAGAGAATGGTAGCTCTGTAGAAACTATTTAGGTAAGAATACAAGGAGAGAAGAACAGAAAGGATGCTGTTGTGGGTGTTTACTATCGTTCTCCTGGACAGACTGAAGATATGGATGAACTCTTTACACATCAGAGATCTTTTTTCTCAAAAAAGATACAACATAGTGATAATGGGAGATTTTAACTGTCCAGATATTTGTTGAGAATCATTCTCAGGCAAAAGTAATGGGTCCAGAAAATTGGTATTTTCTCTCACTGACAACTTTATCTTTCAAAAGGTAGAAGAGAGAACAAGAGGATCTGCAATCTTGTACCTAATTCTTACTAACGGAGGAAATGGTTGAGGAAGAAAAGGTGGCTGGGAATTTAAGAGGCAGCGATCATGCGATCCTCAAATTTTGGATTACAAGTGGAGGAAGACCAGTGATGACTTAGACTTTAAGGTTGGACTTTGGAAAGACAGATTTTAATGAAAAGAGGGTAGGAAAGGTCCAATGACATGCTATTGTAAAGGACAGAAATGTCCAAGAAGGATGGGATATTTTGATAAATGAAATTCTCACTGAACAATCAATAACAATCCCGATAAGAAGGAAGAATTGGAAGCAATTAAAGAGACCAGGATGGATCAACACAAAACTTAAATACTTGCTAAAAAAAAAAAAAAATTTCGGAATACAAATTTGGAAGGAAAATGGGGGTGCGTCTTATAGTCCAAAGGTAGCTTATCGGTGGGCAGCAGTGGTGGAGCTGAGTCTCAGGAATCAGGGTCACTGCTACAGGGGCATGGTGGTGGCAGGAGTGAGGAGATTCTGCGGGCCCCTGGGCTGGAAGGAGGTGATGTCCCGGTGTTGCGAGGCTGCGGACCCTGGGCTTTCCTAAGATGTCGGCGCTGAATGGAGTCCTCTTTCCCATTGATTTCCCTGTGGTGTGCTTTTGGAAAATGGCTGCCAGAGGTGGCCCATGCGCAGATTGAGATTTCGGGAAAAGAGATCTGGAATGAGATCTCAATCTGCGCATGCGCCTCATGTTTATTTAAAAACATTATTTTCCTATGTTACTCCCCAAAATTTGGAATGCGTCTTATGGTGCGCAAAATATGGGATATCAAAGGGAAAGAGGGGGGCATATCTAAAGTAGAATATAATGCTGTGTGTGGGAATACAGGGCAAGCGTTATAAAAGCTAAAGTCAGTAATGAAGAGAGGTTTGCAAGGGAGACCAAAAGTAATAAAAATAAAGAATTTGGGGGGTATGTCAAAAGCTAAAGAAAAGTTAAATATGCTATTGAATTATTACAGGATGAAAAAGGTCCAAAAATAATGTTTAGAGGGCCGAACGTTTAAATTTCTATTTTGCATCTATGTTCTCCAAGAAAGAAAATGTAACATTAACTGATCTTCACTGTGCTATCAAAGGAACAAAAGAATCCAGACTATCTATAAACAGAGACATGGTGAGGGAACACTTTGCTAATTTAAATGAATTTAAATCTCTCCTGGTCCAGATGAATTACATCCTAGGGTACTGAAAAAGTTAGCAGAGGAAATTGCAGAACCACTAGACAGAATGTTTGAAAATTCCTGGAGAACAGGAGAAGACCCAGAAAATTAGAGAAGGGCAAATGTCCCTATCTTCAAAAAAGGAAAGAAGATGGAGCGAGGAAATTACAGGCCAGTGAGATCTTTGAGCAAATTATTAAACAGCATGTAGGTAAATAGATGGATAAGAATACAGTAATTAACCAGAGCCTGCATGGGTTTGTAGCAAACAAGTCATGCCAGACTAATCTAATTTCCTTCTATAATGGAGTCACTGACTGGGTGGATCAGGGAAATGCGGTAGCCATAGTACATTTCAAGTTCGGGATTTAAAAGGCTATGGTTAGATGGATTCATAACTGGCTCAGTGATCGTACTCAAAGAGTGGTAATAAATGATGTCACATTCAATTGAAAGAGTGTTACAAGTGGGGTATCACAAGGTTTTTTTCTAGCCCCAGTGTTGTTCAACATTTTTATAAATGATATAGATAAGGGAACTGAAGGTAAACTGATCAAATTTGCAGACGATGCAAAGCTAGGAGGGATAGCAAGCACTAGAGAAGACAAATAAATGATTCAGAAGTATCTAACTAAGCTTCAACAGTGGACAGCAACTAATAGAATAGTATTTAACAAAAAGGAATGCAAGATTCTACATCTGTGCAAGAAAACGAAAATTACATCTACAGAATGGGAGGAATAGAAATAAGCAACAGCACGTGTGGAAAAGACTTGGGTATACTAATAGTTCACAGACTGCACATAAGTTAACAGTGTGATGCAGCAGCTCAAAAGGCAAACACAGTTATAGCATGTATTAAAGAAGCAGTCTAGATCACATCAATTATCCCCCCACTACTACTTAGTCAGGCCTCATCTGGAATACTGTGTCCTGTACTGGGCACCACATTTTAAAAAAGACATTGAAAAACTGGAGTAAGTTCAGACAAGAGCTACCAGGATGGTGAGCAAACTGCAAACTATGTCCTACAAGGAACAGTTAAATTATGTGAGAATGTTTAGCTTGCAAAAAAGAAGGCTAAGAGGAGACTTAATAGCTGTTTACAAATATCTGAAGGGATATCACCGTATAGAGGGATCATTTTTATTCTCATTTGCACATGGAAACATGAGAAGCAAGAGAATGAAACTGAAAAAGCGAAGATGTAGATAAAATATTTGAAAGAAAAAAAATGTTGACAGCGAGGGTGATCAATGAGTGGAACAGGCTGCCACGAGAGGTGGTGAGTCCTCATTCAATGGAAGTCTTCAATCAGAAACTGGACAGATGTCTATCTGAGATGGTTTAGCGAATCCTTCATTGAGCAGGGAGTTGGATACAACAACACTGGAGGTCCCTTACAACTCTAACGTTCTATGATACTATAATTCTTTGACTCTAGGTCTCCCAATGCAAGCTACTATATACCTCATTGTCTCCTGCCACAGGTAACTCTCCATCTCAGGCCACATAACCAGTTTGCATTCAGACACAGTTTCTATGGCGGACACAGGTAATGCTATTTTCACCACAGGCTTTCTGGGGGCGTGAAAACTATCAATAACTGCAGGACACTGTAGGGCGTCACTCAGAGTGCTTGTGCAAGGTCAATGATTGAATGTATTTCTCCACTCAATACTTTTGATAACTATTCAATTCTCTGCATGTTAGCAGACTGAGCTCTGTCACACACTTCTCTGTATGATCTGTGTAGACCAGGGTTCCCCAATTCCAGTCCTCAAGGCACACCAACAGATCATGTTTTCAGGATTTCCTTAGTATTGCTCAGGTGATAATTGCTTCACCTGTGCCATACAAAGGAAATCCTGAAAACATGATCTGTTGGTGGGCCTTGAGGACTGGAATTGGGGAACCCTGGTCGGTGTAGATGACTAGTCTGGCTTAATATAACTAGGAAAAATAAAATGTCACTTAAACTAGCATAGATCTGATTCCAGCTGACCCATTCCATGTTCTGGGCCACTGTAGGAAATGTCTTATTAACCCACAACTCCATTTCTTTCAGGATTAAAAAGGCCAAAAAGCGTATTATTCACTGCCATACCTATCATTCATTTAGTTGCAGTAACAATAAAACAAAGAATAGACTCCAAAATATATAAAATATTTTTTTTGTGTCTTTCAGATGACAAACTGTTGAGGAAAAAAATTTTAAGGCCAGGTCGTGGTGAAGATTCAATACCACTCCCTGGTCAACAAGTAACTGTCTACCTTATGGGAATTTTGGAAGATGGAAGTCTGGTGGAAAAAGATCCTAAACTGTCCTTTGTTCTGGATGAAGGTGATGTTATACAGGTAAAGCTATGTAAAATTCAACAACTCCTGTTTATGACCAAGCAATGAACCGATCTGTATGCTCACAGAAAATGATAAGTCCAGACAGACTCCCATTTATCCATAATGGGTTCCACTGGGACTGATAAAGGGGTGGTCCACTACTGTACTTGAATCACTACTTCTTTAATGCTGCTTTTCCCCATGTAAATAAAACAATGCATCAAAGCCATCCCCTTAGCTAGTTAATAAAACTTGGGTGACACCATAGCATTTTTCTATTTTATTTATTTATTTTTTAACTGTATACATGTACTATAAACTACACATGCACTGCATTAATTATATATGACACTGACATCTTTCTATTGATCTATTCGATGTATATATTTATTCTATTGTTTCTATTCTGATGGGTCAAACTGTGAATTTACTGTACTTGGCTGATGAAATGTCGGGTTTCCTATGAAATAACGTAGTAACATAGTTAGCAAGGCCGAAAAAAGACATTGATACTGCCACCTGATGAAGACGGAATTGTTCCGTCGTAGCATGTTGTGGATTCAATAAACGAAGATATTTTTAATCACCTCATCTGAGTCCTTCGCGCTCCTTCCTGACTTGAGTATTTGCACCTGAAAAAAGACATTAGTCCATCCAGTTCAGCCTGTATTCCGTCAGAATAAATCCCCAGATCTACATCCTTCTAAAGAACCTAATAACTGTAAAGCCCCCGTTACACACTGCGATATCGCTAGCAATATCGCTGCAAAGTCACCGATTTTGTGACGTTATAGCGATATTGCTAGCGATATCGCTGCATGTGATACTTACCTCCGACCGGCTCCCCCGCTGGTAATTGCTGATCGCGCGAGAAGCTGCTGGATCATTTCTCGTCGGGCGCTTCCTGCGGCGCTTCCTGCTGTGACGACGAGCGACGCGTGGAGCCGGGTGGGAGGACGCAGGATCGCCATGTCTGACAGGTAAGTAGCGATCCCCGTCCCCAGCGATGTCGCTGGTGAGATCTGCCTGTGTGGCAGCTCACTAGCGACCACCCAGCGATACACCAGCGATCCTGACCACGTCATATCGCTAGTCGGGATCGCTGGTGCATCGCTAGGTGTAACGGTACCCTAAGATACAATATTGTTGCGCTTCAGGAAGACATCCAGGCCTCTCTTGAACCCCTCGAGTGAGTTCGCCATTACCACCTCCTCAGGCAGGGAATTCCAGATTCTCACTGACCTAACAGTAAAGAATCCTCTTCTATGTTGGTTGAAAAAACCTTTTCTCCTCCAGACGAAGAGAATGCCCCCTTGTGACCGTCACCTTCCTTGGTATAAACAGATCCTCAGAGAGATATTTGTATTGTCCCCTTATATACTTAGATGGGTGAGTAAAAATCGGATGGCACAAGCATGGACCGTTTGCCATGTGATTTTTTTTTTTCTCGCATGCAATGACTTGCATTGGCGAGTCCGATTTTTTTATCGGATTGCACTTGTCCATCTTAAACGTAGATGAGTATGAGCCCTAAAGGCATTGTCTGGGCTTATCATGAAAGTCTGTAGTCGTTCTATGTGACTGCAGATTTGTGAGCTCTCCTATCGCGTGCAGCGCACACTGTGAAGATTCTCTGATGCTGGCGTCTAGATTGAGCCACATTCTGAATAGACATGTGCGGCCTCGCTCTATGCAAGTGAAGTAAGAGAAGCTGCACACGCCTAGTTGTAATATGGATGGGAGTATGTCTATCACATATGTACGAGCACATGACTGGTCGATCTCACTGCTGGCACTGGAGAATCCTCACAACACGCCTTGCAAAGATTCACAAGTCTGCAGTCACATACAGTTGTGGCCAAAAGTATTGACACCCCTGCAATTCTGTCAGATAATACTCAGTTTCTTCCTGAAAATGATTGTAAACACAAATTCTTTGGTATTATTATCTTCATTTAATTTGTCTTAAATGAAAAAACACAAAAGAGAATGAAGCAAAAAGCAAAACATTGATCATTTCACACAAAACTCCAAAAATGGGCCAGACAAAAGTATTGGCAGCCTCAGCTTAACCCCTTCACCCCCAAGGGTGGTTTGCACGTTCATGACCGGGCCAATTTTTACAATTCTGACCACTGTACCTTTATGAGGTCATAACTCTGGAACGTTTCCATGGATCCCGGTGATTCTGACACTGTTTTCTCGTGACATATTGTACTTCATGTTAGTGGTAAAATTTCATTCAAATAACTTGCGTTTATTTGTGAGAAAAACGGAAATTTGGCGAAAATTATAAAAATTTCGCAATTTTCCAACTTTGAATTTTTATGACCTTAAATCACAGAGATACGGCACACAAAAAACTTGATAACTAACATTTCCCACATGTTTACTTTACATCAGCACAATTTTGGAACCAAAATTTTTTTTTGTTAGGAAGTTATAAGGGTTAAAAGTTGACCAGCGATTTCTCATTTTTACAACACCATTTTATTTTTAGGACCACATCACATTTGAAGCCACTTTGAGGGGTCTATATGATAGAAAATACCCAAAAGTGACTCCATTCTAAAAACTGCACCCCTTAAGGTGCTCAAAACCACATTCAAGAAGTTTATTAACCCTTTAGGTGCGTCACAGGAATTTTTTTGAATATTGAAAAAAAAATGAACATCTAACTTTTTTTCATAAAAAAAATACTTCAGGTTCAATTTTTTTTATTTTACCAAGGGTAACAGGAGAAATTGAACTGCAAAAGTTATTGTGCAATTTGTCCTGAGTACGCAGATACCTGATATGTGGGGGGGAACGACTGTTTCGGCGCATGGCAGAGCTCAGAATGGAAGGAGCGCCATTTGACTTTTTCAATGCAAAATTGGCTGGAATTCAGATTGGACGCCATGTCACGTTTGGAGAGTCCCTGATGTACCTAAACAGTGGAAACCCCCTACAAGTGACCCCATTTTGGAAACTAGACCCCCCCAAGGAACTTATCTAGATATGTGGTGAGAACTTTGAACCCACAAGGGCTTTACAGAAGTTTATAACGTACAGCGGTACAATTAAAAAATCATATTTTTTCCACAAAAATTATCTTTTCACCCCAATTTTTATTTTCCCAAGGGTAACAGGACCCTAAAAGTTATTGTGCAATTTGTCCTGAGTACGCTGATACCCCACATGTGGGGGTAAACCACTATTTGGGCGCATGGCAGAGCTCGGAAGGGAAGCAGCGCCATTTGACGTTTTTGGCTGGAATTGAGATCGGACACGATGTCGCGTTTGGAAAACCCCTGATGTACCAAAACAGTGGAAACCCCCAACAAATGACACCATTTTGGAAACTAGACCCCCTAAGGAACTTATCTAGATGTGTGGTGAGAACTTTGAACCCCCATGGGCTTCACAGAAGTTTATAACATAAAGCCATACAATTAAAAAATCATATTTTTTCCACAAAAATGATCTTTTCACCCTCAATTCTTATTTTTCCAAGGGTAACAGGACCCTAAAAGTTATTGTGCAATTTGTCCTGAGTACGCTGATACCCCACATGTGGGGGTAAACCACTATTTGGGCGCATGGCAGAGCTCGGAAGGGAAGCAGCGCCATTTGACGTTTTGGGCTGGAATTGAGATCGGACACCATATCGCGTTTGGAAAACTCCTGATGTACCAAAACAGTGGAACCCCCCCACAAATGACACCATTTTGGAAACTAGACCCCCTAAGGAACTTATCTAGATGTGTGGTGAGCACTTTGACCCCCCCAGTGCTTCACAGAAGTTTATAACACCCGGGCGTGAAAATAAAAAATTCATATTTTTTCCACAAACATGATCTTTTAGTCACCATTTTTTTATTTTCCCAAGGGTACCAGGAGAAATTGGACCCCAAAAGTTGTTGTCCAATTTGTCCTGAGTATGCTGATACCCCATATGTGGGAGAAAACTACTGTATGGGCACACGTCGGGGCTCGGAAGGGAAGTAGTGACGTTTTGGAATGCAGACTTTGATGGAATGGTCTGCGGGTGTCATGTTGCCTTTGGAGAGCCCCTAATGTACCTAAACAGTGGAAACCCCCCACAAATGACACCATTTTGTATACTAGACCCCCCAAGGAACTTATCTAGATGTGTGGTGAGCACTTTGAACCCCCCAGTGCTATCACAGAAGTTTACAACACCCGGGCGTGAAAATAAAAAATTCTTATTTTTTCCACAAACATGATCTTTTAGTCACCATTTTTTTATTTGCCCAAGGGTACCAGGAGAAATTGGACCCCAAAAGTTGTTGTCCAATTTGTCCTGAGTATGCTGATACCCCATATGTGGGAGAAAACTACTGTATGGGCACACGTCGGGGCTCGGAAGGGAAGTAGTGACGTTTTGGAATGCAGACTTTGATGGAATGGTCTGCGGGTGTCATGTTGCCTTTGGAGAGCCCCTAATGTACCTAAACAGTGGAAACCCCCCACAAATGACACCATTTTGTATACTAGACCCCCCAAGGAACTTATCTAGATGTGTGGTGAGCACTTTGAACCCCCCAGTGCTTCACAGAAGTTTACAACGCCCGGGCGTGAAAATAAAAAATTCGTATTTTTTCCACAAACATGATCTTTTAGTCACCATTTTTTTATTTGCCCAAGGGTACCAGGAGAAATTGGACCCCAAAAGTTGTTGTCCAATTTGTCCTGAGTATGCTGATACCCCATATGTGGGAGAAAACTACTGTATGGGCACACGTCGGGACTCGGAAGGGAAGTAGTGACGTTTTGGAATGCAGACTTTGATGGAATGGTCTGCGGGTGTCATGTTGCCTTTGGAGAGCCCCTAATGTACCTAAACAGTGGAAACCCCCCACAAATGACACCATTTTGTATACTAGACCCCCCAAGGAACTTATCTAGATGTGTGGTGAGCACTTTGAACCCCCCAGTGCTTCACAGAAGTTTACAACGCCCGGGCGTGAAAATAAAAAATTCGTATTTTTTCCACAAACATGATCTTTTAGTCACCATTTTTTTATTTGCCCAAGGGTACCAGGAGAAATTGGACCCCAAAAGTTGTTGTCCAATTTGTCCTGAGTATGCTGATACCCCATATGTGGGAGAAAACTACTGTATGGGCACACGTCGGGACTCGGAAGGGAAGTAGTGACGTTTTGGAATGTAGACTTTGATGGAATGGTCTGCGGGTGTCATGTTGCCTTTGGAGAGCCCCTAATGTACCTAAACAGTGGAAACCCCCCACAAATGACCCCATTTTGAAAACTAGACCCACTAAGGAACATATCTAGATGTGAGGTGAGCACTTTGAACCCCCAAGGGCTTCACAGAAGTTTATAATGCCAGGGCATGAAAATAAAAAAATCGTATTTTTTCCACAAACATGATCAATTAGTCCCCAATTTTTTCATTTTCCCAAGGGTAACAGGAGAAATTGGACCCCAAAAGTTGTTGTCCAATTTGTCCTGAGTACGCTGACACCCCATATGTGGGAGAAAACTACTGTATGGACACACGTCGGGGCTCGGAAGGGAAGTAGT
The DNA here is from genome assembly GCF_039654945.1 of Dendrobates tinctorius. NCBI lineage: Eukaryota > Metazoa > Chordata > Amphibia > Anura > Dendrobatidae > Dendrobates > Dendrobates tinctorius. Next base: position 38,665,261 of record NW_027361690.1, read on the forward strand.
GACGTTTTGGAATGCAGACTTTGATGGAATGGTCTGCGGGTGTCATGTGCGTTTGGAGAGCCCCGATGTACCTAAACTATTGAAACTCCCCACAAGTGACCCCATTTAGGACACTAGACCCCCCACGGAACTTATCTAGATGTGTGGTGAGCACTTTGAACCCCCAAGTGCTTCACAGAAGTTTATAACACTCGGACGTGAAAATAAAAAAATCATTTTTTTCCACAAAAATGATATTTTTGCCCCCAATTTTTTATTTTCCTAAGGGTAACAGGAGAAATTGGACCCCAAAAATTGTTTTGCAATTTGTCCTGAGTAGGCTGATACCCTACTTGTGGGGGTAAAACACTGTTTGGGCGCATAGCAGAGCTTGGAAGGGAAGGAGCACCATTTGACTTTTTCAACTCAGAATTGGCTGGAATTGAGATCAGATGCCATGTTGCATTTGGAGAGCCCCTGATGTGCCCAAACAGTGGAAACCCCCAATTCTAACTCCAACCCGAACCCCAACACGCCCCTAGCCCTAACCCTAGCCCTAACCCTAGCCCTAGCCCTAACCCTAACCCTACCCCAACACACCCCTAGCCCTAACCCTAATGGAAAAATGGAAATAAATACATTTTTTTTATTTTATTATTTTTCCCTAACTAAGGGGGTGATAACGGGGGGTTTGATTTACTATTTATGGCGGTTTTTATGTTTGGCGGCTGTCGCATGCTAAAAGACGCTTTTTATTGTAAAAATAGTTTTTGCATCACCACATATTGAGAGCTATAATTTTTCCGTATTTTGACCCACTGAGTCATGTGAGGTCTTATTTTTTGCGGGACGAGTTGACATTTTTATTGGTACCATTTTCGGGCACGTGAAATTTTTTGATCGCTTTTTATTCCGATTTTTGGGACGCAGAATGAACAAAAACCAGCGTTTCATGAATTTCTTTTGGGGGGGGTGCGTTTACACCGTTCCGCGTGCGGTAAAATTGATAAAGCGGTTTTATTCTTCGGGTCAGTACGGTTACAGCGATACCTCATTTAGGTCGTTTTTTTATGTTTTTGTCGGTTTTATGCAATGAAAACTAGTTTATATAAAAAATAATTATTTTTGCATCGCTTTATTCAGCGAGCTATAACTTTTTTATTTTTTCGCTGATGATGCTGTGTGGTGGCTCGTTTTTTGCGGGACAAGATGACATTTTCAGCGGTACCATGGATATTTATATGCGTCTTTTTGATCGCGCGTTATTACACTTTTTGTTTGGCGGTATGATAATAAATCATTATTTTTTGCTTCGTTTTTTATTTTTATTTTTTAAGGGGTTCGCTAAAGGGGTTAACTAATGGGACAGTTTTTTAGGGCGGCTCGTTACGGACGCGGCGATACCTAATATGTGTACTTTTATTGTTGTTTTTTTTTATTATTTCCAAAAAATGGATTTATTGGGGGAATATTTTTTTTTTTTTTCTAATTTATTTGGCGATTTTTTTTAAATTATTTTTACACTTTTTTTTATTTTTTTTTTTACTTTATTAAATAGTCCCAGGTGGGACATCACTGTCCTGTGACAGATCGCTGATCTGTCACATCACAGATCACTGTGACAGATCAGCGATCTGACACAGGCAGTGCAGAAGGCTTCCTCATGCCTGCGCTTTGCAGGCACTGAGGAAGCCAACTTCCGCAGGCCCCCGAAGGCCCCCGTCGCCATCTTGGATTTGGGGGCCTGGAGGAAGGGAGTCCCCCGCAGCAGCGCTGCAAATTGCGCTGCCGTGGGGGGCTCAGGGAAGCACGGAGGGAGTCCCCTCCCTGCCGATGCTTCCCTTTAACCCCCGGTACACCGCGATCGTGTTTGATCGCGGTGTGCAAGGGGTTAACGTGTCGGGGGCGGTCCGTGACCGCCCCTGACACATTGTGCCGGGTGTCAGCTGTGATAATCAGCTGACACCCGGCCGCGATCAGCGGCGCTCACCACGTGGGCGCCGCTGATCGCGCCGACGTACTATCCCGTCCCCGGTCATACGGGCCCGGGTACCGTGGATGGGATAGTACGTCGGATGGCAGAAAGGGGTTAATACTTGGTTGCACAACCTTTAGCCAAAATAACTGCGACCAACCGCTTCCGGTAACCATCAATGAGTTTCTTACAATGCTCTGCTGGCATTTTAGACCATTCATCTTTGGCAAACTGCTCCAGGTCCCTGATATTTGAAGGGTGCCTTCTCCAAACTGCCATTTTTCGATCTCTCCACAGGTGTTCTATGGGATTCAGGTCTGGACTCATTGCTGGCCACCTTATAAGTCTCCAGTGCTTTCTCTCAAACCATTTTATAGTGCTTTTTGAAGTGTGTTTTGGGTCATTGTCCTGCTGGAAGACCCATGACCTCTGAGGGAGACCCATCTTTCTCACACTGGGCCCTACATTATGCTGCAAAATTTGTTGGTAGTCTTCTGACTTCATATGCCATGCACACGGTCAAGCAGTCCAGTGCCAGAGGCAGCAAAGCAACCCCAAAATATCAGGGAACCTCCTCCATGTTTGACTGTAGGGACCGTGTTTTTTTCTTTGAATGCCTCTTTTTTTCTCCTGTAAACTCTATGTTGATGCCTTTGCCCAAAAAGCTCTACTTTTGTCTCATCTGACCAGAGAACATTCTTCCAAAACGTTTTAGGCTTTTCCAGGTAAGTTTTGGCAAACTCCAGCTTGGCTTTTTTATGTCTCGGGGTAAGAAGTGGGGTCTTCCTGGGTCTCCTACCATACAGTCCCTTTTCATTCAGATGCCGACGGATAGTACGGGTTGACACTGTTGTACCCTCAGACTGCAGGGCAGCTTGAACTTGTTTGGATGTTAGTCGAGGTTCTTTATCCAACATCCGCACAATCTTGCATTGAAATCTCTTGTCAATTTTTCTTTTCCATCCACATCTAGGGAGGTTAGCCACAGTGCCATGGGCTTTAAACTTCTTGATGACACTGCGCACAGTAGACACAGGAACATTCAGGTCTTTGGAGATGGACTTGTAGCCTTGAGATTGCTCATTCTTCCTCACAATTTGGTTTCTCAAGTCCTCAGACAGTTCTTTGGTCTTCTTTCTTTTCTCCATGCTCAATGTGGTACACACAAGGACACAGGACAGAGGTTGAGTCAACTTTAATCCATGTCAACTGGCTGCAAGTGTGATTTAGTTATTGCCAACACCTGTTAGGTGCCACAGGTAAGTTACAGGTGCTGTTAATTACACAAATTAGAGAAGCATCACATGATTTTTCGAACAGTGCCAATACTTGTGTCCACCCTCTTTTTTATGTTTGGTGTGGAATTATATCCAATTTGGCTTTAGGACAATTCTTTTTGTGTTTTTTCATTTAAGACAAATTAAATGAAGATAATAATACCAAAGAATTTGTGTTTGCAATCATTTTCGGGAAGAAACTGAGTATTATCTGACAGAATTGCAGGGGTGTCAATACTTTTGGCCACAACTGTACAGACTGCAGACAACCCATTTAATGGAGTGTATTACTTAGCACAATATTATTTCGGCACATAACTGGAGATTTTAAAAAATGCAAGCAAAATACGTGAAGATACTCATACGACATCCAAATAGTTCACTACTTTCACATTGTTTTAACTGTTAAATTCTTGTATCCCGCATATCTAACTAAGGTCATGTTTTGTGTATACAGGCTTTAGAGTTGGGTGTTCGATCAATGCAGCTCGGAGAAGTGGCATTTCTACTGACAAATGGCCTTTATGCCTTCGGCCTTCTAGGAAGGTATTTATTTTAATGCACATCATTGAATATTCACAATAAATTGGGGCTTCCATATGACATTCATTTTGGGCAATAATAAATAACCAGAGGCGAGTTTCACAGATGTTATCAGCAAGAAAGCTGATAACTGACATTTGTCATTGCATTTACACCCAGCGTTTTGCTCAACATGGAACATTTCCTTGTTGTAAATGTGACCACCAAATGTATCAATGTTTTCCATTATTTAATACACCATTTTAGTGCCTTCACCAAAATGTAAAAACTGAGTGTCGTGGTTAACCCCTTGATAGGAAGTATGACTTATTTATGAATGCATTTTTATAAGAGAATTGCAAAAAAGTCATATTTTATGTCAAATTTATCATTAAGGTGCGATATTTCATATATTTTCAGTTGTGGCAAAAGTTTGTAACATTTGCCCACCATTCCAGCTGATGTATTAATGCTGTTTTTCTGTGGGTAAGGACAGATTGGGCAGCACTGATGCAGCCACAATAGTTCTGAAACTGAGGGTTAATGGCTGTATGATTTTGCAAGACAATTGCTATTTTACCTGCAAAGGCAGCAGTAATGGCTCTGGGTGAAATAGTTTTTTTCTGGCAAAATCATGCACCTTTTTAACAATCAAATTTAGAATTGCAGTGGCAGTAACCCACAACATTTCTGCTGCATAACGATTGCATCAGCATGCACTTGTCTTTCGTATATCAGGCACCATCAGATCCCAAATGGAACTTATAAATTGCATCCAATTTTTACGGATATATTACCCTTATTAACCAAGGATATTGCATTTGATCAAGTGCATTACAAAATGTTGATGTATAAGTATTAATGTCGCGCAGACGTAACAACTTTACCCCCAAGGGTGGTTTGCATGTTAATGACCGGGTGTTATGAATGGGTCACCGAGGAGGAAAACAAGAGCAAGCTAAGTCACAGAAAACCGGAGAGGTTGGTAACTACGCGGATTGCAGACCCCTGATCCTAACTACACAACTAACAGCAGCCGTGGAGAGTACCTACGATGATTCTAGACGCCTTGTCACAGCCGGAGGACTAAATAAGCCTAAAGCAAGAAAAGGGGAAATCTAAACTGCCCCAGAGCAGACCCCAAAGGAATAGACAGCCCCCACACATGTATTGACGGTGAGACAAGATGAAAGCACAAACACAGGTAGGAAAATAGGCTGAGCAAACGATGGGGTCCACACTTACTAGAAAGGACAGGAAAGGAAAGATACTGTCTGCAATCATGCCAAAAAACCCTGCAAAAATGTCCAACACTTCTGATGGCAAAAAATACCCTGAAGTCACTAGACTTCTCCCACTATATCAGCACTCTGGCATATTCTGAGAACAGAGCAAAAAGAGGCCAATATCTAATAAGGGACAAAAAGCAAACTAGCACATACAATGACATAAGAGTGGAAATTCAGCACAGCTCCAGCCAGGGCTGGCTGACCACACAAAAAACTGAACAGACCAAACCAAATCAAATGTGAACATAAGCAGAGAACAACTTAGCTTGAGAAGGCTGGAACTGAGCTGGAAACTAAGACCTCAGGAGGCAGGAAAAATCACCAGCATGGGAATAGGGAGTCGGCTATCTTAAATCCAGTCTGAGACTCCAGGTGTCCACTCCTCATCCTCATTATCAGGTGGCAGGTCTCTGCCAATCAGATCAGCTTCATTACCTCCTGCCACCACCAGAGGGAGCCTGGAAAGAGAACTCACAACTCCTCTGTCAGCACAACCAGCTCCCTCGCCAGAAATCAGAGGCAGACCAGAAAATGAGTTCACAACACCAGGCCAATTTTTACAATTCTGACCACTGTCCCTTTATGAGGTAATAACTCTGGAACGCTTCCATGCATCCTGGTGATTCTGACATTGTTCTCTCATGACATATTGTACTTCATGATAGTGGTAAAATTTCTTTGATATGACTTGCATTTATTTGTGAAAAAAATGGAAATTGGGCGAAAATTTGGAAAATTTCACAATTTTCCAACTTTGAATTTTCATGCCTTTAAATCACAGATATATGTCACACAAAATACTTAATAAGTAACATTTCCCACATGTTTACTTTACATCAGCACTATTTGCAACCAAATTTTTTTTTTTAGGAAGTTATAAGGGTTAAAAGTTGACCAGCGATTTCTCATTTTTAAAACACCATTTTTTTTAGGGACCACATCACATTTGAAGTCACTTTGAGGGGTCTATATGATAGAAAATGCCCAAAAGTGACATCATTCTAAAAACTGCACCCCTGAAGGTGCTCAAAACCACATTTAAGAAGTTTATTAACCCTTTAGGTGCTTCGCAGGAATTTTTAGAAAATGAACATTTAAATTTTTTTTCACAAAAAATTTACTTCAGATCCAATTTGTTTTATTTTACCAAGGGTAACAGGAGAAATTGGACCCCAAAAGTTGTTGTACAATTTGTCCTGAGTACACTGATACTCCAATATATGCAGGTAAACCACTGTTTGGGTGCATGGCAGAGCTCAGAAGGGAAGGAGCGCCGTTTGACTTTTCAATGCAAAATTGGCTGGAAATGAGATCGGACACCATGTCTCCATGTCGCGTTTGAAGAGCCCCTGATGTGCCTAAACAGTGGAAACCCTCCACACATGACACCATTTTGTAAAGTAGACCCCCTAATGAACTTATCTAGATGTGTGGTGAGCACATTGAACCCACAAGTGCTTCACAGAACTTTATAACGTAGAGCCGTAAAAAATCATATTTTTTTCACAAAAATGATCTTTTCACCCACATTTTTTTTTATTTTCCCAAGGGTAATAAGAGAAATTGGACTCCAAAAGTTGTTGTGCAATTTGTCCTGAGTATGCTGATACCTCATATGTCAGAGCTCGGAAGGGAAGGAGCACCGTTTGATTTTTTCAATGTAGAAATGGCTAGAATTGAGATCTGATGCCATTTCGCATTTGAAGAGCCCCTGATGTGCCTAAACAGTGGAAACCCACCAATTCTAACTCTAACCCTAATCCCAACACACCCCTAACCCTAATCCCAACCCTAGCCATAAGCCTAACCACAAACCTAACCTTAACACACCCCTAACCCTAATCTCAATCCCAACCCATACCCTAATCCCAACCGTAACCGTAATCCAAACCCTAACCCCAACTCTAGCCCCAACCCTAACACTAACTTTAGCCCCAACCCTAACCCTGTTATGATTGGGTCACCGAGGAGGAAAGCAAGACCAAGCTAAGCCACAGAAAACCAGAGAGGTTGGTAACTAAGCAGATTGCAGACACCTGATCCTATCCACACAACTAGCAGTAGCCGTGGAGTGTACCTACGATGATTCTAGACGCCTCGACACAGCCGGAGAACTAAATAAGCCTAAAGCAAGAAAGTGGAAATCTAAACTGCCCTAGAGCAGACCCCAAAGGAATAGATAGCCCCCAAACATATTGTCGGTGAGACAAGATGAAAACACAAAGGCAGGTAGGAAAATAGGCTGAGCAAACGATGGGGCCTGTTAGGAATGGGTCACCGAAGAGAAAAAAACAAAACAAGCTTAGTCACAGAAAACCAGAGAGGTTGGTAACTATGCAGATTGCAGATCCCTGATCATAACCACACAACTATCAGCAGCCGTGGAGCGTACCTACAATGGTCCTAGACGATTCGTCACAGCCGGAGGACTAAATAAGCCTGAAGCAAGAAAAGGGGAAAACTAACTGCCCCAGAGCAGACCCCAAAGGAAAGACAGCCCCCACACATGTATTGACGGTGAAACAAGATGAAAGCACAAACACATGCAGAAAAATAGGCTGAGCAAACAATGGGGCCCAAACTAACTAGAAAGGATAGGAAAGGAAAGACAATGTCTGCAATCTGCAAAAAACCTACAAAAATAAAGTCCAACACTTCTGATAGCAAAATTAACCCTGAAGTCACTAGTCCACTATATCAGCACTCTGAAATATTCTGAGACAGAGCAAAAAGAGGCCAATCTAATAAGGGACAAAAAGCAAATTGGCAAATACAGATAAATAAGAGTGGAAATTTAGCACAGCCCCAGCCGGGGCTGGCTGACCACACTGAATTGACCAACAAAATCAAGTGTGAACATTAGCAGAAATATTTAGCTTTAGATGACTGGAACAGAGCTGAAAACCAAGACCTGCCAAGCCAGAAGGAATCACCAGCACCAGAATAGGGCGTCGGCTGTCTTAAATCCAGTCTGAGATTCCTGAGGTCCAATCGTCATCCTCATTTTCAGGTGGCAGATCTCTACTTATTAAATCAGCCTCACTACATCCTGTTACCACCAGAGGGAGCCTGGAAGCAGAACTCACAACTGGTGGACCAGAAAATGAACTCACAACAGTACCCCCCCTTGAGGAGGGGTCACCGAACCCTCATCCACGCCACCAGGCCGATCAGGATGGGCCCGGTGAAAAGCACGAACCAATCTATTGGCATGAATATCAGAGGCAGAGACCCAGGAATTATCCTCCTGGCCATAACCCTTCCATTTGACCAAAAACTGGAGTCTCCATCTAACCAAACGAGAATCCAATATTTTCTCTACCTCATATTCCACATTGCCTTCAACCAACACAGGGTCAGGAGGTGCTGCCATAGGAACCACTGGCTCAACAAACCTCTTCAACAGAGATTTGTGAAATACGTTATGGATCTTGAACGTAACTGGAAGAGCCAATCGAAACGAAACAGGATTAAGAATCTCCAAAATCTTATAAGGTCCAATAAATCTTGGCTTAAATTTTGGAGATGCAACCTTCATAGGAATATTCTTAGACGACAACCAAACCATAACACCCACTTTAAACCGGGGACCAATGGTCCTATGCCGGTTGGAAAATCGCTGGGCCTTTTCCTGAGAGAGTGACAACTTATCCACCACTTGGTCCCATATCTGCTGCATTCTCTCAACCACAGTGTCCACACCTAGGCAGGACGAAGATTCCACTTGCCCTGAAGAGAATCGAGGATGAAACCCAAAATTACAGAAAAAGGGTGACATCAAAGTGGCAGAACTAGCTCTATTGTTCAGTGCGAATTCGGCCAAGGGCAAAAATGAGACCAAATCATCCTGATCAGCAGATATAAAACATCTCAAATAAGACTCCAAGGTCTGGTTTGTTCTCTCAGTCTGTCCATTGGTCTGGGGATGGAACGCGGAGGAGAAGGATAACTGAAATCCCAGATTGGAACAAAAGGTTTTCCAGAATCTGGAAACAAACTGGACTCCTCTGTCAGATACAATGTTCTCAGGAATCCCGTGCAAGCGAACCACCTGTTGCAAAAACAGGGGCACCAACTCAGAGGAAGATGGCAACTTTGGGAGTGGTACAAAATGGACCATCTTCGAAAATCTATCACAAATCACCCAGATAACAGTCATTCTCTGAGAGACAGGAAGATCAGAAATAAAATCCATTGAGATATGGGTCCATGGCCTCTTGGGCACCGGCAGGGGCATCAGCAACCCACTAGAACGAGAACAGGGTTTAGACCGAGAACAAGTCCCACAGGACTGTACAAAATTCCTGACGTCACGAGATAAGGCAGGCCACCAAAAAGACCGACTCACCAAATCTCTGGTACGAAAAATACCTGGATGACCAGCCAATGCGGAGCAATGAATTTCAGACATCACTTTCTTTCTCCACTGGTCAGGAACATACAATTTTCCCATAGGGCAACGCTCAGGTTTATCCTCCTGAAATTCCTCCAGGGCGTGTCTCAAATCGGGCGAAATGGCAGAAAGAACTACCCCGTCACCTAGAATGGCAGTAGGCTCGGTCACATAAAGAGAAACCGCAAAAAAACTCCCAGAAAGGGCGTCTGCCTTAACATTCTTAGTGCCCGGAAGAAAAGAGACCACAAAATTAAAATGCGTGAAAAACAAGGCCCATCTAGCCTGTCTAGGATTCAAGCGTTTGGCCGACTCCAGATAAATCAAATTCTTGTGATCGGTGAGGACCACAACTTGATGTCTAGCTCCCTCCAACCAATGTCTCCACTCCTCAAATGCCCTTTTCATGGCCAACAATTCCCGATTCCCCACGTCATAGTTGTGTTCAGATGGGGAGAACTTTCGAGAAAAGAAGGCACAGGGATTGATCTTAGAAGTCACAGGGTCTTTTTGGGACAAAACAGCTCCTGCACCAATCTCAGAAGCATCTACCTCCACCTGAAATGGAAATGAGACATCAGGTTGCCGTAAAACTGGAGCTGAAGTAAATCTTTGCTTAAGCTCCTGAAATGATGAGACAGCCTCAGGAGACCAATTCAGCACATCAGTGCCCTTCTTGGTCAGATCAGTCAGTGGTTTGGCAATTCCAGAAAAATTACCTATAAATTTACGATAGAAATTAGCAAAACACAAAAACTTCTGGAGGGCCTTCAAAGAAGTAGGCTGAACCCAATCATAAATGGCCTGTACCTTGGCTGGGTCCATTTCAATAGTCGATGGAGACAAGATAAATCCCAAAAATGAAATCCTCTGTACACCAAAGAGGCATTTTGATCCCTTAACAAACAGGGAATTCTCCCTTATAATCCGGAACACAGTCCGGACGTGTTCCACAGGAGAATCCCAATCACTAGAAAAGATCAAAATATCATCCAGATAGATGATCAAAAACTTATCCACAAAGTCACGGAAAATATCATTCATAAAGGACTGGAAGACAGAAGGGGCATTAGTGAGCCCAAAAGGCATCACCAGGTACTCAAAATGTCCCTCCAGAGTATTAAACGCCGTCTTCCATTCATCCCCGTGCTTGATGAAAATAAGATTATACGCCTCCCTGAGGTCAAGCTTAGTAAACCAGCAGGCACTCTTAACTCTGGAGAATAAATCAGACATCAGAGGTAACGGGTACTGATATTTAACCGTCATCTTGTTAAGGGAACGATAATCAATACACGGTCTTAATGAACCATCTTTCTTGGCCACAAAAAAAACCCAGCACCTAAAGGTGACAAGGATGGTCTAATATGACCCTTCTCCAACGACTCCTTAATAAGATAAGATAATCCTTTAAACGTCCCACCATGGGGAAATTCAGGATCGCATAGCATCATGTTCGGGTACTGATAAGTTGAAATGCCGACCCTTGGGAAATTTACACCCAGGCATCAACTCAATTGCACAGTCATAACTCCTATGAGGAGGCAAAGACGCAGACTTGCTCTCACTAAATACATCAAAAAAATCGGCTAGATAATCAGGAATATCATGAGACTGAGGAGAGGTGGAGAAAACAGGAGCGTCCCTAAAAACACACTGACAACCCCAACTCACCACAGACCCAGATTTCCAATCCAAAACTGGATTATGAGTTTGCAACCAGGGAAAACCCAGAACAATAGTAACATGCAAATTATGCAGCACCAAAAATTTAAAATTTTTTTGGTGGTCTGGGGCAACTCGCATTGTCACCTGGGTCCAAAACTGAGGTTTATTCTCCGCCAAAGGAGTAGCATCAATATGTGATGTCATGGGTGACTGGATACTCTGCCTCCAGCAGGGCGAATTTCTATGACACCCGTGACCCTGGATACACCGACTCCAGCAGGGCGAATTTACAGAGATAAGGGAAACACCAGGGAAACCGATACAATGGAGGGCCCTGCAATAGGGAATGGGGACGTGGAGTCAGTGTCTCTACACTCCTGACGGTCCTAGGCAGGTTCCGCACCCTGCGACGAGCAGGATACCTAAAAACCCTAGCTCGCCCTGCACCTATCCCTTTCTAATGAATTGGATGGTGCAAAAACTAATCCCACCACTGCACTAAAGCACACATAAGGAAAGTTACAAACAGGGAAAAACCACTTAGCTTTGCTCTGTTGCTATTGTTCCCAGCAACAGAGTCCAGCACCTGAGTGCAGCTTTCCTCCTGAATAGCTACTACTTCACCAAAGCTCTGTCAGAGCTGCAAGGAACTCCTCACTGTTGCTCCTTCCACACCAGGACTCTGACTGAGCTGCAAGGAACTCTTCTCTAGCTCTTTCCTCCAACCAAGGGTGGTTGGAAATGACCAATATCACCAACAGAGAGTGAGACCACCTGACTCTCCTTTATAGGCAAGAGCCAGAGCAATCACACCTGCTAGTAATTCCCGTTTAATAATACTAGCCACCACCGGGGGCAAAACTAGAACTAAAGACACCACTGTGTAATGACCCTAATGGCCACCGGGGGCAAAACTAACTTTAAGCAAATAGCTTAAAGGAAAAAAAAGGTTACATGTGCTTTTATCTGTCACAATCCAGCATGGATTGTGACACAATACCCCTCAAAGGGATAGGAGTCCGCAGGGGTGTCATAGGAAAACTACATTGTTTAGCAAACTTCAAAACCATCAGATTCAAAGCTGCTCCTGAATCTACAAAGGTCTTAGCGGAAAATGTAGATACGGAGCAGATCAGAGTAATTGCCAAAAGGAACTTAGGTTGTACACTGCCCACAGCAAATGTGTGCGCAAAACGTTTCTCTCGTTTAGGGCAGACAGGAATAGTACGAGAGGCGTCTCCACAGAAAAAACACAGCTTATTACGCCTTCTAAACTCCTGACGTTGCGCCCTAGACCAAACCCTATCACATTGCATGGGTTCAGACGTTTCTTCAAAAGGCAGCAACGCCTCTCGTGTAGTTTTACGTTCATGTAAACGCCGATCAACTTGAATGGCTAATGACATAGAATCGTCAAGACCAGAGAAAACAGGAAATCCCACCATAGTATCTTTTACGGTTTCTGACAAACCCTTCCAAAAGAGAGCTACCAAGGCACCATCATTCCAGGTAGTAAGGACCGCCCACTTTCGGAATTTTTGACAGTATAACTCTGCAGAATCCTGACCCTGGTTCAATGCCAATAGGGTTTTCTCAGCTTGATCAATAGCATTAGGTTCATCATACAACAACCCCAAGGCTTGAAAAAATGCGTCCACATTAGTCAGAATAGGATTTCCAGGTGTCAGAGAAAAAGCCCATCCTGTGGATCGCTGCGCAGCAAGGAGATGACAATTTTAACCTGCTGCACAGAGCTCCCCAATGAGTTAGGCTTCAAGGCAAGAAAAAGTTTACAATTATTCTTAAAATTCAAAAATTTAGACCGATCTCCAGAAAACACATCAGGAGTAGGGATTTTTGGTTCAACAGCAGGTGATTGAGCGAGATAGGCGGAAATTCCCTGCACTTCAGCAGCGAGCTGCTCAACACGATCAGACAATTTCTTAATCTCCATTAAAGAAAAATATCCTCCTACGGCCCCAGAGAAAAAGAAGAAAAAATATATATATATAAAAAAAAAAATTCTGACACTTTTTTTTTTTTACAATTCTCTCCTGCTTTTGAGTACCCTAGAATCTGCGGTTTAGGCTGGTGATTCTGTTATGATTGGGTCACCGAGGAGGAAAGCAAGACCAAGCTAAGCCACAGAAAACCAGAGAGGTTGATAACTAAGCGGATTGCAGACACCTGATCCTATCCACACAACTAGCAGTAGCCGTGGAGCGTACCTACGATGATTCTAGACGCCTCAACACAGCCGGAAAACTAAATAAGCCTAAAGCAAGAAAGTGGAAATCTAAACTGACCCAGAGCAGACCCCAAAGGAATAGATAGCCCCCAAACATATATTGTCGGTGAAACAAGATGAAAACACAAAGGCAGGTAGGAAAATAGGCTGAGAAAACGATGGGGCCCACACTAACTAGACAGGACAGGAAGGGAAAGACACTGTTTGCAATCACGCAAAAAAACCCTGCAAAAAATGTCCAACACGTCTGATAGAAAAATACTGAAGTCACTCGACTTCGCCCACTATATCAGCACTCTGGCATATTCTGAAAGCAGAGCAAAAAGAGGCCAATCTAATAAGGGACAAAAACAAACTGGCACAAGAAGTAACATAAGGATGGAAATTCAGCACAGCCCCAGCCGGGGCTGGCTGACCACACAAAACTGAATAGACAAAACCAAATCAAATGTGAACAATAGCAAAAGAACACTTTAGCTTGAGCATGCAGGGACTGAGCTGGAAACTAAGACCTTAGGAGGCAGGAAAAAATCACCAGCAGGGATAGAGGGAGTCGGCTGTCTTAAATCCAGTCAGAAACTCCAGATGTCCAATTGTCCTCCTCATTATCAGGTGGCAGGCCTCTGTTAATTAGATCAGATCCATTACCTCCTGTAACCACCAGATGGAGCCCGGAAAGAGAACTCGCAACCCCTCTGTCAATATAACCAGCTCCACTACCTTCACTAGTAACCAGAGGTAGGCCAGAAAGTGAATTCACAACACCTAACCCTAACTTTAGCTCTATCCCTAACCTTATCTTTAGCCCCAACCCTAACTTTAGCCCCAACCCTAATCCTAACTCTAGCCCAACTCTAACCCTAATGGGAAAATAGAAATAAATACATTTTTTTATTTTATTATTTTTCCCTAACTAAGAGGGTGAAAAAGGGTGGTTTGATTTGCTATTTAGTGGGTTTTTATGTTTGTCAGCTGTCACACACTAAGATTTTTATTGCAAAAAATAGTTTTTGCATCACCACATTTTGAGAGCTATAATTTTTCCATATTTTGCTCCACAGAGTCATGTGAGGTCTTGTTTTTTGCGGGACGAGTTGATGTTTTTATTGGTACCATTTTGGGCACATGACTTTTTTGATCGCTTTTAATTCCGATGTTTGGGAGACATAATGAGCAAAAAACAGCAATTCATGAATTTCTCTTGGGGGGCGTTTACACCGTTCCGCGTGTAGTAAAATTGATAATGCATTTTTATTCTTTGGGTCAGTACAATTACAGTGATACCTCATTTATATTTGTTTTATATTTTGGCGCTTTTATATAATAAAAACTATTTTATAGAAAAAATAATTGTTTTTACATTACTTTATTCTGACAGCTATAAATTTTTTATTTTTTCGCTGATGGCTCCATTTTTGCGGACAAGATGACGTTTTCAGCAATACCATGTTTATTTATATCCGTCTTTTTGATCACGTGTTATTCCACTTTTTGTTCAGCGGCATGATGATAAAGGATTGTTTTTTGCCTTGTTTTTTTAATGGTGTTCACTAAAGGGGTTAACTAGTGGAACAGTTTTATAGGGCGGGTCGTTACGGATGCGGTGATATCAAATACGTGTACTATTATTGATTTTTTTCATTCAAATATTTATTTAGTGATCAAATAAATATTGTTTTTTTATTATTATTATTTTTAAAAAAATATTTTTACAATTATTTAAAAAAAATTTTTATTTCATTCAAAGTTTTACACTTTGTCCCACTATGGGACAACTCATTTTGTGCAGGCTGATCTCTTATATAGCATGCAGATCTGCATGCTCTAGAAGCTATCAGCGCTGCAGTTTCTATACACTAACCTGAGAGACTTCCTGACATGCACTGTGCATGACAGGAACTTTCTCAGCTCTGGAGACCCGGATGTCGTCATGACGACATCGGGTCTCCATGGCAGCGATCGGGACCCCGCGACGTGCCGCAGGGTCTCCAATCCAAAGGCAGAGGGGCTGTCATCCCCTCTGCTGGCTCCGGAATGCTGCGATCATTTTGGATCACAGACGTTTATAACGCTTGGGCGTGAAAATAAAAATATCATATTTTTTCCACAAACATGATCTTTTAGTCCCCAAATTTTTTATTTTCCCAAGGATAACAGGAGAAATTGGACCCCAAAATTTTTTGTCCAATTTGTCCTGAGTACGCTGATACCCCATATGTGGGAGAAAACTACTGCATGGGCACACGTCGGGGCTCGGAAGAGAAGTAGTGACGTTTTGGAATGCAGACTTTGATGGAATGGTTTTCGGGTGTCATGTCGCATTTGGAGAGCCCCTGATGTGCCTAAACTGTGGAAACCCCCCACAAGTGACCCCATTTTGGAAACTAGACCCCCCAAGGAACTTATTTAGATGTATGGTGAGCACTTTGAACCCCCAAGTGCTTCACAGAAGTTTATAACGTAGAGCCATAAAAATAAAAAAAATAATGTTTTTCCACAAAAATCATATTTTTGCCCCCAATTTTTTATTTTCCCAAGGGTAACAGGAGAAATTGGACCCCAAAAGTCATTGTGCAATTTGTCTGGAGTAGGCTGATACCCAATATGTGGCGGTAAACCACTGTTTGGGCGCATGGCAGAGCTTCGAAGGGAAGAGCACCGTTTGACTTTTTCAATGCAGAATTGGCTGGAATTGAGATCAGACGCCATGTTGCATTTGGAGAGCCCCTGATGTGCCTAAACAGTGGAAACCCCCCAAATCTAACTCCAACCCTAACCCCAACACACCCCTAACCCTAACTCTAGCCCTGACCCTAGCCATAACCCTAGCCCTAACCCTATCACACCCCTAACCCTAATCCCAACACTAACCCTAGCCCTAACCCTTTCCCTAACCCTAATCCCATCACACCCCTAACCCTAATGCTAGCCCTAACTCTAACACACCCCTAAACCTAATCCCAACCCTAACACTAGCCCTAACCCTAGCCCTAAACCTAACACACTCCTAACCCTAGTCCTAGCCCTAACCAAAACCCTAGCCCTAACCCTAATGGGAAAATGGAAATAAATACATGTTTTTATTTTATTATTTTGCCTAACAAAGTGGGGGATAAAGGGGGGTTTGATCTACTATTTATAGCGGGATGTTATATTTTGCAGCTGTCACACACTAAAAGATGCTTTTTATTGTAAAAATAGTTTTGCATTTTGACCCACAGAGTTATGTGAGGTCTTATTTTTTGCGGGACAAGTTGACGTTTTTATTAGTACAATTTTTGGGCACGTGACATTTTTTGATCGCTTTTTATTCCGGTTTTTGGGAGGCAGAATGAACAAAAACCAGCATTTCATGAATTTCTATTGGGGGGTGTTTACACCGTTCAGCGTGTGGTAGAATTTATAAAGCAGTTTTATTCTTCGGGTCAGTACAATTACAGCGATACCTCATTTATATCATTTTTTTATGTTTTGGCTTTTTTACACAATGAAAACAATTTTATATAAAAAATAATTATTTTTGCATCCCTTTATTCTGCGAGCTATAACTTTTTAATTTTTTTACTAATGACGCTGTATGGCGGCTCATTTTTTGTGGGGCAAGATGACGTTTTCAGTGGTACCATGTTTATTTATATTTTTTGATCGCGTGTTATTGCACTTTTTGGCGGTATGATGATAAAGCATTGTTTTTTGCCTTGTTTTTTTAAGGGGGTCACTAAAGGGGTTAACTAGCAGGACAGTTTTATAGGTCAGGTCGTTACGGATGCGGCGATACTAAATATGTGTATTTTTATTGTTTTGTTTTTTATTTACAAAAAAATAATTTATTAGGGAATTTTTTTATTATTTATTTATTTAGGATTTTTTAAAAAAATATTTTTATATTTTTTTTTTTTTTACTTTATTATATTGTCCCAGGTGGGGACATCACTGTATAGTATCAGATCTCTGATCTGACACTTTGCAAGTGCACTGTATCAGCGATCTGACAGGCACTACAGGAGGCTTTCTCAGCGCCTGTACTGGGAAAATCGCCTCCCTACAGGACCCCGAAGGCCCCCGCGGCCATATTGGATCTGGGGCCTGCAGGGAAGAGGCCCTTGGAGTAATGCGAGCACATCGCATTGCTCCGAAGGTCTTAGGGAAGCACGCAGGGAGCCCCCTCCCTGTGCAATTCTTCCTTATGCCCCCGGTACACTGCGATCATGTTTGATCGCAGTGTGCCAGGGGTTAATGTGCCGGGGGCGGTCCGTGACCACTCCTGGCACATAGTCGATCAGCGGTGCTTCCCCTGTGAGTGCCGCTGATCGGCTATGATGTACTGTATTGTAAGGGTTCCAATGGATTGTAATGAATAAGAAAATGCTCACACAAGAATTGAATTTACTAAATTGATTTACTTAAGAAGTGATAAGATCAAATAATAAACAGTATAAACAATAAATATACACGTGAATTAAACATACATTACATTATTCAGGTAGAATTCAGGTCCATCTCTTTCTCATCTCCGTGTCCTCGTCTGGTCCAATCATCTCCCCTCTGCCTCTCTCTCATCCCTCTGCTAATCAGTCCCCTTTTTATATCCCTCAAAAGCATCCAAATGTGTCTTAAGGGCCTGTCACACTAAGCGATATCGCTAGCAATATCGCTATAACATCACTGGTTTTTGTGTCTGATACCTCCGACCGCTCCCCTGCTGGTTATCGCTGAGTGCGCGAGAACGTCCTGGACCGTTTCTCGTCGTCAGCTTCCTGCTGGGGCTTCCTGCTGTGACGACGAGCGACGCGTGGACGCGGGCGGGAGGACGTCAGGATCGCCTCATCTGACAGGTAACTAGCGACCCCCGACCGATGCGATGTCACTGGTGAGATCTGCCTGTGTGGCAGCTCACTAGCGACCACTTGTACCAGCAATCCTGACCGCGTCATATCGCTGGTTGGGATCCCTGGTACATCACTAAGTGTGACAGTACCTTTAGTTAAAAAGCTTTGATCTATCCTTGAATGCTAATGAGAAAGTCCCCTGAAACCAAATAGATGAGAATTCACCAGATAACATCCTTGGGAACGTTTACACACCCAATCTAATTATGGCAACAAAGGTCCTTTGTTGGTAGATAAGTGTAAACCAGTTATTTGCTCTGCTTGGACAATTTGACCATCTGGTTGAACAAGTCAATTACCTTCTAGGAAGGATCAAAGAGATGAGACTATATATATACAGTAGATTGTAACCGTATCAATAGTTGGTATTAATTAATTGGAGTATTGAAACCATTAAAAATAACTCATAGTATACATTCCACCCCTTGGTTTCAATCACTTTAATGAATTAACCTGCCACTAAACTATACCATTTATCATTATTTGCATTGCTCCTATATATATTTATTTATTTATTTGCTACCAATAGAAAACCGTTTTGGTAAAAAACAACATCCTGGGCTTAAAACGGAAAAAATCAAAACAAAAACAACATTGGACCAGCAGGTGCTGAAATATCAAATGTCTGTAGAAATCTTCTTTCTTCGGATCTTCTTGACCGCAATTTTTAAATGGGTCTCTGTTGCAGGGAAGCACGGGGAGTATTATGCCCTCATCACTTTGGGGTGACTTCACTACTTTCCCTGGTTAGCAAAAGAACAGACTCTAAAGAGCAATCTGTCCCTGCCCTTCATGACATTAAACTCTCGTTTCTCCAAAGCAATGTATGAGGGGAGTGCAGGTGTCCATGGCTGAGCATAAGAGTACCTTTATCTTCTATTGCTGCCGCTGTTCAGGGCCTTATTCACCCAGGTGACGCTTTAGCAGCATCTGGGCTCAGTCTCATCGCTCAATTGGACATCTTCAGTCTACACACACAAGACACAACCTGCACTGTGGGAAAGTGAAATTCAAAGTCATACTTGAAAAAGTTCCAAAGTCTTGGCAGAGCTAACTCAGTCCAAAGCAACAGTCCAAAATAACTCAGTCCTGGTGGCTTGTTTTCCACCCCTTGATCAGATGAATCAAACAAAATTACTGTAGGTTTGTTGGTCCAAATTAACTGTGCCCAGAATAACCTTTGAAATTTTCTACTGTAGCAAATATTTCTATTATACAGTAGATGATAAGTACTAAAATATATCATATGTGTATGGACTTACACACTGAAATAAATCATAATATAAAAATATCAGACACCAGTTATCAAACACATCAAATTCATGTCAATCACATTTGCATGATAACAATGATCATAATTACCAGTACAATCATGTTCATGGAGATCACAAAATAATGTTACTACTAGTCAGAATCAGTACAATTACATGTTAAGGAAAACAGAACCCAAACCAGTTTGATATTAACCCAATTTTAGCAAATTATTATTTTTACATCATAATATACACATTACATCAACACACACTCTGGCTTCACCTAATGCATTCATTCAGTAAGCAGGAGATTTTTCATTTACATATAGACAAACACACACTTTGGGTAACCACACATTTGCATTGCATGACTCAGGTGTAGGTGAACAAAACTATATCAAGAACAAAAGACCGACATTAACAAACTAGCCTTCATTGAAATCATTTAACATATATGTTCTTCAAAACCCAATTTGCACGGGAGCTCCCAAAAAATAAAAAAGTTAAAACTCAAAAATAAGTCATAAAATATCAGCTTATATTAGGTAGATGGACTCCTTTTTCACTACTGCAGAAATGAACTATTTTACTGTGCACTCTATTTACATGTTAATTAAATGGCCAAGGTTTCTTCTTTTACTCCTGCAAACAAAAGGTTAATTACACCCCCCCCCCCACCCCCCAATCCAACATGTAGTGGACTGAAAAGAGAAAAAACAATTCCTTTAAAAACCAAGAATGCTAAACACAGTACCATTAAAATTCAAAAAATGAGCTCATAAAAAATAAAAATATACCAAATAAAAAGTAAAAATAAAAATACCACGTGGATTTTTTTCTTTGGCTGTGAACCAATTTTAACAAGGGATATCCATGACAAATACACAAAGCACATACTGTGACAAAGACAACACTTTGTACAAATAAGTCATCTATTATCTTGTCAACCCCCCAGTATATTATCAGTCATCTAACTTTAGGTCAGTCTTAAATTCATTGTCTGTAATGTCACTCCCTCTTTTCCTTGTATGTTTCTCTCACATGGCTCCCGCATACAGAATCATCTTATATCTGCTGTGGTCTTTTGCCTTTTAAAACATCAAGGTCTATTACAAACCCTCAAATGCGAAATGCACATTTATGCATCACCAAGACCAAGCCCAATTCATCATATATCAGCCAGTGCATACGTCACAGTATGCTCACAGGAGTATTTCTCTTCATATATCAGCCAGCACATACTTCATAGTATGCTCACAGGAATATTTTTCTAAGAAACTCAAGATTTAGCATTTGGATATATCAGGTGCTCCCTTAGCTCTCTAACCACAACCCTCGTTAAAGTGCTAGAGAAACGCACATTGTGGCGATTGGGACTGACATGCCCTTTTTGCACATGAGTAAGGTCTGTTTTACACTTCCTTTTTTTGACGTCCGTCAAAATCCGCCAATTTTCAGAAAAAACGTCCGTCCCACCCGTTTTTTGACAGATCCGTCAAACTTTTTGCGTCTCCCGGGCAGATGAGACGGACTCTGCAATGTTTTTTCCGAGCGACGGTCCGCTAATTTATATTGCGCATGCCCGGCAGATTCGCTGGAGCAGGGCTTTTAACCCCTGAGTAGCGTTCCGGAACAGCCGTTCAAAGAAAAAAAATTCTCTCTCTCTCCTTTTTCCCAGACCCGTTTTCCTTTAAATTTCAGTCCCTAACTTACTAAAGCGGATCCGTCAAAAAACAGATCCGGTGGCATCCGTTTGGGCCACAACGGAAAGGGATCTGTTTCTTTACAACCTGGCGGATTTTGACAGACGTCAAATAACTGAAATGTGAAACAGGGCTTAGCTCCTATAATGACTTCTTCTTATATGACAACAGATTAATCTGGCTACTATGGCTTGTCTGTGATATATATACAAAATAAATGACCTAGACTACCCTCTGTGAATCTCTCCAAAACTGAACTTCTCATGTTTCCTCCCTCTAGTAACCAACTTATTCCCGATATTGCAGTTGCCTTTGTGGCTCAACCATAACTCCCAAGGAGCATGCCCGCTGACTTTGGATCATATTTGATGCAGAATGTCATGGGTTTACCACGATGGAGAGGAGCTAGAGGAGCGCAGCGTCTGATTTCTCCTACTCCTGCACTGATTAGAAGCACTTCACCTTCTTATTAATCAGTGCAAGTTTCTTTTAGAAGTGCAGGGGTTAATCTGCTCAGCTGAGAGCTCCTGGAAGCTTTCATGCATTAAGGCTCAGCTGTGCACTGTTAGCCACTTCCATCTCTTATATAATCTAGTCCCTGGCTAACACTCATTGTCAGAGTTAGCTTATGCGGCATGGCTGGAGATTGTTGGTGGTAATTATTCAAGAAGGCATTTAGTGGATTTATCTGTGACTGTTGCTAGGCTTTGAGTGTGTGATAATTCCCTTTCTTCTCCTACTTTGGTTTAACCCCATCCTCCACTCCCCGGTGCATTTCTCTGTTTTATGTGTGAGTATATTTGTATGTTTGGCATGTATTACCTCGTTAGTCTGGTTGGTATATTATGGTTACTACTACTTCCCTCTTCCCTGGGTGGGGGAAGGGTACAGACTGAGGGAAGATTCAGGTGCTAAGGCAAGGTAGGTGGCCCCGGAATGTTCACCATCAGAAGTAATCCAGGAAACTGAATGCCCCTAGCATTAGGGACAGGGAAGGAGCCCCTGGTCCCGGGACTCTCGACAACAGTCGTGACACAGAACTTTTCTTTATTCCCTATATCCAATCACTCACTTGCTTATGTTACCTGTATATCAAAAACATTTCCAGATTCTGACCTTTTCTCACCTTTGAAACTGCAAAATCTCCCTCTAACCAAATTTTCTCCTCTCCAATCTGTCCTGAATGTGGCGTCCAGGGTCATATTTCTTTCCAGCTGCTACATCGATGCCTCCAACTTGTGCCAGTCATTGCACTGGTGGTCTATTCACTACAAAATACAGTACAAATTTACTTTTCTCTTCCACGAAGCTCTCCACAGTTCTGCACCATCCTATATCTCCTCCCTTATCCCTATCACCCAATACATGCTCTCCGCTCAGCAACTGATTTAAGTCTAACATCCTCCATAATCAGAACCTCCCAATTCCATCTCCAAGTCTTCCATCGTGCTGCACCAGTTTTCTGGAATGCACTACCCCAGGCAATCAGACTAATACCTAGCCCCGAAGTTTTTAAGTGTGTTTTTAAAACACATCTCTTTAGCCTAGCCTATCACCTCAAATCATTAAGCTAATTCTCCCATGTTCCCTCCTTCTATATTTTACTCAGAATCTGGTGCCTCCTTTTTATCTGTCTTCACATCCTCCATACACTCAATAACACTTGGTAACTGTACTTAAACAGACATTGACCGATGACTGGTTCATGTAGAATTATCTGAAATGCTCTATTTATTATAATGATGGTTGAACCATACGTGACAAGCCCTTTCTACCTAATATGTCCCCCATATTTCCTTATAGATTGTAAGCTTGCGAGCAAGGCGCTCATGCCTCCTATAACTGTTGTACTATGTGTTACTTTGTGATATCTATGTCTGCTTAATTGTGAAGTGCTGCCGAATATGTTGTTGCTATAAAAATACGTTTATGATTTATTATTTATTACTGACCTACAACCCTACAACTACTTGGCAAATTACACCAGTATAGGTCCGAGGAGCTTATTTTTGTCTAATCAATAGGGTCGCTATGTTATTGCGTAGTAAGTGATATCAAATGACAGGAGAGAGGGCTGTGTGCGCACATGCTAATTGTAATAACCCACATTCCTTTGTAATCATCACATTTGCCAGGAAACAAGACACATAAATTGATACAGAATACATTTTTCATAGCAACCCAGACACAGAATTTAATGACAGATACCTTTGACTCATATAATATGATTTGTAAACATGATAGTGGTTACCTGTAGTTAAAAAAAAATTCAGTCTGCAATCTTCGCTTATTCATTGCCTGATCCCCTGGTATGCAATTTGCAGCATGATCCAAATGTCAGATTTTTTTCTTTTAGGAGTGACTCGCCTAGTAACACAGTCTGGATTTGAGTTTTGTGTGTATCATGAGTGCTACGTACAGTGGGGAAAAAAAGTATTTAGTCAGTCAGCAATAGTGCAAGTTCCACCACTTAAAAAGATGAGCGGCGTCTGTAATTTACATCATAGGTAGACCTCAACTATGGGAGACAAACTGAGAAAAAAAAATCCAGAAAATCACATTGTCTGTTTTTTTTTCATTTTATTTGCATATTATGGTGGAAAATAAGTATTTGGTCAGAAACAAGCAATCAAGATTTCTGGCTCTCACAGACCTGTAACTTCTTCTTTAAGAGTCTCCTCTTTCCTCCACTCATTACCTGTAGTAATGGCACCTGTTTAAACTTGTTATCAGTATAAAAAGACACCTGTGCACACCCTCAAACAGTCTGACTCCAAACTCCACTATGGTGAAGACCAAAGAGCTGTCAAAGGACACCAGAAACAAAATTGTAGCCCTGCACCAGGCTGGGAAGACTGAATCTGCAATAGTCAACCAGCTTGGAGTGAAGAAATCAACTGTGGGAGCAATAATTAGAAAATGGAAGACATACAAGACCACTGATAATCTCCCTCGATCTGGTGCTCCACGCAAAATCCCACCCCGTGGGGTCAGAATGATCACAAGAACGGTGAGCAAAAATCCCAGAACCACGCAGGGGGACCTAGTGAATGAACTGCAGAGAGCTGGGACCAATGTAACAAGGCCTACCATAAGTAACACACTACGCCACCATGGACTCAGATCCTGCAGTGCCAGACGTGTCCCACTGCTTAAGCCTGTACATGTCCGGGCCCGTCTGAAGTTTGCTAGAGAGCATTTGGATGATCCAGAGGAGTTTTGGGAGAATGTCCTATGGTCTGATGAAACCAAACTGGAACTGTTTGATAGAAACACAACTTGTCGTGTTTGGAGGAAAAAGAATACTGAGTTGCATCCATCAAACACCATACCTACTGTAAAGCATGGTGGTGGAAACATCATGCTTTGGGGCTGTTTCTCTGCAAAGGGGCCAGGACGACTGATCCGGGTACATGAAAGAATGAATGGGGCCATGTATCGTGAGATTTTGAGTGCAAACCTCCTTCCATCAGCAAGGGCATTGAAGATGAAACGTGGCTGGGTCTTTCAACATGACAATGATCCAAAGCACACCGCCAGGGCAACGAAGGAGTGGCCTAGCCAGTCTCCAGATCTCAACCCTATAGAAAACCTTTGGAGGGAGTTGAAAGTCCGTGTTGCCAAGCGAAAAGCCAAAAACATCACTGCTCTAGAGGAGATCTGCATGGAGGAATGGGCCAACATACCAACAACAGTGTGTGGCAACCTTGTGAAGACTTACAGAAAACGTTTGACCTCTGTCATTGCCAACAAAGGATATATCACAAAGTATTGAGATGAAATTTTGTTTCTGACCAAATACTTATTTTCCACCATAATATGCAAATAAAATGAAAAAAAAAACAGACAATGTGATTTTCTGGATTTTTTTTTCTCAGTTTGTCTCCCATAGTTGAGGTCTACCTATGATGTAAATTACAGACGCCTCTCATCTTTTTAAGTGGTGGAACTTGCACTATTGCTGACTGACTAAATACTTTTTTTCCCCACTGTATATTTAGCCTGTTTTTTGTATCAGCACAGCTCTTATTCTGTTTTTACGGTATAGCCCCTTAGTATATTTTCCTTTTTCCTATAGCCTGTTTTCTCTGGCCTCCCTGATACTGTAGATACTTTCCCCTTTCTCCACATTGTAAAGATCTGTGTTGAACCCCCTTTTCTGGCAGAAGGCGCTCTGACGACTGACAATTTTGAAAAGCAGGCAGCTAGGTAAGTTAACTACAGACTCTCTGCAGCACCAAAATGCTAACAAAATGAAGACTATATGGAAAATTGCTTAAATTTGCAATTAGAAAGGAAGTAAATAATAAAAAAAACTTTATTTGCGAAGGTGTACGTAGACTTTCAAGCTCTTATCTTGTAAAGCAAAATCTATAAAGGACCCCCAACTACCTTGTGATGTATTGCCACTGGGTTATGGCTGCTAACTCTTGTATATGTATATACTTTTACTAAAGAACTGTATAAAATATTATTATCCAGCAGTTATGGAGGAACAAAATTTTATTTTGTGTCCCATCTCAAAAGGCTGTCCCCCACAATAGATATTAATATATTAGTGAAACCAAGAAAAACGCAATAAAGAACACCTTGCTTGTATTCGCTGGTGTTACCAAGTGCTGCTACATTCCATATAACTGAAGACTTTCTGTGGCGCACCCAGGAGTATGGTCGCCACAGTGGCATTGCCTTCCTCCTAGGGAGAGTGATGTCACGCCTGTAAGCAATGAATGGTCTCTCTGGCAGTTAATCACTGCATGCAATACAGTTCCCACTCCGAGTCAGTAGAGGGAGCTCTGAACCCAGAACTGAGGGGAGGAGCTGTCTCTGGGGGCCAGGAAGGAGTTAGTCAGTTAGTGTGAGGAGGGCGTTGTGTGCAGACGTGGAGGAGAAGAGCTGGGGAGACTGAGGAAAGTGGAGAGCTCAGTCCCAGTGATAGCGCATGATCTGGAGCCTGGTCTCCAAGGGTGTATGGATACTGACGGTCCTGCACCAGAAACCAGAGGAATAGGAGGCTGTAAATGCCCTATTCCCACATAATCCTTGGAGGCACAACAGCGACGGGTGAGCCAAGAGAGATAGAAGGCTATGGCTGTCTGCCATGCGAGTGGAGTGTGGATAACATCAGAAAGGAGGAACTCCAGTGTAACTCAGTACTGGGAGTACTTCATAGAGAGCGCTAGTAAGGAGACTGCACAACCCATCTGCCAGAGTGATTCCTGATTTGCATCCAGGCTAACCAGCTCCTGTGCCATCTGTACTCAGGACTCTGGACTGCATTTGCCAAGTAAAGGTAAAGAAACTGCAACCTATTGTGTCCTTGCCTTCTTGCTGCAACCTTCCCGCACTGCTACATCTCTGTGCCTGACACTAGACCTTCCTTCCCAACACCCATCTACACTGCTCTGGGACAACAGCCCTGCCAGTGGAGGGTTATAACATCTTGGCTGCACCACACCATCTGTCCCAGCAGATCTGTCTGCAGCGTCGGCTTAAAATCCTCATTGCCGAAAACCACAGGTGGCATCACGAATCATCTATTCATAAACTTTATTCCATCACTTCACTCCCTTACATGGACCCAGGGCCACAGACCGGGTCACCGCTACTGTGACACTTCCCTGTGAAATACCCGCCCAGTACCGAGTACCCCACTTCCCTGGCAGGAGATCCATTTTGGCGTCATGAACAGGATTAACGGAGCCCGGTATCCCCGGGTCCTGTGTGCCAGAGACTGTGTTTGGTGCTATAGACTATGTGCGTTATTGGCGCCATTGCCACCGTTATCCCGCTGATTGGCGCGCGTGGGAAGAAAAGGGGGTAGACCTTCGTGGGCGGAGCCGAGAAGCGCGAAAGGAGAAGCGCGCGCGGGAAGTGAGAAGCTGAGGCCTGCAGATCCGGCGCCCCCTGATCCAGCCGAGGAGCGGCATCCGGTAAGCCAGTGCAACCCCGTGGCCTGGCCCACGTTAACTAGGGGGGAGAGAAAATGTCTGAGGACAACGCCAATGCAGCGGCGGACGCTCCCACTAACCTCCCAGCGCTGCCAGATGCAGGATCCAGCGCAGCTGCGGCTCCAACAGCGCCACTGAATCCGGCAGCCAGCGCTGCCTCCAGGGCACCGCATGAATCAGCACCCACCGCAGCGGTCCCCATAATGCTGCTGTCCATGCCCTATATACCGGGAGCAGGCTGGCTACCGCAGTACTCGGGTGAGTCACATACCCTGAGTGAATTCAAAGAGAGACTATGCAGCTTGTTCGAAGTGTATCCCCTGTCTGAAATTGAGCATTCTTATTGGGCAGCTAACAGGTGCAGCGCAGAGTAAAAGCCTGGCAGGACACTGATAAAGAGACCGTTAAAAAGATTCTGGCTAAGCTCAGAAGCACCTTTGACGCCCGCCCTGCAGCTGAAATAAAGATGAGATTCTTTGGATGTAAGCAGAGAGCACAGGACAGTATACGGGACTATGTTCTTAACCTGCAGGAGGCGCTGCGAGCCATAAAGCAGATGGATCCAGACAGTGTACAGGACGGAGACAGACTGTTAACAGTGTACAGGACGGAGACAGACTGTTAAAGGAGCAGTTTATTGAAGGACTCCTATCCAGTACCAACAGAGCACAGCTGCGCATTATAGCCCTGCAGAACCCTGACCTGGATTTTGCAGACTTCAAGGACAGGGCTATCCGGGTGCTGCATGAACCGTCAGCCGTCCAGCGCCCCCTAGGTGCCCAGCGATCACCTACCACCAGGAAACAACATCTTTCCCCCTCAACCCTGTGGAGGCTGATGCACAGACTCTGGACAATGACCCATCTTCAGAACTGCGTCTTCAGGTCCAGGAGTTGACCAAAGGTATGGCTGCACTTGCCAAAACCGTGAAGTCCCTGCAGGAGTCCTCCAAGGAGAAGATTCAGTTGGCCTCCAGTCCAGAGGATGTCCCATGGATGCGGAGGAAGAGGAACTGGCGAGCCAAGTATGTTGGAGGGCAACCGGTCCTCCCAGTGGTGATTGATGGCATCCCCATGAACGCTTTGCTGGACACTGGCTCTCAGGTGACTACTATGCCGTATATCCTTTACAAGCGATATTGGGCTGACTCTGAACTTACCCGTGGCCCAACTGATGAACTGACAGTAGTTGCTAGTAATGGTCAGTCTTTACCGCAGATAGGATGTAAAGAAATTAATGTTAAAGTGGTTCGGGTAGAGCTAAAATCTCAAGGTCTGATAGTTGTGGATATTGATCTACGAGAATGTAACCCATTGATGACTCTTGGTACCAATGTGATTGAAAATTGTCTTTCCAAGGTTATTGTCTTGTTGCAACAGGTGGCTGAGACTGCTGGTTCCAGTGAACAACGAGTCCTGCAGAAGGAGATCAGAGCCCTGATGCAAACACAGCAGGTAGAACTCTCTGGCGGAGAAATTGGCAGCGCCAGAGTGAGTGATTCTTTTCCCATTGCAATACCCCCCTGATGTGAAATGTTGATTTGGTGTCGGGCAGCCATAGGTCTCAGAGGGAAAGACTATCAAGCAGTAGTAGAGCCAGTATACTCTGATAGCCGGCCCACTGTCCTGACAGCCAGAGGGGTAGTTGACGTTTGCAAAGGAAGAGTACCTGTACGCCTCTTGAATTGTGGGGAGGAGGAGGCCATAATACCTCGGTATGCCACAGTTGCCAAGCTGCTCACTGTCAATAACAACGCAATACGGGCAGCAGAGCCCTTGGTCTCATCTGACCAGGTGGAGGACAATGGCTCTGTAAAGCAGCAGGAGGATTGGTGTCAGCAGCTGCAGGTGGGAACTGACTCCACCCCTTCATACCAAAAGAATGGGGTTTACCGGGTGACCCAGGAGTATGAGCGGGTATTCAGTAAACACCCTCTAGACTTTGGGAAGGCAAAAGGGGTTCAGCACCATATCCCCACTGGAGATCATCCTCCCATTAAAGAAAGGTACCGGCCTATACCCCCAACACAATACCAATGTGCTAAAAGTATGTTGAGGGAAAGGAAGGAAGCTGGGGTAATCAGGGACAGTTGTAGCCCCTGGGCAGCTCCAATAGTATTTGTGAAAAAGAAAGATGGTACCATGAGAATGTGTGTTGATTACAGAAAAATTAACAGCATTACACATAAAGATGCCTTTCCCATTACCCAGAATTGAGGAATCATTAGCTGCACTTAAAACTTCTAACTATTTTTCCACCTTGGATCACACTAGTGAGTATTGGCAGGTTCCCGTGGCAATGGCAGACAAGGAGAAAACAGCATTTACCACCCCAATGGGTCTCTGTGAGTTCAACTACATGCCATTCGGGCTCTGCACCGCTCCAGGGACATTCCAACGGCTAATGGAATGCTGTCTTGGGCACAAGAACTTCGAGACAGTCCTGTTGTACCTTGATGAAGTTATTGTTTTCTCCAAGACTTATGAAGACCATCTGAAACACCTGGCTGAGGTGTTTGAAGCCTTGTCCAACTTTGGCCTGAAGGTGAAGCCTTCCAAATGCCACCTCCTGAAGCCCAAGGTTCAGTACCTCGGTCATGTAGTGAGTGCAGAAGGTGTGGCACTGGATCCTGACAAAATCACAGTCATCCGGGACTGGCAGAAGCCAAGCAACCTCCATGAAGTACGTCAATTCCTCGGGCAGGTAGGCTACTACCGAAGGTTCATCAAAGGCTTCACTGAGATAGCCACTCCTATGCAAAATCTTCTGGTGGGTCAGCCTAAGAAGGCCAGAAAGCAGAGTCCTACATTCGAATGGAATGAGGAGCTGGAGAGGTCCTTCACTCGACTGAAGATGGCTCTCACAGGAGATGAAGTTCTGGCCTACCCAGATTATGACCGACCATTTGTTCTGTATACTGATGCCAGCAACGTGGGACTTGGAGCAGTACTATCACAGGTACAGAATGGCAAAGAAAGAGTGATCTCCTACGCCAGCAGGAAGCTGCGTCCCACTGAAAGGAACCCTGACAACTACAGTTCCTTCAAGCTGGAATTCCTCACCATAGTCTGGGCTGTGACTGAACGATTCAAGCATTACCTAGCTTCAGCCAGGTTTACCATCTTCATGGACAACAACCCGTTGACTCACTTGGAAACTGCCAAGCTAGGTGCACTGGAGCAGCAATGGATGGCTCGGCTGTCTAACTATGAATTTACCATCAAGTACCGAGCAGGGCACAAGAATGCCAATGCTGATGCTCTGTCCAGGATGCCTAATCTGCCAGATGCAGGAGAAGACCCTGAGGCACTCGAAGAAGTAGAGTTACCTCCCTTCCACCGGCCAATTGCGGCCCAACGTGCCCAGGGAGTGAGAAACAAACGGTCTATCCTGAAAGAGGCTACCCTAAATCCATTGCCTCACCATGACTGGGCAGAAACCCAGGATAGCGACCCCGCAGTCCGCTTGGTAAAGGAGCTACTGTCTCAAGCTGACTCACGCCCGGATTCAGATGCTCCTGAAGAAACCCAGCAGTTGTGGAAGGAAAGAGGCAGACTGTTCATGTATGAAGGAAAGCTGTGTCAGAGGACTATCAACGCCCGCACTCATGAGTTGGTCTGGCAGGTGGTAGTCCCAAAGAGAGAGGCATCAATGGTCCTTGAAGCATACCACAATGGAGCTGGACACTTCGGATGGAAGAAGTTGGAAGCCTTGCTCCGGGAGAGATTCTACTGGGCTGATATGAGGAAGGCTATTGAAAATTGGTGCCGGGAGTGTGAACAATGTAACTTGCACAGAAAGGACCGTAACAGCCAGCGAGCTCCTTTGCAGCCAATAATAACCAAGCAACCACTTGAGTTGGTTGCCCTGGACCATGTGAAGCTGGTCCCAAGCCGTTCCGCCTACATTTATGCTCTTACCATCGTTGACCACTACTCGAGATTCCTGGTAGTCGTGCCTGTCAAGGATCAAACAGCCAGAACAGCAGCCAGAGCATTCCAACAGCTCTTTTGTAGACCACATGGATATACAGAGCAAGTGCTTACAGATCAAGGTCCAGCCTTTGAGGCAGAAGTGTTCCAGGAATTCTGTAACTTGTACGGTTGCAAGAAGATCAGGACAACACCGTACTATCCACAGACCAATGGCAAGTGTGAAAAGATGAACCAGGTGGTGATTGAGCTACTGAAGATCTTGCCTTTGGAAGAGAGGAATCTGTGGCCAGAAAAGTTGCCAGATCTGGTAGACCTCTACAACCACATTCCTGTGAATTCCACAACTGCACTCCAGCCTACCTAATGAGAGCGAGGCCGGGCAAGTTGCCTATTGATTTGGATATGGGAGTCCTTACCCCTGAAGTAACATCCCCAGATGCTGACTGGGATACAGAAAGGCAACAGCAATATTGAAGGGTACAAGAGTGTGTGGAAAAGAGTCTAGCTCAGGCAAGACAAAAACAAGAGAAGAACTACAACCAAAATGCACCTGCAGTTCCCTTGTCACTGTCAGGATCCTGTCAGCGCCGGCGTGCAGCCTCCGCTGAGCAGGGACTCACCCGCACTGTAGGGGGCCCGGGGTCAGGTACAGCCAGAAAGTACAGATACACAGGACCTGTGGACGCTGAAGTTTAGCAAGCAGTCACAGGACCTATGGTCTTGTGACTGCAAGGGGGCGGGACTTAGCGTCCTGCTTTCAGAGGTGGCAGGACACTATACAGAAATACTCAGAGTCAGGCAAAACGGAGGTCATACACAGAGATATCAGTAAAGTACCAGGGATGAGACAGAACGGATAGTCAGGGCCAAGCAGAAGTCAAAACCAAACAGACATAGAAGGTACCAAGCAGAATCCAAAGCAATATCCAGAGAACAGACCGAGTCATACACAGAGAATAAAGCAACCAGAACACAGCACAAACACACTCAGGGGTCACCACACAATGCCAAGGGCGAAAGTATAACTGACAGGGATGGGAGCGTCCTGAGGCTATAAGAAACCTCTCCCAGAACCAGGGAGAGGCCACAATCATAGCCCCAGGTGTGCAGGTAAGCCTGCACTGGGATCACAACCTATAACCCCAGAAATGCCAGTCATCAGCACTGGTTCCAGACATTAACCCCACGTGTGCGAGTCAAACCCGCACTGAGATCATGACAGTCACCAGGAGAACAAGTCCTCAAGAGAAAAAGAAGGCTGCATAAATTGGATGACCAATGGGAAGCCGAACCCTACACAGTCTTACCATAGAACTTCGACAACACCAAAGTGTGCCTTATTAGTAAGGATGGAGGTGAGACCTCAGCAGCAGTATCAAGGGATCATCTGAAACTGTGCCCTGACCAGTTAAAAGAAAGGATGGAAGAACAAAACAATCTTCAGCCCACTGAAGAAGAGGAAGAAAAGGTCAGCACTGTACTTGGTGAATTCCCTGCAAACTGGACAAGAATGGGTCCCGCCATTGTAGTTCCTGTCCTAACCTTTCCCAAGCCTACTGCAACTGTAGTAGCAGAGACTCAAGAGAACGTTGAAAATCAGGAAATTCAGGCAGCGGATGCCACGCCAGCAGTGGAGCCAGAGAATCCTCGCCCTGCCAGTGGTGAATCTGTCATGCCCACAGTGAGTCTAAGAGTTCGCAGATGGCACCCAAGGTATACCACCCATCAGATTTTGCATATAAATAAGTTAAAGTAAATAATGATAGTGTCTAATGTTCTATAGTAATAGTGAATGGTTTAATAAAAATGTAAATATGTAACCTTTCTCAAGTTTTGTGCCTACAGAGACTCTGTAAGAACATGTATATAGTTCACCATTTGCCCAGGAATGGGTCCATGGACATTGGCGCATGGACTTATCGTCAGAGGACTCTTTTTGAGCATTTGGTTTTTGTAAATTTTTCCTTTTTGAATCTTGTACACCTATAATTGTTTATTTGTTTATGTTGTTACATGTTTTTTTCTTCAGCCCAGGAGTGCTGAATTGCACTAGGGGGGAGTGTGGTGCCCCCAGGAGTATGGTTGCCACAGTGGCATTGCCTTCCTCCTAGGGAGAGTGATGTCACACCTGGAAGCAATGAAGGGTCTCTCTGGCAGTTAATCACTGCATGCAACACAGTTCCCACTCCGGGTCAGCAGAGGGAGCTCTGAACCCAGAACTGAGGGGAGGAGCTGTCTCTGGGGGCCAGGAAGGAGCGAGTCAGTTAGTGTGAGGAGGGCGTCGTGTGCAGACGTGGAGGAGAAGAGCTGGGGAGACTGAGGAAAGTGGAGAGCTCAGTCCCAGTGATATCGCATGATCTGGAACCTGGTCTCCAAGGGTGTATGGATACTGACGGTCCTGCACCAGAAACCAGAGTAATGGGAGGCTGTAAATACCTTATTCCCACATAATCCTCTGAGGCACAACAACGACGGGTGAGCCAAGAGAGATAGAAGGCTATGGCTGTCTGCCATGCGAGTGGAGTGTGAATAACATCAGAAAGGAGGAACTCCAGTACTGGGAGTACTTCATAGAGAGCGCTAGTAAGGAGACTGCACAACCCATCTGCCAGAGTGATTCCTGATTTGCTTCCAGGCTAACCAGCTCCTGTGCCATCTGTACTCAGGACTCTGGACTGCATTTGCCAAGTAAAGGTAAAGAAACTGCAACCTATTGTGTCCTTGCCTTCTTGCTGCAACCTCTCTGGCACTGCTACATCTCTGTGCCTGACACTGCACCTTCCTTCCCAACACCCATCTACACTGCCCTGGGACAACAGCCCTGCCTGTGGAGGGTTATAATATCTTGGCTGTACCACACCATCTGTCCTAGCGGATCTGTCTGCAGCGTCGGCTTAACTTCCTCATTGCCGAACACCACAGGTGGCGTTACGAATCATCTATTCATAAACTTTATTCCATCACTTCACTCCCTTACATGGACGCCCAGGGCCACGGACCGGGTCACCTCTACTGTGACACTTCCCTGTGAAATACCGGCCCGGGACCGAGTACCCCACTGCCCTGGCGGGTGATCCATTTCTATTTATCCATTTTAAACATTTTTCTATATCTGGATTTCAAATATATTTGTAACTAGCTGAAGAGCCCGGCGTTGCCTGGGCATAGTAACCAATTGTGGTTAGTTATAACAAATTATAATGATTATATTGCACATAAAAACCGTGCATCTAATCCTATCCTGTGTGATACTGACTGCTGAGCCGTGTATCTAACCCTATTCTGTGTGAAACTGTCTGCTGAGCCTTGTATCTAATACTATTCTGTGTGATACTGTGTGCTGAGCTGCGTATCTAATCCTATCCTGTGTGATACTGTCTGCTGAGCCGTGTATCTATTCCTATCCTGTGTGATACTGACTGCTGAGCTGTGTGTCTAATCCTATCCTGTGTGATACTGACTGCTAAGCTGTGTGTCTAATCCTCTCCTGTGTGATACTGTCTGCTGAGCTATGTATCTAATCCTGTCTTGTGTGATACTGACTGCTGAGCTGTGTATCTAATCCAATCCTGTGTGATACTGACTGCTGAGCTGTGTATCTAATCCTATCCTGTGTGATACAGTCTGCTCAGCTGTGTATCTAATCCTATCCTGTGTGATACAGTCTGCTCAGCTGTGTATCTAATCCTATCTTGTGTGATACTGACTGCTGAGCTATGTATCTAACCCTATCCTGTGTGATACTGACTGCTGAGCTGTGTATCTAATCCTATCCTGTGTGATACTGCCTGCTGAGCCATGTGTCTAATCCTCTCCTGTGTGATACTGTCTGCTGATCTGTGTATCTAATCCTATCCTATGTGATACAGTCTGCTGAACCATGTATCCAATCCTATCCTGTGTGATACTGACTGCTGAGCTATGTATCTAATCCTATCCTGTGTGATACTGTCTGCTGATCTGTGTATCTAATCCTATCTTGTGTGATACTGTCCGCTCAGCTGTGTATCTAATCCTATCCTGTGTGATACAGTTTGCTCAGTTGTGTATCTAATCCTATCCTGTGCGATACTGACTGCTGAGCTGTGTATCTAATCCTATCCTGTGTGATACTGTCCGCTCAGCTGTGTATCTAATCCTATCCTGTGTGATACAGTTTGCTCAGCTGTGTATCTAATCCTATCCTGTGTGATACAGTCTGCTGAACCGTGTATCTAATCCTATCCTGTGTGATACTGTCTGCTGAGCTATGTATCTAATCCTATCCTGTGTGATACTGACTGCTGAGCTGTGTATCTAATCCTATCCTGTGTGATACAGTCTGCTCAGCTGTGTATCTAATCCTATCTTGTGTGATACTGACTGCTGAACCATGTATCTAATCCTATCCTGTGTGATACTGACTGCTGAGCCGTGTATCTAATCCTATTCTGTGTGATACTGTCTGCTGAGCCATGTATCTAATCCTATCCTGTGTGATACTGACTGCTCAGCCGTGTATCTAATCCTATCTTGTGTGATACTGACTGCTGAGTCGTGTATCTAATCCTATCCTGTGTGATGCTGACTGCTGAGCCGTGTATCTAATCCTATTCTGTGTGATACTGTCTGCTGAGCCTTGTATCTAATACTATTCTGTGTGATACTGTGTGCTGAGCTGCGTATCTAATCCTATCCTGTGTGATACTGTCTGCTGAGTCGTGTATCTATTCCTATCCTGTGTGATACTGACTGCTGAGCTGTGTATCTAATCCTATCCTGTGTGATGCAGTCTGCTCTGCTGCGTATCTAACCCTATCCTGTGTGATACTGACTGCTGAGCCGTGTGTCTAATCCTCTCTTGTGTGACACTGTCTGCTGAGCTATGTATCTAATCCTATCCTGTGTGATACTGACTGCTGAGCCGTGTATCTAATCCTATCCTGTGTGATACTGCCTGCTGAGCCGTGTATCTATTCCTATCCTGTGTGATACTGACTGCTGAGCTGTGTATCTAATCCTGTCCTGTGTGATACTGACTGCTGAGCTGTGTATCTAATCCTATCCTGTGTGATACAATCTGCTCAACTGTGTATCTAATCCTATCCTGTGTGATACAGTCTGCTGAACCGTGTATCTAATCCTATCCTGTGTGATACTGTCTGCTGAGCTATGTATCTAATCCTATCCTGTGTGATACTTGCTGCTGAGCTGTGTATCTAATCCTATCCTGTGTGATACTGACTGCTGAGCTGTGTATCTAATCCTATCCTGTGTGATACTGACTGCTGAGCTGTGTATCTAATCCTATCCTGTGTGATACTGGGCTCCCCCTGCAGTCTGTGTCAGAGGGTGGTCTGTGTTGGCACGGTAATAAATTGTGTTATTTCCAGCTTTACAGAAGGACGATAACACCATAGAAATGATTAGAATAATAGGCCTCAGTTACCACAACTGTCTACAAAGAAAACTGTTGCTGATAGCAACCAATCACAGCTCATTTTTCATCTTTTAAACAGCTCTGGGACAGAGTGGCGAGTTTTGAGTGGTGACTTTTGTGTTTCGACTTTTATGTGGCCAGGTTGGTGTATGTGTGGTTAAATGTGTGCTGAGGGTGGTATATGTGCTGAAGCACGTGGTAGTGAGTGGTGCTTTTTGTGTGTGTGTTCATATCCCCGTGTGTGGTGAGTATCCCATGTCAGGGCCCCACCTTAGCAACTGTACGGTATATACTCTTTGGCGCCATCGCTCTCATTCTTTAAGTCCCCCTTGTTCACATCTGGCAGCTGTCAATTTGCCTCCAACACTTTTCCTTTCACTTTTTCCCCATTATGTAGATAGGGCCAAAATTATTTGGTGAATTGGAACGCACGGGGTTAAAATTTCGCCTCACAACATAGCCTATGACGCTCTCGGGGTCCAGACGTGTGACTGTGCTAAATTTTGTGGCTGTAGCTGCGACGGTGCGGATGCCAATCCCGGACATACACACATACATACATACAGTACATATACACATTCAGCTTTATATATTAGATGATCAAGATTCCCAAAAGACATTATAATCCACGGTTTCCAATCTTGCACTTGTATTCAAATGTTTGTTTTTTTCATTATCTAAAATGACCTAAAAAAAAAGTCAATTTTCAAAAATAAAGCTCCCTTGTAATTTGTAGATAAAAAAATATTGTGCCATTTGTGAGATAAATAGTGTGCCTGGAGAAAATTCAGGAAATCGTGAGGATGCGTTCCTCCACCTTGTCAAGTCTGTGGTGCATGTGTTCCCCTTTATCTTTTAGAGAAACTCTGAAATGATTTGAGATGTTAATGTATACCACACAAATATGACCAGAAGCAGGATGGCATCCTCAATATTAGAACACTTCCTGGATTTTACCAAGGGAATAATTGTATTTCCCTATTTCACAGATACCAAAAAATATTTTCTTAAGGAATTGCAAAATAATTGTATTTTGAAACAGGGATATATTAAAGCTGTTGTTATGTATGTTATTTTAAGTACTAGAAAACCATTACAAATATTGACATTCTTAGGCAGCGTTCACACGTTGCGTTTTTTCGCGGCGATTTTCTGCTGCGAAAACGCTAAGAAAATGCATCCCATACAATCCTATGGGATTCCGCATTGCTGTGCTAATGCTGCGGATTTTACCGCTGTGGAATCGCATTGCGGTAAAATCCGCAGCATGCTCATTCTTTTTGCGGAATCGCGGCAAGTCCACACCCATAGGAATGCATTGATCCGCTTACTTTCCGCATGTGGCTATGGCGAGCGTGACATCATCTCAGGTCCTTCGCGCAAAGCATTACTGGGACCGGAAGATGCCGGGAGCGCCACAGAGCAGATCGGGGCCGTCGGAAGGTGAGAATAACAATATTTTATAATCTTTTTATTATTTTAACATCTTAATGCTAATCGCTTGGAATGCGCAAGCATTCCACAAGCAAAAAACGCTTGCAAAACACTTGTTTTCTGTGGGAAAACACATGCGAATTCGCATGCGTTTTACCCGCAGTGGGAGGGCGGAAATGTTGTGGAAATTTCCGCAGCATTTCTGCAACGTGGGTACATAGCCTTAGAGTTGGGTTTATAGTAGAGATGAGCGAAACAATCTGTGGAGGGACAGGTACGAGTAGAATTTCCTGAAACTAACGACGGTGTCAAGCAAATTCAAACATTTTGAGTTTCAGTTCATGGTTTTAAAAAAAAAAAAACCTTGGCAGACACCATTTCCCACATCGCTGAAGTGTCAAAGACCAGGCTATCATCATTTTGCGTTGATGTATGTGCCTCCCCATAATGCCCTGCAGTTATAATAATAATAATAATAATAAATTTTATTTCTATAGCGCCGACATATTCCGCAGCACTTTACATTTCAGAGGGGACTTGTACAGACAATAGACATTACAGCATAACAATAATCACATAGATCATAACAGATACCAAGAGGAATGAGGGCCCTGCTCGCCAGCTTACAGTCTATGAAAAAAAGGGAGACATGAAAGGTGGGTGGTAACAGTTGCTCTGTTTGCATGGACCAGCCATAATGTTAAGTGTGTAACAGTACAGATGCAGAGGGCTAATGGATGCATAAAGCATGTGGGAACATGATGCGGGGAACCTGGTTATGGTAAAAACTTTTGGCTGTGCCACATAGGGATAGATTAGGTTAATGTGTTGAGGTGGTAGGCCAGTCTGAATAAATGAGTTTTCAGGGCACGCTTAAAATTGTGGGGATTTGGGACTAATCGTATTGAAGGCAGCGGTACATAAAATCGTCCATATGTGCCAAGCTCCATGCAAACAACACTTCCCTGTCTCTACCATGATGATGACTCTCCTTCTCCTCCTCCCTC
Source organism: Dendrobates tinctorius (assembly GCF_039654945.1). NCBI lineage: Eukaryota > Metazoa > Chordata > Amphibia > Anura > Dendrobatidae > Dendrobates > Dendrobates tinctorius. Next base: position 38,704,203 of record NW_027361690.1, read on the forward strand.
TCTTCCTCCTCTTTCCTACCCTCAGCCCATCTACATCGGGGGGGGGGGGGGGGGGGGGACAAGATGAAGGTTGTGTAGCTACTAGCCTCTGTTGCGCTAGCCAGCTGCTCCTGTTCCTCCTCCGTGTCCACCTTCTCATTGTTAGACAATATGCGCTGAGCAGATGAGATGAGGCAGGGCTGGATACAATCTCTGTGTTATGTCTTCTTGCATCCCCACATGGTCTGCCTACAAAGCTTCATGTTTAATTGTGAGCAGCATTTATTTAAGTAGGCACAAAAGCATTATAATTGCACTGACTATGGTGTTATCACTACTCACTATCTTTGTAGAGTCCTCAAAGTCTTGGAGGACCAAACAATTTTTAGACGTAAAGGCCCACTGTTATGAACGGAGGCTGACGAGAATACCAACAGGCATGTTGGAGCTACCACTAAACCTCTTCTGCTTACAAAGCCTTGCCAGCATGTGCAGTGTGGCATTCCAGCACGTGGTGACGTCACACACCAGTGGGTGAGCTGACACTTGCATGAAGCTGTTGCAGAACTGCGCTGGGCCAGGGTTTGACTTGGCCCGAGCTGCCACAGTATTCAGCCAATGTTATGACACTTGATTACAATCAAGTACCTGGGCCATCACAGATCAGCGATTCCGAATAGAGCACAGTTTGCATGGCATAGTTTCTCCGTCTTCAGGGTCACTGAGTAATTCTCTCTCTCGTGTAGAGTGTAAGATATGGTCAGTGGCGTCCTCTCTCTCTCACTCTCTCTTGTAGAGTATAAAGCTCTTATGGCCAGCAGGGCTCTCCCATGTAGAGTGTAGGGTATTCTTATCAGCAGAGTCCTCTCTCTCTCTCTCTCTCTTTCTCTCATTCCTGTAGAGTGTAAGCTCTTATGGTCAGTAAGGTACTCTCGCTCTATCTCTCTTTCCTGAATGTGTCAGCTCTTATGGTCAGCAGGGCTCTCTCCTGTAGAGTGTAACTTCTTATAGTCAGCAGGGTTCGCTCTCTCTTGTAGAGCTTAAGCCATTATGGTCAGCAGGGTCCTCTCTCTCTCCTGTAGATTGTAAGCTCTTGTAGTCAGCAGAGGTCTCTTTCTCTTCTGTAGAGTGTTAGCTCTTATGGTCAGCAGGATTTTCTCTCCTCAACCCCACATGTATTTTCCGAGCAATTACAAGCTTTCCACTCTTGAGATGTGCCACATTTATTTGATCCACATCCAATTTTGGCAGAAAATTCTGCAAAGTCAGAAAATTTGTATTTCAAAGTTAATAGCTTATTGAACCAGTGGCCAATATATTGTGTATTACTTATTGTCCTTTGCCAAGTTAGTAGAGATATGCAATGTAATAATAATCATTGAATATATAACCCTAATAGATACAACATAGCTGCAATAGAATATTGAATTAGCTCATTAAAATGAAGTGGTAAATCATTCTGGACATCATGGAAATAATTGTATAAATTAATGTAATATATTGTTGAATAGATGTAACGGATCTGGAGGGCCGTAACTAGGCGAACACCTGACTCTTTGCTAGAGCCCCTGAAGGTGTGGTTAGACTCGGCTCCCAAAGGGGCAGGAAGCTGGTACAGACAGGAATTGGTAGACTTGGCTAGTATAGGCAGGCACGGCTGGTATACTGGAAGACAAGGTAGGTGCAGGTGGGTACGGCTGGTATACAGACTGGCACTGCAGGTGCTGGCATTTGCGACTGGTACACAGACTGGCACGGCAGGTACGACTGGTATGCAGACTGACACAGCAGGTCGATGACGTCACTGCTAGTCACTGAAGCACCAGAATTAGCGCATCTAATCTCATTGTTATTAGTGGCAGCAGGCGAAAGCTGATGTGAGTAGCACTCGCATCAGCTGACGCCTTTGTGACTGGAGGTAAACTTTTTGTTTTTGGTAATGATCTTACCACCGATCAGAGCTGCCGGTGTTTCTCACGCTGTCATGCAGATGACAGCATGGGAAACACCCAATATTCGGGGTGCCGAACCCGAACAGTAACATGGACTTCCTGGAGAAATCCATGTTTGGGATCCGTGCCCAAACAGTAGGTGTTTGGTACGCACACTGAACTTTACTGTTTGTGTTCGCCCATCAGTAATCTCTTGAAGTAGTACTGGGTCACGTTCATACAGTATAGTTTGATGTAGTGTTGTACCAAAGTCATTGTAAACCACTTTATCTCTTTTAAATAAATAAATAAATGAATGAACACAAAAGAAAGTGGAATTAGTATATTTCGTTTACATTTTTTCCTTCATGTTAGATTCACTCCTAATTTGCATCCAGCGTTAGGGCGCCTGATGGCTTCACTTAACTGAAACAAAATTAAAATGAAAATCAATTAATTAAATGTGTTTTGGAGAAGTTCTGGACCACACAGAAATTTTCATGCTACCAGCTTGCACTATGCTTGTGATGTCTTTACTTGAATACTTTGAAATAAAAAAGTAATACTAAGCATTAGCATTATGTATATTATATATATATATATATATATATATATATATATATATATATATCCCATTTTGTTACTCCTGTTCACCTCCAAACTCCTCAATCAGTATGTCCACATTAAACTTAAACTCCCACCTCTCCTCCAACTCGCTATTCGTAAACTTGCCCACTCCCTCCTACTACAGATCCTCTGTTCCCTTGGCATCAAGGATCTTGCCCTCTCCTGGATTTCGTCACACCTCCCATTTAGGGTCTGCCATACTACTTCCTCAACCCGCCCTCTCTGTGTCCCTCAAGGCTTTGTCTTGTGACCCCAAACTTCTTCAATTATATCTTTGGCCTAGGACAACTTATAAAGTCCCATGGCTTTCAGTATCACCTACAGTAGATGATGATGACACTCAGATCGACCTATCTGGCCCAGACGTCACCTCTCTGTTGACCAGAATCCCAGAGTGTCTATTAGCTATATCCTCCTTCTTCTCATCACTCTTCCTAAAACTTAATGTGAACAAAACCAAACTAATCATGTTTGCTCCATCTTTCTTAACTTCCCTAGCACCCTTCCAAATCTACTATCACTTTAAATGACACAACACTTTCCCCTGTATCAGAGACCCACTGCCTTGTTGTAACCTTGGACTGTGCCCTGTTTTCCAAACCACACCAGAATTTGTCCCTTCCTCAACCCTCAGTCTACTTAAATATTAGTGCATGCCCTCATCTTCCTCATACTGCAAAGTATATCCTACGGGCAACAATTAATGAATCTGGGCATGTTTCATTTGCAAAAACGAAGGTTAAGAGGATGTCTGCAAATATCTGAAGGGATGTTACAGAGTAGAGGGATCATCCTTATTCTCATTAGCATATGGAAACACGAAAGGGAGAAGATACAGATTAGATATTAGAAAAAACTTTTTGACAGTGAGGGTCATCAATGAGTGGAACAGGCTGTCATGAATCGTGGTGAGTTCTCCTTCAAAGGAAGTCTTCAAACAGAAGCTGGACAGAGATTTGTCTGAGATGGTTTAGTGCATTGAGCAGAGGGTTGGACACGATGACCCTTGAGGTCCCTTCCAACTCTTACATTCTATGATCTTCCACCTCAGCTACTACAATATCCACCTCTGTGGCTTCCCAGCTAACAGCCTCGCACCTTTCCAGTCCATCCTGAAGCCTGCTGCCTGAATACACTTCTTTACTACTCTGCCTGTCAGCTCTGCAAATCTCTTCATTGGCTCCCAATTTCCCAATGGACACAGATTAAACTCTAACACTGACCTACAAGACTGTGTTCTCCATGTTTCTCTGAACTAATCTCCCAATATCTTGCCACACGTAATCTCTGGTCCTCACAAGACCTACTTCTCTCCTCTACCCTCATACGTTTCTTACCCAATTGCCTTCAAGACTTCTCCCAAACATCCTCAGGAATGTGGTGCCCCAACATGTGTGATTGTCTCCAACATTTAGTACCTTCATACAGAACTTGAAAGCCCATCTCTTCAAGAAAGAATACAGTGTGCAATGACCCCACTGTCACTTTGCAACCACCGGAGCTGCTGCAACCTCCTAACCTATTGCATCTCCTTCCCCATTTACCTATACACTGTAAGCCTATGAGGGTCAGGGAGTCCCTACTGTACCTGTCTGCCATTGTTAGTTTGTTCACTGTAATTTTATATTTGTATTTTGTATGTAAACTTTTTCAAATGTACAGCACCTTGGAACCAATAGTGCTCTAAAAAGAAATAGTAATATATATTTATTTTTTATGTAGCAGATTTAATTTTTACTGCTCTTCTCTTTATTGTAGAGACCCAGATATTTCATCTGATGCCTCTCTACTCTATAAAGTGACTTTACTTGAAGTCAGAGACAAGCCCAGCCTCATTGCACTCACCACTGCAGACCGCATTACGCATGGCAACCAGAAACGGGAATGTGGAAATTTCCATTTTGAACGTGAAGAATATCGAAGTGCCATGCACTCTTATAGCCAAGCATTATCTATCCTCACACCAACCACTGCAGGTAACTGAAACTAATAGAAATACTGGTAATTTTTACTACATTCAACAATGGGACTCAGATATGTATGAATATTGTACAATTCCAAAAGGTCTGCATCTTTGAGAAATTTTGTTGTCTTCCTTAGAATGCCCAACATCTTTATACAACAATCTTAAATAGGTTGTCCATTACTCGAACAACACCTTCCCAATCCCTATGTTCCACCAAGAAAAAAATAACACTTATACTCACCTCTGGTGCTGGACATTGTGTCATGCAATCCCTGCTGCCAATCAGCACTGGCTTCTCTCTCCTATGAACATAATTGACATCCAGAGGAAATGAGAGCTGGGGAACTTCCTCCGGATGTCTGATTTGCTTGAAGGAGTGGAGAGTGAAGCCAAAGCTGATTGGCCGCAGGGATCGCATGACATAACAATGTCACACAAGTCTCAGCAGAACAAGTGCCTACACTGCTCGACTGGCTTCCTCACCGGAGGTGAGTATAAGTGTTATTATTTTGCTGGGTGAAAACAAAAGGCTTGAGAAAGGGTTGTCCGAGTAGTGGATAACCCCTTTAATATATATGGTTTTTACTATATATAACACAACTTGAATTAATAGCAAATTCCTACATCTATACTGCACTTCTCTCTTTTGCAGGCACTTCTATAACATTGAGACTTTTAGGGAACACTAATCAGGATTGTAGAAGTAGCCGATAAAAAAAGAGGATTAGATTTTATATCATATGTGGATTAGGTGACATGTTATACCAATTGAACACATTATATAACTATTCTTGTCTAAGTTTACCTTACAATTATTTTTTTTTTAACTTGAATATTCCGAACATGCTCAGGTGATCTCCTAGTATTTTGGGCATGCTCTGAGATTTAGTTTATGTCGCCTCAGCTGCATGATTTGGGGCTGCTAGACAGCCTGAATACATGTGGGGATTTCCTAACAAACAGGCAATCCTCACATGTATTCAGGCTGTCTAGCAGCCCCAAATCATGCAGCTGTGGCGACACAAACTAAATCTCAGAGCATGCCCAAAATACACGGAGAAGACCCGAGCATACTCAGAATATTCGAGTAACAAGCACACTCACTCATCACTAATAACTACATTTCTACTATTCACATATATATATAAATAATTAAATGATAACTGCTGCTTTCTGATGTCACCAAGAGCTGACCATACAGACATGTGCAGTGCTGCAGAAGCATTTTGTGCTTCTGTAATAACGTGCAGGAATTAGTATGTCACCACAGAGCAGATGGACCAACAGTTAAAGGGGAGGTTTATTTACGGGGAGTTATACAGGCAAAATAACGGTGTAGATATGAATATAGCATGAAAAACAAATTAAGCAAACAGCCAAATAGCATGAACGGTATTGAAAAATAATAACGGTAATTTTCCTATGGGGAACTTATCAGTCTACAGGGGTCTTGATTGATTGAACGAAGGCGCCGAATCACCAGCAGCGCTTGTAGTCTGAAGTTCTCTGTATCCTGTGCCTTTAACAATGTCCAGCCGGAATATGTGGGGTTACTGCGGGAGACAGAGGGGCATGAGACAAACGATATCCCCTATGCTCCAAGTCCTTCTTTACAACTCCACAGCGGTGCTTTCCCACCGGAATCAGGGGCTCTGCATTAACACAAGGGTCACCGGAACTTGGCACGTGGTATAGTCTCTCTAAGCAGGTCACAGCCCTGTCACTGGGCGCAGTCTCTTTGCAGGGGTAAGTCCTATCACAGCACACAGTCTCTCCCAGGGGAAACAACACTCCGTCCCCTGTTAGATCTCTCAGCACGGATCACTGACTCTACACATGCTGCTGCCTTCACACTAGCTGCCGCCTTCACACTAGACACAGACTTCCCACGGGGGTCAGGACACACCTCATCAGACCCTGCACACTCCAGCTTTACGTAGTCATGGACTACGGTCTCTGCTCTAGCCTCATTCTCTATACAGGCCTCCGCCTCTCTGCAGGTCTCAGTCTGTCCACAGGGGTCAGGGCGCACCTTTGCTGTCTCCACAGTGCACAGCCTCACGTACTCACGGTCTGCCGTCTCTGTGCGTGGTACCCCGGTCTTTTCTCTGTGACTAGGAGCTCTGTCTCTTTCCCAGTCCGCGTCAGCGTACTCCCCCTTCTGCTGCCCAGGTTGCTCTGAGGAAAGCCTGCGCTGTTTTCCCGCTCTCTGCTGGCTTCCTGTGCTCAGCCCCTCCTCTGTCCCCCGGGGAACCTGCTGCCCTGTTCAATGGTTCCAGGCATGGAGCAGAGGAGGTAGCCCTCTCCTGGCTCTTCCTGCACTTCACCCCCTTAGGGCCCCGTCACACATAGCGATGCACCAGCGATCCCGACAATGATATGACCTTGTCAGGATCGCTGGTATGTCGCTACATGATCGCTGGTGAGCTGCCAAATAGGCAGGTTCACCAGCGATCAGCACCAGTGACACGCGTGTAACAAGCGACGCACGTCGCTTAGTTACCCGATGTGTACGTTAGATACCAGCGCGCTGGTACAGGGAGCTGATAACCAAGGTAAACATTGGGTTTCTAAGCCCGCTGTTTACCTTGGTTACCAGCTCCCTGCACCAGCGTGCTGGTTTCTAACGTACACATCGGGTTTCTAAGCGCCGCGCGGCGCTTAGAAACCTGATGTTTACCTTGGTTACCAGGCTCCAGCTCACTGATCTCCCGCCTGCCACACGCAGCGATGCATGCTGGCCAGCGGAAGATCAACAATCAAAAAACGTCCAGGCCATTCGGGCACGATCAGCGATACCCGGCAGGGGGGCCAGTCGCTGATAAGTGTCACACACAGTGATCTCGCTGGTGAGATCACTGTTGCGTCACAAAACTTGTGACTCAGCAGCGATCTCGCTAGCGAGATCGCTGTGTGTGACGGGGGCTTTACACTTCTAGCAGAAGCAATCAGTCATGCCTTGCTTTGGCAGGAAGGTTCTCCTGCGTAGGTTATCCTTTTGCACATAAGAGGAAAATATGGGTGACTGATGTAAGAAAAGCTCAGTTTAATTTGGAAGCACAATGAAGCTGTGACTATTAAAGAAGTCAGAATGGCTAGCACTTTTTTGAGGGCCCTTGTGGATAGCATTGCTTGGAGGCAGGATTGTGCCAGGTGCATTCATACTGTGGCTGACATTAAGAATCATGTTCTTTCTACTGACAAACAGGTTCTGCAACAGTATCGCTATGTGATAAAGGCATTGCTCACACGTGATTTATATTGTGGATGTCATCTTAATGCACTACTTTCTAAATGCATCTGTAACCTCCTGGACATGCAAACAGTGATAATGCTGCACAGGAATAAATCTTAAGCTTATGTCACTAAACCTTGATAATTTGTTTTATACATTTGTCTAGAAAGGTATGGTGGATTTTAAGCAAGAAAAAAAGCAGTATTCTCAGGAGAGCAGCAGGAATAAAATACGGGCAAAACCTGTACACTTTTGACTTGGCAACAGGTTCTCTTTAATATTATTATCCCATTTACATTTTATATGATGGTACGATGGGCCAAGTGTATCTTTCAGCCCATTATCTAAAAACCGCAGCTTTAGTTTCTTCTAATGATTGCTACTTTCATGTTCTATTTCACGTCAAAGTATTTGCATAGAGAAAAGAGCAATGATACTGTATTTTACAAGATGGCTAAGTAAACCGAACGAATAAAAGCAAAACTTGCTAATATTTCAGTGAAATGCATTTATTAAATGTTGCATGTCATAGCAACATTGATGTGTATTTTGAAGCATCTTGCAGTATACAGTACAGGGACATGAATGGATGATGTATGTGTACACATCACATCAACTCTTTTGTCTATATGAGCTGACTCCAGATGTCTGGAAAAAGTAGTTTATAGGAATATCTTATCTTATCATGATACTTTTATCAAGCCTAAGTATACTGTGCACCCAGAGTCCGTGTCTATAGGTGCCACTTTCTGGCCATTGCTATTTTCGGCATGCTGGTAAGTAGTCATGAGCATGCCGAGGGACCTTCATACATTTTTCTCCAAAATTATGACTCACAACATTATCTGTATTACTCAGACCCACTGAGCTCAGAAGAAGAAGAGGAGATTCGTGAACATCGAATCAAATGTCTTAATAACCTGGCAGCCACACAGCTAAAGCTTCATCACTATGATGACGTTCTCAATTCCTGCAATGCGGTCCTAGAGATGGATGAAGACAATGCAAAGGCACTTTATAGGAAAGGCAAGGTAATGTCATCTCAACCTTTTACATGTGACTACAAGAAACCATATAAGTAATGTTTTTTTCTCTATGATTAGTATTAAGTCTATATGAGCTCTGGAAAAGTATATTTCAACGTCTTCTCATGAGTAATTATCGGCGACTGTTAAAGGGAATCTGTCACCCCTTTTTTGAGATATCACATAATGATATCATTCAATTGTGTGCCACATAAGGATTCTCTTAGTACTTTTGCTTCTCCCTGACCCTGCACCTTTCATGCATAAATACCTTTTTTATATCGGTTCAGATGTATGTAAACTGCCGCTGTCCGGTCCGCTGGGCGGGGCTTATTCGCCTGCTCCCTCCTCCGTGTCTTGCTCTACACAAGAAGAAATGCGCAGAGCAAGACAGGGAGGGGGGGAGCAGGTGAATAAGCCCCGCCCAGCGGACCGGACAGCGGCAGTTTACATACATCTGAACCGATATAAAAAAGGTATTTATGCATGAAAGGTGCAGGGTCAGGGGGAAGCAAAAGTACTAAGAGAATCCTTATGTGACACACAATTGAATGATATCATTATATTACTGTATATCTCAAAAAAGGGGTGACAGATTCCCTTTAATGATGAACTTAGTTTTAGAATGATGTACTTTTACTAATGATGGTTACATTTTAGGCTTCATTTACCATGCAATGATGAAGTTCTGCAATGTGCTGGGATAGTGTAAAAATTAAGTAATACAAGGTAAGATGATAAAATATGCTAAAGGTTCATAAACTAACTACAGAATGGCTATCTAAGGAGAATCCAAATAGTCATGGGTTGGTGCCAAGTGTTGAGCATTCCGATACTGCAAATATCGGGTATCGGCCGATATTCGCGGTATCAGAATTCCGATACTGAGTTCCGATACTTTTTGCATATCAAACACCGGAATCGGAAGTTCCCATAATGCTATGAGCCAGTTTGATTTGATTCGGCCAATAAGGAATCCTAAGAAGTGTGGGCACATCCTGTTAGGCATGTAGGCATGTTAACTAATGGCATGGCTGTGACTGGCTGCGAGCAGACCACCCAGCTGCTCCTCCCCCAGACACGCGCTGAACAGTGATCTATGGAAAGTGAAACTAGTGAGGGAGGAGGAAACGACAAGTTCTCATTTCAATGCCAGAACACCTCCCCCCTGGACGTTTATCTTAGAAGCAAGAGATGATATCTTGGAGACTGTGCAGACTAGCTACAGAAGGTAAATTACTTATTGTCAGCATTCTGCAGCCTAGATATGCACTGAGATTATGTGAAAAGCCCAGACAACCTGTTCTGTTATGTATTTCCGCCAAGTTGGATCGCTCGCCAGGGCTGGTGGGGTACTCGGTACCGGGCCCGTTGGTTTCAATGGGAGATGTCACGGTAGCTGTGACCCGTCCGTGGCCCTGGGCATCCATTGTAAAAGGGAAATGTTAAACATGTGAATGATGATTAAAGTTTATGAGTGAATGATTCGTGACCTCACCTGTGGTGTTCGGCAATGAAGATGTTAAGCCGACGCTGCAGACAGATCCTCTGGGACAGATGGTGTGGTGCAGCAATGATGTTGTGGCCCTCCACAGGTAGGGCTGTAGTCCCAGGGCAGTGTAGATGGAGAGGTAGTGAAGAGACGTAGATGGTGCAGTGCCAGGCACAGAGATGTAGCAGTGCTGAGTGTGTTGGTGCAGGAATAACTGAAGGACACCAGGGCATGTAGTTCCAAAGCTTTACTCACAGTCTGTTGTGCATACAGGTGCCCGCATCCATGCCATGTCCTCTGGGTCAGGGGCTCAGTCAACCTCCAAGCTAGATGAAGCACTCCGTTCCAACACTCCGCCAACATGTGCCTTTTCTGAACGTCTCCCTCTATTGCTACACAACCCCTTTAACACAGTCAATATCTTTGTAACTCCGAACGTCTTAAAAAAAATTAATTCCTGCTATTCCATTTGATTGGGCTAAACCTCTATGCCTTTAATGTCTCCTCCACCTCCCCCAATACATTCTACATTATTTTTAGTTGTTTTCCTTCATGTAGAATTAACCTACAAGGAAAGAAAGGGTTTATTTTAATTCCGATATTTCTGTCCCATTGACTTGCATTGGTTTCCGGTATCGGAATCGGCGATATCCGATACTTTTTGGGTATCGGTCCGATCCAATCCAATCCGATATTTCCCGATATCAGAAGGTATCGCTCAACACTAGTTGGTGCCAATACATTAGTCCGAAAGGGTTCATCCACTATTCTGTACAAAGGTCGATGACACTTTCTTACATTGCACCAACAAATCTTTAGTTCCACCTTATTGAGGGAATATAGTTGAATATTTCCATTGCTAAACTTAAGAAAGTTTAGGTAATTAATTATCTGCCTAATGAATTCACCAACACACAGCTTGGTCATCGAATAGACCGCAAAGTTGTCTTATCAATGAGATGCCATGATATTTAATTTGTGTGGCATTACAGATTAAGAATTTTCTTTGGACACTAAAGGTACTGTCACACTAAGCGATATCGCTAGCAATATCGCTTTAACTTGTGACGTTATAGCGATATTGCTTGCGATATCGCTATGTCTGAATGTCTACAACCCGCTCCCCCGCTGGTTATCGCTGATCGCGCGAGTACAGGCTGGACTGTTTCTCGTCGTCAGCTTCCTGCGGCGCTTCCTGCTGTAACGACGAGCGACGCGTGGAGCCGGGCGGGAGGACGCAGGATCGCCGCGTCTGACAGGTAAGTAGCGACCCCCGTCCCCAGCGATGTCGCTGGTGAGATCTGCCTGTGTGGCAGCTCACTAGCGACCACTTAGCGATGTACCAGCGATCCTGACCGCGTCATATCGATGGTCGGGATCGCTGGTACATCGCTAAGTGTGACACTACCTTAAGTCGTAAAGTATGAACAATTTTCATAATATCAATATAAATTGCCACTTGTTTTTGTTCTCATCAGGTCTTATCAGAAAGAGGTGACTATGAAGAAGCCATGACTGTCCTCAAACAGGCACTGAAATTGGAACCTACAACAAAGGTAAGGATCTGAAATAAAGGGCTTCAAATGAAGATGGAAATAAATGAGAGCAGACTTTAAAAACAATAAGTTAAGGATAGACAAATATACACTAGTGCTTGTTTAATAAAATGATAGCTGCTGAAGGTTCTGTACGAGCCCTACAGTGAGGAAAATAAGTACTTGATACACTGCCGATTTTGCAAGTTTTCCCACCTAAAAGAATGGAGATGTCTGTAATTTTTATCGTAGGTACACTTCTGTGAGAGACAGAATCTAAAAATAAAAACCAGAAAATCACATTGTATGATTTTTAAACATATAAACTGCATTTTATTGAATGAAATACGTATTTGATCAACAACCAGCAAGAATTCTGTCTCTCACAGACGTGTTAGTTTTTCTTTAAGAAGCCCTCCTCCTCTACACTCTTTACCTGTATTAATTGCACCTGTTTGAACTTGTTACCTGTATATAAGACACCTGTCAACAAACTCCAACTTCTCCACCATGGGGAAGACCAAAGAGCTGTCTAAGGAAAGCAGGGACAAAACTGTATAACTGCACAACGCTGGGATGGGCTTTAGAACAATAGGCAACAGCTTGATGAGAAGGCAACAACTGATGGCACAATTATTACAAAATGAAGAAACACAAGATGACTGTCAATCTTCCTTGGTCTAGGGCTCCATGCAAGATCTCGCCTTGTGGGATAAGGATGATTCTGAAAAAGGTCAGGAATCAGAACTACACAGGAGGACCTGGTCAATAACCTGAAAATTGCTGGGACCCCAGTAACAAACAGTACCATTAGTAACATACCATGCCGCCATGAATTAAAATCCTGTAGGGCATGCAAGGCCCCCCTGCACATGCCAGGACACATCCAGGCCCATTTGAAGTTCACCAATGACCATCTGGATGATCCAAAGGAGGCATGGGAGAAGGTCATGTGATCAGATGAGACCAATATAGAACTTTTTGGTATCAACTCCACTCGCCGTGATTGGAGGAAGAAGGATGAGTACAATTCCAAGAACACCATCCCAACCGTGAAGCATGGTGGGGGAAACATTAGACTTTGGGGATGATTTTCTGCAAAGGGGATAGGAAGACTGCGTTTTTTTGAAGGGAGGATGAATGGAGTCATGTATCACAAGATTTTGGCCACCATCTCTCAGTAAGAGCATTGAAGTTGGGTCATGACTGGGTATTCCAGTATGACAATGGTCAGAAACAAACAGCCAGGGCAACTAGAGAGTAGCTCCGTAAAAAGCATTTCAAGGTCCTGGAATGGCCTAGCCAGTCTCCAGACCTGAATTCAATAGTAAATCTTTGGAGGAAGTTGAATCTCAATGTTGCCCAGCGACAGCCCCAAAACCTGAAAGATTTGGAAAAGATCTGTATGGAGGAGTGGGCCAAAATCCCTGCTGCAATGTGTGCAAACTTAGTCAAAAACTACAGGAAACGTCTGACCTCTCTATTGTAAACAAAAGTTTCTGTATCAAATATTAAGTTATGTTTTTATATTGTATAAAATACTTATTTCATGCAAATTATGTGAAACACATACAATATGATTTTCTGGATTTTTTTAGATTCTGTCTCTCACAGTTGAAGCGTGCCTATGATAAAAATTGCAGATCTCTCCATTCTTTGTAAGTGGGAAAACTTGTAAAATTGGCAGTTTATCAAATACTTATTTTCCCCTCTGCATGTGTTATCTTAATGAAGAGAATAAAACTAAAAATAATAAGAGGAGGAACCATAGCGTAAGAGATTAAAAGTTTCAGTTATCAGTGCAGGACAAAGCAATCAAAACTTTAGACGTAAAGATGACAGAGTACACATTTTGCGATAAATAAAAGTGTGAATTTTTGAAAAATCCCGGAAAACTGGAGAAATCCCAGAAGATTGGAGAAGGACAAATGTTGTCCCTATCTTCAAAAAGGAAAGAAGACGGAGCCAGGAAATTACAGGCCAGCGAGCCTTACTTCTATACCAGAAAAGATCTTTGAACAAATTATTAAACAGAATGTATATACAGTAAGTACTTAGATAAGAATACAGTAATTGACCAGAGCCAGCATGGGTTTGTAGCAAACAAGTCATGCCAGACTAATCTAATTTCCTTTTATGATGGAATCACTGACTGTGTGGATCAGGGAAATGCGGTAGATATAGTATATCTTGACTTCAGCAAAGCATTTGATAAAGTATCTCATACTAACCTTATTGAAAACATGACCAAGTATGGGATTGACAAGGCTGCGTCTAGGTGGATTCATAACTGGCTCAGTGATCGTACTCAAAGAGTGGTAATGAATGGTTGCACATCCAATTGGAAAAGTGTTTCAAGTGGGGTAGCACAAGGCTCTGTACTGGCCCAGTGTTGTTCAAGATTTTTATAAATGATGTAGATAAGGGAACTGAGGGTAAACTAGTCAAATTTGCAGACAATGCAAAGCTAGGATGGATAGCTAACACTAGAGAATACAGAGAAAGGATTCAGAAGGATGTAGATAAACTTGAACAATGGGCAGTGATAAATAGAATGGTATTTAACAGGGAGAAATGCAAGATTCTACATATGGGCAAGAAAAACAAAAATTACATCTATAGAATGGGAGGAATAGAACTAAGCAACTGCACATGTGAAAAAGACTTGGATATTCTAAGAGATCACAGACTGCACAACAGTCAACAGTGTGATGCAGCAGCAAAAAAGGCCAACACAGTTCTAGGATAGCATAGATGGGGGCATGGCCTAGCAAGGCATGTGAGAGGATGTGTGTTAGAGTTCTCCCACTGCACATATCGAATACAGGGCTGAACGGAGGCGCCGCCGAACTCATGACACAGCTGCTCAAGAGTCCGAGGTTGCATCCGAGGCTCAGAGGATGCGCAGGAGACAGAGCTGGGGATGGAGGGGAGCACTCAGACCCAAGATGGCACTGGGTCAGCAGAGGAGGAGGCGGTCAAGGCTGGAGGTGTGCAGGGCACAGGGGAGTTGAAAGGAGAGTAGTCCCAGACACAGTACAGCCCCACAACTCATCAGACCCCCATGTGTGCTGATAAGTCACAGGATAAGTGTGGCACATTCCCCACTGCAGCAGCCTCACAAGCCCCTGCACACAGTGAACATCCTGTAGACTTATGTGAAGCAGCTATGACGGAGCCAACACTGAAGGATGTATTCCCAGTAGTGACATTCTGCAAATCTGCACTCACTGCCCTGACCCTGCAGGTTGATGGCTTAAAGGGTGAAATGGTTAATTTCTGTACTGCCATGCAGAAAGCTGAGGAGAGGACGGAGGTGGTGGAGGAGCATGTAGGCAGTGCTGAGGATATGATTGCTAAAATGTTAAAAAGGGAGAGAAAATATGTCCAGCGCATCTCGGAGCTGGAATTTAAAACGGACAATCTTGAAAATCAATCCTGTAGGAACAACCTAAGAATAATTGGAGCGCCTGAAAATGTAGAAGGGAACAACCCCACTGATTATATTGAATCATGGCTGAAAACTAAAGTTGAGGAGACAGCCTTACAAAATTGTTCGCAGTGGAGAGGGCTCATCTAGTACCATTAAGACCCTTACCCCCAGGGTCGGTCCCGAGATGTATCCTGGCAAAAATCCTAAACTACAGAGACTGTGATATCTTACTTAGAAGGCCCAGAGACATGGCAAACATAACTTTTGATGGCAACCGGACATCTATATACCCGTACTATTCCGCGGCAGTTCAAAAGCTCAATATGAAATTCGGAGCGTTCAAGAGGAGACTGCGGGGACTGGGTTTGGCTTATTCAATGATGTATCTGTCTGGCCATATTAAGGGTGGTGGCCATGGGAGGCGTACACTTTTTTCTGACCCCTGAGGAGGCGACAAATTGGCTGGATCAGAATGTCAAACCTATTGGAACAGATGGGGCCCGCTGAAGAAGGCTCTGTTTGTTTGAGGGTTAATTGTTATTAAGACTGTAAAATTTGAATGGTTATGGGATAATTGTTCTTTGGTACTGTGGGACGAAGATGGTTGTGTTCAGCGGCGCAACAGGCATTTTATTCTGTCATCAGTGGGCGGGAGAGACAAAAGGGTGGAGAGTTAGTTAGAAGAGTAGTAAGGTGTCCGAAATCTCAGACCCTCATAACTGCTAGGTTGTGGAAAGGCGTTACCCTTTCTCATGTAGAGAGGGCGGTATAGGTATTAAAACAAACGGTTGATAAAGTTCCTGTGGGGAGAGGGTTGGGGAAGTTCGAAGGGTAGTTTGTGTTTTAAAATGGGGAATCAGGGGCAATAGGTGTTAGGGAGAGGATACTGGAGGGTTTGGAGACCAAAAGGGGGGAGAAGAAATACTGATATCACTGACTATGATTGGAGGAAGGGTTAAAATCTTGAGCTGAAATGTCAGAGGCCTATCTAATAGCATGAGACAAACAGCAATATTGCAATATATTATTGAATAGAGGCCCTTGGTGATATGCCTTCAGGAAATGCACCTAGTTAGTGAAAAAATAGCTGTGCTACAGAAGAGATGGGTGAGGAAGGCGTGTCACTCGACATTCTCAGCCTAGGCTAGAGGGGTGTCAATACTGGTAATGGTCATGTGTTAATATGCACTTACATTGTGCATACACATTAATTTACTTTCTCAGTTCAGACTCCAGTTTTTTTTATTCATTTCATTGTGCATTCAGTGCATATAAGGGTGTGACCGCCCTCTTTCTGAGCTGGGAAAGCCATCCAGCCTGGCCTATACTTTTACTAGTGGGTCAGTCCCTCGATCCTTGTTCACATTCACGTCACTTGGCAAGTGAAAAGGTTTTAAATACTAGAGTAGGACTGTCCCACCAGGGTTGCCGTGACGTGGCGGGATGGCTTGTAGATTATTTTGATCAAAATTATGTTTACTAAATACCCTTATTATTATTATCATTAGCTTTATGCATTATTTGCAGTTTAATTTTTACTTTTTATTTCAGGATATTTGTGCTTTTTGCTTTCTCTGGTTAATGGTCATGTGTTAATATGCACTTACATTGTGCATACACATTAATTTACTTTCTCAGTTCAGACTCCAGTTTTTTTAGGCATTCTATTCTGTCATCGGTGGGTGGGAGAGACAAAAGGGTGGAGAGTTAGTTAGAAGAGTAGTAAAGTGTCCGAAATCTCAGACCCTCATAACTGCTAGGTTGTGGAAAGGCGTTACCCTTTCTCATGTAGAGAGGGTGGTATAGGTATTAAAACAAACGGTTGATAAAGTTCTTGTGGGGAGAGGGTTGGGGAAGTTTGAAGGGTAGTTTAAGTTGAGTTTTAAAATGGGGAATCAGGGGCGATAGGTGTTAGGGAGAGGATACCGGAGGGTTTGGAGACCAAAAGGGGGAGAAGAAATACTGATATCACTGACTATGATTGGAGGAAGGGTTAAAATCTTGTGCTGAAATGTCAGAAGCCTATCTAATAACATGAGACAAACAGTATATTATGCAATAGAGGCCCTTGGTGATATGCCTTCAGGAAATGCACCTAGTTAGTGAAAAAATAGCCAACTGCTGGCAAAGCATACTGGAAGCAGGATCAATTCCTTTTTTTCCCTAAAGATTGGTGATGAGGTCGCTGAATTTTTTAGGCTTAACGAGGGTAGTGCAGAGCAACACATTGTTTGGGACACTATGAAGACATATTTAAAGGGGATTTTGTTCAGAGACATATCAAGGCATAAGACCACATCCAGAAACACTGATATAGCGGTAATGGAGGAATTTAGGGCAGCGGAGGTAGCGTTGAGTAACCAGCGTTTACAGGATACGCAAAACCGCATGAACGCTGCTGAGGAGGAGGTAAATAAGTTACATTTGCACAATGCAGAGAGGTTGAGGGCATTTCAAAAAGAAACTTTCTATGCAGAGGGTGAAAAAGTAGGAAATCTGCTCTCTGTGGTGGCTTCTGCGCATCGGGATACGGCACATGTATATGCATTAAAACTAGAGAATGGCAGTGTAGTTACACAGGGGGAGCAAATAATAGAAGTCTTTAGGGGATTTTACAGGAAGTTATACTCCTCCCAGTCCCAGCAGGTGGAGGGGGAGATTGATGCTTTCCTAGGGAGGGCCACTTACCTAAGTTTAGCAATGAAGACAGAGATCAGCTAGACAAACCGCTCTCAGGGGAGGAATTGGGAGAGGCTTTGGCCTCCATGGCGTGGGACAGGGCACGGGGGCAGACGGCATCCCAGCTGAAGTATGCAAAAGCCTCTTTGAGGAAATAATAACTAAATTGCTGGGTATTTAATGAGGCATTGGAAAGGGGAGTGTTGCCCGCATCTATGAGGGAAGCCATTGCTGTGGTCATTCCCAAAGCTGAAAAAGATCCACAGTTGCCGGAATCATATAGACTAATGTCACTTTTGATGGCAGATATTAAAATACTGGCCAAGGCTCTGGCGAACAGACTAATCCGAATAAGAGACAAGGTAGTTCACTCGGACCAATCTGGCTTCATGCCAAATAAATCCACTGCTGTCAATTAAGGAGGCTAAACTTAAACATGCAAATTCCAGCTGTAAATGCGGGTAAGAGAGTGGTGGTGTCTCTAGATGCACATAAAGCCTTTGACAGCATGAAATGGAACTACCTGTGGTCGGTGCTGTGTCGCTTTGGGTATGGGCAAGGGTTTACCTCGTGGGTAAAATTGCTGTACTCCTCTACAACAGGCAGAATTAAAGTGAATAATAAACTGTTGGGAAGTTTCCCCCTGTTTAGAGGTACGAGACAGGGGTATCCATTGTCCCCGTTGCTATTTGCCCTAGCTGTGGAGCCATTATCTGCCAAAATAAGAAGATCGCAGAAGGTGAAGGGGTTTGTAAATGGTAAAGCGGAGGAGTCTATATGATTCCACTCATGAATCACCCCACCACGGGGACAAACCTCAGATCCTCTTTGCAGCAACAAGCACAGGAAAACCACACCAAACGGTCAGTCTGAACAGTATAACTGCCAACTTACCGTGGTTGCCGTGGGGGATGATCAGTCCCAATTTTCCAACACCTGTGTCCGCTCCGAAGGTCCTTTGTCTTGTTGTCCTCCAGGGGCAGAGGCGTCCCTGTTTGGGGGCCCCACGTTGGGTGGCCAGCTGATAGGGAGAGAGTTAAATTAACCCTTCACGGTTGAGCCAGTGATGTCCAAATTATTCCACAGAGTGTTGCTAGCAAATCAAATGACCAAATGAAGGTGTATGGGACGATCCAAAGAGATCGGTAACCCATTTATTGTAGTCACTTCTTTTATAATATTTTGCTTAATTATGCAAGGTTCTCAACTACCAATAAAATCATTTCACTTTATAAGCCAATAATATTGCAAGAAAACCGGAAACTACATATATGTCCGTACATAGATAGCGTAGAAAGTAGTATAATGGCATATTCTTCAGAGTTTTACACTCCCGCCTCCCTTATCTTTGCACCTGATGAGAACAGTCTGGTTTCATGACAGCCCATGCCAATTACAAAAATGTATCTTACAGCAACAAAAATTAAGAAACGAAACCTACAGAGAAATGGAGAAGTGAAACTTAAGCTCTGATTTTAGTATTAACCCTTCACACCATTATTGTCCTCTCCCCCACCCCATCATTGCCCTTTTCACCACCTCCATCATTGCCTTCTCCCCCACCACTATCATTGCTTTCTCCCCTGCCACCACATCATTGCCCATTCCACCACCTCGATAATTTCCTCCGCCCCCACCACCCCCATTATTGCCCTTTCCACCATCACCATCATTGCATTCTCCTCACCACCCCATCATCATTGCTTTTTTTTTCCCCACCACCCTATCATTGCCTTTCCACCACCTCCATCATTACCATCTCCCCTACCACCCCATCATTGCCCTCTCCATCACCTCCATCATTGCCCTTTCCACCACCTCCATCATTGCCCTTTCCACCACCCCCATCATTGCCTCCTTCCCCACCACTCCCATCATTGTCTTTTCCACTACCACCATCATTCCCTTCTCCCCATCTCCATCATTGCCTTCTACCCCACCCCCATCATTGCCCTTTCTGCCACCTCCATCATTTCCTCCTCCCAACATCCCCATCCTTGTACATTACACCACTTCCATCATTGCCTTCTCCCCATCACCCCCATCATTGCCTTCTCCCCATCACCCTCATCATTGCCTTCTCCCCATCACCCTCATAATTGCCTTCTCGCCATCACCCCCATCATTGCCTTCTCCTCATCACCGCCTTCTCCCATCACTCCCATCATTGTCTTCTCCCCATCACCTCCATAATTGCCTTCTCCCCATCATTGCCTTCTCCCCATCACCCCATCATTGCCATCTCCCCATCACCCCATCATTGCCTTATCCTCCACCTACACACATACACACACAGCAACATTCACCTCTGTACATTCCCCCACAGCGCTACGCATGCACACACACCATCACTCATCTCTACACACACAACACATGTACATACAAAAAAACCCACACAGAACCTTTCACCTGTCCATACGCTCTCCACAGCATCATCGCCTCCGACTGCTTCCTCTCTGGCACAGCCGGCCGCTGAATGATGACGTCATCCAGCGGCGCTGTTGTCTGTGTCAGAGACAGTTAGAGCGGGCGCCAGGCAGGAAGCAGGACAGATCCCTGCAGCTCCGCTATGCTGCTATTTTCTCTTTTAGGCAACGAAGCTGCTGGGATCGCTCCCTGCCTGCCGCACCTGAGGGCAATCTGGCCAGGGCCCCCGGGAGTCTCGGGCCCACAAAAACAGACCAGATCTCCCTCATTATTTGCCGCCCTGCAGGGGCCCACTGGAGCCTCTGGGCCCCGGTGCAGCCGCATAGGCTGCACAGGTGGTATGTCCGCCCATGGGACTACTCATTAATTGGGATAAGTCGTGTGTTTTGCCAATAGATGGAGAGGCGACTGTTATGATGAGTCACCGAAGGAGGAAAAAACAAAATACTAGCTAAGTCCAGAAAAACCAGAGAGGTTGGCAGCTATCGGATTGCAGACCCCTGAACCTATCCACAGCAACTAGCAGTAGCCGTGGGGGGTTCCTACGGTGCCCTAGACCCCTCGATCACAGCCGGAGAACTACATAGCCTAAAGACAGAAAGGGGAAAAACTAAGCTGCCCCAGAGCAGACCCCAAAGCAATAGGCAGCCCCCAACATATAATGACGGTGAAGCAAGATGAAAACACTAACACAGATAGAAAGATAGGTTGAGCAAATGATGGGGCCCAAACTAACTAAATAGGACAGGATAGGAAAGCCGCTGTCTGCCATCCGCAAAAACCCTATCCAAAATGTGCCAACCGACTGATAGGAAAAACAGGCCCTGAAGTCGCTAGGCTTCAAAAGACTATATCAGCACTCAGGTATATTCTGAAGACAGAGCAAAAGATCAACAGATCAGAGACAAAAATGGAATTCAGCTCACCCCCGGCCCGGGATGGCAGAACTCCCAAAAAACAAGGCAAAACAAAAACAAAACTGAAGTGTACAAAGCAGAGCAGAAAAACTTAGCTTTGAGACGCAGGAATCAGACTGGTCTCCAAGAATCCAGCAGGATCACCAGCAAGGCAGAAGGGCGTCGGCTGCCTTATATCCAGTCCTCAATTCCAGCCACCCAGTCATCATCTAGCTGCCCAGGTGTTTGGTAATCAGCCTCACTACCTTCCTTCACCAGAGGAGGGAGTTCATCAGACCTCAACGGTGAAGGGAAAAATGAACTCACAACAGTACCTCCCCCTTGAGGAGGGGTCACCGAACCCTCATCCATGCCACCAGGGCGATCCGGGTGAGCCCGATGAAAGGCACGCACCAATCTTTCGGCATGAATATCAGAGGCAGAGACCCAGGAATTATCCTCCTGACCATAACCCTTCCACTTAACCAAATACTGGAGTCTCCGTCTAGCCAGACGGGAATCCAGTATCTTCTCTACCTCATATTCCATGTTACCTTCAACCAATACAGGGTCAGGAGGTGCCACCACAGGAACTACTGGTTCAACAAACCTCTTCAACAAGGACTTATGAAACACATTATGCATTTTAAATGTGACAGGAAGAGCCAACCGAAAAGAGACCGGATTAATAATCTCCAAAATCTTGTAAGGTCCAATAAATCTAGGCTTAAACTTAGGAGAAGCCACCTTCATAGCGATATTTTTTGATGACAACCAAACCATATCACCCACCTTAAACTGGGGACCAACGGTCCTACGCCGGTTGGAAAACCGCTGGGCCTTTTCCTGGGAGAGAGACAACTTATCCACTACTTAGTCCCAGATCTGGTGCATTCTCTCCACCACAGTGTCAACACCTGGGCAGGCAGAAGGCTCCACCTGCCCTGAAGAAAATCGAGAGTGAAACCCAAAGTTACAAAAAAAAAGGTTACATCATAGTGGCAGAACTAGCTCTATTATTTAAAGCAAATTTGGCCAAGGGCAAAAATGAAACCCAATCATCCTGATCGGCAGAAATAAAACATCTCAAATACGACTCCAAAGTCTGGTTTGTTCTCTCCGTCTGCCCATTGGTCTGAGGGTGAAACGCAGAGGAGAAGGACAACTGAATTCCCAGCTTGGAACAGAAAGTCCTCCAAAATCTAGACACAAACTGAACTCCTCTGTCAGATACAATGTTCTCAGGAATCCCGTGCAAGCGAACCACCTGTTGCAAAAACAAGGGCACCAACTCAGAGGAAGATGGCAACTTAGGGAGTGGTACAAGATGGACCATCTTAGAGAATCTATCACAAATCACCCAAATAACAGTCATTCTCTGAGAGACAGGCATATCAGAGATAAAATCCATTGAAATATGGGTCCATGGCCTCCTGGGCACCGGCAAAGGCATCAACAAGCCACTAGAGCGAGAACAAGGTTTAGACCGGCAGCAAGTCCCACAGGACTGCACAAAATTCCTGACATCATGAGACAAGGCGGGCCACCAAAAAGACCGACTCACCAGATCTCTAGTACCAAAAATACCAGCCAATGCAGAGCAATGAACTTCAGACATCACTCTCTTCCTCCACTGGTCAGGAACATACAACTTTCCACTGGGACAACGCTCAGGTTTGTCCTCCTGAAACTCTTCCAGAGCACGTCTCAAATCGGGCGAGATGGCAGAAAGAACTACCCCCTCGCCTAAGATGGTAGCAGGCTTAGTCACAACAGCAGAATCAGCAAGGAAACTCGTAGAGAGGGCGTCTGCCTTGACATTCTTAGTGCCCGGAAGAAAAGAGACTACAAAATCAAAACGTGTGAAAAACAAGGCCCACCTAGCCTGTCTAGGATTCAAGCGCTTGGCCGACTCCAGGTAAATCAAATTCTTGTGGTCAGTAAGGACCACGACTTGGTGTTTGGCTCCCTCCAACCAATGTCTCCACTCCTCAAATGCCCATTTCATGGCCAACAGTTCCCGATTCCCCACATCATAGTTACGTTCGGATGGGGAGAACTTTCGGGAAAAGAAAGCACAAGGATTCATTTTAGATGTCACAGGATCTTTTTGGGACAACACCGCTCCTGCACCAATCTCAGAAGCGTCCACCTCCACCTGAAACGGGAGTGAGACATCAGGTTGCCGCAAAACCGGAGCAGAAGTGAATCTTCGCTTCAGCTCCTGAAAGGAAGAAACAACCTCCGGAGACCAATTCAGCACATCAGCACCCTTCCTAGTCAAATCAGTCAATGACTTGGCAATACCAGAAAAATTAGCTATAAATTTCCGATAAAAATTAGCAAAACCCAAAAACTTCTGGAGGGCCTTCAAAGAGGTGGGCTGAACCCAATCATAAATGGCCTGTACCTTGGCCGGGTCCATTTCAATACTTGACGGAGACAAAATAAATCCCAAAAATGAAATCCTCTGTACCCCAAAAAGGCATTTCGATCCCTTGACATACAGGGAATTCTCCCTCAAAATCCGGAACACAGTCCGAACATGTTCCACATGAGAGTCCCAATTCTTGGAGAAGATCAAAATATCATCCAGATAGATAATCAAAAATTTATCCACAAAGTCTCGGAATATATCGTTCATGAAGCACTGGAAGACAGAAGGGGCATTAGTGAGCCCAAAAGGCATCACCAGGTACTCAAAATGTCCCTCCGGAGTATTAAACGCCGTCTTCCATTCATCCCTATGCTTAATGCGAATAAGATTATACGCCCCCTGAGGTCAAGCTTGATAAACCAGCAAGCACCTTTAACTCTGGAGAATAGATCAGAAATCAGGGGTAACGGATACTGATATTTAACAGTAATTTTGTTGAGGGCACGATAGTCAATACAAGGCCTTAATGAACCATCCTTTTTAGCCACGAAAAAAAACCCAGCACCTAAGGGTGAAGAGGATGGTCTAATATGACCCTTCTCCAATGACTCCTTAATATAGGATCGCAAAGCCTCGTGCTCGGGTACAGATAAATTGAAAAGCCGACCCTTGGGGAATTTACACCCCGGGTTCAGCTCAATTGCACAGTCATAACTCCTATGAGGAGGCAAAGACGCAGACTCATTCTCACTAAATACATCATAAAAGTCAGCCAAATAGTCAGGAACATCATGCGACTGGGGAGAGGTGGAGAAAACAGGAGCATCACTAAGGGCACTCCGACAACCCCAACTCACCACAGACAAAGATTTCCAATCCAGAACTGGATTATGGATTTGCAACCAGGGAAACCCCAGAACAATGGTATCATGCAAATTATGCAACACCAAAAATCTGCAATTTTCTTGATGGTCTGGGGCGACCCGCATTACCACCTGGGTCCAAAACTGAGGTTTATTCTTTGCCAAAGAAGTAGCATCAATACCCCTCAAAGGGATAGGCGTCCGCAGAGGTGTCATAGGAAATCCACAACGTTTAGCAAAATCCATGTCCATCAGGTTCAGAGCTGCTCCCGAATCCACAAATGCTTTGGCGGAAAATGTGGACAGGGAGCAGATCAGAGTAATTGCCAAAAGAAACTTAGGTTGAACACCACCCACAGAAAACGTGTGTGCACAACGTTTCTCTCGTTTAGGGCAGACAGAAATAATATGCGAGGCATCTCCACAAAAAAAACACAGCTTATTACGCCTTCTGAACTCCTGACGTTGCGCCCTAGACAAAACTCTATCACATTGCATAGGTTCAGACATTTGTTCAACAGGTGGCAAGATCTCTCGAGTAGTTTTGCGTTCACGTAAACGCCGATCCACCTGAATGGCTAATGACATAGAATCGTCAAGACCAGAGGGAACAGGAAATCCCACCATAGTATCTTTTACAGTTTCTGACAAACACTTCGGAAAGAGGGCTGCCAAGGCACAATCATTCCAGGTAGTAAGGACCGCCCATTTTCGGAATTTTTGACAGCTCAACTCTGCCGAATCCCGACCCTGGCTTAATGCCAACAGGGTCTTTTCAGCCTGATCAATAGCATTAGGTTCATCATACAACAACCCCAAGGCCTGAAAAAATGCGTTCACATTATTCAGAATAGGATCATTAGGTTTTAAAGAAAACGCCCAATCCTGGGGATCGCTGCGCAGCAAAGAGATGACAATTTTAACCTGCTGCGCGGAGTTCCCCGACGAGTTAGGCTTCAAGGCAAAAAATAATTTACAATTATTCTTGAAATTCAAGAATTTAGACCGATCCCCAAAAAACACATCAGGGGTATGAATCTTTGGTTCAGCAGCATGTGAATGAGCAAGATAGGCGGAAATTCCCTGCACTTCAGCAGCGAGCTGCTCCACACGATCAGACAATTGCTTCATCTCCATTGAGAGAAAAATTCCCCCTACGGCCTCAGAGATATAGAGGAAAAAATATGCACAAATAAAAAAATTCTGACACACTTTTTTTTTTTTTTTCTTTTTTACAATTCTCTCCTGCTATTGAGTACCCTAGGATCTGCGGTATGGCTGGTGATTCTGCTATGATGAGTCACCGAAGGAGGAAAAAACAAAATACTAGCTAAGTCCAGAAAAACCAGAGAGGTTGGCAGCTATCGGATTGCAGACCCCTGAACCTATCCACAACAACTAGCAGTAGCCGTGGGGGGTTCCTACGGTGCCCTAGACCCCTCGATCACAGCCGGAGAACTACATAGCCTAAAGACAGAAAGGGGAAAAACTAAACTGCCCCAGAGCAGAACCCAAAGCAATAGGCAGCCCCCAACATATAATGACGGTGAAGCAAGATGAAAACACTAACACAGATAGAAAGATAGGTTGAGCAAATGATGGGGCCCAAATTAACTAAATAGGACAGGATAGGAAAGCTGCTGTCTGCCATCCGCAAAAACCCTATCCAAAATGTGCCTACCGACTGATAGGAAAAACAGGCCCTGAAGTCGCTAGGCTTCAAAAGACTATATCAGCACTCAGGTATATTCTGAAGACAGAGCAAAAGATCAACAGATCAGAGACAAAAATGGAATTCAGCTCACCCCCGGCCCAGGATGGCAGAACTCCCAAAAAACAAGGCAAAACAAAAACAAAACTGAAGTGTACAAAGCAGAGCAGAAAAACTTAGCTTTGAGACGCAGGAATCAGACTGGTCTCCAAGAATCCAGCAGGATCACCAGCAAGGCAGAAGGGCGTTGGCTGCCTTATATCCAGTCCTCAATTCCAGCCACCCAGTCATCATCTAGCTGCCCAGGTGTTTGGTAATCAGCCTCACTACCTTCCTTCACCAGAGTAGGGAGTTCATCAGACCTCAACGGTGAAGGGAAAAATGAACTCACAACAGGCGACTGTGTAACAAGGGCAACCGGGGGGGTAGTTATGGCCGAGTTATTTAAAGGCACAGTACATAGACAGAGACCGCTGAGCAAACGGGCAGCGAGTACTCCTGGTCCTTTATACATAGATAGACAGGAATGACACAGCATTCCCAACAGGTTACCTTCTTTTCCTCTGGTCACAGCAGTACGGGCAATTAAGGGTCCAAGAATGCAACTGTACTACAACAGGGGAAATTAACTTTTATTG
This sequence comes from Dendrobates tinctorius, assembly GCF_039654945.1. Taxonomy (NCBI): domain Eukaryota; kingdom Metazoa; phylum Chordata; class Amphibia; order Anura; family Dendrobatidae; genus Dendrobates; species Dendrobates tinctorius. The sequence continues at coordinate 38,731,017 of NW_027361690.1, forward strand.
AACAACAATGAAGGATTGACAAAAAGATAATTTCAACACTGGCTTTCTGTTCTCTCCCTGACACTTACTGCGGCTGTATCCACAGCGGCCGCAGCAGCCGAAGTTCACTGTTTACAGTAGTCCAATCTATGGAACCTGGGTACCTGAGACCCCTTCCGCGAAGGCCCTTCCAAAGTCCTGGAGGCCTGTGTTATAGACCTTCAGTCTGTGGAAGTCTTTTGTCCGGGGCAACAGATCTCTGCCATCCGGGAGTCTGGCAATGCCCCTTCTGCAGTACACGTCTTCCCTGGTCGACGTACCTGGGCTTACTGAACTGGAAGCAGCAGTTTCCTGCTCCCACTCTACTGCTGGCCCAGCCCATAATATTAACTGTTGACTGTTCCTAACTCATACAGCCATTTAATGGGGAACATCACAATACAATATAAGACATTTTGATTTACATGACATGACATATACAACAAATGCAGAATACATTTATATAAGGTGCACAGGGGCACACCTGAGTTGACCTGCCACCCCCTTACAACTGTGCAGGGAGGTGGAGCTATGCACCAAATTAAAGGTGGTCCAACAAGTTAAGCACTTAGGGATTCATATAGCTCTTCCATTGACAACATTTGTGGAACTTAATTTATGCCCTTTATTAAAAAGACTGCACACTAAAATTACAGCGTGGAATAAGTTACATTTATCGGTGGTGGGCAGAGTAAATCTCCTCAAAATAATTGTGATGCCGCAGCTGTTATATGTGTTACATAATTCCCCCATCTGGATCCCAGTGAGCAGGTTCTGCAGGATAAAATCACTCTTTGGAGAATTAGTGTGGGGTAAGACAAGTCTGAGACTTAAACAGGAAACACTGCAGAGACCGAAAAAGGAGGGAGGCCTAGCGCTCCCAAATCCCTGGTTATACTTTCTTTCTGCACAAAGCCAACATATCAAGGGCTGGGGGGAGACTGGGAAAGGCACAAGTATCTGTTAGTTTGGAGCACTTAATGAAGATTTTGCCATTAAGCATGGGACTGGAGGCGGGACTCTTCAAGAAATGGGTGTCACATTTCCATACCATAAATCTAATACATAAGATGTGGCAGAAAATCAAGCAGATTAGAAGGGTAACTCACTTTACTAGGTTTTCACCTATCTGGGATAACATCTATTTTCAGGCGTTCAGTAATATGAAGGGATTTGGTGAGTGGAAAGAAATGGGTATTGGCCTGATCTATCAGTTGATTTACCGAGGGAAGCTTAAATCATATGAAATGTTGCAAGAAGAATTTCAATTCCCAAGGCTAAATCTCTTTCAATATATACGGGTTCAGCATGCATTTCAGGCACAAGGTAGAAGAGGGCCTATAGAAATACAAATAGACCTCACGTTAGATTTTATACTTAAAAACAGTTGAAGAAAAGGGGCGATATCTTAAGTTTATAGAGACCTGCTGCACGCCTTTCTGAGAGGACACCCTACCAAAGCGAGAAAAAAGTGGGAGACAGGCTTGGGAGAGAGAAACGACGATAGGTGGGAATCGATTCTGGAATATGTACCCAAGATATCCATGAGTGAGCTTGGGAGAATGTTACAGCTGTATGTGATCCACAGGGTGTATAGAACCCCTGATATGCTATTTAAACAGGGTTGAAGTCTAATTCTGACTGCCCAAGGTGCTTGCATTCTCAGGCAGACATACTGCATATGCTTTGGCATTGTCCCAGATTGTCCTCCTTTTGGATCATAGTGTTGAACCATATTGGAATGGTGTATAGGTGCACTGTCCCTAGGGACCCACTGACATGTATATTAGGGTACACGTTGAGGAAATAAAAACAGACATGACCAAAATAGCAATTGCGAGATTATTGTTTATTGCCAGAAAATTGATTGCAAAATATTGGATTAGAGAGGAGCCTCCGTCCAGACGCAAATTTATTGCCCAAACGAACTATATAATTCAACTTGAAAGAAATATTTACAACAAGAGGAAAAAACAGAAATACTTCCATAAATTATGGCAGCCATGGTTGGATAGGATTAATTAGAATAACATCGATATATACTGAACAAAAGGAAAACAAATCCAGCAATGCTGAGGGCAGCTAAAAGATATAATCTTTAATCCAACTTGAATAAAAACATAATCTTGCACAATTTGTCGGGTACACTGCAAACAGAAACTGGTCAACGCATTTCGACCGAGGTCTTCTTCATGATCTAGTTTCAAACATAGTAGACATGATTTTTATAACATGGCCGATCATATGATTGGTTGAACAATTAAAATTTTTTAAATATGTAAATAGATATATACTATTATAGCGTAAAACTCACAATAAACTGTGAAGCGTAATGGGTGAAATATTGTTGGACATTGTTAATAATGGATGAAGTGTTGGTTGCACTGGGAAAGGTCTTCAAGGAGGGTGTAATGGAAGGGGGGATGGGATTTACTGTAATGTTGTAAAACAAGTATTGTCATGTAATATCTGTTCTAAGCTTTGTTATGTTCAATAAAAATTTATCTGATAAAAAAAAGAGAAAAATAGATTCTAGATCACGTGAAATAATTATCCCCTTCTACTCCTCCTCAGTCAGACCTCATCTTCTGGGTACATTTTATAAAAGACATTAAAAAAGTTCAGAGAAGAGCTACCCAGATTGTGAGCGGACTGCAAAGTATGTCTTACGAGGAACGGTTAAAGGATCTGGGAATATTTAGCTTGCAAAAAAGGCTAAGAGGAGACATAATAGCTGTCTACAAATATCTGAATGGATGTCACAGTGTAGAGGGATCATCATCATTCTCATTTGCACATGAAAACACGAGAAGCAATGGGAGGAAACTGAAAGGGAGAAGATACAGATTAGATATTAGAAAAAACTTTTTGACAGTGAGGGTGATCAATGAGTGGAACAGTCTGCCACGAGAGGTGGTGAGTTCTCCTTCAATGGAAATCTTCAAACAGAGGCTGGACAGATGGCTTAGTCTATACTGCATTGAGTATATTGTTGGACATGATGACCCTTGAGGTCCCTTCCAACTGTAACATTCTTTGATTCTATGAATAGTCTCACCTAATAGGCCAGCGACTGCTTTTCCTATGGAATCAAGCTAGAATAGTCTTGCAGAATTTTGGTAAAGTCTACTGGTTGAAGTGTATGTGTATGCAGAGCCAAGGTGCAGAGTTGTGTGCGCAATCCTGGAGTCTCCTAGGATTTCCCGTGTTTGCTTCCAGGGCACCTCGGCCCATAGCATTCTAAATAATCACATGTGCAAGTTCCTGGAGTTTGCATATAACATCACTCACTGATAAGTACGGTAGCTTAAGTTAGCAAAATAATGCATTTCAAAGCGTATTGTTTTTCATCAGGGTTGTAACTGTTCAAACCGAGCATAGGCACTTGGTGCACCCTTGGAGTAAACTGTTCAGTGTACCTCTCCAACAACTTGTTTTTCATCTATCCTTAACCTCCTCTTTCTTAATTGACAGCAAGTACTGTAGATGAGAAGATGCACTCAAGTGCTTGACATTAGATCCTGTCCAAACAAAGTCTGTACTCTTGCCTTGAAGAGTAGTAGTTTAGATCCTTTTGGAGCTGGTTTTTTTTTGGAAAAGATTTATAAAGATGTGTTGCTATATGAAGTAATAGGGCTCAGTTACAGCACAAGATCATTTCTTCACTTTATTTCACTTTGTGTCATACTTCTAGTTTCTGAAACCAAATGACAAAATAGGCAGAACATGTTTCATACCGAGTCATAACAGATTTAATTTTACTGTCTTGGGCAAACTTAGAATTAAAGACATGATATTTATTTTTAGGCATCTAGTTTTTTTGGTTAAAGTCCTTCAAGAACAGGACATATGTTCTGACATCTGGTGTCCGCTGAGGGCATTCTCTGAAACTTATGACATCAGTGATTTGCATGGAAAGATAGTAAATCAAGGAAATAGTTAAAATGGCCCCAGCTGTTCTCTCACTTTCAGCCGTTAGTTTTCCATTACCTTTATGAAACCAGAGATTATTGCAATCTGACATCACAATGTAATTTTGATGTGGCTGTTAAGTCTGTTCATACATTATCATGGGATTATCAATTTACACTGGATGGAAAATAATACAGCAAGATTTTACTTAGAGTTTCCACATATTTGCAAAGAATAAGAAAGTTATGCAGTGAGGTAACCTAAATAAAGGTAAAACGTATGCCATCATTCTCCTGAAGATGAATACTCTTCAGATCAACATGTTAGTACTGAGCACTGCTACTAAATCACATGCTGATAGTGTTTGTATGCGTTTTATGTTTAGGAACGTTATAATTTATTTGCTTTCTATTTATAGCCATCCATCTGTCTACAGTATTAGGAAAAATTAAGTACACCCTCTTTAAAGTCTATGTTTTATGTTTCAGAACTTAAAAAAAACCTCTTGTCTTGAGAATGTCTTAAAATTAGGTAAATACAACCTCAGGTGAACAACAACACATGACAAACTACGCCGTGTCATAATTTATTTAACAAAAACTAGGTCCAAATCCAAAAGTAGTGTCTGAAAAATAAATTTCACTCATACAGCTTTCACACTGTAGGAATTAAGAGGGTAAGAAGCAGCCAGGTGCTTCTAGCTAAATACTCTTGATTTATTCTTCATTAGCAAGTGTGACCAACTCTGTGAAAGCAAAAGTTTTGGCAGATTGCTGGTTTGAAGCCTTCAGGTATGTGTTAACACAATGCCAAAAAGAAAAATCATCAGCAATGAACATTAGCAATTGATGCTGCCTATCAATAGGCAAAAGGTAAATCCATTTCAAAAGTACTTGGAGTCTATCATTATACAGTGAGAAAGATTGGTCACAAGTGGAAAACCTTCAAGAACGTTGGAAATCTTTCCAGTAGTGGATGTCCTAGCAAATTTATCCCAAAGGCAGACCATGCAATGCTGAGAGAACTTGCAAAGAATCCAAGAGCCACAGCTCAGACGCTAAAGGTCTCAGCATCTTAAATGCTCATGTTCATTACAGTACAATTAAAAGCATCCTGAACAAGTGTGGCTTGTTTGTAATGGTTACCAGAGGAAAGCATTTTCTTTCTAAGAAGAACATGTCATTATGGCTAAAGTTTGCAAGATTGATCCATTCTGTACTGTAAGTGAAATTGGACATCATATATCAAGTCTAAGGCATCAAGCACATCTGGAACATCAATTGAGACCTGCTAGCAGTAAATCTTCATGATTTTCCCAAGTGCATTTAGTATAGAACAACATTCTTCAGACAGTAATTAATAATATAATTGATAGCGGCTAAGGCGTGTAAGTGCGTGCATTTCTGTGTGTGGCGCTCATAACTTGTTAATCAATAAATCAAGATATTTAGACAAATTTGTTTCCATCTTTTCATCAATTGCATATCATTAACATGTGTATCCATCCTGCCATAATTCCATGACTTTTCCTTCTTGGTGTTACAATCTCAATTTTGAGGTGTATAAATATACACTCACTGGCCACTTTATTAGGTACACCATGCTAGTAAGGGGTTGGACCCCCTTTTGCCTTCAGAACTGCCTCAATTCTTCGTGGCAGAGATTCAACAAGGTGCTGGAAGCATTCCTCAGAGATTTTGGACCATATTGACATGGTGGCATCACACAGTTGGCGCAGATTTGTCGGCTGCACATCCCTGATGCGAATCTCCCGTTCCACCACATCCCAAAGATGCTCTATTGGATTGAGATCTGGTGACTGAGGAGGCCATTTGAGTACAGTAAACTCATTGTCATGTTCAAGAAACCAATCTGAGATGATTCGAGCTTTATGACATGGCGCATTATCCTGCTGAAAGTAGCCATCAGATGTTGGGTACATTGTGGTCATAAAGGGATGGACATGGTCAGCAACAATACTCAGGTAGGCTGTGGCGTTGCAACGATGCTCAATTGGTACCAAGGGGCCCAAAGAGTGCCCAGAAAAAATTCCCCACACCATGACACCACCACCACCAGCCTGAACCGTTGATACAAGGCAGGATGGATCCATGCTTTCATGTTGTTTACGCCAAATTCTGACCCTACCATCCGAATGTCGCAGCAGAAATCGAGACTCATCAGACCAGGCAACGTTTTTCCAATCTTCTACTGTCCAATTTCGATGAGCTTGTGCAAATTGTAGCCTCAGTTTCCTGTTCTTAGCTGAGAGGAGTGGTACCCAGTGTGGTCTTCTGCTGCTGTAGCCCATCTGCCTCAAAGTTCGACGCACTGTGCGTTCAGAGATGCTCTTCTGCCTACCTTGGTTGTAACGGGTGGCAATTTGAGTCACTGTTGCCTTTCTATCAGCTCGAACCAGTCTGCCCATTCTCCTCTGACCTCTGGCATCAACATGGCATTTCCGGCCACAGAACTGCCGCTCACTGGATTTTTTTTCTTTTTCGGACCATTCTCTGTAAACCCTAGAGATGGTTGTGCGTGAAAATCCCAGTAGATCAGCAGTTTCTGAAATTCTCAGACCAGCCCTTCTGGCACCAACAATCATGCCACGTTCAAAGGCACTCAAATCACCTTTCTTCCCCATACTGATGCTCGGTTTGAACTGCAGGAGATTGTCTTGACCATGTCTACATGCCTAAATGCACTGAGTTGCCGCCATGTGATTGGCTGATTAGAAATTAAGTCTTAACACACAGTTGGACAGGTGTACCTAATAAAGTGGCCAGTGAGTGTATATTGAATAAAATAAGGACTTTATGTTAGGTGTCGGATTCCTGCAGCGACACAACAGGAATCCAGAGCCTCACATGCTGCTCTGCAGCAAGCCATTCCTGAGGCTAAGTCACTCTGCTGCTCCACTGAGCATGCTCATGAGATGATCTCCCATTGGAGGTCAGGAGTCACGTGCTCAGGTCCTTCTCCAGATCTGATTGGTCCATCTCAGAGATCTGGAAGGTCCCGGCAGCGCACGGCTATAAAAGGCCCGCATGGCCGAGCGGCCATGCGCTAGTATAGACTCTTCTTGCTAGATGTGTGAATGGTGATGGATGTATGATTCTGGTGACTGACTTATTAAGATTCCCCTCCCTCTGATATTACGCATGTGGATAAGGAACTATAGAAAGAGTCAGCGCCAGTCAGTGGCAAACCTTAGGCCACTGTGCCCACCGCACCTCTACACTAGCGTCCGGTGGTGTCACGTCTCTCACGGCACTATCACATAGCGGCTGTCTGCCGCCACGCTGCATTCAGCAGCACTTACCGGCGTCCGCAGTAGTGACGCCGCACGCATGGTAGGTCTAGACGGACACCGTCCCCTGTCTTGGACCCTGTCCTGTGACCTGATTCCGTGTGTGCAATTACGCTGAGACCTGTGAGTCTAACAGGCTCGGTGTTTATGCTTATGTTACAGTACCTCTGTGAGTTAACAGAGTCCGCTCTGCGCACATCCGGTGACGTTGAACCCGTGCGCATTATACCGCCATATAGCGCGTCTGCCATTGTCTAGCAGCGGTTTTAACACCTACTGCACGGTGGACCCCGGGCGGTGAACGCACTTTCTATTATTTAATATTTAGTGCGTTCCGCCGTCCCTAACATTATACTAGCGCTAGGGTCTGGCTAGTAATGGCGGACCAGCAGCAGCTTCTGCAGTACATTCGGCAGCTGGAGGGCAGGTTGGCTACTCTCGAGAGTGCCACCTCAGCTGCGAAGTTTACTGAGGCTGCTGCCCAGGCAGTCGCAGAGGCTGTCTCACGTGTGTCCACGTCCACGCCTGCACCGACAGTTTCCCGCCTCCCGTTGCCCGATAAATTTTCTGGCGACAGCGCCTCCTGCAGGGGTTTCATGAGAAAGTGCTCCATCCAGCTTGAGTTACTGGCCACACAATTCCCTACAGAACGGGCCAAGGTGGGGTTTCTCATTTCCCTTCTGTCGGGCAGGGCATTGGAGTGGGCCACGCCACTGTGGGAGCGTGGTGACCCAGAGGTTCGGACCGCTGCCCAGTTCCTAATATCTCTAAAGCAGGGCCCACCATTGTAACTGTTGTCCCTCCCCCTTGTCTTGTTGCTTACAGTTACCGGTCTGCGGGCCGTGTCACACTGGACATCTTCACGTGCCACGTTGTGTTGTTTCAGTTACCGGCCTGCGGGTCGCGTCACACAGGACGGGTCCACGTGACATTATCACCAACCTACAACTTTTTTTTTCTCTCTCTGCTGAGCCATGGACCCAGTTCAGACCTTTGCCCAAATCCTGCAGACCCTTACTAATGAGATTAGGGGGCTGCACGGAGTGTTGGTGCGGCAGCTTCGGCTGTTGGTGGGCTCTGGGGGCTTGGTTCAGGAACAGGCTCAGTCAGAACCCAAGATATCCCTCCCTGACAGATTTTCTGGAGGGAGAGATCAATTCTTGGTATTCCAGCAAGCCTGTAAATTGTATTTCAGGTTGCGCCCTCGTTCATCAGGGAGTGAGGAGCAATGGGTGGCAATCATTATGTCCCTTCTTAAAGGGATCCCCAATCCTGGGCCTTCTCCCTACCAGACGATTCTCCATCACTGGTGTCCGTGGATGAGTTTTTTGCAGCTTTGGCGCTTGTGTATGGGGATCCTGATGGCTTCGCCCTGGCGGAACCTCGGATCCGTAGGTGTAAACAGGGAGCCCGGGTTGCTGAGGAGTACTGCTCAGAGTTTAGGAGATGGGCCACTAACACTCAGTGGAATGACCCTGCACTTAGGAGTTAATTTGTGCAGGGTTTGTCTCCAAAGTTGCAGGATACTCTAGTGCAGTACACCGCCCCCAGGTCGCTGGAGGCCGCCATGTCCCTTGCCATCCGGGTGGATAGACACCTCAGGGAAAGACATATCCAAAAAGTGCCCCCTGATGTCCTCGCTGGGGAGGAGGACCCACTGGTGTGGACGGAGGAACCCAGACAGCCCAGTGTTGTTGAGACAAAAAAGGGGGTGTCTGCGGCTCGTCGTGGTGGTGGGGTATGCTTTTCCTGTGAGAAGCCTGGCCATTTTATGAGAGCCTGCCCAGTTCAAGCCAAGTCTCCAGACGAACCTATGCAAGTAGGTGTAGCTAGTTTGTATTCGGAGCTACCTACGGTTCAGGGAGTGGTGTCGGCATGTTTGTACTGTGGGTAGACTGGTTATGTCCTGAAGGCTTGCCCATTGCGCGCCAAATTATCTGTGCCATCTGAGAATCTGCATTCCCCTGTTCGCTTGGAGGGAGGCGACCAGGGAGTATACATTTCCTCCATATTGCCCTCCCAAGGTACCATGTCAGCAGAGGTCTTGGCTGGCGGAGTACCAGAGGTGATACCGGTGCTTGTGGACAGCGGAGCAGGAGTCAGTCTGGTGGATGCTCGCTTTGTCCAAACTCATGGTCTGAGGTATAGGATGCTAGCCCAGCCTATAAGCGTCCAGGCCATAAACTCTGTTCCACTGAGCCAGGGGAGCTTGACCAAGGTTGTAGAGAATATCCATCTGCGCATAGGACATCATGAGGAGTCCTTGTCTTGCTACGTCTTGGAGGGAATGCCAGCACTTATTGTTTTAGGCCTCCCTTGGCTGAAAAGACACAACCCGGTAATAGATTGGCGGGCGAGGGAAGTGGTCAGCTGGGGGCACTCGTGTGAGGGCTGCTGCCTAGGAACTACTGTCTCACCCGCCTCTCTTCAACAGACCCCTTCCTCTCCGGTAAGAGCAGCAGATGTGCTGCAGGAGAGTAGGGGCAAGGCTCAACCCTCGCCATTGGCCAACCCTGGGAGGCGCAGACCTCATGGTGGAAGGGGTTGGAGGGTGGTGTACCCCTTGGTGAAGTGCGGGGGTGTGAGTGTGGTGACACAGGGGGACGCCTCTGTTGTCAATCCCAGAAAGAGTTCTCCAAATGGTGACAAACGAACGAGTGGCAATAAACGTTCAGGTCCGGACCTGTGTGTGAACGAGCGTGTATGGGTGGCCACCAAAAAACATCCAGTGGAAGTGTGTTGTGGAGTGTTACCAGCTCATACCAAACATACACAATTCATTCCCCAGGTCAGCGCTTCGGAGATGTGTGGTGTCTGCAGAACAAACGTTGCCAATACCAGCGGGCTCATTTGTCATCAACCTGACGTGCAGGTAGTTGCTGGGGTGAACTCTGGGTCTGGGCGTACCCGCTGTAGGTGGTTCCCTGATGGGGAGCGGTCTTGAGGGTCCAGAGGCCCCTCATTTAGGGGAGGGTACTGTCATGATCCATGCGGGATCAGGACAGATAAAAGCACAGGTAACCTTTTTTTTTTTCTCAAGCTGTGCTTAGAGATGTTTTTGCCCCTGGTGGCCATTTGGATTATTGCACTGTGGTGTTGTTTGTTCTAAGTTTGCCCCCGGTAGTGGTGAGCATCATTGCACTCTGTTTCTTTAGTTAAGTGCACATGTTTATAATGCAGGTCTGATTGCTGGCTCTGCTATAAGAGTCACAAGTGTTGCAATCAGCGTTGGTGATAGTATTCATTTCAACCATCCTTGGTGGAGGAAGGAGCTGGAGAACGTTCCTTGCAGCACTGTCTTAGCCCTGGTGTGGAAGGAGTCATAGGGGATTTCCTTGTAGCTCTGAAATAGCTTGATGCCAGCATTTCAAGAGGAGAGCTGCATTCTGGTGGTGGACTCTGTTGCCAGGAGCAAGTGCACCGAGTAAAGCTAAGTGGTGTTCCCCTGTTTGTGTTTTCCCTTCGTGTGTATTAGAACAGCGGTGGGGCCAGTGCCTGCGCCACCCAGCTCCCTAGCAAGGGATAGGTGTAGGGTGTGCTAGGGCGACAGATATCCTGAGCGGCGCCCGGTGCGGAACCAGCATAGGGAACGTTAGGAGCGTTAGGGACACTGACTCAGGGGAGTGCAGGAGGTCTCCACGTCCCCTTTCCCTATCGCAGGGCCCACCGTTGTAACTGTTGTCCCTCCCCCTTGTCTTGTTGTTTAGGCTGAGTTCACACATGGCGTTTTTTTTCGCGTTTCCGCGGCAGTTTTAACCGCGCAATTTTGCCGCGAAAACGCGAAAAATAAGCATCCCATGCATTCCTATGGGATTCCGCAATGCTGTGCTAATGCTGCGGTTATTACCGCGGTGGATTCGCTTCGCGGTAAAAAACGCAGCATGCTCATTATTTTGCGGAATCGCGGCGATCCCGCACCCATAGGAATGCATTGTTCCACTTCCTTCCCGCATGTGGCTGTGCACAACATGCGGAAAGTAAGCAGAACAATTGCGGATGGTACCCACGGTCCGGAGGAGAGGAGACTGTCCTCCGGGCTTTGGGTACCATATCCCTGTAAAAAATAGAATTTAAAATAAAAAATATTGTTATTCTCACCTTCCGGCGTCCCCCGCAGCCTTCCCGCCTCTCTCCACGCTCCCGTTCCCAGTAATCCTTTGCGAAAATGCCCGCGATGACGTCCGTTCTCGCGGGATCGCGCGACGTCATCGCGAATTACCGCGAGACGTCGCGATCCCGCGAGAACGGACGTCATTACGGGCATTTTCGCAAAGGATTACTGGGAACGGATGCGCGGGACGTCGGAAGGTAAGAATAACACCATTTTTTATTTTTTTTTTACATCCTATCTTTTACTATTGATGCTGCATAGGTGGCCTCAGTAGTAAAAAAGTTGGTCACACTTGTCAAACGCTATGTATGACGAGTGTGACCAACCTGTCAATCAGTTCTCCAAGCGATGCTACAGATCGCTTGGAAAACGCTAGCATTTTGCAAGCTAAATACGCTTGCAAAATGCTAGTTTTTCCGCGGGAAAATCGCGGGAATTTAAAATGCGATTTTCCCGCGGAATGGAATTCCGGAATTCTCGCGGTAATTTCTGCGAGAGTTCCGGTACGTGTGCATTTAGCCTTACAGTTACCGGCCTGCGGGCCGTGTCACACAGGACAGCTTCACGTGCCGCGTCGTGTTGTTTCAGTTACCGGCCTGCGGGTGGCGTCACACAGGACGGGTCCACGTGACACTAGATGTGTGAATGGTAATGGATGTATGATTCTGGTGACTGACTTATTAAGATTCCCCTCCCTCTGATATTACGCATGTGGATAGGGAACTATAGAAAGAGTCAGCGCCAGTCAGTGGCAAACCTTAGGCCACTGTGCACACCGCACCTCTACACTAGCGTCCGGTGGTGTCACGTCTCTCACGGCACTATCGCATAGCGGCTGTGTCTGCCACCGCGCTGCAATCAGCAGCACTTACCGGCATCTGCAGTAGCGACGCCGCACGCACAGTAGGTCTAGACAGACACCGTCCTCTGTCTTGGACCCTGTCCTGTGACCTGATTCCGTGCGTGCAATTACGCTGAGACCTGTGAGTCTAACAGGCTCGGTGTTTATGTTTTGTTACAGCGCCTCTGTGAGTTAACAGAGTCCGCTCTGCACACATAGGGTGACGTTGAACCCATGCACATTATACCGCCATATAGCGTGTCTGCCATTGTCTAGCAGCGGTTTTAACACCTACTGCACGGTGGACTCCGGGCGGCGAACGCACTTTCTATTATTTAATACTTAGTGCGTTCCGCCGTCCCTAACACTTTAATATTGAAAGCACTTTTCTTGATTTGATACATATCTAGATACTATTCTATAATGTAAAGTTTATTTTTCATAATTGGCATAACATCTGCATTGGTTTATTTCTAACCCCTGTATGACAAAGAAGTACAAGCCAGGCTGCTCTTAATCATGACATGTAGAGCAGCCTACAAACTGTCCCCATCCACACATTTTATAATCTGTCAATATCATGCGATTTGTAATTTCCAGTCCTTGTGGACCCTTTTCTTGTCATCCATTAACATCAATATCTCCATGATTTCTCCCATGCATCCCCCATACACAGGAGCTTGCTCTCTCCCACGCTTCAAACAATCAAAACCCACCTATTTGGAAAAAATAGTTTCTACCCTCACTACCATCTCTTCCCCTTTCCATTGTAGACTGGAAGTTCTTGCAGGTGAGGGACGCTCTCTTTCTATACCATTCTATGTCCATGCATTCTCCGTTCTAGAGCTGTTTTCTCTTTCCATCAACAAGCACTCTGAGCTTGATTCATTGTTACTGGCATTGTACACACATTGCCAGAAATGTTGATCTAGTCAGGAACTGGAGTAGCACTTCTGAAGTGAGTCACACCACTAAAATAGTATATCTGTTCATGAATTGGCTGGGCAGGCACTGCCACGGTTGTCCAACCTACCGTATATTCTTCCCACTAAAGCACAGCTGGCCAGGATTGGCATGAAAACGCCCCCAAAAATACACAACTTTAGGTTGCACAAACATTTTACTACTTTAAAAAATGTTTTATGCCCTATATTGGCAATAATATTACAACTAGTGATGAGTAAACATGCTCAGTTAACGTGTAATCCGGGTGTTATTCGAGTGTCTTGGATTGCCTGTTTGTTTGGCAATCCCTGCATGTGTTGCGGCTGTCTACCACCACAAACCATGCAGTCGCAGGAACTCGAATATATTATCCAAGTACGCCTGAGATACCTGGATAACACCCGAGCATGCTCAGATAGCACGTTATCCCAGCACATTCGTTCATCACTAATTAGGAAACATACATATTACATCTACACAAGCTTTTATGATATCCCATTCTAAATCCATAGGCATTAATATAGAGTTCCTTTGCTGTTAAAACAGCCTCCACTTCTGAGATGGCTTTCTACAATGTTTTTTGCCCAAACCTCCAGAAAAACCTTTGTGAGGTCAGACACTGATATTGGAAGAGAGGGAGGGCCCAGCTAGCAATGTTAATTCTAGTTCATTTTAGTGGAATTGACGTCAATCTCAAACAGCTTTCTTTCATGGACACTCATATTGGAAAAGAAATAGGTCATCTCCAAACTGATGACACAAAGTTGGGAGCAAAAAATTGTCCACTATATCTTATATGCTAAAGCTTTACAATTCCCCTACACTAGAGCTAAGGATCCTTGGCCAACAACTGAAAAGCAACCCAATGGCATTAGCTGGTCCATCGGATTTTACAGTTGGCACAATGCAGTCAGGCAGGTAATGTTCTCTTGGCAGTCCAAACCCAGGCTCGTCCAGACTGCCAGATAAAGAAGCGTGATTCATCACACCAGAGAATATTTCCACTGCTTCAGAGTCCAGTAGGGCCACATCTTACACCACTCACAGAGAAAGGTCACTGAGTTTTGAGATGCTAGCGCTCCGCTGACTCAGACTCAGACTTCCAGCAGAACCAAGTTCCTAAATGTCTCTTCTTAATGATACCAATAACAGTTGATCATGTAATATTTAGGAGTGAAAGACTTCACAAACTGATTGGTTCCAACATTGGCACCCTTTTACAGTACCATGCTCAATTTCAGCGAGCTATTTAGAATCAGCCATTAATCCTTCCACAAACTATACTAGAAGAGAGGCGGCACTCAATGTAGCTATCTTCAAAGTGATTTATTCCATACAAGCTCAGGCTCACAAGAGGCAATTCTTTCTTAAATGTGTGTAAAGGTACACTGCACAGCTGGATTTTAAATATCGTGGGCAAAGGGACTGAGTGAAAAACCTGAATTCATTTATTACGACGTGTGTCCAATACTTTTGTCTTTATTTATACTTTTGAGAACTTGTATACTTTTATGGGGAAGCTAGTATTACTTTTTAATAGCACTGTTTGGAAAACCTAATGATTAACTTTTATTATTTTTTATGGAGGAGAAATTCAATAAAAACAGAAGCAATTCTTCCATTGTTTTCTGTGTTTTCAATTTAAATTGTTCACTGTGTGTCACAAACAACTTGTCACCTTAATTCTATGGGCCATAAGATTACTTCAGTATCAAGTATGTCACCACTTCCAGTCCCCATCTGATTTCGACTCAACCACTGGAGCAAGTTTGCACTGGACCCAGCAGAGGTACCTCATGTTTCATCAGGTGATTATACCACAATTTATTATTTTAAAAATATTCAGATTATTTTGTATATGTCAGGCAACCCATTTACAATGAGATTTACAAATAATCTAAAATTTTAAACAGAATTTTCACCTTGAATCTTCAGTAAATATTCCCGAATGTTTATTTCTACCCACTGGTAGCAAATGTCACCAAAGATGAGATAATGACACCTTCGACCAGTTATCGGAGTAGTAGGTGGGTGAATGCTTTTTTTCAGAATAAGACTGGGGTTTCATGGCAACTGTGGCCATTCATCAGGGTCGTAGGGCCCCCACTGCTCCAGGGGCCCAAGCCAGTGGCGTGTCGCTAATAGCGGCACACCCAGCTGCTATGGGGCCCCTGAGACAGGGGAACTGGCCTGGTGCCAGCGGAACAGTAGATGGAGACAGGAGCCTGTCCACGCTGCTAAAGAGAAATGTATATTCACTCTTACCCATGCCCCCATGGGCGTGGAGAGGATAGAATGCCATTTCACTTTAATAGCGGGCAGTGTTAGCCGCAGGCTGAGGTTAACACTGCCCTCATGTAAAGCCGGAGGTGTTCCCCTGCAGTACGGCTTCCTGAGTGGAGCGGAGCTGCAGGGATCCGATGCCATCCTGCTTCCTTCCCTTCGCTTCCTGTCTGACGCAATGCAGCTGGACGACGTCATCATTCAGCGTGCTATTTCAGAGAGAAAGCTGCCGGGATGTTCTGCGGCTGCAAGAAACATGCGGAGAGGTAAGTGGTGCTGTGTGTGTCTGTCTGCCTGCCTTGCGTGCGTGTGTTTATGTGGTGCCGTGCTTTGTATGTGTGTGAGAGTGGTGCGGTGCTGTGTGAGAGTGGTGCTGTGTGTGTGTATTGGAGATTGGCAATGATGTAGGTGATGGAGAAAGCAGTGATGGGGTGGTGGGGGAGAAGGCAATGAGGGAGATGGTGAAATGGGCAATGATGGGGTGGTGGGGAGAAGGCATTGATGGCTGTGGTGGAAAGGGCAATGATGGTGGTGGTGAGGGGAGGCAATGATGGAGGTGTTGGAATGGGCAATGATGGGGTGGTGGGGGAGAAAGCAGTGATGGTTGTGGAGGGAGGCAATGATGGCGGTAGAATGGGAAATGATGGGGGTGGTGTGGGAAAATGCAATGATGGTTGTGGGGGGAGGCAATGATGGAGGTGTTGGAATGGGCAATGATGGGGTACTGGGGGAGAAAGTAATGATAGTAGTGGGGGAGGCAATGATGGAGGTGTTGAAATGAGCAATGATGGGGATGGTGGGGGAGAAAGCAATGATGGTTGTGGGGAGGAGGCAATGATAGTAGTAGTGGAAAGGACAATGTTGGTGGGGGAGGAGGCAATGATTGAGGTGGTGGAATGGGCAATGAAAGGGGTGGTGAGTGAGAAGGCAATGATGGAGGTGGTGATGAGGACAATGATGAGGTGGAGGGTAAGAACAGTGATGGAGGTGGAAGGGGCAGCATTATACCTTATGAGGGGGCTGTATTATACCCTGTGAGGGGGGCTGCATTATACCCTATGAGGGGGGCTGCATTATACTATATGAGGGGGCTGCGTTATTTTTTATGAGGGGCCTACATTATATTCTGTGAGGGGGCTGCATTATATTCTGTGTGGGGGCTGCATTATTCTCTCAGGAGGCTACACTATATTCTGAAGGGCTACATCATACACTATGAGGGGGCTACAGTATATTCTATGGGGGGCTGCATTATACCTTATAAGGGGGTTGCACTCTATTCTGTTGCGGGGCTGCATTATACTATATAAGGGGGGCTGCATTATACCCTATGAGGGGGCTGCATTATAGTCTATGAGGGGGCTGCATTATATTCCATGAGGGAGGCTACATTATATTCCATGAGGGGACTACATTATATCTGTGAGAGGGCTACTTTATAATCTATGAGGGCCCGGCTACCCCAATCCCTGCTACATAATTAAAACGTGTACTACCTTATATTATACCCTGATATTAGCGTATTTTACCACACAATTGGTGGTCTTGTATTTATTTCTATGTAGCTACATAGTGGGCCCCAAGAATGATTTTCTCTGGTGGGCCCAAGGTGCTCCAGTCCGACGCTATTCAAAGTGTCGCTGTCACATGGCAGCGCAAGACAAATTAATGGGGTCACATCATTGTTATCTCGAGGGTACTGAGACCACAAGCAACAAGTCACAAAAAGCCCCTCCCTGTCATAGTTTTTGCAACTTGCTTGTCACATCACAATATCTTCGGAGTCGCAAAGTGACAACGTTCACTTGTATTGCGCTGAAATTTAACAGCAACACTTAGTGAACTTTGGCCGCACTACAGGTATTGCACCCAACGTCAACATGTAGCCCTAGCCTTATTCTGTAAAAAAGGAAACGTGGAACAGTTATCAAATGAAAATCAGAAAAATGACCAATCAGTAATATGATTGCGCACTGCAATCATATGTAGTAAAA
This sequence comes from Dendrobates tinctorius, assembly GCF_039654945.1. NCBI lineage: Eukaryota > Metazoa > Chordata > Amphibia > Anura > Dendrobatidae > Dendrobates > Dendrobates tinctorius. Next base: position 38,748,431 of record NW_027361690.1, read on the forward strand.
CATCAGGTATTTAAATTAATAAAATATAAGTTGTTTTTTATTTTTTTAATGACCTTCAGCTCTATCTTGAGCCATTGCGACTTGATTGGTGAACGATCTGTAGGAAGATCGATCTTGTGCAAGCCTAGACAGGTCCACCAAGGTCTTCTTTGCCGTTATCTTGATAGTATGAAACCATCGGGTTGCCGGTCTTCCGCTTCGCCTTGTTCCTTCAATTCTTCAGACCATAATGTCCTTCTCCAGTGATTGCTCTTTTCGTATGATGTGTCCCAAGTTGTACCTTGGCGATTCTTGTTTTGAGTGGCATGTTTGGCTTGATTTGTTCCAAAATTAATTTGTTTGTTCCTCTTGCCATCCATGGTATTGATAACATCCTTCTTCAGTACCACATTTCAGAGCCGTTGATTCTTCTTCTATCTTGTTTCTTTATCGTCCAGGTATCAAATCCATATGTTACCACAGAAAATACCAAACTACGTATTTATGAGCTGTGTCTTCATCACCATTGAAATGTTCCTTGATTCGAACATCTTGTCTGGTGACTTCATTGTTTTCCAACATTTTCCAACAAACCTATATATCAATTGGGTCACCTTCTCTTTCTCTATACCAGTGGCGGCGAACCTATGGCACACGTGCCAGAGAGCCCATGCAGAGCCCTCCCGGTGGGCATGCGCGCCATATCCTCAGGACTAGTGTTGTCACCATTTTCCTCAGCTTCCTCGCCATCTCCCTCATCACTAGAACTGTGGCAACTTTCCTCTGTTCCTCTGCATACACGCCGTCCCATCAGGTCACACATCCTGCCTTCAGTCTGCACGCGGGCTGAGTAGAGTGGCGGCACTAGTGCTCACAGGTAGGATTGTGATATATGAAGAGATGAGATCAGCATGGGAATGGGCAGAAGTGAGTAGTTACCATATATACTTGTGTATAAGCTGAGTTTTTCAGCACATTTTTTTGTGCTGAAAACGCTCCCCTCGGCTTATACATGAGTCTTTGTCCCAGAAGATGGGGCGGGTCACCGGCGGCAAGAGATGGTGGCTGTGGCTAAAGCCTGTGTCTGCTGCTGAAGATAAATGATTTTTCACTACACTGGCAGTGAATATTCATTTCTCTTATAGCGCACAGTGTCAGAAGCAGTCGCCAGCTTCCAGCAGCTGCCGGGCTGTCTTGGGTGCCCGCTCATTAAGGTAATGAGTATTCACCTATCTCCATTCCCATAGACATGGATTGAGGTGAATGTTAATTACCTTAATGAGCGGGGACACGTGATCGCTTGGCCACAGATGCTGCTGGCACAGGAACAAGATGCTGCGAGGGTGCGCAGGGAAGGTAAGTATGATGGGGGTTTTTATGCTTTTCACATGGGTGCCCTACATACAAGGATAGGGATGAGGAACCATGCATACCAGGACAAGGATGAGGAGCCATGCAGACAAGGCTGGGAATAAGGAGCCATGCAGACAAGAATGGGGATAAGGAGCCATGCATACAAGGATGGGGATAAGGAGCCATGCATACAAGGATCGGGATTAGGAGCCATGCATACAAGGATGGGGATAAAGAGCCATGCATACAAGGATGGGGATGAGGACCAATGCATACAAGGATAGGGATGAGGAACCATGCAGACAATGATGGGGATAAGGAGCCATGGGGATGAGGAACCATGCATACCAGAATAGGGATTAGGGGACAATGCATACCTAGCTTATACTCGACTCAATAAGTTTTCACAGTTTTTTGTAACAAAATTAGGTGCCTCGGCTTATACTTGGGTCGGCTTATACACGAGTATATATGGTATTTATTTATTTTTAATGTGAGGCCATTATACTGTAGGAAGCACTATGTCGGCACATTGTACAGTATGAAACACTATGTGGGGCCATTATAAAGTATGAAGCATCAAGTGGGGCCATTATACTGTATGGGGCATTGTGTGGGGCCATTATACAGTATGGAGCACTATGTGGCGCCATTATACAGTATGGAGTGTTTTGTGGGGCCATTATACTGTATGGAACACTATGTGGGGCCATTATACAGTATGGAACACTATGTGGGGCCATTATAAAGTATGGAGCATTGTGTGGGGCCATTATACTGTATGGAGCACTATGTGAGGCCATTATACAGTATGGAGCATCGTGTGGGGCCATTGTACAGTATAGAGCACTATGTGAGGCCATTATACAGTATGGAGCATTGTGTTGGGCCATTGTACAGTATAGAGCACTATGTGGGGCCATTTTATAGTATGGAGCATCGTGTAGGGCCATTATACGGCATGGAGCACTATGTGGGGTCCATTACACTTTATGCATGATGATGTGGGGGCAATTACACTGTATGGAGGATTATGTGGAGCCACTATACTGTATGGAGATCTATGTGGAGCCATTGTACTGTATGGGGTACTTTATGAGCCCGTTATGCTGTATGGAGGACTGTGTGGGGATTACAGTTGGAGAATCATACTGTGCGTGTGGAGGAGTTCACTGTGGGGGTATCATTCTGTGTTTGGGAGCAATTTTGTTTGCATCATACTTTATTATCTGTATTATTCAAGGTTTTTTTTATCCTTTGTTCTTACATATTGTTAGCACCGCTCCCCGTTTCGCCGCTCCCGGTGGCCATACTCGCCTGTTCTGGCCCGACTCGCTCCTCTGACGCGTCCTGGACGCGCGTCTCCGCTCCCCTCGCTTTCCGAAGGCCGGCGTCCCGACGCTCTCCTCCACTTCCCTCGGCCGCGCGCACTGTGCCTCTGCGCACGCGCCGGAGGGATAAGCCGCACGCCTCTGCCGTCAGCCACCTGCCTGGCGTGACCTGACCTGGACCGGCCTCCCGACCTATCAGAGGCCACCACCAGGTATTTCAGGCCGCCCTCCCTTAGTGGAGGCGCCTGACTATTGAGTTACCTCTCTGTTGTCTAGGCCGCGCTCTCTGCTGCTAGCCCCTTGCAAGCTGCGCGCTAGTTAACCCCTTGTGTCTTGTGCCTCCTGCTACCCCTGTGTCTCCCGCCTGTGTCCCCAGTGTTCCTCTGATACTCCGGCCTGTGCCTCCTGCTAACCCCTGTGTCTCCTTCCCTTTTCAGTTCGCCTCTTCCTGGGCCCCCGCCATCCTCCTCCGTCCTTCTCCTTCTTCCTCAGCCTCTGGACCCTGGTCATCCTGGTTCCTCTCCGCATCTTCCTCTGTTCCTCATCATCTGTTCACCCTCCTGAGCCGACCCCTGGTCCTGGCTGCCGTGGCGCTTGAACTTCCCGAGTCTGTTCCCTAACGGTCCCTGTATAGGGGTCGGTCCACTTGGTGCGCTCGCTCGGGGAGTGCTCGGCGTCACGGCCCAGTGGGTCCACTCTCCCCACCTGCGTCCGCAGCGTAACACATATTTAATTAGGCCATTGGGCCATATGCTTTTTACTGCTGTTACATAACATATTATATTATTCCACTATAATTTCAAAAGTTAATCGTTTTATTTGATAAGGAAAAACTTCCTCAATTGTAGACATTTTTTTTTAACAAATATCAAGATTGACCTGCAACTTTCTGCAAGCTTTTAGCTTTGTCCCTCTGTGTATTTGATATCCCTGCCTTAAAGGGTTATTCTCACCATGATAAACGGTTACAATTGCAAAAAGGTTGTGAAAACAAACAACCTTGCAATTTTACTTTTGAGTAAAGATCCTCTCCATTCTCAAGAACAGACCTTCACTACAATTGGTGGGTAGTATTTTAGGCTTGGAGTGCAGCACTTACAAGCTCTTTGATATTGACTTTATAGAGTGCTAATGTACGAATTGTCTTTCTAATCTAAAACCTCCGTATTCAGGGCACTTTGTGAAAGATAAGTGGGTTCTGGATTGCAGTTTGGGCACTCGGTCTCTAAACGGTTCGCCATCACTGCTCTATGCCATGCTGTGCACAGAACGGACTGCTTGTACAATGTGACAGGTTCATTTTAAGGATCTCTAAGAACATGAAACATGTTTATTAGACAAGCTACAGCTTGAGAGCATTCTTAGGTGGTCACAGACACTGGTACATCCCCTAGAGCGGTACTGAATAATCATGAACAGTATAATTCAATTCAATGAGTCATCTGCTCAACACACAGATATGCAGAGTCCTCCACAACATAAACTGCTCTTTGTAGTAGATCTTTGCTTTGTATAAGGTTATGTAGGTTCTCACGAGCATATAAAAACGTGTTCAAAGTTTCATCCAGAAAAGTGGACAATTTTTTTTTCACTTGACATCTGTGTGTAGTCGTGTGCAATTCGGTTTTTTTTTGTTTTTCAGTAGCAACCATTAATCATTTACAAGACCATTTACAGTTCTCCATGTTACAGAATTGCAATGTATCTGTAAAGATCAGATGCTATACTGTGTCTCTGTAAAGCATTCAATTTATTTTGTGCAACCATAGACTGTTTTTTTGCACGGACAGCACTCGGACCGGCAATATAGTCGTGTGAATGAGCCCTAATAGAGAGGTTTCTAAATGCCATTATTGGTGCTTCTTGTGTTGCTAAGGATCTATAACCTTCAGGCTGTGTGCACACGTTGTGTTTTTTAAGCGTTGCCGAAGTGTTTTTGGTGCTGTGGAAACGCTTACAAAACACATTCCCATGCAATCCTATGGGATTCCGCAGTTGCTGTGCTAATGCTGTGGATTTTTCTGCTGTGGAATCGCATAGCGGTAAAATCCACAGCATGTCCATTAATTCCGTGGAATCACGGCGATTCCGCAGCCATAGGATTGCATTGATATGCTCACTTTACACATGTGGCTATGCCCACCATGCATAAAGTGAGCACTTCATGTGCGGATGGTACCCAGGGTTTGGAGGAGAGGAGACTGTCCTCCAGGCCCTGGGTACCATATTCCTGTAAAAAATAGAATTAAAATTAAAAATAGGGATATACTTACCCTCTGTCGGCCCCCGGAGTCCTCCCGGCCCTCATTGGCACTGGCAGCAACTTCCGTCCCCAGGGATGCATTGCGCGAATGACCTATGATGACGTAGCGGTTTCGTGAGACCGCTACATCATCAGAGGTCATTCACGCAATGCATCCCTGGGAACGGAAGTTGCCACCAGTGCCAATGAGGGCCAGGTGGACTCCGGGGGCCGACAGAGGATAAGTATATCCCTATTTTTATTTTTTTTTAATTATTTTTAACAATCTATTTTTTACTATTGATGCTGTCAATCACTTTTCCAAGCGATGCTTCAAATCGCTTGGAAAAGCGCTAGCATTCTGCAAGGTAAAAACGCTTGTGTTTTGCGGGAAAACGCATGCGAGTTCCGCACGCATTTTACCCATGGCGGGAAGTTGCGGAAATGCTGCGGACAATTCCGCAGCATTTCTGCAACGCGGGCACATAGCCTCATGCTAATTGCTATTCATTTTATATTATTCATGTGATTTTAGAGGACTTGAAGGGGTTTTCTACTACTATGATATCCTTTTGTATAGGAGCTGCAGTACCTGGGAGCTGCCAATAAACAGCATATGGTGCTGCAGTGGCTATGTTTACAGAGTACTCTGTACATTGAAAGGCTTAAAAATCTGCGCTCATACGTAGATCTGTATAGAGGATGAACTCGCCATTAGTATAAAGGTGGAAAACTGAGTTCAGGACAAACCTGTATGTGGGCAGATGGGAACAAGAGACCATCTATCCGGGAGGTTCACTGCGGGCGAACCTGGTGCTATGGCAGAGATTCATAGATTATATTGTTTTTATCTGGTCTGGTGGACCTATTTTATTGGGAGAATTTTTAAATGAATTAAATAAAAATCAATATTTTTTAAAATTTACGGCCACCACCAGTTATAAAGAGATCAATTTTTTAGATTTGAAAATTTTTATAGAAAACGACCATATAGAAACCCAGGTTTATCACAAACCAACAGATTCGAATAATTTTATCTCCTTGGATAGCTGCCACCTTCCAAGTTGGCTTGTGAATGTACCTAAAAACCAACTCATAAGGGCCCATAGGAACTGCTCCAAAATACAAGATTTTGACAAGGAGGCATTGCTTCTGACCAATAAGTTTGTCCGAAAGGGGTATGACACCGAATCCCTGCGTGAAATCAGGGAGACGGTTAGAAATATACCAAGAGAGGATTTATTGATCCAACGGAAAACTAATACCGTGTGTTCCACTATCGAGGATATTCCCATCATTACGCAGTATAATGCCAATAGTAAAATTCTCAGAAAGATTGTTAATAGACATTGGAATATATTGAAGAATGATAAAGTGATTGGAGAAACGCTACCAACTCATCCCCAATTTGTCTTCAGGAAGGCAAGCAACCTTGGTAACGCAATAGCCCCCTCTATTCCTAAACCCATGTCAATGAATCATATTCATTTGTATACACCACCAAAAGGGTTTTTCCCATGTAGAAAATGTGGTCCCTGTAGGAAACTAGGGCTTAGAAAGCAATTGTCCATTACAAATAAATCTCTGGAGGTTAAATTAAAGGATTTTATTACTTGTGAAACTAAGGGAGTCATTTATGGGATCACCTGTCCCTGTGGAAAATTATATATTGGCCGTACTATACGTCCACTATATATAAGAATAGCGGAACACTTGCGTAATATTAAGAATAAATTTAGTGGCCACCCCCTTTCAAACCATTTTTTAATTCACCATGGGGGCTCAATGAAAGGTATAATAGTAACAGGTATCAAAGTGGTTAATAAAGACTGGAGGAGAGGTAACTTCATCCATCAGATGTCTAAAGAGGAGAGCAAATGGATCTTCACGATGGACACACTGATGCCCAATGGGTTAAACAGCGAAATCGAGCTTTTTGCTTTCAATGTTTGAATTGGAATTTGAGATGCTGGAGGGTATAAAAATGCTGTCTATCCGCTATGGAGTATCCCTGAAGAAGGAATCCGTTGATTCAGAAACGCATTGGATGTTTTTTGAGCTTCCCCACTCTCCATAGCTAGTCACGTGAGTCATCACGTGACTGTGATGTCACGCAAGGTCCTGTGTACCTTGTCAGCTATACACTGCGTGCGACGCTACCGCTCCTAATTGTAGCGGCCGCACTGCAGACAGGACGCTTGTCTCCGGCCGGGACAGCGTCCACTACCCTAAGCATCAGCTCCCTGCTCGTAATTCGGTTACAACATCCGTGGACGCTATACCGGACACCGATATTCTACACTGGGATCCCTCCTTATTAGGACCTGTGTTGGGAATCACTTTATCCTAAAGCTGCTGACCTCGAGGCAGTGGCGGATTAAGTGGACTATGGGCCCGGGGCTGTTCATAAAACCTGGGCCCCTGTACCCCCCTTCCCACCTGAGCGCTGCGGTCCCCGTGCGGGAATTGACAGCCGTATGGACCGCAGCACTTGGTTTGCTGCGGGTCCATAAGGAAAACCCGCCACCATTCCACCACGTGTGGACATGGCCTAAAAAGACGTTGCACATAAGCTGTAGGCCTACGGCCAATACGCACAAAATCGCCCAACGTGATCCTGGCCATAGGGGATCTACTTTAATGTCCCCACTTTAATTTGAAGTCCCCTTACTTCATCCATTGCAGTCCCCTATCACCCACTCACTTCATCTGCAGTGCCGCTTCATCATTTGCAGCCCCTTATCCCCCCTTCCATTTCATCATGTGCAGTCCCCTTCCCCCCCAACTTCATGTGCAGCCCCACTCCCCCATCATCATGTGCAGTTAATTTTACCCCCACATCATGTGCAGTCCCCCTTACCCCCACTTCATGTGCAGTGCCCCTTACCCCCAATTCATCATGTGCAGTCCCCCTTACCCCCCAACTTCATGTGCAGTCCCACTTACCCCTTAATTCATCATGTGCAGTCCCACTTACCCCTTAATTCATCATGTGCAGTCCCCCTTATCCCCAACTTCATCATGTTCAGCCCCACTCACCCCCCTTCATCATGTGCAGCCCCACTCACCGCCCTTCATCATGTGAAGCCCCCACTCATCCCCCCCTTCATCCTGTACAACCCCAGTCACCCCCCTTCATCCTGTACAACCCCACTCAACCCCCTTCATCCTGTGTAGCCCCACTCACCCCCCTTCATCATGTGAAGCCCCCACTCATCCCCCCTTCATCCTGTGAAGCCCCCACTCATCCCCCCTTCATCCTGTACAACCCCAGTCACCCCCCTTCATCATATACAGCCCCCAATCACCCCCCTGTCATCATATACAGGCCCCAGTCACCCCCCCCTTCATTGTGCACAGCCCCCACTCACCCCCTCCCCCATTTAATTCATTTTATAAATAAAAAAAAATAAAAAAAGTTCCCCATACTTACCTCACAGCCGGCTCGCTTCCCAGCAGCGCCTCTGCTTTCAGCATCCTCCGGGACATGTCGGCGCGTGCACGATGACGTCATCGCGCACACCCGACATCTGACCCGGAAGTACAGCCGGAGGGAGCCGGAGCTGAGCAGCCGTCAAGGTGACGGCCGTGCACAGCTTCCGGCCCCGGCCTCATAGAATGTGACGAGGGCGGCTGTCTGCTGCCGGCGGCGTCACAGCACAGGGCACGGCCGGCACTGTACAGGTGCTGGGGGAGCGGCCCGGGGGGCATTTGCCTCTCTGACACCCGGCCCAGCCCGCCCCTGCCCCTGGGCCCCCAAAAAACCTTGGGCCCGGGGCGACCGCCCCATCCGCCCCTATTAAGATCCACCATTGCCTCCAGGTAATTTCTTTGCCTTCTTGCGGACAGTTTCTTCTGTTTATTCCAAACAGTGATTTTGTATATGCCGCTTATGTATGTGGGTTGGAGTACACCTCGCTATTTTTGATTTTTATGTTCATGTGAAAGTGTCAAGAGGGCGGTACCTTACTCTGAATGTTTCTCTATTTTGTCCTGAACTCAGTTTTCCACCTTTATACTAATGGCGAGTTCATCCTCTATACAGATCTATGTATGAGCGCAGATATTTAAGCCTTTTATTATTATTATTATTATTTATTGGACTAATTTTGTGGTATTGTCCTAATATCTTGCTGCTGAGTAGTCTGTAGCGCTAGCGCTGTCGGCTGAGTTATTTATACTCTGTACATTGGTTACATCCGGGTGCTGTCTGAGATAGCAACAGATGATCAATGGGCATGCTAGATGTCAGGCCCCCACCAATCTGATGTTTTTGACCTAAAGTATCCAGTGTAGTGGACAATCCTTTAAACTCTTTCAAGACTTTTGACGTACCCATACATCATGGCTGGATAGGGATTCCCGACCTTTGACATTTGGGTAAATCATGATGACAATTTGATGTGTTTAAAAAAAAGTTCTTGTGGTGAGATAATCTTATAAATGTGCCCCTGCTGTGTACTGTGTAATGGCTGTGTCTGACTGTACAGGAACATGGTCTGATCATACCACATCTCCTGGTCTGGGGAGCAGAAAAAAAGTATACAGAGTTTACCGCAGGTGATGGCAAATTATTCTTTCTTTGAAGTAAAACATGTCTTAAAAACAAACAGGGAAATATTTTTAATCACAAAAAGAATCCGCTGTGATCCTTGTGCTATCCTCTCTGTATACTTTTTTGCTTCCTCCACTGCCCAGGAGCTGTGGTATGATCAGACCATGTACCTGTGCAGTTAGACACAGCCATTACACAGTACACAACAGGGGCACAGTTATAAGATTATCTCAGCACAGGAACATTTGTTTTAAACACATCCAATTATTGTTATTATTATTATTATTATTATTATTATTATTATTATTATTATTATTATTATTCCAAGATCTATTAATCTATTAATCAACTGTTGCTTGTGGGAAAACCCCTTTAAGTTATAGCTCCTTTACCCCAATTCCTCTGCCACCCTCCGCTACTCTTCCCTCGTTTGAGGTGCTCTCCGTCCGCATCTATTCCCCCTCCAACCTCCAACTGGCTGTCATCTACCGCCCCCAGAACTAGCCATCTCCACCTTTCTCGACCACTTCACCACCTGGCTACTCCATTTCCTTTCTGCTGACATCCCGACTTCAACATCCCCATTGACACTTCCACCCCGGCTGCCACTAAAGTTCTATCGCTCACGACTTCCCTCGGCCTCACTCAATGGTCCTCTGCGGCCACTCACAAAGATGGTCACACGCTGGACCTTATCTTCACCCGTCTCTGTTTTCTCACTATTCTCAATAACTCACCCCTCCCCCTGTCTGATCACATCCTACTGACATTCTATTCACTCTCCTCTCCTACTGCGCAACCCCCGCTCCATAAACTCGCTCACCCTCGCAGGAATCTCAAACACCTCAATTTACAATCACTCTCTGAGTCCCTTCTCCCTCTTACAGACATAGCTTCCCTTCATGACACAGATGCTGCTGCCACTTTTTATAACACCACAATAACAGCAACACTTGATTCGGCTGCCCCCCTCACGCAGAGCAAAACTCGAACAATCAACAGGCAGCCCTGGCTGACCAGCCTGACCAAAGAACTGAGATGGGTTTCCAGGGCCGCTGAGCGGAGATGGAAGAGAACCCATTCTACTGAGCACTTCAGCGCGTACAAGCAGTCCCTTGCCAGCTTTGAGTCCACGCTCTCTTCCGCAAAACAAACTTACTTCGCATCTCTCATATCCTCCCTGTCTCACAACCCTAAACAGCTCTTCAACACTTTCAACTCTCTACTCCGTCCCACAGCACCTCCTCCTTCTCGTCTCATTTCTGCTGAAGACTTTGCCTCCTTCTTTAAGCAGAAGATCGACACGATCAGGCAAAACTTTGGCCAGCAGCCCCCAATGCCCCTCTTAGCCGCTCAGCCCTGTTCTGCAAAAGCCAGCTTCTCCACCATGACAGAAGATCAGCTTTCCACCCTTCTGTCAAGATCACACCACACCACTTGTGCCCTCGACCCACTCCCGTCTCACCTCATCCCTAACTTGGTCACAGTCTTCATCCCATCTCTAACACACCTCTTCAACCTTTCACTTACAAATGGTGTCTTTCCCTCATCCTTCAAACATGCCTCAATCACACCCATCCTCAAAAAGCCCTCCCTTGACCCATCCTCTGTGTCTATCGCCCGATATCTCTTCTCCCTTATGTCTCAAAACTACTGAAACAGCATGTATATCTTGAACTGTCCTCCCACCTCTCCTCCTGTTCCCTCTTTGACCGGTTACAATCTGGCTTCCGACCGCATCACTCAACTGAAACTGCCCTAACTAAGGTCACTAATGACTTACTAACCGCCAAGAGCAAGCGACACTACTCTGTCCTCCTTCTCCTGGACCTGTCCTCTGCTGTTATGATTGAGTCACCGTAGGAGGCAAAAACAGAAATGCTAGCTAAGTCCTGAAAACCAGAGAAGTTGGCAACTATCAGATTGCAGACCCCTGAACCTATCAACACAACTAGCAGTAGCCGTGGGGGGTTCCTACGATGACCTAGACCCCTCGATCAAAGCCGGAGAGATACATAGGCCTAAAGAAGGAAAGGGGAAATCTAACTGCCCAAGAGCAGACCCCAAAGCAATAGGCAGCCCCCCACATATAATGACGGTGAAGCAAGATGAAAACACTTACACAGACAGAAAGACAGGCTGAGCAAAGACGGGGCCCAAAAACTACCTAGATAGGAACGGATAGGAAGGCTGCTGTCTGCAATCTGCCAAAACCCTATCAGCAACAAAAGCCAACAAGCTGATATAAAAATGGCCCTGAAGCAACTAAGCTTCAAAAACTAAATCAGCACTCAGGTACTTTCAGAAGACAGAGCTCAAGGAACACTGCACACTCCAGCAGGGAGTGACAGAATCCAAAAAGCAAGAAAAACAAAAACAAATCTTAGATGCAAAAAGGCAAAACAGAAAACTTAGCTTTAGGAGAGCAGGAATCAGACTGGTGTCCAAGAGTGCACAGAGAAATCACCTGCAGGGCAGAAAGGGCGTAGGCTGCCTTAAATCCAGTCAGTGACTCCACTCAGCCAATCGTCTTCATTAGTCCCAGGTGCCTGATAATCAGGCTCACTACCTTCCTTCACTAGAATAGGGAGTTCACCAGGCCTCAGTGACGGAGGGGAAAATGAACTCACAACAGTACCCCCCCTTGAGGAGGGGTCACCGAACCCTCAACAACGCTACCAGGGCGATCAGGGTGAGCCCGATGAAAGGCACGCACCAATCTTTTGGCATGAATATCAGAGGCAGAGACCCAGGAATTATCCTCCTGACCATAACCCTTCCACTTAACCAAATACTGGAGTCTCCGTCTAGCCAGACAGGAATCAAGAATTTTCTCTACCTCATATTCCAAGTTACCTTCAACCAATACAGGGTCCGGAGGTGCCACCTCAGGCACCACTGGCTCAACAAACCTCTTCAACAAGGACTTATGGAACACATTATGGATCTTAAATGTGACAGGAAGAGCCAAACGAAAAGAGACTGGATTAATAATCTCCAAAATCTTGTAAGGTCCAATAAATCTAGGCTTAAACTTAGGAGAAGCCACCTTCATAGCAATATTTTTTGATGATAACCACACCATATCACCAATCTTAAACTGGGGACCAATGGTCCTATGTCGATTGGAAAACCGCTGGGCCTTTTCCTGGGAGAGAGATAACTTATCCACCACTTGGTCCCAGATCTGGTGCATTCTCTCCACCACAGTGTCAACACCTGGGCAGGCAGAAGGCTCCACCTGCCCTGAAGAAAATCGAGGGTGAAAACCAAAGTTACAAAAAAAAGGTGACATCAAAGTGGCAGAACTAGCTCTATTATTTAAAGCAAATTCGGCCAAGGGCAAAAATGAAACCCAATCATCCTGATCAGCGGAAATAAAACATCTCAAATACGACTCCAAGGTCTGGTTTGTTCTCTCTGTCTGCCCATTGGTCTGAGGGTGAAAAGCAGAGGAGAAGGACAACTGAATTCCCAACTTGGAACAGAACGTCCTCCAAAATTTAGACACAAATTGAACTCCTCTGTCAGATACAATGTTCTCAGGAATCCCGTGCAAGCGAACCACCTGTTGCAAAAACAGAGGCACCAACTCAGAGGAAGATGGCAACTTAGGGAGTGGTACAAGATGAACCATCTTAGAGAACCTATCACAAATCACCCAAATAACAGTCATTCTTTGAGAGACCGGCATATCAGAGATGAAATCCATTGAAATATGGGTCCATGGCCTCCTGGGGACTGGCAAAGGCATCAACAACCCACTAGAGCGAGAACAAGATTTAGACCGGGAGCAAGTCCCACAGGACTGCACAAAATTCCTGACATCATGAGACAAGGAGGGCCACCAAAAAGAGCGACTCACCAGATCTCTAGTATCAAAAATACCTGGATGACCTGCCAATGCAGAGCAATGAACTTCAGACATCACTCTCTTCTTCCACTGGTCAGGAACATACAACTTTCCACTGGGGCAACGCTCAGGTTTGTCCTCCTGGAACTCTTGCAGAGCAAGTCTCAAATCGGGCGAGATGGCAGAAAGAACTACCCCTTCGCCTAAGATGGTGGCAGGCTTGGTCACCACAGGAGAATCAGCAAAGAAACTCCTAGAGAGGGCGTCTGTCTTGACATTCTTAGTTCCAGGAAGGAAAGAGACCACAAAATCAAAACGTGTAAAAAACAAGGCCCACCTAGCCTGTCTAGGGTTCAAGCGTTTAGCCGACTCTAGGTAAATCAAATTTTTGTGGTCAGTGAGGACCACAACTTGATGTTTGGCTCCCTCCAACCAGTGTCTCCACTCCTCAAATGCCCATTTCATGGCCAACAGTTCCCGATTCCCCACATCATAGTTACGTTCAGATGAAGAGAACTTACAGGAAAAGAAAGCACAGGGATTCATTTTAGATGTTACCGGATGCTTTTGGGACAACACCGCTCCTGCACCAATCTCAGAAGCATCCACCTCTACCTGGAACGGGAGTGAGACATCAGGTTGCCGCAGAACCGGGGCGGAGGTAAATCTACGCTTCAGCTCCTGAAAGGAAGCAACCGCCTCCGGAGACCAATTCAACACATCCGCACCCTTCCTGGTCAGGTCAGTCAATGGTTTGGCAATACTAGAAAATTTTGCTATAAATTTCCGATAAAAATTAGCAAAACCCAAAAACTTCTGGAGGGCCTTCAAAGAAGTGGGCTGAACCCAATCATAAATGGCCTGTACCTTGGCCGGGTCCATTTCAATAGTTGACGGAGACAAAATAAATCCCAAAAAAGAAATTCTCTGTACTCCAAAAAGGCATTTTGATCCTTTGACATACAGAGAATTCTCTCTCAAGATCCGGAACACAGTCCGAATATGTTCCACATGAGAATCCCAATCCTTGGAGAAGATCAAAATATCATCCAGATAGATAATCAAAAATTTATCGACAAAGTCTCGGAAAATATCGTTCATGAAGCACTGGAAGACAGAAGGGGCATTAGTGAGCCCAAAAGGCATCACCAGGTACTCAAAATGTCCCTCCGGAGTATTAAACGCCGTCTTCCATTCATCCCCCTGCTTAATGCGGATAAGATTATACGCCCCCCTGAGGTCAAGCTTGGTAAACCAGCAAGCACCTCTGACTCTAGAGAATAGATCCGAAATCAGGGGTAACGGATACTGATATTTAATAGTAATTTTATTGAGGGCACGATAATCAATACAAGGCCTTAAAGAACCATCCTTCTTGGCCACAAAAAAAAAACGGCACCTAAGGGTGAAGAGGATGGTCTAATATGACCCTTCTCCAATGCCTCCTTAATATAGGACCGCATAGCCTCGTGCTCAGGTACAGATAAATTGAAGAGCCGACCCTTAGGAAATTTACACCCCGGGTTTAGTTCAATTGCACAGTCATAACTCCTATGAGGAGGCAAGGACGCAGACTCATTCTCACTAAATACATCATAGTAGTCCGCCAAATAGTCAGGAACCTCATGCGACTGAGGAGAGGTGGAAAAAAACGGAGCCTCACTAAAGGTACACCGGCAACCCCAACTCACCACAGACACAGACTTCCAATCCAAAACTGGATTATGAATCTGCAGCCAGGGAAACCCCAGAACAACGGCATCATGCAGACCATGCAACACCAAAAATCTGCAATTTTCTTGGTGGTCTGGGGCGACCCGCATGACCAACTGGGTCCAAAACTGAGGTTTATTTTTAGCCAGAGGGGTAGCATCAATCCCCCTCAAAGGGATAGGCGTCTGCAGAGGTGTCAACCGAAATCCACAACGTTTAGCAAAATCCAAGTCCATTAGGTTTAGCGCTGCTCCCGAATCCACAAAAGCCTTGGCGGAAAATGTGGACAGGGAACAGATCAGAGTAATCGCCAAAAGAAACTTAGGCTGAACCCCACCAACAGAAAACGTGTGTGCAAAGCGTTTCTCACGTTTAGGACAAACAGAAATAACATGTGAGGCATCTCCACAGAAAAAACACAGCTTATTACGCCTTCTGAATTCCTGACGTTGCGCCTTAGACAAAACTCTATCACATTGCATAGGTTCAGACGTCTGTTCAACCGGTGGCAGCACCTCTCGTGTAATCCTGCGTTCACGTAAACGCCGATCAACCTGAATGGCTAAAGACATAGAATCGTCCAGACCAGAGGGAACAGGAAATCCCACCATAGTATCTTTTACGGCTTCTGACAAACCCTTCCGAAAGAGAGCAGCCAAGGCACTATCATTCCAGGTAGTAAGGACCGCCCACTTTCGGAACTTTTGACAGTACAACTCTGCAGATTCTCGACCCTGGTTCAATGCTAACAGGGTCTTTTCAGCCTGATCAATAGCATTAGGTTCGTCGTACAGCAACCCCAAGGCTTGAAAAGATGCGTTCACATTAGTCAGAATAGCGTCATCTGGTTTCAAAGAAAGCGCCCAATCCTGGGGATCGCCGTGCAGCAAAGAGATGACAATTTTAACCTGCTGCGCGGGGCTCCCTGACGAGTTAGGCTTCAAAGCAAAAAATAATTTACAATTATTTTTGAAACTCAAAAATTTAGATCGATCCCCAAAAAATACATCAGGTGTGGGGATCTTTGGTTCAACAGCATGTGAACGAGCAAGATAGGCGGAAATTCCTCGCACTTCAGCAGCGAACTGCTCCACATGATCAGACACTTGCTTTATCTCCATTGAGAGAAAAAAAAATTCCCCCTACAGCCTCAGAGATATAGAGGAAAGAATATACACACACTTTTTTTTTTTTTTTTAAACACAATTCTTTCCTGCTATTGAGTACCCCAGGATCTGCGGTTTGGCGGGTGATTCTGTTATGATTGAGTCACCGTAGGAGGCAAAAACAGAAATGGTAGCTAAGTCCTGAAAACCAGAGAAGTTGGCAACTATCAGATTGCAGACCCCTGAACCTATCAACACAACTAGCAGTAGCCGTGGGGGGTTCCTACGATAACCTAGACCCCTCGATCACAGCCGGAGAGATACATAGGCCTAAAGAAGGAAAGGGGAAATCTAACTGCCCCAGAGCAGACCCCAAAGCAATAGGCAGCCCCCCACATATAATGACGGTGAAGCAAGATGAAAACACTTACACAGACAGAATGACAGGCTGAGCAAAGACGGGGCCCAAAAACTACCTAGATAGGAACGGATAGGAAGGCTGCTGTCTGCAATCTGCCAAAACCCTATCAGCAACAAAAGCCAACAAGCTGATATAAAAATGGCCCTGAAGCAACTAAGCTTCAAAAACTAAATCAGCACTCAGGTACTTTCAGAAGACAGAGCTTAAGGAACACTGCACACTCCAGCAGGGAGTGGCAGAATCCAAAAAGCAAGAAAAACAAAAACAAATCTTAGATGCAAAAAGGTAAAACAGAAAACTTAGCTTTAGGAGAGCAGGAATCAGACTGGTGTCCAAGAGTCCACAGAGAAATCACCCGCAGGGCAGAAAGGGCGTAGGCTGCCTTAAATCCAGTCAGTGACTCCACTCAGCCAATCGTCTTCATTAGTCCCAGGTGCCTGATAATCAGGCTCACTACCTTCCTTCACTAGAATAGGGAGTTCACCAGGCCTCAGTGACGGAGGGGAAAATGAACTCACAACACTCTGCCTTCGACACCGTAGACCATTCCCTCCTGCTAAAGACTCTCTCATCTCTTGGCATCACAGACTTGGCCCTATCCTGGATCTCATCATACCTAACAAACTGAACATTTAGTGTCTCCCTCTCAAACACCACCTCCTCACCTCGCCCCCTGTCTGTCAGTGTTCCTCAAGGCTCTGTCCTAGGACCCCTACTATTCTCCATCTACACCTTCGGCTTGGGACAGCTTATAGAATCCCACGGTTTGCAGTATCACCTCTACGCCGATGACACGCAGATCTACCTATCTGGACCCAACCTCGCCTCCTTACTGACTGAAATCCAACAATGTCTGTCTGCTATCTCAGCCTTCTTCTCTGCTCGCTTTCTCAAACTGAACATGGACAAAACAGAATTCATCATCTTTCCCCCATCTCACTCCACCCCTCCACCAGACCTATCCAGTGGCGTATCCAGGGGGGGGCAGCCGGGGCAGTTGCCCCGGGCGCAGCCAGCAGGGGGGCGCAGTCGGGCCGCCTAATGCAGCGGTCCGCAGTGTCTCCCCCCCGGCGGCTGCGCTCTGCCGCCCACCATCCTGTGAGCCGGCTGTTCTCTGTGACGGCTGTCAAGCTGACAGCCAACGCAGAGAAGGAGGCCATGCTGGCTCCCAGGCAGCAATTGTACTGGCGTCTATACAGACACCTGTACAATTAGCTCTGACCGCCGGGTCAGAGCGACGTCAGCAGCGTGATCATGTCATGTGATCACGCTGCTGACGTCACTCCCCGGCGCCCAGAGCAAACGCTGGGCTGGTGGTAAGTGTGCTCCTCTGTGGAGCTGAAGAACCACCGAAGATGGGAGATGGGGGGGTGTTAATGAGTCGGGGGGTTAATGAGTGGGGGTTAAAGAGTGGGGGGTTAATGAGTGGAGATGGGGTTTAATGTGGGGATGGGGGTTAAAGTGAGGGGGTTAATGTGGGGATGGGGGTTAATGAGTGGGGGGTTAATGAGTGAAGATGGGGGTTAATGAGTGGGGATGGGGGTTAATGAGTCGGGGGTTAATGAGTGGGGGTTAATGAGTGGGGGGTTAATGAGTGGAGATGGGGTTTAATGTGGGGATGGGGGTTAAAGTGAGGGGGTTAATGTGGGGATGGGGGTTAATGAGTGGGGGGTTATTGAGTGGAGATGGGGGTTAATGTGGGGATGGGGGTTAAAGTGAGGGGGTTAATGTGGGGGGGTTAATGAGTGAAGATGGGGGTTAATGAGTGGGGGGTTAATGAGTGGAGATGGGGGTTAATGTAGAGATGGGGGTTAAAGTGTGGGGGTTAATGTGGGGATGGGGTTAATGAGTGGGGGGGTTAATGTGTGGGGGTTAAAGTATGGGGGTTAATGAGTGGGGCGTTAATGAGTGTGGGGGTTAATGAGTGGCTATGGGGGTTAATGTGGGGATGGGAGTTAATAAGTGGGGGGTTAATGTGTAGGGGGGTTAATGTATGGGGTTTAATGAGTGGAGATGGGGTTAATTAGTGGGGGTGGGGGTACATAATGTGTGGGGGGATTTGGGAGTGGGGATGGGGGATACTTAATGTGTGGGGGGATTTGGGAGTAGGGACAAGGGATTATTGAGTGGGGATGGGGGATACTTAATGTGTGGGGGGATTTGGAGTGGGGATGGGGGGTACTTAATGTGTGTGGTGGATTTGGAGTGGGGATGGTATTTAACGTGTGTGGGGAGATTTGAGGACATAAAATGAAGAGTATGTATGAGGGCATATATGAGGAAGCAGTATGGGGGATGGGTGCACAGTAAGGGGTGCGAACGGATGAATTTATGTGGGCACAGTATGGGGAGTGAGGGTGATGGGATGTGTGCAGACACAGTATGGGGAGTCGAGGATATGTGTGAGCAGACAGTATAGAGAGTGAGGGGGTAAATATATGAGGAGACAGTATGGTGAACAGGAGGATGATAGAGGAGACAGTATGAGGAGGGAGGGGAATAGTGTGAGGCAACAGTATATTGCAGACATTTTTATTTAGGAGCATTATAATGACACTTCTATCTTTAAGGGCATCGTGTGAAGATTTGCTGCAGAAGACCGGAGAAGATGGAAGTCTGCTGAGACGAGATGTAGATGAGAAAACTCATCATGGGGTCTGGACAAGAAGAAGAAAAGGAGAACGACTGCAGAGACGACGTCATCTATAAGGTACCTGGATGTAAATATTATTAGTGATACTGACTAATTCTCATGTTTTTATTTGTTAGGAACATTAAAGGGGATGTCCAGGTTTGTGCTGAATCTACAGTCATTCTATGTGACTGCAGACGTCTGAATTCTCACAGTGCTCACTGAACGCTGTCAGGATTCTCTCGTGCCGGTAATTTACATACATGCGGTCACATGCTGACTAGACATGTGTGGCCTCACTCAATGAAAATGAACAGAGCGAGGCCGGGCACGTCTAGTCGGAATGTGGCCAGAAGTATACAAATCGCATACTTGTGCTGACATGACTGTACATCGGCAAGGGAGAATCCTAAAAGTGTGCAGTGCATTCATTGTGAGAATTCAGAAGCTCCAATGTCAGGATTCAGCTCTGCAGGTTCCAGTGTCATCACATGGACACTTCACTCATATGCGATTTTCATAGATGTGGTCTTGTGACAACGAGCTTCTCTTCCTGCTTTCAGTTTTTTACTGAACATTGAGAGCATTAGGGAGAGCAGCTCGTGGGTACATGGCTAAGTGTGTAAGTCACATATGTACTTTTTTTTTTTTGGGGGGGGGGGCGCCGAACCAAATTCTTGCCCCGGGTGCCAGAAAGCCTAGATACGCCTCTGGACCTATCCATCAATGTCAATGGCTACTCTCTATCCCCAGTCCCGCACGCTCAGTGCCTCGGGGTGATCCTCGACTCTGCGCTCTCTTTCAAACCACAAATCCTAGCCCTCGCCTCCTCCTGCTGCCTCAAACTCAAAAATATTTCCCGGATCCGCTCATTCCTCAACCACGAAACCACAAAAACACTAGTGCATGCTCTTATCATCTCCTGCCTCGACTACTGCAACCTCCTACTCTCTGGTCTCCCCTCTAGCACTCTGGCACCACTCCAGTCCATCCTACACTCTGCTGCCCGACTAATCCACCTGTCTCCCCACTATTCCCCAGCCTCCCCCCTATGCCAGGCCCTTCACTGGCTTCCTATTGCCCAGAGGCTCCAATTCAAAACCCTAACCATGACATACAAAGCCATCCACAGCCTGTCTCCTCCATACATCTGTGACATGGTCTCCAGGTACCTACCCGCACGCAACCTTCGATCATCTCAAGATCTCCTTCTCTACTCTCCCGTTATCTCTTCCTCCCACAACCGCATACAAGACTTCTCCCGTGCTTCCCCCATACTCTGGAACTCTCTACCGAAACACAGCAGACTCTCACCATCAATGGAAACCTTCAAGAAGAACCTGAAGACCCACCTGTTCCGACAAGCCTACAGCCTGCAATGATCCTCGGTCTACTGAACCACCGCACGACCTGCTATACCCTCTCCTACTGTATCCTCACCCATCCCTGTAGCCTGTGAGCCCTCGCGGGCTTATGTACTTGTGTCCCCCTTGTCTTACACGTTTTTTATACTTGTCTATATTTCCCCTTTTCACATGTAAAGCGCCATGGAATAAATGGCGCTATATAAATGCATAATAATAATAATAATAATAATAAATAATAATAGCTGAGACCCGGCTGTCACTACCAGGAATGCTGCCTGCACCGCCCAGACCATTTATCCCCTTAAATGCTGCAATCAATATCAATTGCAGCATTTAGAAAGCTGGGAGAAGGGGGCTCCCTTTCCCTTCCAATCAGCGCCACTGTAACGTCATCACGTTGTCATGGCAACCGGGTCAGCCAGTTATGGCAAGCCTGTTAGATCATGCCAGGGGCACAGTCTGATAGGCTTCTGTCAGTGCAGCCCTGACCGGTATAAAGCATTGCAAACCTGGGGTATTAAAATGCATTATGCCAGCTATCAGAGTAGTAAAAATAAAAGTCCCACAGAGGGACTAAATAGAAAAGTTAAAAAAGTAGAAAAAAAATTAAAATATTTTTTTTTTTAAAAATCACAAAATAAAGAACAAAAGAAAATAATTTTTTAATAGGTTTGCCACCTACAAAGAATGGAGAGGTCTGTAACTTTTATCGTAGGTACACTTCAACTGTGAGAGACAGAATGTAAAAATAAAAAACAAAAAATCACGTTGTATGATTTTTAAACAATTACATTTCATTTTATTGCTTGAAATAAGTATTTGATCACCTGACAGCCAGCAAGAATTCTGGCTCTCACAGACCTGTTAGTTTTTCTTTAAGAAGTCCTCCTAATCTGCACTCATTACCTGCATTATTTGCACCTGTTTGAATTCATTACCTGTATAAAAGACATCTGTCTACACACAATCAATCACACTCCAGCCTCCCCACCATGTCTAAGACCAAAGAGCTGTCTGAGGACATGAGGGACAAAATTTTTATACCTGCACAAGACTGGGATGGATTGCAGGACAATAGGCAAGCAACTTGATGAGAAGGCAACAAATGTTTGCACAATGGAGCATTTTGCCTCTTAGGGTAGGAATGATTCTGTGAAAGCTCAGGAATCACCCCAGAACTAAATGCGAGGACCTGTTCAATTAACTGAAGAGATCTGTGACCACAGTCTCAAACATTACCATTAGTAACACACTACACTGACATGCATTAAAATCCTGCAGGGCACTCAAGATCCCCCTGCTCACGCCAGCACATGTCCAGACCTGTTTGAAGTTCGCTAATGACCATCTGGATGATACAGAGGAGGCATGGAAGAAGGTCATGTGGTCAGTTGAGGCCAAAATAGAACATTTTTGTATCAACTCCACTCGCTGTGTTTGGAAAAAGAAAAAGGATGACTACAAGTACAAGAACACTGTCCCAACCGTGAAACATGGTGGGGGAAGCATCATACTTTAGGAGTGCTTTTCTGCAAAGGGAACAGGATGACTGCACCGTATTGGAGGGAGGATGGATGGGGTCATGTATTGCGAGATTTTGGCCAACAATCTCCTCCCTTCAGTAAGAGCATTGAAGATGGTCCTGGCTGTGTCTTCCAGCATGACAATGACCTGATGTCATGAGTATGTCACGTCTTCCTGGGACATCTTGGATTAGAAGATCACTACATATTGTGAATCGCAGATCTGCCATTTAGCCTGTGTGTTTGTGTCCCATATTAAATCGATTTGGTTTCCTTTGGTGCTGAAGAGGTTAATGACCCTTTCTATGCTTGTCAGAAACTTGCAGCTCCATTTCAGCTACTTCTGTTCTGGTCATTACTTCTCCCTATAAAACCTGGCCAGACCCTCTCTACCTTACCAGTGAAAGCTTTCCTTCCTAGCTTCTAAGAGACACTGTGCTGAATTAAAGATCGTTGCTGCCGCTGGAAATTGTTGCATGGTGTTTTTGGGTGTATGCTTTCCTTATTGTCCTATTACCATTTGGATGGTTCATTCCTTTTCATCCCTATATACCACTCAACTTTTGGTGTTTGTTTGCTTTTTCTTTATGTTTTGTCTTTGTGTCTTGTTTACCTTACATTCCTGTCCCATACCACATTGGGTGGGGGAGGGCACAGACCAGGGTTTAACAGGAGCATAGTACGGTCAGAGACTTGGGCCTCTCTACCTTCAAGAGTACCCCGGGAAAGGGATAGTTAGGGTCTCAGTTCCAGGGACAGTTTGAGGCCCCATTTCCTTTCCGAAGACCATCATAGCGTGACAATCGAAACACACAGCGAGGGCAACTAAGGAGGGCTACATGAAAAGCTTTTCAAGGTCCTAGAGTGGCTTAGCCACTCTCCAAACTTGTACCTAATAGAAAATCTTTGTTCAATGTTGCCCAGTGACAGCCCCGAAACCTGAAAGATCTGGTGAAGATCTGCATGGAGGAGTGGGCCACAATCCCGGCTGCAGTGTGTGCAAACTTGGTCAGGATTACTACAGGAAATATGTGACCTCTGTAATTGCAAACAAAGGTTTCTGTATCAAATATTATGTTCTGTTTTTCTGTTGTATCAAAGACTTATTTTATGCAATAAAATGCAAATTACTTATGTAAAAATCATACAATGTGATTTTCTTGATTTTATTTTTAAGATTCTGTCTCTCACAGTTGAAGTGTACCTACGATAAAAATTACAGTCTCCTCCATTCTTTGTAGGTGGGAAAACTTGCAAAATCAGCAGTGTATCAAATACTTATTTTCCCCACTATATTTATACATATTAACACATTTTTGGTATTGACGCAATCGTAACTAACAAACCTAGTTAACCTGACTTGGTTAACTCCTTCAGTGGATACCATAAAAAAAAACTTTGCAAAAAACTATGCTTTTCCATCATACCTCCAAACCAAAAGTGGAATAAAACACGATCAAAAAGACAAATGTAAACAAGAGTGGTATCGCTGAAAACGTCATCTTGTCTTGCAAAAAAAACAAGCCACAATAACGCTTCATCAGCGGAGAAATAAAAAAGTTATCTCAGTTAGCTCTCAGACTATAGTGATGCAAAAATAACTCTTTTCTATAAAATAGTTTTTATTGTGTAAGGCTACTTTCACACTTGCATTTTTTTGCTGCGCGTTTTTTGCGCACACAAACGCATGAAAAAAACGCATCATGCTTTTGTGTGCGTTTTTTGCGGGTTTTGGAGCATTTTTTTAAAAACGTATGCTTTTTTTGCGCATACGTGCGCATTACAATGCGCACGTATGCGCACCCATAGACTAGAATGGGTGTTTTGCTGTAAAAAAACGCATTGCGTGCGCCTGCGTTTTTTTGGGGAAATTCGGCCGCACAAAAAATGCAACAGGATGCATTTTGTGCGCCAGAGCACACACTACAAAAAAACGCATGTGCATACAAACGCGTACAAACGCATGTGTATGCGCACATATGCGCACCCATGTTAAAGTATAGGGAAAAAAACGCATGCTTTTTTTGCGCTAAAACACAGCGCAAAAAAATGCAAGTGTGAAACCAGCCTTAAAGTGGCAAAACACAGAAAAATATAGATGTGGTATCACTGTAATCGTACTGACCTGAACAATAAAATTGCCTTATCACTTTTATCACACAAAACAAAATACTTCCTGAATTACTGGATTTTGTTCATTTTGCCTCCCAAAAATTGGAAGATAACGATCAAAAAATGTTATGTGCCCAAAAATAGTACCTATAAAAACGTCAACAAGCCTTCACATGACACTGTCAGTGGAAATATATCAAAGTGATAGCTCTCAAAATATGGTAATCCAACAAAAAGCGTCTGTGGAGAAACGGGGGGGTCGGCGGGTGCCCAGGTCCACTAGCTGGGACCGCATAGACCAGGGATCATCTTGCCGAAGGCCTGCTCTACCTTTAACGTGGGCATAATGCTACTCAGACAACACAGGGTGAGGGGGGTGAGGGTAAAACAGTGTGGCAATGCTTTATTGAACAATAAAGCAGGCAGATAACACATAGAACAGTCCCAGCAAAATACCCTAAGATGGTGCACATTAGAGTCTCACCCCTCCGCTGACGCGCCAGGATAATTGCAGCTGTAACTTCAAAGCTCTCAGGGTCAGCTACCCCACCTGTGGCATGCACACAGATAGGAGGTAACAAAAGCGTAGGGAGATAACAGTCCATTCAGGGACAAGGCCAGTTGACCCGAAGGTCACAACCTGGTTTCTCTGACCATCTCCATGGAGTCAGGTGACCGCCGTATCCCAGTCCTGGCTTTCTCCAAACATATCGATGGTTCAGTAATGGTCAATGGAGCAACCGGGGTAGAGAACCCCTAAGTTGTTTGGAATGATAGATCCGTGTCCCTCATGATGGAACCATGATGCATTGGCTGCTGTCCTGTCTCTGGTCCTTTTGATGTATGACTGTCTTGGCAGAATCTCTGGCTGTCTCTCTCTGTCTCTCTGTTTCTGAGTCTCTGTCTGCCAGAGAGGCATATCACTTATTTTTATGTTTAACAAGTGTCCTTCAATTCAGCATCACAGATAAGGGGATAAGGGGAAGAATGGTGATGACCAAGTCGTATTGATTGATTATGCAATCTATTTGCATAGATTTTCCTCCTCTGTTTTAAAAATCAACAAAATACCTGGCCTAGAAATTAATTAATTAGCATATCTGTAAACATGACTAGTTATCAAGGATAAGTGCACAATACAAGCCAATATTACAAGCAAAAGTCTGTTTTCTTGACCAACACATAAACTCAAAAGCCAACATACAGATAACAGTCTATTCTTCTTGGTTTGCTAAAAATTGTCGTCTGGGTAATTAATACACAATGCTTTGTCTCCACAGCGTCTTTTAGTGTGTGACAGCAGCCAAACATGAAAAATTTATATAAATCTGGTATCGCTGTAATTGCACCGAAACGAAAAATAAAGTCGTATAATCACTTTTTATACCTTACAAGGAATGCTGTAAAAATAAATAAAACCAATTCTTCACCTGCTGTTGATTTTTTCATTCTGCCTCCCAAAGATTGCAGTAAGGCTCGGCAGACATTTATCTTGCGCTGTACAGTGGGCGCTTACACTGGGGATTCTGTGTAAATCTCTGAAATTCGTGATTCAGATAAAACCCCCAGCAGAAGATTTCCTATTCCTATAATGAGGCATATGGAGTCACTGTGGACAATGTCTGGTTTGTGATCCGGTCGTGTCTGTCTTCTTCAGCGTGTGGTCCGCCACAGTTTTGTGCACCTCTGAAAAGAAGGACACCGCTGAACAGAGGCCAGATGGAGTCCAGAGTAACTCAGTTGCCTCTTTATAGTGAATAGATTTCTCGTGGGGTTTCATCTGAATCACATCATTGAGAGATTTAGATGTAAGCCCTGATGTACGTGCCCAGCACAGTGCGCAGGATAAATGTGACCAAAATGTTATGTAAAATGTTCCCAATAAAATCTTCAACTCAATCCACAAAAAAAGAAAGTCCACACCCAGGTCTGTCTTCTGTTGACAGAAATATAGGGGGCTTCCATGTTACTGGTAGTACAAAGGCTCTGGAAAAGCGAATGGCTCCTTACCCACCAAAAGAAATCTAGCGAATTCTGCGCTCCCAAATCCAAATGCCCCTCTTCCTTCTGAGCCCCACAGTGTGTCTAAACCACATTTAAAGTTCACATGCATTTCTGTAGCAATGAGAGCACACTTACTTTGCGGGTGTATGTCTCCAGAAGCACGAGGTGTGGGCACTAACATATATGGGCACTACAATATATGGTCACTGCAATGTACTGGTCATTACAACTTTCACTCAGCAGCATCCACTACTGCTTGTTTCTGGAAAACACACATGGTGTCAAAATCATCTCTACATCTGTAGATGAATTCCCAGAGGGGTGTAATTTCCAAACATGGCGTCACTTGAGGGGGGATTCTGCTGTTTTGGAACTTAGGGGCTCTGTCTATAGAGTCCACAAACTATTCTGTGATAATTTGTTCTCTAGGAGTCAAATAGTGCTCCTTCCCTCCCGATTTGTACTGTGTAGCTAAGCAGTACTGTACAGCCACATTTGGGGTATTGCCACATTCAGCAGAAATTGTGTGACAAATCTTGGTGGCATTTTAACCAATTTTCCAGTGTGAAAATGTAAAATCTGGGGTAAAGAAAATGTTTCATGGTAAAAATGTAATAGTTTTTTCTTCACTACCCAATGGTATAAAATTCTGTGACACACCCATTGTGTTAATATGATTATTGCACCCTTAGATGAATTCATTGAGAGGTGTTGTTTTTAAAATGGGATAACTTGGGGGGGTTCCCCTGTTCTTGCACCTCAAGGGCTTTCCCAGTGGGTTATGGCACGCACAAACCATAACAGCCAAATCTGCACTACAACATGGAGCTCCTTCCCGTCTCAGCTTTCCACTGTGCCTAAAAAGTAGTTTCCAATTACATGTATGGTATTGGCACACTAAGAAGAAATTGCACAACAAGCTGTGTGATTCATTTTTCCCTATTAGCCCTTATAAAAATAAAAAACGTGGGGCTACAACATTATGGTGGTATTATTGAATTTATTCTTTCTTAACTGCTTAATGGTATAAAATTCTGAGGCACATGTTGAGTCAGTATGCTCACTATATCTGTAGATGAATTCATTGAGAGGTATAGTTTGTAAAATGGGGTCATTTATGGGGAGATTCTGTTGTTCCGGCACCTTAGGGGCTCTGCCAATGTGACATGGTACCCTTAAACCATTCCAGCAAAATCTGAACTCCAATATGTTGCTCCTTCCCTTCTAGGCTTCCACTGTGCCTCAAATGTAGCTTTCGACCAAGCATTTTCCATTGACTCAGCCCAATGTTACATAACTCTGTGAATCACCTGAGATTTAAAAATGCTTACTACACCCATAGATGAATTCCTCAAGAGGTGTAGTTTCCAAAATGGGATCACTTGTGTGGGTTTCTGCTGTTTTGGCATGCCAGGGGCTCTTCAAATGTGACAAGGCATCCGCAATTTTTTTCTAGCCAAAATTGTGCAGAATTCAATTGACTCATCTCTGCTTCCGAGCCCTGCTGTGCTTCCAAACAGTAGTTTTACACCACATATTGGGTATCAGTGTAAATTGCACAACAAATTGTATGGTTCATATTTTCCTGTTACCCTTGTGAAAATGAATAATTTGGGGATAAATCAATATTTTGATGGCGAAAATAAAAATTTTCATTTTTTCCTTCCACATTTCTTTAACCCCTTACCTACAATTGACGTAATATTCTGTCCATGTGAACATGGACCTAATTACCATGGACGGAATATTACGTCATCGCGATCAGCGGCGCCCACGTGGTGAGCGCCGCTGATCGCGGCCGAGTGTCAGCTAATTATCATAGCTGACACCCGGCACAATGTGTCAGGGGAGGTCACGGACCGCCCCCGACACGTTAACCCCTTGCACACCGCGATCAAACACGATTGCGGTGTACCGGGGGTTAAAGGGAAGCATCGGCAGGGAGGGGGCTCCCTCCTTGCTTCCCTGAGCCCCCCACGGCAGCGCAATGTGCAGCGCTGCTGCGGGGGGGCTCCTTTCCTGCAGGTCCCCGGATCCAATATGGCGACGGGGACCTCCGGGGGCCTGCAGGAAGCTGGCTTCCTCAGTGCCTGCAAAGCGCAGGCATGAGGAAGCCTGTGCAGTGCCTGTGACAGATCGCTGATCTGTCACAGTGATCTGTGATGTGACAGATCAGCGATCTGTCACAGGACAGTTATGTCCCCCCTGGGACATTGTAATAAAGTTAAAAAAAATAAAAAAAAGTGTAAAAATAATTTTTAAAAAATCGCCAAATAAATTAGAAAAAAAAAAAAAATATTCCCCAATAAATTCATTTTTTGGAAATAAAAAAAAAAAAAACAATAAAAGTACACATATTTGGTATCGCCGCGTCCGTAACGACCCGCCCTATAAAACTGTCCCAATAGTTAACCCCTTAAGCGAACCCCTTAAAAAATAAAAATAAAAAGCGAAGCAAAAAATAATGATTTATTATCATACCGCCGAGCAAAAAGTGCAATAACGCGCGATCAAAAAGACGCATATAAATATCCATGGTACCGCTGAAAACGTCATCTTGTCCCACAAAAAACGAGCTGCCATACAGCATCATCAGCGAAAAAATAAAAAAGTTATAGCTCGCAGAATAAAGCGATGCAAAAATAATTATTTTTTATATGAAATTGTTTTCATTGCATAAAAGCGCCAAAACATAAAAAAAGACCTAAATGAGGTATCGCTGTAACCGTACTGATCCGAAGAATAAAACCGCCTTATAAATTTTACCACACCTGGAACGGCGCAAGCGCACCACCCAAAAGAAATTCATGAAACGCTGGTTTTTGTAAATTCTGCGTCCCAAAAAACGAAATAAAAAGCGATCAAAAAATGTCACATGCCCGAACATGATACCAATAAAAGCGTCAACTTGTCCCGCAAAAAATAAGACCTCACATGACTCGGTGGGTCAAAATATGGAAAAATTATAGCTCTCAATATGTGGTGATGCAAAAACTATTTTTACAATAAAAAGCGTCTTTTAGCGTGTGACAGCTGCCAAACATAAAAACCGCCATAAATAGTAAATCAAACCCCCCGTTATCACCCCCTTAGTTAGGGAAAAATAATAAAATTAAAAAAATGTATTTATTTCCATTTTCCCATTAGGGTTAGGGCTAGGGCTAGGGTTAGGGCTAGGGTTAGGGTTAGAATTGGGGGTTTCCACTATTTGCGCACATCAGGTGCTCTCCAAACGCAACATGGCGTCTGATCTCAATTCTAGCCAATTCTGCGTTGAAAAAGTCAAATGGTGCTCCTTCCCTTCCAAGCTCTGCCATGCACCCAAACAGTGTTTTACCCCCTCATATGGGGTATCAGCCTACTCAGGACAATTTGCAAAACAACTTTTGGGGTCCTATTTCTCCTGTTGCCCTTAGGAAAATAAAAATTTTGGGGCAAAAATATCATTTTTGTGGAAAAAATTGTTTTGTTATTTTCACGCCTGGGCGTTATAAACTTTTGTGAAGCACTTGGGGGTTCAAAGTTCTCACCACACATCTAGATAAGTTCCTTGGGGGGTCTAGTTTCCAAAATGGGGTCATTTGTCGGGGGTTTCCACTGTTTTGGTACATCAGGGGCTTTCCAAACGCGACATGGTGTCCGATCTCAATTCCAGCCAAAAAAGTCAAATGGCGCTGCTTCCCTTCCGAGCTCTGCCATGCACCCAAATAGTTATTTACACCCACATATGGGGTATCAGCGTACTCAGGACAAATTGCACAATAACTTTTAGGGTCCTGTTACCCTTGGGAAAATAAAAATTGGGGGTGAAAAGATCATTTTGTGGAAAAAATATGATTTTTTAATTGTACCGCTGTACATTATAAACTTCTGTGAAGCCCTTGTGGGTTCAAAGTTCTCACCACATATCTAAATAAGTTCCTTAGGGGGTCTAGTTTCAAAAATGGGGTCACTTGTGGGGGGTTTCCACTGTTTAAGTACATCAGGGGCTCTCCAAACGCGACATGGCGTCCGATCAGAATTCCAGCCAATTTTGCATTGAAAAAGTCAAACGGCGCTCCTTCCCTTCTGAGCTCTGCCATGCGCCGAAACAGTGGTTCCCCCCACATATCAGGTATCAGCGTGCTCAGGACAAATTGCACAATAATTTTTGCAGTCCAATTTCTCCTGTTACACTTGGTAAAATAAAAAAAATTGAACCTGAAGTAATTTTTTTTGTGAAAAAAAGTTAAATGTTAATTTTTTTTAAATATTCAAAAAATTCCTGTGACGCACCTGAAGGGTTAATAAACTCCTTCAATGTGGTTTTAAGCACCATAAGGGGTGCAGTTTTTAGAATGGTGTCACTTTTGGGTATTTTCTATCATATAGACCCCTCAAAGTGGCTTCAAATGTGATGTGGTCCGTAAAAATGGTGTTGCAAAAATGAGAGATCGCTGGTCAACTTTTAACCCTTATATCTTACTAACAAATAAAAATTTTGATTCCAAAATTGTGCTGATGTAAAGTAAACATGTTTCAAATGTTACTTACTAACTTTTTTGTGTGCCATATCTCTGTGATTTAAGGGCATAAAAATTCAAAGTTGGAAAATTGCGGAATTTTCAAAATTTTCGCCAAATTTCCGTTTTTCTCACAAATAAACGCAAGATATATGAATGAAATTTTACCACTAACATGAAGTACAATATGTCATGAGAAAACAATGTCAGAATCACCGGGATCCATGGAAGCGTTTCAGAGTTATTACCTCATAAAGGGACAGTGGTCAGAATTGTAAAAATTGGCCCGGTAGTTAACGTGCAAACCACCCTTGGTAGTGAAGGGGTTAATTCAGGTGAAGTCCCTAAAAGGTTTATACAGTTCTTGAACATGGCTTTGAGCACTTTGAGTGGTGCCGTTTTTAAAATAGTGTCACTTTTGAGTATTTTCCATCACATAGGGCCCTCAAAATCACTTCAAAATGGATGTGGTCCCTAAAAAATTCGGTTTTGTAAATTTTGTTAGAAAAATAAAAAATTGCTGATAAATTTTCAATCCTTCTTACTTCCTAGCAAAAAATAATATGTTTCAAAATGATGCTGATGTGAAGTAGACATGTGGTAAATGTTAGTTATTTGCTATTTGGCTTAAGGACATAAAATTTAAAAGTAAAAAAAAATTGCAACATTTTCAATTTTTTTGTCAAATTTTCGATTTTTTATAAATAAACAAAAATCATATGGACCTACATTTACCACTAATATGAAGTGCAACATGTCACGATAAAACACTCTCAGAATCAGTGTGATACATTGAAGTATTCCAGAGTTATTACCTCATAAAGTGACAGTGGTCAGAATTGAAAAAAATTGCCTGGTCAGGAAGGTGAAACCAGGCCTTGGGGGTGAAGGGGTTTGGTATGGATAAGCGATCCATATGAACGACCACCAATATTTTATAAATGGGGGACCCTCAAAAGCCAGTGAAATAGTGGATCTTTCATTGATCACACAGATATTGTTACAATTGTTTCATGACTTTTTTGTTATTTAAACAGTTTCTGGCAGTGTTCCTAGAATTTCTTCCATAGACAACTACAGTTACATTTTTAATTCTGTATTTTTTTTCAACATTTAAACCATTAAAGAAGTTGCCCTCAATTTTTTATATTAAAAAATTGACTACTGATAGTCTGAAAAAAAAACAATTAAACATACAGTATATTCATCTACAGGACCCCTGGCTATCCTTGTTACTAATGTCCATGTACCCCCAAGTCTTTCTTCTTTTTTCTTTTAGCGAATGACATTATATGATCACTGAATTAAATCAGCAGCCACTGATTGGTTGCAGCAATCACGGTCTATTCAAACCAGAAGAGGCAGTCTCTTAACCCTTTCTTCTGGCTCAGAGGACACTTGAATGCAACAGTTGTCATGTGCTGTCCGCCGACATAAGAGGAAGCAAGAAGACTGGTATGGGGCATGGGCAGCAAGAACGAGAAATGGGAAGGGTCAGTAAGTGAGAATGTTTTTTTTTCTATACTTAAACACCATATACCCAATTCTAAAATAATGAGGTTGAGGATAACCTGCGAAAAGAAAACCATAGATGTGGCATAATGCAATTTTTTAAAGATTGAACAATTTCTAAAAAAGTAAACGTGACTTTGCTTTTCTTTTCTTTTTTTTTTTAGAAAATCCATTAAAATTGTGTAAATAGTGGACAACACAGGTCTTAGGGAGCACAAAAATGGAGATTGAAAACCTCAGCAAAAAGTACACAAGTGATTGTAGAGACATTACAACATTCGAAACCTTTGTGGATAAATCTATTATGATTAGGTTTAGTAATAATATGTTGGTAATATTTATTCAATGTGTACTGCAAAAAAGAATATTGTTTAGTGCTCCCTTTATTTTTTTGAGCAGTATATGTTTCTGGTATAGATATTGGGGGGGTTATGCTTTGGTCTATTTTTCTGTCTATAACTGTTTTTGTGACTCAGTGCAAAAAGTTGCACGTTTTTCAAAATGTTGACAAAAAATTGAAGACTCCACATGGAATCACTCCAAGAGTACATTTGTGACAAATTTTGTGACTATTTGAAACATCACAAGTAATGAATTGGGTAAAAACATCTGGAAATTCTAAACTCAGCCTATAGTGCTGAAGTAAAAAAATAAAAATACTAGAATGCTGTAGATAAGCCCCCAATCTAAAGGGGGCTTTACACATAGCGATATCGCTAAAGCTTCACCGATTTTGTGACGCAGCAGCGATATCGCTACATGTGATACTTACCTCCGACCAGCTCCCCCGCTGGCTATCGCTGATCGCGCAAGATCATCCATATCCATTTTTCGGCGGCGGCTTCCTGCTGGCGTTGACGAGCGAGCTATTGATGCGGGCAGAAGATGGCGGTCATCGCTTCGTCTGAAAGGTAAGTACGACCGCCGAGCATCGCTACATCGCTGGTGAGATCTGCCTGTGTGGCAGCTCACTAGCGACCATTTAGCGATGCACCAGCGATCCTGACTGGGTCGTATCGTTGTCGGGATCGCTGGTGCATCGCTAAATGTAAAGGGGCCTTAACCTGAAAGAGAACAAAAACAAGTTTTATTATACTCACCCGGGGAGGCGGTCAGGTCCGGTGGGCATCACAGGTCCGAGTCCGGCACCTCCCATCTTCATGCAATCGCGTCATCTTCCTTGCTTCTTGTCGTGTCTCCTGCGCAGGCGTACTGATCTGCCCTGTTGAGGGCCGGGTATTAAGATGCGAGACTTGTCCGAGTTTCTCGCATGTGAGTATGAGCCCTTAGAGAGACTTTTACAAATTGCGATGATGACACAAATGATGGCGCCGATGGATTTCCTTTCTGTTTCATTTTCCGTTGTAAACCTGCCTGGCGAATAACAAATGATAGTTCACTCATCTATTGTTCCAAATTTTGTGAATAGTGCTACAATACAGTGCAGGTAATCCAGGGGCATTGCTTTGGTCTTAAGAAATAAATATTCCTTTTTGCAAATATGAAATTCACTTGTCAGCATCACATCCCTCCTTGCAGACTATAATGTAAACTGTATCTAGAGGGGAAATGAACGATTGCAAGAATGATTTTTGTACAAAACCATTAAGGTAATTGCAACTCGTAAGGGTAGTAAACAAGCACTGATTAGCAATACCATTGATTGACACTTGCCTAAAGCGATTCATCTGCCAATGTAAAGGAGTGCTTGAGACAGGGAAATTAGATTGCGAGATTCATGTAAGCGCGTTTGGGTCGCCCTCCCAGGGCTCTGGGGTACTCGGTACCGGGCCGGTATCAGTGGGATGTGTCACAGCAGCGGTGACCCGGACCGTGGCCCTGGGCACCCAAGTAATAGGAAGATGTGAATGTAGTTAATGGAATAGTTTGTGACGCCACCTGTGGTGTTCGGCAAGGGAGGTGTTAAGCCGACGCTGCAGACAGATCCTCCGGGACAGATGGTGTGGTGCAGCAATAATGCTATAGCCCTCTACAGGCAGGGCTGTTGTCCCAGGGCAGTGTAGATGTGGTAGAGACACTTAGATGGTGCAGTGTTTGGCGCAGGGGATGTAGCAGTGCCAGGTGGACGGACGCAGGAAGGAATGGAGGACACCAGGGCATGTAGTTCCAAAGCTTTACTCACAGTCTGTAGTGCCCACTTCGGTGCCGTGTCCTCCGGGTTAGGGACTCAGTCAACCTCCAGGCAAGATGGAAAGCTCCCTTCCAACACTCCACCAACTTATGTGCCATTTCTGAATGTCTCCTCTATAGCGCCTTTAAGTGTGAAGATCTCCTAGTACTGAGTTACACTAGAGTTCCTCCTGACAGATGTTCCCAAGAACTCTACTTGTACGGCAGACAGCTGTAGCCTGCTTCGGGGACTCTCTACTCCTGAGTCCCGGCTCTCTATCCGTGTTGCTGTTGTGCCCCTAAGTCTTAGATGGGAGTAGTGCATTTACAGCTCACTACTCCACCGGTGTCTGCTGCAGAACCATTAGTGTCCATACAACCTCGGGGACCGGGCCCCGGCCTTGCGCTTAGAACTTCTAGGCAGGGTTCTTCCTCTAACCCATGTCCTCTGTGTTCCTTTTCACTCCTACGTTCCGTACTTGTCTTTCCCTTCTATGGAAGCTCCGGCTTCGGTTCAATGTCCTTCTCCTTCTTTCCTTTCCCGTGCCAGCTGGCTCAGATCACTGAGGCAGCTGCAGCACTCCTTCCTCCATCCCTCTTCCAGGGATCCCCACTCTTCTCCGAGTGGCTTAACTGAACTCTAACTGAACTCAACTCAACTCAACTCCACTGAACCCAATCCTAAAACATGCCGCTCTTTTATATGTATTCTCAACTCCACCCACCTCCCAGCACGTTTAGTGTTCCAAGCAGGGAACCACCAAAGGTGCTCTGCTTCTCTCTAAGCAAGGAGCCGCAATGTGGTTTTGCTGAACTACTCTATTGTGTGGGGTGCGAGTGTTGGAGCGTGGTCAGGAGCTTCCAACTTACCTGGATGGTGGGGCACCACACCTTAGGAGAAGGTGCAGTACCTCTGTGGCGACTGAGCCTCAGGGGCGCCACACATTTTCTTAACAGCAATGGTTTACATCGCTGGTATATGCAAACAATGAGCAAATATATACTTCAACATACTTATAGCTTTCAGAGGCTAAAGTGCTGTCCTGGAGGCTTACTGATTCCTTGCGCTCCTTTTGATGAGGATGAACAAATGAGATGTTTAATTATTGCCTGGTAAACACATTTTTCACCCTTGTTGTCCTTTAAGCATCTTATTTTTTGTGAGAAATCAAAAGCTTGATTTGTCACTCTTTGGATTCTTTCCAAAAACAGTAACCTGACTAATAAGTGTGACATTGACTTAATGGCACAAACCATATGCATGGGTATACTTAGAGTCTTAGCATTGTATGAATTCCTAAAGATAACATATATCAGATACACAGCATTGCACTTGTGTATGTGGAGGTACCAGCAGTAGATAGGATGGATCTGGTCCATATAAACATTACATACAATAGTATGATAGAGCATAAGAATGTTCAAGACCAATATGCCTAAAGGTTCTGTCTTTTCTTGCCATGCAAGCAGTATCACGAAAATATATCTATCAATCCTTCCATGCTGATCTGAATAATACTGCTAATGATAAAGCCAGAGTTTGTGTCATGGAAATATTTTTGAGATCTATTAAGCAATTTGGTAGATCACTCGACGACTAAGCGATAGTCTCTGGACATTATGATTTTTGTGCTGCCGAACGCACTATGACTAATACAATGAATGTTTCCTTTAAGGCAATTCATGCAGAGCTTTCCAGGCTTGTAAGGAGACAAAAAGGACAGCCTGAAATCACCAAATCCCCGGAGAGAACTAAACCCAAAGCTCATCTTAAGCTTAGAGATGACTTAAATCCGCTTATTCGTCACACCACTAAACAGAGGGTGAGTTGTGTCTCCACTGTAATACATAATCTTACGCTTAATGTTATAAGCTTGTTCTGAAAAATGACCGAAGATATGGGTGTCACTAAAAATACTACACAGATGAAATGGACCATAGTGCTCAGGTACATCCTTACATCCAAAGAGTCCCAAAAATAAGAATGAATGCAAAACAAGTAGCGACACTTGTGAATCTCTCTAATGAATGACAATAAGCTAAGATTTTTTTAAATATGTAGATTTCCCTGTAGGTCATGATTTTGAGTAAAACTGTATAAAAATGACTAAGATATAAATAATATCCCAAAAATGTATTCCACAGAGCTTCAATAAATAGAAGTGGAACATTACGTTTATATTTACTCATTTCATGAGGACTCTGGAAATAATTCTTTTAGATTGTGTATACTAGATGGAGGCCCGATGCTATCGCATCGGGAGGGCGGTAATGTCACGATGGGGGCAGGCTTTGCAGCTTTGAGAATGTCTCCCCCATGTGCTTACCCACCTATCCA
Organism: Dendrobates tinctorius; assembly: GCF_039654945.1. Lineage (NCBI taxonomy): Eukaryota > Metazoa > Chordata > Amphibia > Anura > Dendrobatidae > Dendrobates > Dendrobates tinctorius. The sequence goes on from NW_027361690.1 coordinate 38,785,104, forward strand.
CTCTCTTTCCCCATGTGCTGACTTCTCCCATTTGTGCTCTCTTCTTTGACCTGTCTACCCCATGTGCTATCCCCCTTGTCTGCTGTCTCTCTCCTTCCTGTGCTGTGTTCTCCCCTCATGTGCTGTCCTGTTTGAGCTGTCTCCCCCCTGTGCTCTGTCTCTCTCACCCGTGTGTCTGACCGTGTAAAGAACATACCACAGCTCCTGAGCAGGGGAGGAAGCAAAAGACAATACTGACATTACAGCAGGAGATCGCAGAGGATACATTTTGTGAGGTAAAATATTGTTTAAAAATAGTCAGTGAAATATTTTAACTCACAAAATGAATCCTCTGTGTTCCCTGCTGTAATGTCAGTATTGTCTTTTGCTTCCTCCCCTGCCCAGGAGATGTGGTATGCTCTGTACACGGTCAGACACAGACAATTTTTAAAATGAACTTTCGTTCGTGGGAAAACCCCTTTAATGTGACCGGCTTCCTCTGCCTGCAGACACGTCACGCATCTGCCACTGGGATCAGCCGAATGATTCACTGCGCCCGCGTGGAATTCGTGCAGGCACAGTGCGACGGTGTTCTGCTGGTGGTACTGTGCAAGAGGCTGCGTGAGAGTGTGAGTCTGAGTGTATGAGTGTGAGAATGAGAGTGTGAGAGTAAGAGTGCGTGAGTGTGAGTTTGAATGTGAGTGTGTGTGTGAGTTTGTGTGTGTTGCGTACGGCATATAGAGTGAGTGTGTGTGTGATGCGACTGTTTTCCGCTGGTGGTACCGCGCAATAGGTTGGTACCACCAGCAGTTTCCATATTGAGACACCCATCACTTGGGTGTCCCAATATGGTGGTCGGTGAACTTCCTACAGTTGGAATTCTGGGATACGGTGACATCTGGACAAAACAGGAAATGAAAACATTACAAGGCTATCATATAGATATATACACAGGGGCATAACTACCGAGGTCTCAGCTGCGATGGGGCCCGGAGTGTTTAGGGGCCCACTCACCTGCCCACCCAGTCTAGCAAAGATGCAGAAAAAAAGAGAAACAGGGAGCGCAATAGTCAAGGACCCTACCACGTGACCAGGAGGGAGGCATCACTGGGCGTGCGTCACCGCAGGTCCTCCAGCCACATTAGGGGGAAGATGGATTGAAGGCAATTCTCATGCCGTGCAGGATTAACCCCTTCCCGACCTGTGACACAGCATATGCGTCATGAAAGTCGGTGCCAATCCAACCCATGACGCATACCCTGTGTCATGACTTCAAAGCCCCCCTGCGGGTCGGGTGACCGGGGTCAATGAAAGGTCACCTGACCCGCAGATACAGGGGGCTTTGTAATTCACCACAGGGGCATGGCTTCGCCCCCACGTGGCTATGATCGCTCTAATTGGCTGTTAAAAGTGAAACAGCCAATCAGAGCGATAGTAATATTTCATCAATGAAAATTGATGAAATATTACAATCCAGCCATGGCCGATGCTGCAGTAGCATCGGACATGGCTGGAGACACCGATTCGATCCCCCCCACCGGCGATCGCCCCCCTGCCACTGAATTACAACGGCGATCTGCCGCCGCTGTCATCATCTGCCCCCCCTCCCATTCCCTTCGCTCCCCACCAGCTTCCGATCCCCCTCCCCCCCGGTACCTTCTGAGTCCCCCTGTCGCTCCCGGTGTCCCGTGGGCCCGGATCATGGGCGCCACCATCTTGGAAAATGGCGGGCGCATGCGCAGTGCGCCCGCCCGAATCTGCCGGCTGCAGATTCCATTCTTTCATTTTTATCACTCTCATAGTGATCAAAATGAAATAAAAAGTAAATAAACCCCCAGATTATCACCCCCATAGGTAGGCACAACTAATAAAATAAAGAAAATATTTTTTATTTTTATTTTTCCATTAGGGTTAGGGTTAGGGTTGGAAAGAAGGTTAGGGTTGGAAAGAGGGTTAGGGTTGGAATTAGGGATAGGGTTGGAATTTGGGTTAGAATTAGGGTTAGGGTTGGAATTAGGGTTAGGGTTGGAATTAGGGTTGGAATTAGGGTTAGAATTAGGGTTACGGTTAGGCTTGTGGTTAGGGTTATGGTTAGGGTTGGGATTAGGATTAGGGGTGTGTTGGGGTTAGGGTTATGGTTAGGGATGTGTTGGGGTTAGGGCTGTGGTTAGGGGTGTGTTGGGGTTAGGGTTGAAGTTAGAATTGATGGGTTTCCACTGTTTTGGCACATCAGGGGGTCTCCAAACGCGACATGGTGCAACCATTTATTCCAGCCAATTTTGCGTTCAAAAAGTCAAACGGTGCTCCCTCCCTTCCAAGCCCCAAACAGTGGTTTACCACAACCTATGGGGTATCAGCGTACTCAGGAAAAATTACACAACAACTTTTGGGGACTAATTTCTCCTGTTACCCTTGGGAAAATAAAAAATTGGGGGCTAAGAAATTATTTTTGTGGAAAAAAAATGATTTTTTCATTTTCACGTCTCTGCATTATAAACTTCTGTGAAGCACTTGGGGGTTCAAAGTGCTCACAACAAATCTACATAAGTTCCTTGGAAGGTCTAGTTTCCAAAATGGGGTCACTTGTGGGGGGTTTCCACTGTTTAGGCACATCAGGGGCTCTGCAAATGTAATGACGACCACAGACTATTCCATCAAAGTCTGCATTTCAAAACGTCACTACTTCCATTCCGAGCCCTGACGTGTGCCCAAACAATGGTTCCCCCAGACATATGGGGTACCAGCGTACTCAGGACAAACTGGACAACAACCTTTGGGGTCCAATTTCTCCTGTTACCCTTGTGAAAATAAAAAATTGTGAGCTAAAAAATCATTTTTTGAGGAAAAAAAATGATTTTTTATTTTCATGGCTCTGCGTTATAATCTTCTGTGAAGCACTTGGGGGTTCAAAGTGCTCGCCACACATCTAGATAAGTTCCTTATGGGGTCTAGTTTCCAAAATGGGGTCACTTGTGGGCGGTTTCCACAGTTTAGGTACATCAAGGGCTCTGTAAATGTAACATGATACCCGCAGACCATTCCATCAAAGTCAGCATTTCAAAATGTCACTACTTCCCTTCCGAGCCCTGACGTGTGCTCATACAGTGGTCATCCCCCACATATGGGGTATCAGCGTACTCAGAACAAACTGGAAAGAGGAAAAGAATCATGCAAAAAAATAGGATCACCACACAGTATCAATAGGTAAAAACTGTGAGCAAATTTTATTAATGACAAGCCAAAAAACAGCACACATTTAAAAACATTTAAAACCTCCAAAAGATCATAAATGGACTCTCCAAAAGATGACAGAATATAACATAATAGATTTTAATATATCAGTAGACCGCAAATGCTGGAAGTGCACAGAAAAAAATAACTCTGAATAAATGCTGCTAGCATATAACCAACAATCTTAGATTATAAACCAGTGTAGCCCCCATATATGGAGCATGCAGTGCAAAAGTTAAACCCTGATTATTACCAAAGCTAAACGGCTGAATGCCACAAAAAAGGGGTTAATAGTGAATACACAATGATGCCCAATGCATCCTGCATGCTGGGCTACAGAAGCCGTATACGTCACCCTGTATAATAGTGATTAGGGGAACCAGTCAGTCTTCCCGTCATCTGAATAGCAGCGGTGCGGTCAGTGGTGATGTTAAGAGTCCATAAGAGAAACCCACGCGTATCGACACTTCTAAGTGTCTTTTTCAAGGTGAGCATTTTTTTTAACTCAGAACAAACTGGACAACAACTTTTGGGGTCCAATTTATCCTGTTACCCTTGTGGAAAAAAAATTGTGGGCTAAAAATAATTTTTTTTGAGGAAAAAAAATGATTTTTTATTTTCACTCCCGGGCGTTATAAACTTCTGTGAAGCACTTGGGGGTTCAAGGTGCTTACCACACATCTAGATAAGTTCCTTGGGGGGGTCTAGTTTCCAAAATGAGGTCACATGTGGGGGGTTTCCACTGTTTAGGCACACAGGGGCTCTGCAAATGTAACATGACGCCCGCAGACCATGCCATCAAAGTCAGCATTTCAAAATGTCACTACTTCCCTTTCGAGCCCCGACGTGTGCCCAAACAGTGGTTCCCCCCACATATGGGGTACCAGCATACTCAGGACAAACTGTACAACAACTTTTGGGGTCCAATTTCTCCTGTTACCCTTGTGAAAATAAAAAATTGTGGACTAAAAAATATTTTTTATTTTCACGGCTCTGCGTTATAAACTTCTGTGAAGCACCTGGGGGTTCAAAGTGCTCACTATGCATCTAGATAAGCTCCTTAGGGGGTCTATTTTCCAAAATGGGGTCATTTGTGGGGGAGCTCCAAAGTTTAGGCACATCAGGGGCTCTCCAAACACGACATGGTGTCCGCTAACGATTTGAGCTAATTTTAATTTCAAAAAGTCAAATGACGCTCCTTCCCTTCTGAGCCCTGCCGTGCGCCCAAACAGTGGTTCCCCCCCACATATTTTGTGCCAGCGTACTCAGGACAAACTGGACAACAACTTTTGTGGTCCAATTTCTCCTGTTACCCTTGTGAAAATAAAAAATAGCGTGCTAAAAAATCATTTTTAAGGAAAAAAAATGATTTTTTTATTTTCACTGCTCTACGTTATAAACTTTTGTGAAGCACTTGGGGGTTCAAAGTGCTCACTACACATCTAGATAAGTTCCTTAAGGGGTCTAGTTTCCAAAATGGTGTCACTTGTGAGGGAGCTCCAATGTTTAGGTACACAGGGGCTCTCCAAACGCGACATGGTGTCCGATAACGATTGGAGCTAATTTTCCATTCAAAAAGTCAAATGGTGCTCCTTCCCTTCCGGACCCTGCTGTGCGCCCAAACAGTGGTTTATGACCACATGTGAGGTATTGGTGTACTCAGGAGAAATTGCCCAACAAATTTTAGGATCCATTTTTCCTGTTACCCATGTGAAAATGAAAAAACTGAGGCTAAAAGATAATTTTTGTGAAAAAAAAGTACTTTTTTTTTTTACGGATCAATTTGTGAAGCACCTGGGGGTTCAAAGTGATCACTATGCCTCTAGATAAGTTCCTTGGGAGGTCTAGTTTCCAAAATGGGGTCAGTTGTGGGGAAGCTCCAGTGTTTAGGCGCACAGGGGCTCTCCAAACACGACATGGCAAGCGCTAAATATTCCAGCATATTTTCCATTCAAAAAGTTAAATGTGCTCCTTCCCTTCTGAGCCCTGCCGTGCGCCCAAACAGTGGTTTATGACCACATATGAGGTATCGGTGTACTCAGGAGAAATTGCCCAACAAATTTTAGGATCCATTTTATCCTGTTGCCCATGTGAAAATGAAATAAATTATGCTAAAAGAAAATTTGTGTTGGAAAAATTAAAATGTCCATTTTTTCATTCCACGTTTCTTTAGTTCCTGTGAAGCACCTGAAGGGTTAATAATCTTTTAGAATGTAGTTTTGAGTAGCTTGAGGGGTGCAGTTTTTAGAATGGTGTCACTTTAGGGTATTTTCTGCCATATAGACCCCTCAAAGTGACTTCAAATGTGAGGTGGTCCCTAAAAAAATGGTTTTGCAAATTTTGTTGTAAAAATGAGAAATCGCTGGTCAACTTTTAACCCTTATTACTTCCTAACAAAAAAAAATTGTTTCCAAAATTGTGCTAATGTAAAGCAGACATGTGGGAAATGTTATTTAATAACTATTTTGTGTCACATAACTCTCTAGTTTAACAGAATAAAAATTCAAAATTTGAAAATTGCGAAATTTTCGCCAAATTTCTGATTTTTTCACAAATAAATGCAAAAATGATCGACCTAAATTTACCACTAACATGAAGCCCAATATGTCACGAAAAAACAATCTCAGAATCGCTAGGATGTGTTGAAGTGTTCCAGAGTTATTACCTCATAAAGGGACACTGGTCAGAATTGCAAAAAATGGCCAGATCATTAAGGTCAAAATAGGCTGGGTCATGAAGGGTTTAATGAATGCAATCAAGTGATCCAACCTCGTGACCCGGAGAGAGGCGTGTCAGGCATATGTCACCGCAGGTCCATCAGGCAAACCGAAGCGAAGAACAGGCCGAAGGAAGCTCCCGTTGGGTGAGTGTGCGTGCTTGAGGCTGGCCAAATGTAAAGTTTTTAAGAGTATGACACATACCTCCCAACCTAGTGAGAAGCAGCTGACACGCCCCTTCTTGTATCAGGACACGCCCTCTCTGTCCTTTAGCTATTTTCACACATCCGGTGTGTGACGTCCGGCGGCGTGCGGCGAAAAGCCGGGCCGCCGGATCTGGCCTGCAACGGTGACACTGGATGTGTATGCGGCGTCTGATACGGCTCGTACATGATTTAAAGGAGCCGCAGGAGGAACATATACACCGGTGGACGAGAGAGGCAGCCGCTGAGAGAGACAGCTGCTGAAAGGGAGGGGAGGGGAGAGGGGGGTGGAGAGAGAGAGAGACATGTGGGGTTAACACTCAGTGTCCAGGCGATAGAATCTCTCTCTTGCCGGGCACTTGTGGGGTTAACCTCACAGAGAGATCTCTCTCTCTCACCCAGACACTGTGAGTGTTAACCCCACAAGTGCCCGGCGAGAGAGATCTCTCACAAGTGTCCGGGCGAGAGAGAGAGACTGCTATGTACCAGAGACTGCTATGTATCAGAGACTGCTGTGTACCAGAGACTGCTATGTACCAGAGACTGCTATGCACCAGAGACTCTGACATGTCAGATGTGGGCACTGGCCATAACACACATCCCGCATTTCTCCCAGGCACCGGCACTCATGTGTAAATGGTTTCTTTCAGCATGGCCGCCTTCCTTCCTAGTAGTCAGCAAAACAGGGTACTTAACATGGTACACAATATTCACCCTCTCGCCCGTTGCAAAAGACCCATGTCTATAGAGGCAATGCTGGCAATGAACATGGGGTTGCCACACAGCTCTTGAAAAGAAATCCTGGAGGTCATCTGTGGTACTGCAGTTGTAGAAATAAAAGTATAATGGAGGTTATAGAGGTTGTCACGTCACCTCCACTCCCCCACACATCACTGATAAATAATGGAGATTCTAATTCAATTTGGGTGTAAAATATTTTGGCATGGGGGGGCCCCATTTGAAAGTTCGCATCGGGGCCCATAACTTTGTAGTTACGCCACTGTAATATATATATATAAAATACAAAACGTGAATCTCATATATTATATAGAGTCATTACAAACAGAGTGATCTATTTCACGTGTTTATTTCTGTTAATGTTGATGATTATGGCTTACAGCCAATGAAAACCCAAAAGTGATTATCTCAGTAAATTAGAATACTTTATAACACCAGCTTGAAAAATGATTTTAAAATCTGAAATGTTGGCCTACTGAAATGTATGTTCAGTAAATGCCCTCAATACTTGGTTGGGGCTCCTTTTGCATCATTTATTGCATCAATGTGGCGTGGCATGGAGGCGATCAGTCTGTGGCACTGCAGAGGTGTTATGGAAGCTCAGGTTGCTTTGATAGCAGCCTTCAGCTCGTCTGCATTGTTGGGTCTGGTGTCTTTCATCTTCCTCTCTACAATACCCCATAGATTTTCAATAGGGTTAAGGTCAGGCGAGTTTGCTGGCCAATAAAGCACAGTGATACTTTTGTTTTTAAACCAGGCATTGGTACTTTTGGCAGTGTGGACAGGTGCCAAGTCCTGCTGGAGAATGAAATTTCCATCTCCAAATAGCTTGTCAGTAGAGGGAAGCATGAAGTGCTCTAACATTTCCTGGTAGACGGCTGTCCTGACTTTGGTCTTGATAAAACACAGTGGACCTACACCAGCAGATGACATGGCTCCCCAAACCATCACTGATTGTGGAAACTTCACACTAGACCTCAAGCAGCTGGGATTGTCTGTCTCTCCACTCTTCCTCCAGACTCTGGAGACCTTGATTTTCAAGGTCTAATGTGAAGTGAAACATGTTGGGGAGACTAGTGCTTTAATCATGTTTGTCCTATTCAGCCAATACCCCGGGGTGTCATCCTGTTTAAATGTCCTAACATATCCAAAGGACTAATATAGTCTTTAGGCAGAATAGTGACAATCTTTTAGTTTACACTTTTTGTGCACCCTTAGGCTGTGAGCCCACGTTGCGTTTTCTAAGCGTTTCCGCGGCACTTTTAGACGCGCGTTTCTGCCACGGAAACACTTAAAAAAAGCATCCCATGTTATCTTAATTGAATCCGCACATGTTGTGCTAATGGTGCGTTTTTTTCCGCTGCGGAAACGCTTAGCGGAAAAAAACGCAGCATGTTCGTTAATTTTGCGGAAACGCACACGCGTTTCCACATACATACATTTGTATTGCAAAAACGCATAGGAAAACGCATGATAAAACGCTTAACAAAAGTGTCAAAAACGCTTACAAAAGCGCGTCACAAAACGCATGCGTTTTCCCAAGAAGAGGGTGTGCGTTTCTGCTCAGGAATATTCTGCATCAAAAAAGCAACGTGGGCACATAGCCTTAATCTTTTAAGTGTTTCTCCCCAATTTGGGAATATATCCTTATAGGGTTACGCAGCACAAAATAGAGAAGAGTGGCAGAAACAAGGGAGCTCAGGGATTTGTACAACTTATTTAACTCAATTTTGTGAGTAAGTGCCAGATCTTCTTGATTTTGAATATCATGTATGTATTAAAAGATATCTCCAAAAGATATCACTATCTCTAATGGTTTTAATCTGGGAAAGGCCACCGTGTTATGTGCCCCTTTTGCTTAGAGCGCAGGGTGCCCACAAGCCACTTTGCTTTAGTTAGAGTAATTAGATAAAGGTTAACATCAGCAAAATAAGCACATTGGCGGGATAACGCATAGCTCTGGCTCTGCACTTCTCTGTAATTCCATCTGTAATAGTGACTGCCAACATTTTTTGTGCATAATAATTAAACATAAGGTATTTATATAAAAATCTCTATAGAGGAAACGAAGGTCCCAAAACTCTAACTTTGCAATATACCGAACATAGTATTATAGATTTGTGCAGTATCCGCATATTTAGGTTCGTATCAGATCATCATGTCCTCTGAGATCATGAAAACAAGCTTTGGAAAAGGTTCTACTGATCTCACAAGTCAATGCTATTCCATCCTAGGCACTAATATACTGCATATCTCATAGAACTTTAGGCTATAAACAAAAACCTAGAACTGCATTGGCAGCCATACAGTATGTCTAGAATAAAATCATAGATTCTCATGATCAGCAAGCTTGGGTCCTATAGTTGTGCTTTTTATGACCATGGCTAAGCATTAAGTATAGTAATTTGATGTTTTAATTGATTTCTTTAGGCTCTTCCAGCTATTGAGAGTTGTTAGATATTGGTAATGGTTTCCATTGTGTGAAGTAACCATATCAGTCATGTCTCATCTTGTCTTCAGTCTTGTCCTGGTAAATAACCTCTGTATTTCTGTGTCCTCAGGTAACCAACAGAATGGCGCTGATTGGAGCCGTGGTTGCAGCATTGCTAGGTTTACTGGCAACTTTCATCCTTGTGCAGGACACCTGAATCTTGAGAATCAGGATAATGTTCAGTTGCATTTTATGGTTACCATTGTCCATATGTGCAGATAATGTATGATGATGGAAGGCCTAATTTTACATTGACGCTGTGTCTAGAGTATTCTCAGTGACCACCTCTGCCACCACCTATGGAGCCAACAGGCAATGCTTGCCATACTCATAAGCAGAGGGAGGACTTTGGGGTTGAAAATGAAATTCAGACAAGAAGGCAACTTTCTTTTTATTCATATTCATGAGAGTGCTGATTGGGAAGAATTATATTCTGTTGTCCATGTTCCTAGCACTATAACATTTTATAAGGGTTTCCCTAATTGCTTACAGCGAATGTCCACTATTTAACTGTAGGATATTTTTAGTTCCAAAATAGTGTTCTGATTTTCTTTTCTAATAAATCTTTATAGTGGTCGGGGCGCTCCTATATTGATATAAAGATTCAAAGTCCCTACACAGACACAGAAATAATGCATAATTCATTGTTGGGATGTAGCCTCCACTAGAGGGACCCTTAGAACCTACTGAATACAAATTTGTTATTGACTGCAATGTGCAGCACAATGCACCAAGCTCTTACTATTAAAGTGGTTATCCAGCCTCTAAATATAAAGCAAACCTATAAGAATGCAGTAAAATGATAAAATAAATAATATACTCCGATTCTCTGTAGATCTCTTTACTTCCTGTTTGGTCCAGATCGATTTGTGACCACAGTGACAAATTGGTGATCACCACTGCAGCAGTGATTGGCTACACATGTATGTAAGAGGACGTACAGAAACTGGCTCTGTACTAAGTGCTTGGTTTAGACTAGGGGTTAACAAATCATTTTCCCAAGGGATCATAAGAGAGATTGTGACTGTTGTAGAGGGCCGAACCAATTGGCCAAACTTAATTATGATCATTATTACTGTTTTATATTTAATTGTATCACTTCATATTGAACAGAATTTATTTTGGTGACTCGCTGTTACTGATAATACATGTTACTATACGGCCTATTGCAACATGTACAGTATCTTACCAGTAGCAGCTACTCAACACCATATAATATACTGTTTTTTATAAAGTTTACATAAAGCAGCAAATCATACTACTCCTGTTATTCAGCCCTTATATTATAATTAACAGCTCCTAACACAATATGCTGCCTCTGAAACGTGGGCCAGGGCTGTAGTTGTGGCTAACAGTGGCAATTCTGTCACACGCTGGCCTCCCGCCACAGCAACACACTGTCCCTTCTGTAGTGCACTTACTTGTAAGGCAGGGTTCTCTCTGAACTGCTGGACCTTCTTTCACTTCAGCACTACACAATGACAGTCAGAGTCTAAATCCAGTTTTAACAAAACAACTTTACTCAGTTCGTCCAGTTTAGTCACAGAAACAGCACAAGATTCTTTGCAGAACATCACCATTCTGTTCCCTGTGCTGTCCCTTCTCCAGGAATATCACAGGGTCGTACCCTCTCCTTCGGTACCGCAGCTTCCTGACTGGTCAGACTGACCTGCTTCAGGAGTTCCCCGCCCGCTTCCCTCTCCGTAGGTGAAGTTGAAGGATGGCTCTTCCATTCCTTACTAGGTTGTAGACCTCGGACATTTAGGGTGGTTCTCACAAAGTTAGCTGCTACCATTGTTCTGCTGCCCTGTATTCCTCCACTACCGTGTGACTGTCAGCTCCTAGGCCCTGGACGGCTGGGCTCCTTTACTTGAACATTATGGGACACAACCATCCTGTCCTGGCTCCCAGCCCCTACTAATTAAACCCAGGAAGCTCCCCAACTACTATTTGGCCCCTCCTAACTAGCTAAATACTATTGGTCTATCTAACTTCTTACTCTATTGTGACTCTCCTAGTGGGCTAAATCTAAATCCTACACTTTCCCTGTATCTTTGTGAAGAGAAGGAAAGAATAGGATGGCACTCACCATTCATGTGAATCAAATCACTTTATTTCACATACACAAGGCATCGGCATAGGCACGGGAGCAATGTGCTGGAAGACGGACAACAGCCGTTTCGTGCTCAATACGCTTCAACAGGTCCTTTCCCTGTATCTATTCAACATATGAATATATATACAATGCATTACACAACATATTGACATACATTATAAGACATATGAAATATACCAGCATTTACAGAGACATAGAAGCAGGTGCAAGGCGAGCAGGGTATAAACTGTCCTCTGTACCCCCTTAAACCTCCACGGTCCCAAAACACAGTATGATATCCAACCACAGCTCCCCAAACAGTATGATGTCCCCATAAAACCCCCACACAGTATGATGTCCCCATAAAGCCCTCACACAGTATAATGTTCCAATAAAGCCCCCACACAGTATGATGTCCCCATAAAGCCCCCACACACAGTATGATGTCCCCATAAAGCCCGTATACACAGTATAAAGTCCCCATAAAGCCCCCCCACACAGTATGATGTTCCCATAAAGCCCCCACACAGTATGATGTCCCCATAAAGCCCCCATACACAGTATGATGCCCCCATACATAGTATGATGTCCCCATAAAGCCCCCACTCACAGTATGATGTTCCCATAAAGCCCCCACACAGTATGATGTCCCCATAAAGCCCCCACGCACAGTATGATGTCCTCACACAGTATGATGTCTCCACAAAGCCCTCCACACAGTATGATATCCCAACAAAGCCCACCACACAGAATGATGTCCCCACACCGCCCCCATATGGCACAATATTATGTCCCCACACATCCGCCTTAAGGCACTGTATGATGACCCCACACAGTCCTTTTAGGGTACAGTATTATGACACCATACAGCACATCCGATAAGGCGCAATATTATGTCCCCACACATGCACCCTTAGGGCGCAGTACTATGTCTCCACACGCCTCAAAAAATGAACCCTCCCTTCTTAGCTTGAACTGTCATTCTGTGTTGACAGTATTCCTTTAAAAAAAAAATTCTGTGCATGCATTTTCTCTCATTACAGCTTGTGAAAATGAAAAATATGGGGCTAAAGCAACATTTTAGTTGAAAGAATTTAATTTTTTAGTATTTTTTTTATTTCACTTTGCATTATTTCCTGTAAAGCACCTGAAGGGTTAGGTGGCTCAGTGGTTAGCACTGATGCTTTGTAGCGCTTGTGTCCTAGGTTCAAAACCAACCAAGGGTGACATCTGCAAGGAGTTTGTATGTTCTCCCCATGTTTGTGTGAGTTTCCTCCGAGTTCTCCGGTTTCCTTCAACACGCCAAATACATACTGATAGGGAATTTAGAGTGTGAGCTACCTCGGGGTTAGCGATACTGTTGTCTATAAAGCACACTAAGTAAAATTAATAAAAAAAGTTATTTCAAAATTGAGGTTTGTAAAAAATAGATTTTCTAAATTTTAGACTGATTCTAATTTAAAATAAACATGGGAAACGTTAATCATACCCCACAAATTAGTTACCAGATATCTGTTGTAAGGGCATTCAAATTAAGTTTAAAAATTGCTTTTTTTTCAAAATGTTCCCAAACGTATATTTTCTTAAATAAACAATTTGTATCTACCTAAATTCACCAAAATCATGACGTACAATGTGCCATGAAAAAGATTCTCGGAATCACTGGGATTGGAAGAAACATTCCAAAATTCTTACAACATGAAGTGACACATGTCAGATTTGAAAAATTGGGCTCTGCCAGGAAGGTGAAAATGGGCTTTGGTGGTAAGGGGTTAAAATGCAAAATATTTTGAGAAAGTAGGAAATGTCCTTCATTCATTTACTTTGACATTTCATTTTACATGTCAAGAAAACAGGGAATCAACTTCAGGGACAAAATAAATTAGTAATGAAATGTGGATTTTTTGTGTGTGTCATTACTCGATGTTAATAGAGACATTTACAAGGACAAAAGTTTCCAGGGAAAAATCTAATAAACGGGTGACTGACCCTGAAGATTAAAACAAAGGACATCTGGCCTCTGACACTTGGTAACGTAAATGTAAAGTTTTGGAATTTAATGGCATCTACATAGATAAGATTATTATCTGTGAAGACATTTGAGCAGGACAGATGGGTCACATACTGGTTCTCCTATCACCTGCAATCCTGTCTATCTTTACACAGTATAAAACAAATAATCTTCAACTATAGAGAACATGTACACTAAAGAACCATAGAGTTGTGGGGACAACTGTACAATAGGTCTACCTTTATTGTACATGCTCCGGGTGGTTGAAATAATCCAGTACTTTTGCAAGAGATTGGGGTGAAAATATTAGGAACCAAAGTTTAGTTTAGAAGCACAAACTAGATCACCAATAAATAGCAAAATATATGAGCTCCATATTTAAGGTAGGAAGGATGTGGTCTTAGGACCAGGGAACAGTCATGATCCGTGTTAGGCCATGGCTTGAGCACTGGGTTTGATGTAGTATTGAACACAAACAGAATATAGCCCTTGTGCAAGATTAATAGATGCGCTCTTTGCAAAACACTACTTTCTATCATAATGAAAAATTACATCTACTTTGGTCATGGAAGCATGCCCCCTTACGTTAAGGGCCCCTGTGTGGCTGCACAGGTTTCACCAGTGGTATATCCAGCCCTAGGTGGATTCCAGTTGAGTGACAGCACCAATTATAGCTTTCCTGCTATCTGAGGCAAAAATTGAAATGGCGCCCTTCCCTATAGTGCAGTATAAATCTGCAGTAATTAAAGGCAATCATATTATTGTTTTAGGGTGTTAATTATACATAATGGTGACACCAAACTTTAAAGAGAACCTGTCGGCAGGTTTTAACACCTCAAACTCGTCTAATATTATGTCGCTGTAATGCAGAATAAATCCATACCTTTGTTTTATTCCATTGCAGAGAATTCCCTATTCCAATTTTTATGCTAATGAGCCACAAGTGTAGGCGGCTTGGACCTGCACTTACAGCTCTCCAGCGTCTCCTGCTCTTCTCTGCCCTCCACCAAACTCCTGTCACCGACTGACAACTTACTTTTCTCTCCAGCCTGCTTCCCTGCCCAAGATCTTGCACAAGCATTGTAATTTCTAGGGCAGCGCATGATTAGTAAGGTCATTATGATGTTGGGAGAGCTGGACTATTGTTATGTGCATGTGCCACATATCAATATGTGCTCCGTGAGATATCAGTTGGAGAGTCAAGTCACAAAGTAGAGTGACCTGTCGGTCAATGATGCGAGTCCAATGGTGGGCTCGGAATCAGCAAGAGAGTCTGTGGAGCTGTGAGTTCAGGGCCAAGCCTCCTGCACTTGCTTATACTTATTAGCATAAAAAAATGAAAGAGGGATTTTTCTGCAATGAAACCAAGGATTTTTAAAACAAAGGTGTGGATTAGTGATGAGCGAGCACTAAAATTCTCGGGTGCTCCTTGCTCGGGTTGAGCAAATTGGAATGCTCCGGTATTCGACCCGAGCATCGAGTCCAATGTAAGTCAAGGGGAAAACTGAGCTTTTTTGCCGCAATACCCCCCTTGGGGGTCCTTTTAGGGTCTGAAATCGTCTGAAATCGATGGGAACAGTGCTCAAATGACAGTGGAACATCATGGGGATCGCCCCTAGAAGCATTTCTGACTCCTATGTCACTGCTGTGACCAATGTTGTCTGGGTGTGATGCCACTTTTACAGGCGCACACTAAAACATACAAAAACTAAACCAAAATGGATTTTCCAGGGAAATATGTTAAGGAACATCCTTTCCAGGGTAATAATTTGTATGAAAGGCAAAAGAAATAACCCCCCCCAAAAAAAAGTACCTCCACCACTTGGGCTATGTTCACACGTAGCGTTTTTGTTGCATTTTTCAACTTTCGTATTGCTTTCAAACAATACAAATGCATGACATTACACAGCCAATTCCTGCAAAGAACCCTCTTTTTATTCTCTTTTTTTAGAATTTACAAATATACAATATTTAACTAATACACAAGACATGTTGACTTGGTTGGAAATTATTTGGCCACGGCCTTTATTTAAAAATTCATATACCATTAAAATTCATATACCAAACTTCAAACTGCTAACAAAACACAGCTCAGCAAAAGCTCAAGCCCGTTAACCATATCCAAAAACCCGATGTCCATTTAGTTTCCTGAACGACTTATCCCATGGCCACCTTGCCTAACTAAAATTAGGCAAGAATGGCCACACCCCACCAAACTCAATCATAGCCTGTAAATCAAGGTTAAAAATGTCAGTGCCTATTTCTGAAAGATGCACTGAATTGTTCCGAAAAAGACTTTGCACTCCACATTCCAAGTCAACATGCCAAAAAGCAAAACCGCCGATAGATGGTATAAATTTACTCATGAACCTATTCAATCTTTTGTGAATCTTCTCGCAAAATTTCAAGTCCATAGATTCAGACCACAGCAACCTCGGAATTATTTCAGAAAACACTAACATGGCATTAGGAGACATATTTTTTAACTCTAACAAAGTCTGTTTCATCTGAAATAATAAATCAACAGTGCCAACTTTCCCAATGTCGTTCCCTCCAAGGTGAATAATGATAACGCCTGAGGATGGAAACTTGCTGTACATCAAAGACACTTGTTCCATGATACTGTTCCATTTCTGTCCCCTGACTCCAGACCAAAACACCCTGACCAAATCAAGGGATATGGACAGGTTCAATCCATAACATTGTTACCTTGCTCTCCACTCAGCCCAGTTAATGAACAAATGGCCTAGTATCCTCACTGTGAGACCTAAGAAAACTACAAACAAAATTTAGTTACACATTATTTACAAATGTACAATTTATAACACTTCGAGCCCCATCTCCCTAACTTCTTAATAAATGCTTCACCTAAACCAATCCTGGCAGCTTCTGTCACCGCTCCAATCTGGAAAGAATGGGTAGAGAAATATCTCTCACTTAAGCTTAGCCTGGACAGACACTTCCTCAGTATTGTCATGTCGGCAGGGTCCGCCACCGCCTCTACTCACCAGCCTACACCTCGCCGCGCTGTGCCCGCCTCCTCCTTGCTTTTGTCCTCCCGGCTCGTGGCTGTCCTACGCAGGCGCCTTAGGCCGTGGGCGCGCGCTCTGCAGGATTCCTAACCCTGCAGCGCCCGCCCAGAGGCCCTGGCCGCCCAATCTGGCTGCGTATGGTATATCAGGCGTCTCCAAGATGGTGGAGACGCCTGATTATCGTGTGCTTCCCCTAGTGGTATTTCTGGCCGAGTTGTAGGGGGCTTCCCTACAACTTCCTTTTGGTACCCCGTGCCTTACTCCGTCCTGTGCTCCGTGCCCAGCCCTGTGCTCCTTACTCAGTCATGTACTCCTCACTCAGTCCTGTGCTCTTCACTCCGTCCTGTGCTCCGTGTCCAGTCCTGTGCTCCTTACTCTGCCCTGTGTTCCTGACCCGTCCTGTATCTCCGGTTTGTCTTGTGCTCTTGTTCCACCAGTTGCTCTCTGGTCCCTTGAGCCACCCCTCTTGGTTCTAGCTGTCGCGGTATCTGTCTTCCGAGGATCTGACCCTAACGGTCCCTGTATATGGGTCGGCTCCACCTGGTGCGCTCGCCCTCCGGAGCTCCAGTTCCGCGATCCAGAGGGTCCACTCTCGGACATTGCCTTTCCTGGCCGCCACAAGTATGCTCCTAAATTCGAACTGTGTCAACGGCTTTCCAGACATATGAATGAGAAAGTTACTCTTCCCAGGAGGACGAATACCAATATATTTCCTGCATAGGCAAACTGGACAAATTAAAGCTTCTGAGAAACACATTAACTTTAAACTACTGCCCTTACCCTCCTGGTACATTTTGGATCTGGCTATATACAGAATCAATGACTCATCTGCAATGGAAATTTGGTTAATTGGCAGTACAAAACAATAAAGACTCAAAATCATCAAAACAGCAAAAATTGGATGCTATACACAATTCTTTTAGAATACCTGGAGAGATGGGGCACCTACCATCCCGGACAGAATAATTCTTCTTATAGCCCTTCATTACCTGCTTGACAATAAAATAAGAGTTAAGTGGTTTGTGACCCAGTTCTTTCAAGAAAAAAGAGATGCCGGCTAGATTCCTAGAAACCGCAGCATAAGCAAAACCTTTATCAAACAAAAATAATAAAAACATTAAGGCTATGTGTCCACATAGTGTTTTATTCCGGACACTAAAAACCGGACTCCTTCCCAGAAATCGCGCGTTTTTTTCCACGCAATTTTACCGCGATTATGATCGCGATTTTGCCGCGATTTTCGCGTGCGATATTCAAGCACTTTCCAAGCGATTTGAAGCATCGCTTGGAAAGTGATTGACAGGTTGGTCACACTCGTTAAACATAGTGTTTGACAAGTGTGACCAGGTTTTTACTATTGAGGCCGCCTATGAGGCATCAATAGTAAAAGATAGAATGTTAAAATGCTAAAAAAAATAAAAAAAATCGGGGTATATTTACCTTCCGGCGTCACGCGCTGCATTCCCAGGCCTCAGCGTTCCCAGCGATGCCTTGCGAGACGTGTGATGACGTAGTCTCGCGTTGCTATAGCGATCTTGCGAGATCGCTAGAGTCACGCGAGACTACGTCATCACAGGGCCTTGCCGCAAGGCATTACTGAGAACGCTGAGGCCAGGAATGCAGCGCGTGACGCCGGAAGGTAAATATACCCCGATTTTTTATTTTTTATTCTTTTTTTTACAGGGGTATGGTACCCAGGGCCTGGAGGACAGTCTCCTCTCCTCCACACTGTGGGTACCAACCGCACGAGACGCTTAACTTCCCGCATGGTGGGCATAGCCACATGCGGGAAGTAAGCGATTCTCATGCATTCCTATGGGTGCGGAATCGCGGCAATTCTTTGCGATTCCGCACAAAAGAATGACCATGCTGCGATTTTTTCCGCGATGCGATTCCGCCGCGGAAAAAAGCGCAGCATTAGCACAGCATGTGCAGAATGCCATAGGAATGCATGGGGGGCGTTCTGTACACGATTTTTAAACGTTTTCGCAGCGTTTTTGTGCCGAAAATCACGGCAAAAACGCTTAAAAATCGCTATGTGGGCACACAGCCTAACACTGATTGCTCTGAACTTGAACCTGCATCTAAGCCTTCTGTAAAGCAGAACTTGGACCAGACATCCCAGGCTGACAGGTAGCTTTCCAAGTAGTAACAGCCACTGAACGCTACAAAAGATCCATAATTAAGACCAGATTAGACCAAATAGATAATCCGGGCACTCCTCTCCTATTCTTCGGGCACTGGGTACGAGATTGAAGAAACTTGTAAACTGAAAATGAGAAAGTGATTCAGCGATTAAACTGCATTTATCTTTGACATACATGGCTTTCAGCCACATGTTATATTTAAGGCATAATAGCACTAAGTGTTTCAATAATTTAACGGCTAAATGACATTTACTAGAAAGACAGTTCACAGAATATCAAATACTAGAGTTGAGCGACTTTTGGTTTTTTTAGGGTCGCGTTTCGTTTCATGAAACCCGACTTTTCCAAAAGTCGGGTCGAGCAAGATCGTCCGATTATAGGGAAAAGTCGGGGTCGTACCGAAACACGAAACCCAATGTAAGTCAATGGGGAATAAAAGTCGGCAGTGAGAGGAGGACAGGAAACACACCTACAGTGCCCATTTGAATGCCAAAAGCATCAATTCTTCTTACTTAAGCTTGTCAACCTTAATTAACTTCATAATACAAGTTACGCACTGAAAAATGGGGGTTATTTGGCTACAGTTGTGGGGGGGGAGGGCTGGCTCCAGGTTTTCATGTGCCCTGGGCGAAAGAGCGCCCCTTTAACACATACCACAACTCATCATGCTCCGATACGGCAGAGAAATAGTGGTATAGTACAATGAAAAATACTTCACTTTTTACATCTCATGACGAGGCCCATCTATTTCTCCATACAGAATCATTGGTCCCATATAATGTTTGAAACAGTATATGATGAGCTCTACAGTATATGTTGGTCCCCATGGATGAAGCTCCACTGTCTTATGGGCCCAAATAATGCTCCAAACATAATGGACCCCATTTCTAATGCTCTAGTGTATAATGGGCCCTGTAAATGCTGCTCCAGTGTCTGATGTCCACCTTTGTAATGTTCCAGTGTATGGTGGGCCCCATCTATCATTCTCCAGAGTATAGTGCTCCCCAAAAATTGCTGTCCCAACATTGAAAACAATCAAATAAGTCTCCTCGCTAGGGAATCCCTGTACTTGTCTGGACTCCTCGTCGTCCCCATCTTCCATCTCACTGCACAGTATTTCAACTTTGCAAGTGCTGTGATCCTGAGCAAGCAGGGGGGGCCCACTCGTTGGCGACGGCACTGGCACAGGGCCCCTGATAGTACGGTGGTGTGTCTGATGGCGGGTGGGCCGAACCTGCACTTTCATCTGCAGCTTCCTCTTTGTCACCGTGTAAGATGGAACTGTATATGGGAAGGGTAACCTGAGTTTCATCAGGGTCAGATTCAGGCCGTGTAGCGTGCGAGGGGAATGTAGTGGTCTGGGTCAATGTACCAGCAGATTCATCGAGCAGTGGCTGGGCATCAGTGCACTTGTGTCGCCCCCAGGAGTACGGTCGCCACAGTGGCATTACCTTCTTCCTAGGGAGTGTGATGTCATGCTTGGGAGCAACGAACGATCTCTCTAGCAGGTTAACTGATTGGGCGGCGTTATTCCCACGAGTCATGACCCTCCAAACAGCGTTCATGAAGGCAAAGTGTTTGTTTTACGTGGGCAGTATGGTTGCAAAGCTGAACCTTAAAGGAAGGTCCAGAAGGGCACCACCAGGAGTGGAGCCTACGGTTAAATTCGACTCCACCTGGGAAACCTCAACCATGCCAGCTACAGAACAGATGCACACATTGCAAGCTTAATTCCGTTAACGAACGAGACTCCGTCATGCCCCGCGGTCCGAGTCCGGCTTACTAGAGGGACACGTGAGGCTCTGGCACATGAGATTGGCCAATAACTGGTGTGTCATGCCCTTACAT
This sequence comes from Dendrobates tinctorius, assembly GCF_039654945.1. Classification (NCBI taxonomy): domain Eukaryota; kingdom Metazoa; phylum Chordata; class Amphibia; order Anura; family Dendrobatidae; genus Dendrobates; species Dendrobates tinctorius. The sequence goes on from NW_027361690.1 coordinate 38,805,596, forward strand.
GTCCGTGGCTGCATGTGCGCTACACTGAAAAGGCCAGCGTTTGTCGCTTACAGGTACAGATAACCCGCTGAACAACGTTAGTGATGGGGATCACTGATTACAATTATTACCCGCGAACAATGATTTCCCAGTAAGTGCAGGTCAACCGCAGTTCCGGAATTAGGCCTAACCGTCATTCCTGAAAAAATGAAAAACTTACGTATGCAAACCACAGGTGCTGTAGCTTGCTTAACAGCTTGCCAGCCGTTCTCAGGCCCAGTATGGATTACACGTGATTGCACAAAGGTGAGAAAGGGTACCGTATCCCCAGATAACATGTATGGATAGCGTACACATTCAAAATATATGTCTATACATCAGGAGGCAGGCTCAGACGGTGTTAGGCCCAGTATGGATTGCACGTGATTGCACAAAGGTTAGAAAGGGTACCGTATCCCCAGATAACATGTATGGATAGCGTACACATTCAAAATATATGTCTATACATCAGGAGGCAGGCTCAGACGGTGTTAGGCCCAGTATGGATTGCACGTGATTGCACAAAGGTTAGAAAGGGTACCGTATCCCCAGATAACATGTATGGATAGCGTACACATTCAAAATATATGTCTATACATCAGGAGGCAGGCTCAGACGGTGTTAGGCCCAGTATGGATTGCACGTGATTGCACAAAGGTTAGAAAGGGTACCGTATCCCCAGATAACATGTATGGATAGCGTACACATTCAAAATATATGTCTATACATCAGGAGGCAGGCTCAGACGGTGTTAGGCCCAGTATGGATTGCACGTGATTGCACAAAGGTTAGAAAGGGTACCGTATCCCCAGATAACATGTATGGATAGCGTACACATTCAAAATATATGTCTATACATCAGGAGGCAGGCTCAGACGGTGTTAGGCCCAGTATGGATTGCACGTGATTGCACAAAGGTTAGAAAGGGTACCGTATCCCCAGATAACATGTATGGATAGCGTACACATTCAAAATATATGTCTATACATCAGGAGGCAGGCTCAGACGGTGTTAGGCCCAGTATGGATTGCACGTGATTGCACAAAGGTTAGAAAGGGTACCGTATCCCCAGATAACATGTATGGATAGCGTACACATTCAAAATATATGTCTATACATCAGGAGGCAGGCTCAAACGGTGTCAGGCACAGTATGGATTTGACGGCCCAGACTACACAGCGGAGGAGCAGGGAGAGGTAAAGATTGCAAATGCTGGGGCCCTGCCCAAGCAAGGGGGGCCCACTCGTGGGCGTCGGTACTGGCACTGGGCCCCTCATAGTACGGCGGTGTGTCTGACGGTGGGTGTGCACCACCACCGTCAGAGACACTTGATTGCACTATGAGGGACCCTGTGCCAGTGCCCGCGCCCAAGAGTCGGCCTACCCACCTGTCCAGGGCAACGGCACTCGCACGGTGTCGTGCGCTAGGTGGTGACCCCGGCCATGGGGGGGGGAGGCAGCACAGTTAGGGAGTTTTAGAAAGTGGCATATGTTGATGTTGGACATTCAGCTGATGCAAAAGGTGAAATAGGTCAAGTCCCAGGAAGAGGTGGACCAAAGCAAGCCATTTTTCTGTCACCCTATGTGTCATCAGGGGAAGGTGGGACAAAATCCTTGGAAACCCATGCGTGGTTCATTTTAATGAAGGTTAGATCATCCACATTTTGGGTTGACAGACGGGTCCTTTTTTCTGTCAGGATTGATCCAGCTGCACTGAAGACTCTTTCCGATAGCACACTTGCAGCTGGGCAAGCGAGCTCCTGTAAGGCATATTGTGCCAATTCAGGCCAGGTGTCCAGTTTAGCGGCCCAATAGTCAAAGGGGAATGACCTGTGTGGGAGAACATCGATATGGGAGGAAAAGTAGTTTGTAACCATAGTTGACAACTGCTGTCTCCTGTCACTTTCCATCGATGCAGTTGTGTGAGCGGCCAGTGAGCGACCAGTTGTGTGAGCGGTACTTGAAAAATCAGTCCACAACATTGTCATGAAACCCCTGTCTCCAACGCCACTTCTGCTGTGTGCACCACGAACACCTCTGCCAAGCTGCCCCCGGCCCGTACGGCTCGTGTGAGAACCATCACCGCTGCTGTGTGCTGGGAATGCCTCAAGCAACCGATTTACCAGAGTTGCTTGTTTATTAGCCAATATTAGGTCAAGGTTCTCCTGTGGCATGATGTTTTGTAGTTTGCCTTTATAGCGTGGATCCAGGATGCTGGCCAACCAGTAGTCGTCATCGTTCATCATTTTGGCAATGCGGGGGTCCCTTTTTAGGATCTGCAAGGCATAATCTGACATGTGGGCCAATGTTCCCGATGTCAATGATGCACTGCGAGTGCTGGTTGGAGGAGCACTTTCTGGCAAATCCACATCCCTCCAGTCACGCACAAACCCTGTACCAGACCTTGCCATGCCAACATTTTCACTTGCCCCACGAGATGCATCCTCCTCCCCTAAGTAATCATCCCCATCATCCTCCTCCTCCTCCTCCTCTTCTTCCTCCACCTCGTCCAGGAGAGGTCCCTGAGCAGACAATGGCTGAATGTCATCAAGGATTCCCTCCTCCTCTTCCTCCTCATCAACATTGGCTGCAGAAGCCTGCTCCTTAAGGTGCGTCAAAGTTTGCATGAGCAGACGCATAAGTGGGATGCTCATGCTTAGGATGGCGTCGTCTGCGCTTACCAGCCGTGTGCATTCCTCAAAACACTGAAGGACTTTACAGAGGTCTTTCAGCTTCGACCACTGCACACCTGTCAACTCCATGTCTGCTCTCAAAGTGCCTGGCCGTGTATCCTCCCACAAATGCATTATGGCCTGCCTCTGCTCGCACAGCTGCTCCACCTTGTGCAGGGTGGAGTTCCACCTTGTTGCAATGTCGATAATGAGGCGGTGGTTGGGAAGGTGGAGCAATCGCTGCAGCTTCTGCATACGAACAGAGTGTACAGGCGACCGGCGGATGTGCGCGCACAGTCTTCGCACCTTATGGAGCAGGGCTGTTAACTCCGGATAAGTTTTGAGGAAGCACTGCACCACCAGGTTCAAGGTGTGAGCCAAGCAAGGTATGTGGCTGAGTTTTGAAAGGGCTATGGCTGCCACAAAATTACGGCCGTTATCACTAACTACCTTGCCTGCCTCAAGATGTACACTGCCCAGCCATGACTCAGTTTGTCGCTTCAAGTACTCGGCCAGCACCTCGGCGGTGTGTCTGTCACCCAAACACATCATCTGCAACACAGCCTGCTGACGCTTTCCACTAGCTGCTCGATAGGGGGACACCTCGTGTGCAACAGTGGCAGCTGCAGATGGAGTGCTCGTACGACTGCGCTCTGTGGACGAGCTTTCGCTTCTGGAGGAGGAGGAGGAGGAGGGTCGAACGCCTACAGCCAACTGTTTCCTATACCGTGGGCTAGGCAGCACTGTCCCACCACCGCTGTCCCCTGTGGACCCTGCATCCACCACATTAACCCAGTGCGCAGTGATGGACACGTAACGGCCCTGGCCATGCCGACTGGACCATGCATCAGTTGTGAGGTGCACCTTTCCGCTCACTGACTGCTTGAGTGCATGGACAATGCAGTCTTTCACATGATGGTGGAGGGCTGGGATGGCTTTGCGAGAGAAGAAGTGGCGACTGGGTAGGTCATAGCGTGGTACTGCATAGGCCATGAGTTCGCGGAAAGCTGTGCTTTCCACCAACCGAAAGGGCATCATCTCAAACGAGATTAGTTTGGCAATGTGGGCGTTCAAACCCAGTGTACGCGGATGAGAGACTGAGTACTTTCTTGACCTACTCATAGTGTCTGGGAGGGTGAGCTGGACTTGAAAGCTGCATATGGTGGAAGTAGCGGTGGACAGGGCGGACTGAGAGAGGGTTGATGATGGTGATGGAGTTGATGTTCTTTCTGATGGCCTAGAATTAGTCTTTCGTTGATATAACAGTGGGATTCCCTGACTGCTGTGGCCTTGCAATGACACCTCAACATTTGCTGCTGTGCTAACCGGTGGGCTTACAGTGGGGGAAACAATGTAGCGTTGCTGACTACCTTCGTTGTGATCAGTTGCACATGTGGCACTTGAGGTTTGGTGTTGTGTCCACGCTTGCAAGTGCATGGTGTTTAAATGTCTAAGCATGCAACTGGTATTCAAATTTTTCAGATTTTTCCCTCGGCTAAAGGTCTTTGCGCACTTCTTACAGATAACCTTGGCCTGATCATGAGGATTTTGTCCAAAAAAGTGCCACACTGCACTCTTCCTACTTTGGCAGACATTTTGCGGCCTAGCACGCTGTGATCTTTTGACCCTCTGGACAAGCTGTCCAGCAACTCTTTTGATTTTTGGAACCTGTCTTTGGAGTGCTCCGGGCCTGCCAGATAACAGCTGTTGCAATGTCGATGTCTGCTGTGGATGCTCCTCATCTGAGCTATTGGAAGCAGCACCCTCTTCCCCCAATGGATGCCAATCTGGGTCAACAACTGGGTCATCCATCACCTCCTCTTCAATGTCATGTGCACCTTCCTCTGTGTCACCGTGTATGGTGGTATAGTGTGCGGGAAGGGGCACCTGAGTCTCATCAGGGTCAGAATCTGGCTCTGTACACTGCGAGGACAATGTAGTGCTCTGAGTGAATGTACCAGCAGAATCATCCATCAGCGGCTGTGCATCAGTGCACTCCATGTCAGATTCATCTTGGCCTGGGTATTTCACCATTTGACTTGATAATCCAGGCATGGTATGTGAAAACAGCTCCATGGATTAATCAGTAGTATGGCCTGCGTCATCCTTCAATCTTGGTTGGGGTGAAGGACACAAGGAAAGGTGTGGTTCATGAACATGAGCCTCCAATGACGACTCAGTGCTTTTACTTTTTACAACTGAAGAAGAGGAGGCAATAGAGCTGGAGGCTGAGTCAGCAATGTAAGACAAAACTTTTTCCTGATGCTCTGGCTTTAAAAGCGGTTTGCCAACTCCTAGAAAACTAAGCCTTCGAAGCCTTATGGAGCCAGACGATGACGCAGGCTCAACACCTCCTGCATTCGGTCCTATTTTGCTCTTGCCACTACCATCAGATCCACCACCAACACCATCATTACCAGCTGCCAACCCCTGCCCAATTCCACGGCCTCTTCCACCAGCCTTCCTCATTTTTGGTAGAAATGTAGACAAAATCCAACAAACTATATAGTAATGTAAAACAAGGTACAAGGTGTCTATAGGACAGGGGAGATTTTGAATTTCTGCTCACACTAGTTGACACTGGACACTTTTGGATTGTGTGAGGCCCACTGAATATCTCAGCGCTATGTCACAGGCTCGATGGCACAGCTGTGACCAAAGTGACTAGAGGATAAGTGAGATTTTGAATTTCTGCAGACACTTGTGGACACTGGACACTTTTGGAATGTGTGAGGCCCACTGAATATCTGAGCGCTATGTCACAGGCTCGATGGCACAGCTGTGACCAAAGTGACTAGAAGATAAGTGAGATTTTGAATTTCTGCAGACACTTGTGGACGCTGGACAGTTTTGGATTGTGTGAGGCCCACTGAATATCTGAGCGCTATGTCACAGGCTCGATGGCACAGCTGTGACCAAAGTGACTAGAGGATAAGTGAGATTTTGAATTTCTGCAGACACTTGTGGACACTGGACACTTTTGGATTGTGTGAGGCCCACTGAATATCTCAGCGCTATGTCACAGGCTCGATGGCACAGCTGTGACCAAAGTGACTAGAGGATAAGTGAGATTTTGAATTTCTGCAGACACTTGTGGACACTGGACACTTTTGGATTGTGTGAGGCCCACTGAATATCTGAGCGCTATGTCACAGGCTCGATGGCACAGCTGTGACCAAAGTGACTAGAGGATAAGTGAGATTTTGAATTTCTGCTCACACTAGTGGACACTGGACACTTTTGGATTGTGTGAGGCCCACTGAATATCTGAGCGCTATGTCACAGGCTCGATGGCACAGCTGTGACCAAAGTGACTAGAGGATAAGTGAGATTTTGAATTTCTGCTCACACTAGTGGACACTGGACACTTTTGGATTGTGTGAGGCCCACTGAATATCTGAGCGCTATGTCACAGGCTCGATGGCACAGCTGTGACCAAAGTGAATAGAGGATAAGTGAGATTTTGAATTTCTGCAGACACTTGTGGACACTGGACACTTTTGGATTGTGTGAGGCCCACTGAATATCTGAGCGCTATGTCACAGGCTCGATGGCACAGCTGTGACCAAAGTGACTAGAGGATAAGTGAGATTTTGAATTTCTGCAGACACTTGTGGACACTGGACACTTTTGGATTGTGTGAGGCCCACTGAATATCTCAGCGCTATGTCACAGGCTCGATGGCACAGCTGTGACCAAAGTGACTAGAGGATAAGTGAGAATTTGAATTTCTGCAGACACTTGTGGACACTGGACACTTTTGGAATGTGTGAGGCCCACTGAATATCTGAGCGCTATGTCACAGGCTCGATGGCACAGCTGTGACCAAAGTGACTAGAGGATAAGTGAGATTTTGAATTTCTGCAGACACTTGTGGACACTGGACACTTTTGGATTGTGTGAGGCCCACTGAATATCTGAGCGCTATGTCACAGGCTCGATGGCACAGCTGTGACCAAAGTGACTAGAGGATAAGGGAGATTTTGAATTTCTGCAGACACTTGTGGACACTGGACACTTATGGATTGTGTGAGGCCCACTGAATATCACAGCGCTATGTCACAGGCAGAAATTGGCTAGTGTATCACAAACTACAAGGTGTATGTAGAATTGGGCAGAGTAGGAATCTCCCTAGAGTGCAGGTCTGTAAGAACGGAACATGTCCTCGACTTATTCTCACAGAGTGACACAGATAGCTTCACTGTGGCTGTGATAACAGCCGTTACATGGTACTGTGTGAGGAGCGTACACCGCTGTATGGTGTGAAAAAATGCACGCTCAGTACCTCAGCAGGACAAAAAAAAAAATTGGGATTGCTTTTAAAAAAGCAGTTTGCAGCTCAGTACCTCAGCAGGACAAAAAAAAAAAATTGGGATTGCTTTTAAAAAAGCAGTTTGCAGAGCAGTGGGTAAACAGCAATGCAGCTGTCAGGAAGCCTTAGAAGGCAGCCCAACAACCAACACCACTGATACACCACTATATAGCCTCCCCTTGCACTGCACACACAGTGACTGGTGTGTTGTACAGGCACAATCGCTAGCAGCAGAAGCAGTTTTTTTTTCTTCTTCCCTGCCTAACACTCTCCCTACAGAATCAGCAGCAACCTCTCCCTATGCTAAGATCGGCAGAAGTAAGATGGCGGTCGGCGTGCACGCCCTTTTATACCCCCTGTGACGCCCACCAAAGCAAGCCAATCACTTGCATGCCCTTCTGAAAGATGGTGGTGACCCGTGCCTATGTCATCACGTTGCCCACAGTGTCCGTGGATCCTGATTGGCTGAAAAAGAGCGCAAAACAAACTTTTGAAACGCGACTTTGGCGCGTAAGTCGCCGACCTCGTGGCCGACCTCATCCTAGGGTCGGGTTTCGTTTCATGAAACCCGACTTTGCCAAAAGTCGTCGACTTTTGAAATTTTTCGACCCGTTTCGCTCAACTCTATCAAATACCCTTGCTACTAGACCTGATAAGAATATTCTTATTAGCCAACTTCCTACCCCAAATCACTAATGCTGCCAGGAGAGGAAATAATGGTAACAGAAAGCCAATATTTGTAATACCCCTATCTATCTATCTATCCAGGCCTGATGCCACCTACCAGCACACCACTCGCCATACAGAAAAACACTAAAACAATGCTGCTAGCATCCGTAAAGAAAAACAACTGTTCATCCAGGACAAACTGGACCACTACATTGACATTCTAGCCAAACCTCCAACTCCTCCCTTGCATCCTAAGATGATTTAACATGAAAGTGGGTCGCCCTCACACCCAGGGCAGCGGGGTACTCAGTACCAGGCCGGTGTCAGGGGGATGTGACACAGCAGCGGTGACCCGGTCCATAGCCCTGGGTGCCCAGTATCAATGGCGGTGATGTCAATAGTGTTATAGCTTAGTTGAATAGTTCGTGATGCCACCCGTGGTGTTTGGCAAGTAAGATGTTGAGCCAACGCTGCATGCAGATCCACTGGGACTGATGGTGTGGTGCAGCAAAGATGGTGTAGCTCCCCACAGGTGGAGCTGTAGTCCCAGGGCAGTGTGGGTGCAATGGATGAGGAGAGGCACAGAATGGTATAGATGCTGGTACCCAGATGTAGCGGTGCTGAAGGTGTTAGCGGCGAATGAATGGAGGACACCAGGGCTGCAGTTTCAAAGCTTTACTCATGGTACCCACTGGTGCCTGCCTCCGTGCTGTGTCCTCCGGGGTAGAGACTCAATCAACCTCCCGGGCAAGTCAGGGTTCTCCTCTCCAACACTCCGCCAACATGTACCTTTCTTGAACGACTCCTCTATTGCGCCTTTAGTGTGAAGAGCTCCAGTACCGTGGTACTCTGAAGTTCCTCCGGTTAGATGTTCCTAACAACTCTACTTGTATGACAGACAGCTGTAGCCTCTATCGGGGACTCCCTTCTCAGTCCTGGCTCTCTATCCAGTTGCTGTTGTGTCCCAAGTCTTTGATGGGAGTAGTGCATTTACAGCCAACTACTCCACCGGTGTCTGTTGCAGAACCATAAGTGTCCATACAACCTCGGGGACCGGGCCCCGGCCTTGCACTGAGAACCTATAGGCAGGGTTCCTCAAAAGCCGTAAAAGATACTATGGTGGGATTTCCTGTTCCCTCTGGTCTTGACGATTCTATGTCATTAGCCATTCAGGTTGATCGGCGCTTACGTGAACGCAGGACTGCACGAGAGGTGTTGCCACCTGCTGAACAAGTGTCTGAACCTATGCAATGTGATAGAGTTTTGTCCAGGGAGCAACGTCAGGAGTTCAGAAGGCGCAATAAGCTGTGTTTTTTTGTGGAGATGCCTCGCATATTATTTCTGTCTGTCCTAAACGAGAGAAACATTTTGCACACACATTTTCTGTGGGTGGTGTTCAACCTAAGTTTCTTCTGGCAATTACTCTGATCTGCTCCCTGTCCACATTTTCCGCCAAGGCTTTAGTGGATTCGGGAGCAGCCCTAAACCTAATGGACTTGGATTTTGCTAAACGTTGTGGATTTCCAATGACACCTCTGCGGACGCCTATCCCTTTGAGGGGGATTGATGCTACTTCTTTGGCGAAAAATAAACCTCAGTTTTGGACCCAGGTGGTAATGCGGGTCGCCCCAGACCATCAAGAAAATTGCAGATTTTTGGTGTTGCATAATTTGCATGATACCATTGTTCTGGGGTTTCCCTGGTTGCAAATTCATAATCCAGTTTTGGATTGGAAATCTGTGTCTGTGGTGAGTTGGGGTTGTCGGTGTGCCCTTAGTGAGGCTCCGGTTTTTTCCACCTCTCCTCAGTCGCATGATGTTCCTGACTATTTGACGGACTTTTATGATGTATTTATGAGAATTTATCTGTACCTGAGCACAAGGCTATGCGATCCTATATTAAGGAGGCGTTGGAGAAGGGTCATATTAGACCATCCTCTTCACCCTTAGGTGCTGTTTTTTTTTTCGTGGCCAAAAAGGATGGTTCATTAAGGCCTTGTATTGATTATCGTGCCCTCAACAAAATTACTATTAAATATCAGTATCCGTTACCCCTGATTTCGGATCTATTCTCCAGAGTTAAAGGTGCTTGCTGGTTTACCAAGCTTGACCTCAGGGGGGCGTATAATCTTACCCGCATAAAGCATGGGGATGAATGGAAGACGGCGTTTAATACTCCGGAGGGACATTTTGAGTACCTGGTGATGCCTTTTGGGCTCACTAATGCCCCTTCTGTCTTCCAGTGCTTCATGAACGACATTTTCCGAGACTTTGTGGATACATTTTTGATTATCTATCTGGATGATATTTTGATCTTCTCCAAGGATTGGGATTCTTATGTGGAACATGTTCGGACTGTGTTCCGGATCTTGAGGGAGAATTCCCTGTATGTCAAAGGATCGAAATGCCTTTTTGGGGTACAGAGGATTTCATTTTTGGGATTTATTTTGTCTCCGTCAACTATTGAAATGGACCCGGCCAAGGTACAGGCCATTTATGATTGGGTTCAGCCCACTTCTTTGAAGGCCCTCCAGAAGTTTTTGGGTTTTGCTAATTTTTATCGGAAATTTATAGCAAAATTTTCTAGTATTGCCGAGCCATTGACTGATCTGACTAAGAAGGGTGCTGATGTGTTGAATTGGTCTCCGGAGGCTGTTTCTTCCTTTCAGGAGCTGAAGCGAAGATTCACTTCTGCCCCGGTTTTGCGGCAACCTGATGTCTCACTCCCGTTCCAGGTAGAGGTGGACGCCTCTGAGATTGGTGCAGGAGCTGTTTTGTCCCAAAAGGATCCTGTAACATCTAAAATGAATCCCTGTGCTTTCTTTTCCCGAAAGTTCTCTCCATCTGAACGTAACTATGATGTGGGGAATCGGGAACTGTTAGCCATGAAATGGGCATTTGAGGAGTGGAGACATTGGTTGGAGGGAGCTAAACATCAAGTCGTGGTCCTCACTGACCACAAGAATTTGATTTACCTGGAGTCGGCCAAACACTTGAACCCTAGACAGGCTAGGTGGGCCTTGTTTTTTATACGTTTTGATTTTGTGGTCTCTTTTCTTCCTGGCACTAAGAATGTCAAGGCTGACGCTCTCTCTAGGAGCTTCTTTGCTGATTCTCCTGTGGTGACCAAGCCTGCTACCATCTTAGGTGAAGGGGTAGTTCTTTCTGCCATCTCGCCCGATTTGAGACGTGCTCTGGAAGAGTTCCAGGAGGACAAACCTGAGCGTTGTCCCAGTGGAAAGTTGTATGTTCCTGACCAGTGGAACAAGAGAGTGATGTCTGAAGTTCATTGCTCTGCATTGGCTGGTCATCCAGGTATTTTTGGTACTAGAGATCTGGTGAGTCGGTCTTTTTGGTGGCCCACCTTGTCTCGTGATGTCAGGAATTTTGTGCAGTCCTGTGGGACTTGCTCCCGGTCTAAACCTTGTTCTCGCTCTAGTGGGTTGTTGATGCCTTTGCCAGTCCCCAGGAGGCCATGGACCCATATTTCAATGGATTTCATCTCTGATATGCCTGTCTCTCAGAGAATGACTGTTATTTGGGTGATTTGTGATAGGTTCTCTAAGATGGTTCATCTTGTACCACTCCCTAAGTTGCCATCTTCCTCTGAGTTGGTGCCCCTGTTTTTGCAACAGGTGGTTCGCTTGCACGGGATTCCTGAGAACATTGTACTGACAGAGGAGTTCAGTTTGTGTCTAGATTTTGGAGGACTTTCTGTTCCAAGCTGGGAATTCAGTTGTACTTCTCCTCTGCTTTTCACCCTCAGACCAATGGGCAGACGGAGAGAACAAACCAGACTTTGGAGTCGTATTTGTGATGTTTTATTTCCGCTGATCAGGATGATTGGGTTTCATTTTTGCCCTTGGCCGAATTTGCTTTAAATAATAGAGCTAGTTCTGCCATTTTGATGTCACCTTTTTTTTTTAACTTTGGGTTTCATCCTCGATTTTCTTCAGGGCAGGTGGAGCCTTCTGCCTGCCCAGGTGTTGACACTGTGGTGGAGAGAATGCACCAGATCTGGGACCAAGTGGTGGATAAGTTCTCTCTCTCCCAGGAAAAGGCCCAGCAGTTTTCCAACCGACATAGGACTATTGGTCCCCAGTTTAAGGTTGGTGATATGGTTTGGTTATCATCAAAAAATATCGCTATGAAGGTGGCTTCTCCTAAGTTTAAGCCTAGATTTATTGGACCTTACAAGATTTTGGAGATTATTAATCCGGTCTCTTTTCGTTTGGCTCTTCCTGTCACATTTAAAATCCATAATGTGTTTCATAAGTCCTTGTTGAAGAGGCTTGTTGAACCAGTAGTTCCTGGGGTGGCACCTCCGGACCCTGTATTGGTTGAAGGTAAAATGGAATATGAGGTAGAGAAGATACTGGATTCCCGTCTGGCTAGACGGAGACTCCAGTATTTGGTTAAGTGGAAGGGTTATGGTCAGGAGGATAATTCCTGGGTCTCTGCCTCTGATATTCATGCCAAAAGATTGGTGCGTGCCTTTCATCGGGCTCACCCTGATCGCCCTGGTGGCGTGGATGAGGGTTCGGTGACCCCTCCTCAAGGGGGAGGTACTGTTGTGAGTTCATTTTCCCCTTCACCATTGAGGTCTGATGAACTCCCTCTTCTGGTGAAGGAAGGTAGTGAGGCTGATTACCAAGCACCTGAGCTGGATGATGATGACTGGGTGACGGGAATTGCTGACTGGATATAAGGCAGCCGACACCCTTCTGCCTTGCTGGTGATCTCTCTGAGGGATTCTAGGAGACCAGTCTGATTCCTGCTCCTCAAAAGCTAAGCTTTCTGCTCTGCTTTTTGCATTTGTGTTTTGGTTTTGTTTTGCCTTGTTTTTCTGGATTTCTGCCATTCCCTGCTGGGGTGAGCTGAATTCCTTTTTGCTCTGTCTTCAGAAAATACCTGAGTACTGATATAGTCTTTTTGAAGCCTAGCGTCTTCAGGGCTTTTTTCCCTATCAGCCTGTTGGCTCTTGTTTTGATAGTGTTTTGGCGGATTGAAGACAGCAGCTTTTCTATCCTGTCCTATTTAGTTAGCTTGGGCCCCATCATTTGCTCAGCCTATCTTTCTATCTGTGTGAATGTTTTTTCATCTTGCTTCACCGTCATTATATGTTGGGGGCTGCTTATTGCTTTGGGGTCTGCTCTGGGGCAGTTTAGATTTCCCTTTCTGTCTTTAGGCTATTTAGTTCTCCGGCTGTGATCGAGGGGTCTAGGGCACCGTAGGAACCCCCCACGGCTACTGCTAGTTGTTGTTGATAGGTTCAGGGGTCTGCAATCCGATAGCTGCCAACTTCTCTGGTTTTCTGGACTTAGCAAGTATTTCTGTTTTTGCCTCCTATGGTGACTCATTCATAACAATACCCCCTTTCAAACATTTCAACACTGTCACCCATTCAATAAAGGAGGCAAATGCCTCGAAGTAAAGGCAGAAAACCGAACATCCCATCTGCAAACATTTGTCAAAGTTAAAACAACCACAGAACTGAAAACCTAAGGAATTAAAACCACTAGGATGAATAGGCAACAATCTAAAAGCAGATTCAACATTGGCCTTGGCCATTAACACTCCTCTCCTGAAACTTCTAATCAGCTCGACAGACTTATCAAAAGAAGTATAAGTAACAGATATAGCAGAGTTATCAATACTATCATTCAGCTACGAACCCTATAGGTAGGATAAGTGATGGATTAACCGGAAAGTGCCTGGCTCTTTCTTAGGAACTACGCCCAGAGGTGATAAATGGAAATTGACAAAGGGTGGCGCTGTAAAAGGACCTGCCACCTTACCACATACAATTTATTTTTCCAATTTCTTTTCTACCACCTCTGGATGTAGCTCAGCAGATTTTAAATTATTCACTAAAACGCAACCCTCACCCATAAACTGCGGGATTAAAAAAACGTCATTAAAACCTTCAGTTATCAGCTTGGCCATCCTGCGATCTGGATAATGTTCTAGCCACTGCTGCATGTTCTCCAGACTTACTGGACTCGATCCCTTTATTGAAATACACCCTTATTGAGGGCTGACCCGTCAAGTTCGCTTTTCTAAAAAACCGGGCCATCTGGTGTGACCCTCCACAAAAGGAGCATTCATGTTAGTCCCTGCAAGAATTGGGCCATTTACATTGTGATTAGTGTTGAGCATTCCGATACCGCAAGTATCGGGTATCGGCCGATACTTGCTGTATCGGAATTCCGATACCGACTTCCGATATTTTTTCAATATCGGAACTTCGGCATCGGAATCGGAAGTTCAGTTGATTGACGGCCTGACGTCATCATGATGCGCGGTGTGTGCGCATCATGATGCGCCGTCATTTCGGGCCTTCCGGGGGTCTCTGCCGGCCTGCCGGGGGGCTGTGCCGGCCTGCCGGGGGGCTGTGTGGACTGCCCGGGGTCTGTACCGGCCTGCCGGGGGGCTGTGCCGGCCTGCCGGTGGTCTGTGCACCCTGTGGGGGTCTGTACCGGCCTGCCGGGGGGCTGTGCTGATGTCCGGGGGTCTGTGCAAGCATCGTCCGATGGGACTACAAGTCCCATTGGGCGATGCCTGCTACCATGACAGTGATTGACACATTAGCCAATGATGGGACAGTAGTAGTCCCATCATCCGGCTAATGTGTTAAATGTTAAAAAAAAAAAAAAAAAAATACTACATACATACTACATGCATGCTACATACATACTACATGCTACATACATACTACATACATGCTACATACATACTACATACATGCTACATACATACTACATGCATGCTACATACATACTACATGCTACATACATACTACATGCATGCTACATACATACTACATATATACTACATACATACTACATACATGCTACATACATACTGCATGCTACATACATACTACATACATACTACATACATACTACATACATACTACATGCATGCTACATACATACTACATATATACTACATGCATGCTACATACATACTACATGCTACATACATACTACATATATACTACATACATACTACATACATGCTACATACATACTGCATGCTACATACATACTACATACATACTACATACATACTACATGCATGCTACATACATACTACATGCATGCTACATACATACTACATGCATGCTACATGCATGCTACATACATACTACATGCTACATACATACCACATACATACTACATACATACTACATACTACATATATACTACATGCATGCTACATACATACTACATGCTACATACATACCACATACATACTACATACATACTACATACATACTACATGCTACATACATACTACATATATACTACATGCATGCTACATACATACTACATGCTACATACATACCACATACATACTACATACATGCTACATATATACTACATGCATGCTACATACATACTACATATATACTACATGCATGCTACATACATACTACATGCTACATGCATGCTACATACATACTACATACATACTACATGCTACATACATACCACATATATACTACATACATACAATACATTCATACAATACATACATAGACATACAGTACATATAACATAGAGTAACATACTTACCAATACTTGTCACATTGTTCCCTGAAGCCATTGTCTTTTCCGGAATAAATATTAACATAACAAACCACAAAAATACTCACCCACGATCCGAAGCAGTCCACGAGTGTGTCCCACGACGATCTTGGGTAGAGAACTGCAGCATCAGATGATGCTGCCGTTCTCTACGGGCTGCAGGAATCCAATGACGGAAGGTAGGTATCCTTCCGCACTGTATTCCTCCGCCACTTAAAAAAAAAAAAGTCCCTAGTCTCACTTTATGCCATTGCTGCGTGGGAATTTCCCACACAGCAATGGCATAAAGTGAGACTAGGGACTTTTTTTTTTTTTAAGTGGCGGAGGAATACAGTGCGGAAGGATACCTACCTTTCGTCATTGGATTCCTGCAGCCCGTAGAGAACGGCAGCAACAGCTGATGCTGCAGTTCTCTACCCAAGATCGTCGTGGGACACACTCGTGGACTGCTTCGGATCGTGGGTGAGTATTTTTGTGGTTTGTTATGTTAATATTTATTCCGGAAAAGACAATGGCTTCGGGGAACAATGTGACAAGTATTGGTAAGTATGTTACTCTATGTTATATGTACTGTATGTCTATGTATGTATTGTATGAATGTATTGTATGTATGTAGTATATATGTGGTATGTATGTAGCATGTAGTATGTATGTAGTATGTATGTAGCATGCATGTAGCATGCAGTATGTATGTAGCATGCATGTAGTATATATGTAGTATGTATGTGGTATGTATGTAGCATGTAGTATGTATGTAGCATGCATGTAGTATATATGTAGTATGTATGTAGCATGTAGTATGTAGCATGCATGTAGTATATATGTAGTATGTATGTAGCATGTAGTATGTATGTAGCATGCATGTAGTATATATGTAGTATGTATGTAGCATGTAGTATGTATGTAGCATGCATGTAGTATGTATGTAGCATGCATGTAGTATGTATATGGTATGTATGTAGCATGTAGTATGTATGTAGCATGCATGTAGTATATATGTGTTATGTATGTGGTATGTATGTAGCATGCATGTAGCATGCATGTAGTATGTATGTAGTATGTATGTAGTATATATGTAGTATGTATGTAGCATGTAGTATGTATGTAGTATGTATGTAGCATGCATGTAGCATGCAGTATGTATGTAGCATGCATGTAGTATATATGTAGTATGTATGTAGCATGTAGTATGTAGCATGCATGTAGTATATATGTAGTATGTAGCATGTAGTATGTATGTAGCATGCATGTAGTATATATGTGTTATGTATGTAGCATGTAGCATGCATGTAGCATGCATGTAGTATGTATGTAGTATATATGTGGTATGTATGTAGCATGCAGTATGTATGTAGCATGCATGTAGTATATATGTAGTATGTATGTTGCATGTAGTATTTATGTAGTATGAATGTAGCATGTATGTAGTATGTAGTATGAATGTAGCATGTATGTAGTATGCATGTTGTATGTATGTAGCATGTAATTTTTCTTTTTTTTTTTTTTACATTTAACACATTAGCCGGATGATGGGACTACTACTGTCCCATCATTGGCTAATGTGTCAATCACTGTCATGGTAGCAGGCATCGCCCGATGGGACTTGTAGTCCCATCGGACGATGCCTGCACAGACCCCCGGAGCCTGCACAGACCACCGGCAGGCCGGCACAGCCCCCCGGCAGGCCGGCACAGCCCCCGGCAGGCCGGCACAGCCCCCCGGAGCCTGCACAGCCCCCCGGCAGGCCGGCACAGCCCCCCGGCAGGCCGGCACAGCCCCCCGGAGCCTGCACAGACCACCGGCAGGCCGGCACAGACCACCGGAGCCTGCACAGACCCCCTGGCAGGCCGGCACAGCCCCCCAAAAGGCCCGTACAGACCCCAGAGAGGTTGTACAAGGGCAGGAAAGGGTTTTTCTTATTCCGATACTGGAAGTCCCATAGACTTGAATGGGACTTCCGGTATCGGAATCGGCGATACCGATACTTTTTTTAAAGATCGGCCGATACCATCCGATACGATACTTTGAAGTATCGGACGGTATCGCTCAACTCTAATTGTGATTCATTAAAGGCAAAACATGTACCGTATATACTCGAATATAAGCCGAGATTTTCAGCCCATTTTTTTGGGCTGAAAGTCCCCCTCTCGGCTTATATTCGAGTCATATACACCGGGGGGGGTCGGAGGGGGAGGGGGGGCGTGGGTGTCAGGTCATACTTACCCGTCCTGACGCTGTCTCTTGAGCCCCCAGCTTCTCCGTGCTCTCTCTTCCTGCCTTCAGCGGTCACGTAGTACCGCTAATTAAAACTCATGAATATGCGCATATTCATGAGTTTTAATGCGCGGTATCACATGACCGCTGAATGCAGGAAGAGAGAGCGTGGAGAAGCTGGGGGCTCAAGAGACAGTGTCAGGACGGGTAAGTATAGCGATACTCACCTGTCCTGCGTCCATGGCTGCTAGCTGCTGTCTGTCATCGGTCAGAGACTTTAGACAGCAGAGGGCGCGGTGACCTGATTAGTGCGCGCCGCACCCCCTGCAGTCTGAACGTGACTGACCGATGACATGGCAGATAGCGGTGAGCAGCCATGGACGCAGGACAGGTGAGTATCTGACACCCAGGGACGGAGAGGTGAGTATGTCATTTTTTTTATTTTTACATGCAGCAGCAGCACATGGGGGAATAATCTAAGGCGCTTCTTATGGGGTCAGCATATGGGGGAATAATCTAAGGAGCTTCTTATGGGGTCAGCATATGGGGGAATAATCTAAGGAGCTTCTTATGGGGTCAGCATATGGGGGAATAATCTAAGGAGCTTGTTATGGGGTCAGCATATGGGGGAATAATATAAGGAGCTTCTTATGGGGGCAGCATATGGGGGAATAATCTAAGGAGCTTCTTATGGGGTCAGCATATGGGGGAATAATCTAAGGTGCTTTTTATGGGGTCAGCATATGGGGGAATAATCTAAGGAGCTTCTTCTGGGGGCAGCATATGGGGGAATAATCTATGGAGCTTCTTCTGGGGGCAGCATATGGGGGAATAATCTATGGAGCTTCTTATGGGGGCAGCATATGGGGGAACAATCTATGGAGCTTCTTCTGGGGGCAGCATATGGGGGAATAATCTATGGAGCTTCTTATGGGGGCAGCATATGGGGGAATAATCTATGGAGCTTCTTATGGGGGCAGTATATGGGGGAACAATCTATGGAGCTTCCTATGGGGGCAGCATATGGGGGAATAATCTATGGAGCTTCTTCTGGGGACACCATATGGGGGAATAATCTATGGAGCATTTCCCACCCTAGGCTTATACTCGAGTCAATAAGTTTTCCCAGTTTTGTGTGGCAAAATTAGGGGGGTCGGCTTATACTCGGGTCGGCTTATACTCGAGTATATACGGGTACCTTTCTTAAAGGTGACTTGAGTTGGTACCTGACTTCTTTGTAAGTTAGATGGTTTATCTGGAAGCATTAGGATGAGCCATAAACCCACGTCTTTAACTTCTGTCTAAAGTTCTCATCATAAAAATACAAACTTAAGTTGCCAAAATTTTATATGCTTCCAAAACTATCTCTACATGTTGAAATAGCCCGTAGCATTTATTAGGGAACTTGTCCCCTATTGCACTAGCATATATACAAAATGCTTGAAGCCAATAATCAAAGTATCTAGCAATAGGTCTGCGCCCATCCTCATCCTTGTCCAGCTTTGCTAAAAAATTCCTTAGAGGCTGGTTACAAGGACAAATTATCAATAAATTCATTATTCCATATTTTATTTTAATAAATGCAGATAAGTGATAACCTAAGGGAGAAACGGTACAAACTAAACCTTCCTTGTAATAGTCCTCTCCCACCCCTTTAACACCAGATGCAGCGGGAGTAATTGCCTTTCTCTGGATCAACATGTTAGGGCAAGTTAGGATAGGATATGGGTTGAACTAGATGGACTTAAAGTCTTCCTTCAACCTTAATTACTATGTTACTATGTTAATTGAAGACCCGTAATCTCTATGCTCATCCTCCAGGCCAATGTCCAGGTGCTTCCATACCTCTGCTACACCTTGTAAGGTAGCGCTGTCATTCAAGGTTGGGGACACTCGCTTGGCAGCCAAATAATCAGATCCGGCACGACTTTTTTAACATAACTCAATAACAGTCCCTGCGGTTTATTCAGGCATCATAAACCATGACCAGCAACATAAAGTTCATGTAAACAGCATAGCGTCCATGACAGAGCTTCACTCTGTCTATCCTGTGGTCACACAGGTTGTGCAATGTCCATCACACAGGCTCTATAGCCTCACAGTTATATCCCCTGTCAGGGTTACCTCATGGCTGCTTCTCCATGCAGAAGTTCATTCCCTCTCCCTGGGAACTCTCAGGCACTTGCAGCCATTAAACACAGCGTCCACACATGCTGTTTAGGAAGGCAGACACATCTCCCAGCACGAAACCTTCCATACGGACCAATCGGGTCCAAGCATTCACTCATGTGACCTACCCTGGCCACCTTATATGGTCCGTAGCCACGCCCACTGGATCACATGGCTATGAACTCATCACAGGTCCTACAAGCATTCATACATTCTTTAGTATGGCGTTCTAGACACAGCCCTGGGTGGATTTGTAGGTAGCTGGTTCTGCCCGTCTCTCCAGCTACCTGAAGACTTCTCCCTGACACATTGGAACGAGAGATCAGCTCTGCTGATCAGCACATAAGCAAGCCTTCATCTCAAGGCCACCCACCTTGAGATACATTACGATCATTCAGCATCCTACTCCTATCAGGACACTGGAAATGCTTATACACCTGTCCTGGGACACCCACACAGCATCCCCTAGCGGACAAAGTGGTCACTACACCAAAACCTGGAGCCCTGGATGATACACTGGCTGAGCATGTGGTGTTAATTGGGGGGGCTGGAGTAGATCCCTGAGTGAGCCTAGCACCTGTGACAGCTTGCGTAAGGTGTGTGAGGTGCTTGCAGATTGAGGCTTATACTCACCGCCTTCAGATAAGGTGTGTTAGGAGTCAGATTTCTGCCCGTACTATGCAGGAATCTAGACCCTCACATTCTGCAGTTTCCTGCTCATTGTCTACTGCAGAAGATATTGCAGAGGAGATTGCCTTGCAGCAACTTTCTCCGGAGGCTAAGTCCTTCTTTCCATCTTCTGAGCATGCTCGTGGAACAAGCCCCCATTGGTGTTCGGGAGTCAGGTGCTCAGGTCCTGCTCCTAATCCCATTGGTTCAGCTCAGAGTTCTGGAGACTTCCGGAAGGTCCCGTTTGCTATAAAAAGTGCGCATGGCTGTTCCACCATGCACTAGTATAGTCATACTTGCTGCCGTGTGTATGTTGATGGATGCATGATCTGGTGAATGACTCATTTGAAACCCCATTCCTATGATATTATGTCTGTGTGAGGGAATGAGTTATAGCCAGTATTAGTGCCAGCGCCAGCACGCCATTGCTTCACAAGCACACCTGCTAGCGTCCAACATCGCACCTGCGTTACTGCGGTGTTATCTTGCGGCAAGTCCCACGCCACGCTGCTGTAGCAGCTTTAGTGTGCGTTCGCAGTTGCAACACTGTGCACACGAGTCTTTACGGTAGGTCTTGGCGGATGTAGTGCCGTCATCCTGAACTACTCCGGTGACCATTTACCGCTTATGTGCTGCTGAGTCTCTGTGCCTCTAACAGGCTCAGCGCAGTTATATTTATTATTTTTATTAGCAGCTCTGTGAGTACAACAGAGATTGCTTTTGTGCACCTGGGTGATATCTAGCCCTGTGCACACTACCGCCTGATTGCTCTGCCACCACCTAGCAGCGGTTTAAACATCTACTGCACGGTGGACCCCGAGTGGCGAACGCAGTTTATTAATATTTTTTATTTAGTGCATTCCGCCACTCCTAACAAGGCGTCCTGGGCTTGGTCCCGCCTGAAGACCTCTTCATCGGCTGGTCCTTCAGCTGGTCCTGTTTCATTTATGAAGGAGGGACTCTGAAAGTCACAAAGCCTATTTTTATAGGGACATCAGGCGTCATTAATATTCATAAAGGGCCATCAGCCGACTATGCTTTGTTGTTACCATTATTAAACAGTGGTTCTCCTATACTGTTATTGCCTATACATAGAATGCAAGGTCTGCCCCAAATTTGGATGCACCCCAATAACCCTTTGAACAGACGTCCTGGATAGCCACCTGAAAGCATTGTTCCCATTATTAGTAATTCGGTACTCCCATACTGTTTGACTATGCATTTCATGCAAGGCCTGCCCTGCACCAAATTAACATGCACCCACCCCAATAAGCCTTTGAACCCATGTACTGGATGGTCACATGAAAACCAAGTTCACATTATTCATTTGGTACTCCCATACTGTTTGCTTATGCATTGAATGCAGCACCAAAGTAACACGCACCCCAATAACCCTTTCAACAGACATACTTGAGGGCCTCATGACAAAAATGTTCCGATTAGAAGAAAGTGTGTCTCCTATAGTGTTAGCCTATGCATTGACTGCAAGGCCTGCTCTGCCACAAAGTTACATGCACCCCAATAACCCTTGGAACAGACATCCTGGATGGCCACATGAAACCAATGTTCCCATTTTTTTTATTTGGTACGGCCATACTGTTAGCCTGTGTATTGCATGCAAGGCCTGCCCTGCACCAAAGTAACACGCACCCCAATAAGTCTTTGGACCCACGTACTGGATGGCCACATGAAAACCAAGTTCACATTATTCATTTGGCACTCCCATACTGTTTGCTTATGCATTGAATGCAAGGCCTGCCCTGCACCAAAGTAGCACGCACCCCAATAACCCTTTCAACAGACTTACTTGAGGGCCTCATGACAAAAATGTTCCAATTAGAAGAAAGTGTGTCTCCTATAGTGTTAGCCTATGCATTGACTGCAAGGCCTGCCCTGCCACAAAGTTACATGCACCCCAATAACCCTTTGAACAGACATCATGGATGGCCAAATGAAACCAAAGTTCCCATTTTTTTCATTTGGTACTGCCATACTGTTAGCCTATGTATTGCATGCAAGGCCTGCCCTGCACCAAAGTAACACGCACCCCAATAAGCCTTTGAACCCACGTACTGGATGGCCACATGAAAACCAAGTTCACATTATTCTTTTGGTACTCCCATACTGTTTGCTTATGCATTGATTGCAAGGCCTGCCCTGCACCAAAGTAACACGCACCCCAATAACCCTTTCAACAGATGTATTTGAGGGCCTCATGGCAAAAATGTTCCCATTAGAAGAAAGTGTGTCTCCCATAGTATTAGCCTATGCACTGACTGCAAGGCCTGACCTGCCACAAAGTTACACGCACCTCAATAACCCTTGGAAGAGACGTATAGGTGAGCCTCGTGAAAATAATGTTCCCATTATTAGAAAGTGGGTCTCCCATAGTGTTTGCCTATGCAAGGCCTGCAAAAAATTAGGAGGCACTCCAATACTCCTTGAAAGAGACGTGGAGGAGGGCCTTATAAAAAAATGTTCCCATTATAAAGGAGCGGATCTCCTATACTTGGAATGCCCAAACACTAAGTGTATGGGCTGACAAACATTTTCCCCTGGGGGATACACATCAACATATTTTTTTTAAAAAAATGTTATGGGCATCATAAACACTCTTGCAAAAAACTAGAGTGGCTGTTGCATCACGGAACACGTTCACCCTCGTGTTCTAATGGTGGTGGATGATGTGGATGAGGAGAAGGAGGAGGATAACACCCAATAGCCAAAATCAGGAAGCGTATACCCATGTGTGAGTGTGAAGAGGTGCATGGGAATACACGTCCCAAAAAAAAGACACTGTATTGGAGGTTATGTTTCTCTGACATCATTCGGTGGTGTAGAGAAGTCTGGCCCAATCCAGCCCTTGTTCATTTTTATAAGAATCAGCGTATCTGAATTTGACAGGCGAATGAGCTTATCAGTTATACTTCCACCAGCGGCACTAAAAACCCACTCTGACAAAACGCTAGCGGCAGAGCAGGCCAGGACCTCCAAGGCATAGAGATCCAGATCATGCCACGTGTCCAACTTGGATACCCAATAATTAAAAGGCACAGGGGAATCACGGAGGATGTTGGTACGGTCAGCATGGTACTCCCTCAGCAGCTCTCCAAAATTTGCACTCCTTGTGAGAGTACCCCATGCTTCTGGGCCAGGGTGGTGAGAGGGTCTGAGAAAACTCTCCCAGAGCTTTGCCAGTGTTCCCCTGCCACTGCTGGATTGGAGTTGTGTCTCTCTCACCTGTACTCCTTGGTTGTCCAACGAACTGTGATGTCTGCCGCCAGCATTTTCAGATGGGACTTTTTTTAATAATTCCGCAACAAGGGCCCTCTGATACTGCACCATTTTAGTACACCTGTCCGCCCCTGGAAGAAGAGATTGAAAGTTCTGCTTGTAGCGAAGGTCTAGAAGTGTCATGAACCAGTAATGAGTGTCACCGAAAATTTTCATAATGCAAGGGTTACGGGCAGGGGTGGATTAAGGGTAGCCAGGGCCCAGGGCAGTTCAGACTCTGTGGGCCCCCCTCGTCACGTGACGGGGGTCACGAATCGTAGAGCCACACTCTACATAGAGAATAATGGGGCCTCCAGTACCGACCTCCACCCGTAGAGCCGCACTCCACATAGAGAATAATGGAGCCTCCAGCACCGACCTCCACCCGCAGAGCCGCACTCCACATAGAGAATAATGGAGCCTCCAGCACCGACCTCCACCCGCAGAGCCGCACTCCTCATAGAGAATAATGGGGCCTCCAGCACCGACCTCCACCCGCAGAGCCACACTCCACATAGAGAATAATGGAGCCTCCAGCACTGACCTCCACCCGCAGAGCCACACTCCACATAGAGGATAATGGGGCCTCCAGCACCGACCTCCACCCGCAGAGCCACACTCCACATAGAGAATAATGGAGCCTCCAGCACCGACCTCCACCCGCAGAGCCACACTCCACATAGAGAATAATGGAGCCTCTGGCACCGACCTCCACCCGCAGAGCCGCACTCCACATAGAGAATAATGGAGCCTCCAGCACCTACCTCCACCCGCAGAGCCGCACTCCACATAGAGGATAATGGAGCCTCCAGCACCTACCTCCACCCGCAGAGCCGCACTCCACATAGAGAATAATGGGGCCTCCAGCACCGACCTCCACCCGCAGAGCCTCACTCCACATACATGGCTGCTCTCAGTGCTCTGTGCTTGCGCACAGGACCTGTGATGAGGTCACAGGAGGGGAGGAGACAGGGGTCACATGATCGGGGGCCCTGACACCTTACCTCCTGTGATCTCATCACAAGCCTTTGCACGCTACCAGCAGCATCAGCGTTCACGCTACTTGTAGATGCTGCTGGTAGCAGAGCACATAATGCCGCCCCCACGGTCACTCACTTTTAGGTGGGGAGAAGATGGAGTGCCATTGCAGCAGCCAGCAGGAATGTGGTGGGGGCCCCCTTAGAAGCTCTTGTGGTGGGGGCCCCGGGGCTGAAGCCCCGCCTGCCCTGCCTATAATCCGGCCCTGCGCGGTGGCGGATTATAATGGGGCAATTTACTGGCCTGGGCTGTGGGCCCCTTAAACCCACTGGGCCCGGGGCAACTGCCCAAATTGACCTCATTATAATCCGCCACTGGTTACGGGAAAGGCAGCGAAACATAAAGTCAGCCATGCATGCCAGACTGCTAACAGGCAAGACTTCCGTGTCCTCACCAAGAGGACGGCTAACCATGATGTCTGACTCCTCCTCCTCCCTATCTCCTCAGGCCATCCACGCTGAACAGTTGTGCTTGTAGTACCCTCTATAGCGCATGAATGTAGCTCCTGTTCATCCTCCTCCTCCTCTTCCTCATTGTCAACCAATCCACGTGACTTGACATGAGGCTGGGTTGTGTAATCACCCTCTATGGTTCTTTGCTCCATGTCCTCGTGCTTCGCCTGCAATACATCCTCTTTCATTGTGAGCAGAGAGCTTTTCAGAATGCAGAGAAGCGGGATGGTGACTGTTATGAATGAGCCACCGAAGGAGGAAAAAACAAAAATACAAGCTAAGTCCAGAAAACCGGAGAGGTTGGTAGCTATCGGATTGCAGACCCCTGATCCTATCCACAACAACTAACAGTGGGGGTTCCTACGATGCCCTAGACCCCTCGATCACAGCCAGAGAACTAAATAGGCCTAAAGAAAGAAAGGGGAAATCTAAACTGCCCCAGAGCAGACTCCAAAGCAATAGGCAGCCCCCAACATATAATGACGGTGAAGCAAGATGAAAACACTAACACAGATAGAAAGATAGGTTGAGCAAACGATGGGGCCCAAGCTAACTAAGAAGGACAGGATAGAAAAGCTGCTGTCTGCAATCCGTAAAAAACCCTACCAAAAAGTGTCCCAACCGTCTGATAGGAAAAACAGGCCCTGAAGTCGCTAGGACTTCAAAAAGACTATATCAGTACTCAGGTAAATTCTGAAGACATAGCAAAGAGACAAACTAATCAGAGACAAAAATGGAACTCAGCACACCCCCGACCGGGGATGGCTGAACTCCAAAAAACAAGGTAAACAAAACAAAACTAATAAGTTCAATAGCAGAGGAAAAACTTATCTTTGGGAAGCAGGAATCAGACTGGTCTCCAAGAATCCAGGAGAGAAATCACCAGCGACTCAGAAGGGCGTCGGCTGCCTTATATCCAGTCAGAATTTCCTGTTACCCAGTCATCATCTACCAGATCAGGTGTTTGGTAATCAGCCTCACTACCTTCCTTCACCAGAAGAGGGAGTTAATCAGACATCGATGGTGAAGGGGAAAATGAACTCACAACAGTACCTCTCCCTTGAGGAGGGGTCACCGAACCCTCATCCACGCCATCAGGGCGATCAGGATGGGCCCGATGAAAGGCACGAACCAATCTTTCGGCATGAATATCGGATGCAGGGACCCAAGAATTATCCTCCTGGCCATAACCCTTCCATTTAACCAAATACTGGAGTCTCCGTCTAGCCAGACAAGAATCCAGTATCTTCTCAACCTCATATTCCACATTTCCTTCAACCAATACCGGGTCAGGAGGTGCCACCACAGGAACTACTGGCTCAACAAACCTCTTTAACAGAGACTTATGAAACACATTATGGATCTTAAATGTAACAGGAAGAGCCAATCGAAAAGAGACTGGATTAAGAATCTCCAAAATCTTGTAAGGTCCAATAAATCTAGGTTTAAACTTTGGAGAAGCCACCTTCATAGCGATATTCTTTGATGACAACCAAACCATATCACCCACCTTAAACTGGGGACCAATGGTCCTATGCCGGTTGGAAAACTGCTGGGCCTTTTCCTGGGAGAGAGACAACTTATCCACCACTTGGTCCCAGATCTGGTGCATTCTCTCCACCACAGTGTCAACACCTGGGCAGGCAGAAGATTCCACTTGCCCTGAAGAGAATCGAGGATGAAACCCAAAGTTACAAAAAAAAGGTGACATCAAAGTGGCAGAACTAGCTCTATTATTTAAAGCAAATTCGGCCAAGGGCAAAAATGAAACCCAATCATCCTGATCAGCAGAAATAAAACATCTCAAATACGACTCCAAAGTCTGGTTTGTTCTCTCCATCTGCCCATTGGTCTGAGGGTGAAAAGCAGAGGAGAAGGACAACTGAATTCCCAGCTTGGAACAGAAAGTCCTCCAAAATCTAGACACAAATTGAACTCCTCTGTCAGATACAATGTTCTCAGGAATCCCGTGCAAGCGAACCACCTGTTGCAAAAACAAGGGCACCAACTCTGAGGAAGATGGCAACTTAGGGAGTGGTACAAGATGGACCATCTTAGAGAATCTATCACAAATCACCCAAATAACAGTCATTCTCTGAGAGACAGGCATATCAGAGATAAAATCCATTGAAATATGGGTCCATGGCCTCCTGGGCACCGGCAAAGGCATCAACAACCCACTAGAGCGAGAACAAGGTTTAGACCGAGAGCAAGTCCCACAGGACCGCACAAAATTCCTGACATCACGAGACAAGGCGGGCCACCAAAAAGACCGACTCACCAAATCTCTAGTACCAAAAATACCTGGATGACCAGCCAATGCAGAGCAATGAACTTCAGACATCACTCTCTTCCTCCACTGGTCAGGAACATACAATTTTCCAATGGGACAACGCTCAGGTTTGTCCTGCTGAAACTCTTCCAGAGCATGTCTCAAATCGGGCGAGATGGCAGAAAGAACTACCCCCTCACCTAAGATGGTTGCAGGCTTGGTCACAACAGGGGAATCAGCAAAGAAACTCCTAGAGAGGGTGTCTTCCTTGACATTCTTAGTGCCCGGAAGAAAAGAGACCACAAAATCAAAACGTGTGAAAAACAAGGCCCACCTAGCCTGTCTAGGATTCAAGCGTTTGGCCGACTCCAGGTAAATCAAATTCTTGTGGTCAGTAAGGACCACGACTTGATGTTTAGCTCACTCCAACCAATGTCTCCACTCCTCAAATGCCCATTTCATGGCTAACAGTTCCCGATTCCCCACATCATAGTTACGTTCGGATGGGGAGAACTTTCAGGAAAAGAAAGCACAGGGATTCATTTTAGATGTTACAGGATCTTTTTGGGACAAAACAGCTCCTGCACCAATCTCAGAAGCGTCCACCTCTACCTGAAACGCGAGTGAGACATCAGGTTGCCGCAAAACCGGAGCAGAATTGAACCTTCGCTTCAGCTCCTGAAAGGAAGAAACAGCCTCCGGAGACCAATTCAGCACATCAGCACCCTTCTTAGTCAAATCAGTCAATGGTTTGGCAATACCAGAAAAATTAGCTATAAATTTACGATAAAAATTAGCAAAACCCAAAAACTTCTGGAGGGCCTTCAAAGAAGTGGGCTGAACCCAATCATAAATGGCCTGTACCTTGGCCGGGTCCATTTCAATAGTTGACGGAGACAAAATAAATCCCAAAAATGAAATCCTCTTTACACCAAAAAGGCATTTCGATCCCTTGACATACAGGGAATTCTCCCTCAAAATCCGAACACAGTCTGAACATGTTCCACATGAGAGTCCCAATCCTTGGAAAAGATCAAAATATCATCCAGATAGATGATCAAAAATTTATCCACCAAGTCTCGGAAAATATCATTCATGAAGCACTGGAAGACAGAAGGGGCATTAGTGAGCCCAAAAGGCATCACCAGGTACTCAAAATGTCCCTCCGGAGTATTAAACGCAGTGGCGGATTATAATGAGGTCAATTTGGGCAGTTGCCCCGGGCCCAGTGGGGTTAAGGGGCCCACAGCCCAGGCCAGTAAATTGCCCCATTATAATCCGCCACCGCGCAGGGCCGGATTATAGGCAGGGCAGGCGGGGCTTCAGCCCCGGGGCCCCCACCACAAGAGCTTCTATGGGGGCCCCCACCACATTCCTGCTGGCTGCTGCAATGGCACTCCATCTTCTCCCCACCTAAAAGTGAGTGACCGTGGGGGCGGCATTATGTGCTCTGCTACCAGCAGCATCTACAAGTAGCGTGCAAAGGCTTGTGATGAGATCACAGGAGGTAAGGTGTCAGGGCCCCCGATCATGTGACCCCTGTCTCCTCCCCTCCTGTGACCTCATCACAGGTCCTGTGCGCACAGCACAGAGCACTGAGAGCAGCCATGTATGTGGAGTGCGGCTCTGCGGCTGGAGGTCGGTGCTGGAGGCTCCATTATTCTCTATGTGGAGTGCGGCTCTGCGGGTGGAGGTCAGTGCTGGAGGCTCCATTATTCTATATGTGGAGTGTGGCTCTGCGGGTGGAGGTCGGTGCTGGAGGCTCCATTATTCTCTATGTGGAGTGGGGCTCTGCGGGTGGAGGTCGGTGCTGGAGGCTCCATTATTCTCTATGTGGAGTGCGGCTCTGCGGGTGGAGGTCGGTGCTGGAGGCTCCATTATTCTGTGTGTGGAGTGCGGCTCTGCGGGTGGAGGTCAGTGCTGGAGGCTCCATTATTCTCTATGTGGAGTGCGGCTCTGCGGGTGGAGGTCAGTGCTGGAGGCTCCATTATTCTCTGTGTGGAGTGCGGCTCTGCGGGTGGAGGTCGGTGCCGGAGGCCCCATTATTCTCTATGTGGAGTGCGGCTCTGCGGGTGGAGGTCGGTGCTGGAGGCTCCATTATTCTCTATGTGGAGTGTGGCTCTGCGGGTGGAGGTCGGTGCTGGAGGCCCCATTATTCTCTATGTGGAGTGCAGCTCTGCGGGTGGAGGTCGGTGCCGGAGGCTCCATTATTCTCTATGTGGAGTGTGGCTCTGCGGGTGGAGGTCGGTGCCGGAGGCCCCATTATTCTCTATGTGGAGTGCGGCTCTGCGGGTGGAGGTCGGTGCTGGAGGCCCCATTATTCTCTATGTGGAGTGCGGCTCTGCGGGTGGAGGTCGGTGCTGGAGGCCCCATTATTCTCTATGTGGAGTGCGGCTCTGCGGGTGGAGGTCGGTGCCGGAGGCCCCATTATTCTCTATGTGGAGTGCGGCTCTGCGGGTGGAGGTCGGTGCTGGAGGCTCCATTATTCTCTATGTGGAGTGCGGCTCTGCGGGTGGAGGTCAGTGCTGGAGGCTCCATTATTCTATATGTGGAGTGTGGCTCTGCGGGTGGAGGTCGGTGCTGGAGGCTCCATTATTCTCTATGTGGAGTGGGGCTCTGCGGGTGGAGGTCGGTGCTGGAGGCTCCATTATTCTCTATGTGGAGTGCGGCTCTGCGGGTGGAGGTCGGTGCTGGAGGCTCCATTATTCTGTGTGTGGAGTGCGGCTCTGCGGGTGGAGGTCAGTGCTGGAGGCTCCATTATTCTCTATGTGGAGTGCGGCTCTGCGGGTGGAGGTCAGTGCTGGAGGCTCCATTATTCTCTGTGTGGAGTGCGGCTCTGCGGGTGGAGGTCGGTGCCGGAGGCCCCATTATTCTCTATGTGGAGTGCGGCTCTGCGGGTGGAGGTCGGTGCTGGAGGCTCCATTATTCTCTATGTGGAGTGTGGCTCTGCGGGTGGAGGTCGGTGCCGGAGGCCCCATTATTCTCTATGTGGAGTGCAGCTCTGCGGGTGGAGGTCGGTGCCGGAGGCTCCATTATTCTCTATGTGGAGTGTGGCTCTGCGGGTGGAGGTCGGTGCCGGAGGCCCCATTATTCTCTATGTGGAGTGCGGCTCTGCGGGTGGAGGTCGGTGCTGGAGGCCCCATTATTCTCTATGTGGAGTGCGGCTCTGCGGGTGGAGGTCGGTGCTGGAGGCCCCATTATTCTCTATGTGGAGTGCGGCTCTGCGGGTGGAGGTCGGTGCCGGAGGCCCCATTATTCTCTATGTGGAGTGCGGCTCTGCGGGTGGAGGTCGGTGCCGGAGGCTCCATTATTCTCTATGTGGAGTGCGGCTCTGCGGGTGGAGGTCGGTGCCGGAGGCCCCATTATTCTCTATGTGGAGTGCGGCTCTGCGGGTGGAGGTCGGTGCTGGAGGCCCCATTATTCTCTATGTGGAGTGTGGCTCTGCGGGTGGAGGTCGGTGCCGGAGGCCCCATTATTCTCTATGAGGAGTGCGGCTCTGCGGGTGGAGGTCGGTGCTGGAGGCCCCATTATTCTCTATGTGGAGTGCGGCTCTGCGGGTGGAGGTCGGTGCTGGAGGCTCCATTATTCTCTATGTGGAGTGTGGCTCTGCGGGTGGAGGTCGGTGCTGGAGGCCCCATTATTCTCTATGTGGAGTGCGGCTCTGCGGGTGGAGGTCGGTGCCGGAGGCTCCATTATTCTCTATGTGGAGTGTGGCTCTGCGGGTGGAGGTCGGTGCCGGAGGCCCCATTATTCTCTATGTGGAGTGCGGCTCTGCGGGTGGAGGTCGGTGCTGGAGGCCCCATTATTCTCTATGTGGAGTGCGGCTCTGCGGGTGGAGGTCGGTGCTGGAGGCTCCATTATTCTCTGTGTGGAGTGCGGCTCTGCGGGTGGAGGTCGGTGCTGGAGGCTCCATTATTCTCTATGTGGAGTGCGGCTCTGCGGGTGGAGGTCGGTGCTGGAGGCCCCATTATTCTCTATGTAGAGTGTGGCTCTGCGGGTGGAGGTCAGTGCTGGAGGCTCCATTATTCTCTATGTAGAGTGTGGCTCTACGATTCGTGACCCCCGTCACGTGACGAGGGGGGCCCACAGAGTCTGAACTGTCCCGGGCCCTGGCTACCCATAATCCACCCCTGATTAAACGCCATCTTCCATTCATCCCCATGCTTAATGCGAATAAGATTATACGCCCCCCTGAGGTCAAGCTTTGTAGACCAGCAAGCACCTTTAACTCTGGAGAATAGATCAGAAATCAGGGGTAACGGATACTGATATTTAACAGTAATTTTGTTGAGGGAACGATAGTCAATACAAGGCCTTAATGACCCATCTTTCTTAGCCATGAAAAAAAACCCAGCACCTAAGGGTGAAGAGGATGGTCTAATATGACCCTTCTCCAACGACTCCTTAATATAGGATCGCATAGCCTCGTGCTCGGGTACAGATAAATTGAAAAGTCGACCCTTGGGAAATTTACACCCAGGGCTCATCTCAATTGCACAGTCATAACTCCTATGAGGAGGCAAAGACGCAGACTCATTCTCACTAAATACATCATAATAATCAGCCAAATAGTCAGGAACATCATGCGACTGGGGAGAGGTGGAGAAAACAGGAGCATCACTAAGGGCACACCGACAACCCCAACTCACCACAGACAGAGATTTCCAGTCGAAAACTGGATTATGGATTTGCAACCAGGGAAACCCCAGAGCAATGGTATCATGTAAATTATGCAACACCAAAAATCTGCAATTCTCTTGATGGACTGGGGTGACCCGCATTACCACCTGGGTCCAAAACTGAGGTTTATTCTTTGCTAAAGGAGTAGCATCAATACCCCTCAAAGGGATAGGCATCTGCAGAGGTGTCATAGGAAATCCACAACGTTTAGCAAAATCCAAGTCCATCAGGTTCAGAGCTGCTCCCGAATCCACAAAAGCCTTAGCGGAAAATGTGGACAGGGAGCAGATCAGAGTAATTGCCAGAAGAAACTTAGGTTGAACACCACCCACAGCAAATGTGTGAGCAAAACGTTTCTCTCGTTTAGGGCAGACAGAAATAATATGCGAGGCATCACCACAGAAGAAACACAGCTTATTACGCCTTCAGAACTCCTGACGTTGCGCCCTAGACAAACTCTTTTTTTTTTTTAACAATTCTTTCCTGCTATTGAGTACCCTAGGATCTGCGGTATGGCTGGTGATTCGGTTATGAATGAGTCACCGAAGGAGGAAAAAACAAAAATACAAGCTAAGTCCAGAAAACCGGAGAGGTTGGTAGCTATCGGATTGCAGACCCCTGATCCTATCCACAACAACTAACAGTGGGGGTTCCTACGATGCCCTAGACCCCTTGATCACAGCCGGAGAACTAAATAGGCCTAAAGAAAGAAAGGGGAAATCTAAACTGCCCCAGAGCAGACCCCAAAGCAATAGGCAGCCCCCAACATATAATGACGGTGAAGCAAGATGAAAACACTAACACAGATAGAAAGATAGGTTGAGCAAACGATGGGGCCCAAGCTAACTAAAAAGGACAGGATAGAAAAGCTGCTGTCTGCAATCCGTAAAAAACCCTACCAAAAAATGTCCCAACTGTCTGATAGGAAAAACAGGCCCTGAAGTCGCTAGGACTTCAAAAAGACTATATCAGCACTCAGGTAAATTCTGAAGACATAGCAAAGAGACAAACTAATCAGAGACAAAAATGGAACTCGGCACACCCCCGACCGGGGATGGCTGAACTCCAAAAAACAAGGTAAACAAAACAAAACTAATAAGTTCAATAGCAGAGCAAAAACTTATCTTTGGGAAGCAGGAATCAGACTGGTCTCCAAGAATCCAGCAGAGAAATCACCAGCGACTCAGAAGGGCGTCGGCTGTCTTATATCCAGTCAGAATTTCCTGTTACCCAGTCATCATCTACCAGATCAGGTGTTTGGTAACCAGCCTCACTACCTTCCTTCACCGGAAGAGGGAGTTCATCAGACATCGACGGTGAAGGGGAAAATGAACTCACAACAGGTGACGCTAATTATGGCGTCATTGCCGCTCACCATCTTGGTGGAGTACTCAAAGTTTTGTAGGATGGTACATACAGTATGTCTGACATCCATGTCCACTCGTGAGGTCTTATGCGTGGAGTCTGAAGTGAATAACGATGGCCTTGTTGATGCTGGTAGTCAATAACTGCCCTCTTCTGCTCACAAATCCTTTCCAACATTTGCAGTGTAGAGTTCCAACACCTGGGGAAATCACGCACCAGTCGGTAAGCTGGAAGCTGGCGACGCTGCTGAAGCATGGCGAGGGTGGCTGAAGCTGTAGCTGACTTTCTAAAACGGGCACACAGGTTGCGTACCTTGACAAGCAGATCCGGTAGCTCCGGGTAGTTTTTGAGAAACCGTTGAACAACAAGGTTAAGCACATGGTCCAGGCATGGTACGTGTGTGAGCTCGCCTCGCCTCAGAGCCCCCACCAGGTTCCGGCCATTGTCACACACGACCATGCCTGGCTGTAGGCAGGGCCGGTTTTAGGCAAAGTGGGGCCCTAGGCAAAGTTTAAAATGGGGCCCCAAATGCTAACATATTGCACATCACACATTAGCATTTTGATTGTATTTACATGCGCTGAGTTCAGGCCGCTAAATGATCGACAAAATTGAAGAAGTCGTTCAATACTTGTTTCCCAGCCTCTTTCCACCATCTGAGAAAGAATGATGGGGACAGAACGATCACTAATGGATCACTAAGGATGTGTGCACACATTGCGGTTTTTGCTGTGGATCCACAGCGGATTTGGTCCTGCGGATCCGCAGCGGATTTGATCCTGTGGATCCGCAGCGGATTTGGTTCTACGGATCCGCAGCAGTTTCCATCCGGTT
The DNA here is from genome assembly GCF_039654945.1 of Dendrobates tinctorius. Classification (NCBI taxonomy): domain Eukaryota; kingdom Metazoa; phylum Chordata; class Amphibia; order Anura; family Dendrobatidae; genus Dendrobates; species Dendrobates tinctorius. Next base: position 38,839,823 of record NW_027361690.1, read on the forward strand.
TACAGTACCATGTAATCCTATGGAAAACCAAATCCACCGTGCACATGCTGCGGAAAATTCCGGGCAGATTTGCTGCGGTTTATTTTCCGCAGCATGTTACTTCTTTTTTGCGGAACCGCAGCTGCAGTGTACGTTCCGGGACATACAAATCAATCAATCTCTCTCATCCGCACTGCCAAACCTCACTAAAACCTGCATCAAATCCGCTGTACACATGCTAGGAATCCGCAGGAAAAATGCATGTGTTTTACCCTGCGGTTTCTGCCAAGAGATATGGATTCTCTGCAGAATAAGCCGCAGACTAATCCGCAACGTGTGCACGCACCCTAACAGATCACCATACAGTATCATGTTATCAGCAGCATCTACAGTTTACACCCCATAGTCCTCCATATAATATAATCTGCCCCATAGTCCTCCATATAGTATAATACACTCCTCAGTCCTCCATTTAGTATAATACACTCCTTATAGCCCTCCATATATTAAAATACACTGCTCAGTCCTCCATATAGTATAATACACTCCCCATAGTCCTCCATATAGTATAATACACTCCTCAGTCCTCCATATAGTATAATACACTCCTCATAGCCCTCCATATATTAAAATATACTGCTCAGTCCTCTATATAGTATAATACACTCCTCATAGTTCTCCATATAGTATAATGCACCGCCATAGTCACCCATGTAGTACAATTCACTTCCCATAGCATAATGCACCCCATAGTTCTTCATATAATGTATTCCCCATAGTCCTCGATACAGTATAATGCAGTCCACATATAGTATAATGCAGCCACCCAATAGAGCATAATGCAGCCACCCCAGAGTATAATGCAGCCCTGCCATACAATATAATGTAACCCCCATAGAATATAATGCAGCCCCCCTCATATAGTATAATGCAGCCACCCCTTAGAGAATAATGCAGCTACCCCAGAGTATAATGCAGCCACTCCACAGAATATAATGTAACACCCCATAGAATATAATGCAGCCTCACCCCCATATAGTATAATGCAACCCCTCCATAGAATATATGGCAACCCCCTCCTAGGATATAATGCAGCCCCTTATATAGTATAATGTAATCCCTCCATAGAATACAATGTAGCCCTCCTCATATAGTATAATGCAGCCCCCATCGAATATAATATAATACAGCCCCCCATAGGTTATACAGCCTAACTGCAGCAGGAAGGAAGGACTTTTGATAGCGCTCCTTCTCACATTTAGGATGAAGTAGCTGGTCACTGACAGTACTGCACATCTTTGTCACGGTCTCATGCATGGGATGGGAATCATTCTGCACCATGTAGCTCACCTTGGCCAGTATCCTCCTGTCGCCTACTTCCTGAACTGGGTCAAGGGGGCATCCCAGGACAGAGCTGGCCCTTCTAATCAGTTTGTCCAGCCTACTCCTGTCCCTGGTTGATATGCCACTACCCCAGCACGCCACACCAAAGAAGATGACTGATGCCACAACAGAGTTGTGGCATCAGTTGAAGAAGGATGCAAGGAGTGCCCCTCTAACTCCGAAGGCTCTCAGCCTTCTGAGCAGATAAAGCCTGCTTTGGCCCTTCCTGTACACTGCATCCAAGTGATGGGCCCAGTCAAGCTTATTATTGAGGATCACACCAAGGTACTTATAGGTGTCGACTATCTCAATGTCCTTTCCCTGAATGTTCACCACTACTGGTGGATTTTTGCCCTTGCGAAAGTCCACCACCAATTCCTTGGTCTTCCCGGAATTAATCCTAAGGTGGTTCCTCTGACACCACTCCACAAAAGTTTGGTTAGTATCTCTGTACTCTCTTTCATCTCCTCCTGTGATGAGGCCTACTATTGCAGAATCATCAGAATACTTCTGCAAGTAGCATCTAGATGAGTTGCACCTAAAATCCGCAGTGTACAGTGTGAAGAGAAAAGGGGCAAAAACTGTACCTTGAGGTGCCCCTGTATTGCAGATCACTGTGTCTGACACACTGTCCCGAACCTTTACAAACTGAGGTCGGTTCGTGAGGTAGTTAAGGATCCAGGTGGAGAGTTGGAGGTCCACACCAACAAGGCCCAGCTTGTCTCTCAGTAGACCTGGCTGTATGGTGTTAAAAGCACTAGAGAAATTGAAGAACATTATTCTCAGTGTTCCCAGGTTTCTCCAGGTGAGAGAGAGTCCTATCTAGAAGGTGGATAATGGCATCATCCACACCAATGCCCGGCCTGTAGGCAAACTGGAGAGGGTCCATATCCGAGCTCACTAGAGGACGGAGACGTGTGAGAATCAATCTCTCTAAGCCTTCATCAGGTGTGATGTCAATGCTACAGGTCTATAGTCATTAAGGTCTTTCGGATAAGGTTATATAACACAACTGCATAGTATATAGCCCAGGACCACATGGTATATAGCCCAGCACCACATGGTATACAGCCCAGCCCACCATGGTATACAGCCCAGCCCACCATGGTATACAGCACAGCATGGTATATAGCCCACCATGGTATAATACAGCCCACCATGGTATACAGGCTGTAGTCCATGCTGGGCTGTATAATACAGCCCAGCATGGTATACAGCCCACCATGGTATAATACAGCCCAGCATGGTATATAGCCACCCCAGAATGGTATAATACAGCCCAGCATAGTCTAATACAGCCCAACATGGTATATAGCCCCCCCAGAATGGTATAATCCAGCCCAGTATGGTATATAGCCCCCCAGAATGGAATACAGCCCAGCATGGTATAATACAGCCAAGCATGGTATATAGCCCCCCCCAGAATTGTATAATAAAGCCCAGGATGGTATAATACAGCCCAGCATGGTATATAGCACCCCAAAATGGAATAATACAGCCCAGTATGGTATATAGCCCCCCAGCATGGTATAATACAGCCCAGCATGGTATATAGCCCCCCAAGAATGGTGTAATACAGGCTAGCATGGTATAATACAGCCCAGCATGGTATATAGCCCCCCCAGAATGGAATAATACAGCCCAGCAAGGTATAATACAGCCCAGCATGGTATATAGCCCCCCCAGAATGGTATAATACAGCCAGCATGGTATATAGCCCCCCCAGAATGGTATAATACAGTCCAGCACGGTATAATACAGCCCAGCATGGTATATACCCCCCCAGAATGGAATAATACAGCCCAGCATGGTATAATACAGCCTAGCATGGTATATAGCCCCCCCAGAATGGTATAATACAGCCCAGCATGGTATAATACAGCCCAGCATGGTATATAGCCCCCCAGAATGGTATAATACAGCCCAGCATGGTATAATACAGCCCAACATGGTATATAGCCCTCCCAGAGTGGTATAATACAGCCCAGCATGGTATAATACAGCCCAGCATGGTATATAGCCCCCCAGAATGGTATAATACAGCCCAGCATGGTATAATACAGCCCAGCATGGTATATAGCCCCCCAGAACGGTATAATACAGTCCAGCATGGTATAATACAGCCCAGCATGATATATATCCCTCCCAGAGTGGCATAATACAGCCCAGCATGGTATAATACAGCCCAGCATGGTATATAGTCCCCGCTCCGCAGAATGGTATAATACAGCCCAGCATGGTATAATACAGCCCGGCATGGTATATAGCCCTCCCAGAGTGGTATAATACAGCCCAGCATGCTATAATACAGCCCAGCATGGTATATAGCCCCCCAGAATGGCATAATACAGCCCAGCATGGTATAATACAGCCCAGCATGGTATTTAGCCCCCCAGAATGGTATAATACAGCCCAGGATGGTATAATACAGCCCAGCATGGTATATAGCACCCCCCCAGAATGGTATAATACAGCCCAGCATGGTATACTACAGCCCAGCATGGTATTTTGCCCCCCCAGAATGGTATAATACAGCACAGCATGGTATAATACAGCCCAGCATGGTATATAGCCCCCCAGAATGGTATAATACGGCCCAGCAAGGTATAATACAGCCCAGCATGGTATATAGCCCCCCAGAATGGTATAATACAGCCAGCCCAGCACAGTATAATACAGCCCAGCATGGTATATAGCCCCCCAGAATGGTGTAATACAGCCCAGTATGGTATATAGCCCCCCCAGAATGGTATAATACAGCCCAGCATGGTATATGGCCCCCCAGATTGTTTTAATACAGCCCAGCATGGTATAATGCAGCCCAGCATGGTATATAGCCCCCCCAGAATGGTATAATACAGCACAGCACGGTATAATAAAGCCCAGCATGGTATATAGCCCCCCCAGATTGGTGTAATACAGCCCAGCATGGTATATAGCCCCCTAGAATGGTATGACACAGCCCAGCATGGTATATAGTCCCCCAAGCATGGTATGATACAGCCCAGCATGGTATATATCTCCCCCAGTGTGGCCCCACAGTCCAGTACTCACAATGATTTAAAAAAAAAAAAAAAATTCTCACCTTTTTCTCGTGCCTGCGCTGCTGGCTGCTCCTGTCTCCTCCTGCTCTGTCTGGCACACAGTGAGAGCGCGATTACGTCATCGCGCCCCCGCTGTGTCAGAGGCAGAGCGGGGAATGATGGAAGAGGGAGTGTCAGCTGACGCTCTCTCCTCCATCACTGCCTCCTTCAGTGCGGCGGCAGCGGGAGTCGGCGCTGGGGGCATGCGGGCCCCCCTGCCTTACAGGGGCCCCATAGCGGCTGTGTGATGTGCCGCTGGCTGGGGGCCCCTGGAGGAGCGGGGGCCCTAGGCAGCTGCCTGGTCTGCCTGGCCATAACGCCGGCCCTGGCTGTAGGTTCAGCAGTGTCAGCCACAGATCTGACAGCTCTTTCAGAGTTGTCCACAACTCCGGCATTGTGCGGTTTGTCACCTAAGCATATTAGCTTCAGCAAAACCTGTTGTCGATTGGCTGAGGCAGTGCTGCAGTGCTTCCAGCTTGTGACTGATGTGCTCATTTCAGAGATGGAGGCTGAAGAGGAGGAGGAGCTGCAGGAGCTGTAGACTGGGGGGGCAACCCTGATTGACATAGGGCCCACAATCCTGCCCTGTAGTTAACATTTCTTTTTTTTTACCAAACTGGTGTCAATAACTAGGGTAAGACACAGGAAAAACAGTTTAATGGAGCCCTCAAATGCCCAAATTTGTAGCCCCCAGATAGATGAGGCGTGTGACGGAGATAACACACCGTTCAATATGTGGCCTGTATTTTTGTTTTTTTACAGAAAAATACTGTATAGAATTTGAGTAACACACAGCAAAAAAAGGTGAATGTAGGCCTGAAATGCCCAAATTTGAAGCACACAGATAGATGAGGCATGTGACGGAGATAACACACTGTTTTTTATTTTTACACCAAAATAGTGTATAGAATTGGGTAAGACACAGCCAAAACAGTTGAATGGAGCCCTCAAATGCCACAATTTTTAGCCCACAGATAGAAAATCACAGTGTTAAATATCTGAACTGTAGCTAAATATTTTTTGGAAGCTAAATATTTTTTTGGCAGCAAAATGGTGTCAAAAATTGTATAAGATACTCCAAAAAAAACTACAGTACCACAAATAATGCCAGAATATTCTGCGCACTCAGGTGCGATGGCTGGGATGGGCAAACCCGTTTAAAATTGCTGGATTTTTACGCTGTACTATTAAAAGCATCTGACTGTAGTCTGCAGTGTCAACAAGCAAATGGAGAAAAAAAGGGGGCTCTGGATTGCTTTGGAATAAAATAATCAGGATTAAGATGCAAAAAAAAAATTATTCCTAGCCACTGATACCTGGGGCTAGGTATTTACGTAATAGGTAGCAGCAGCAGACAGTAATGGAATGGACGCTCTTGATGTATGCAATGATATCTATATACCTGCATACAGTGCCTGCATGCCTTGCACTGATATGTATAGAGCCACATACACTCCCCTGCCTACCTAGCACTGCAATCTAGATACTCCGTAATTAGTCCTTAGGCCAGGATCACACTACCGTGTGTGATATGAGAAACTGGCACAAGTCTCTCGCATCAACACCTGCCACTGCTGCCGGAACTCAGGACTGGAGCTGCGGCTGCATGCATTTCTATGCAGCCGCAGCTCCGGTCCTGAGTGCCGGCGGTAGCGCCGGGTGTTGATGCGAGAGACTTGAGCGAGTTTCTCACATCACACACGGTAATGTCATCCCTGCCTTAGATGGAACCGTTGGTTTAGCTGGATTTGTGGATTCTATGATGGTAGACCCACACTAACTGATAAACCCCCAAATCTGACCCTATCCTGGCAGAAACTTTCCCTACACTGTCTGAATGCGACGAGCAGGGTGGCGGCAGGTCTCTTATAGACCTGATGACGCTGTGCGGCCAGCCAATCGCTGTAATACCGCAACAATGATGGCTGCGGCATTACAGTGCGTGGCAGACAATCCCTGCATATTGAGTGGCTCTCTAAAGCAGTGGTCCCCAACCTTTTTTGCACCAGGGACTGGCTTGAAGCAAGACCATTCTTCCATGGCCCGGCAGGGCGGGGATGGAGGTGTGACAGGGGCGGGGCTTTGGTCATAAGGGGGCGGGGCTATGGACGAGGTTGTAGTTTAGCAGTGCATACTTATCATTTAATTATAACATTTATAATGTGACTCAACTCACCATAGATTTTAAATGAGTGGGAGCACCTGGCTTGTTTCTCTGTTTCAGTGGGAGCACCGGCTACTTCTACTGATGGCCGTCACTGCTAATGATGATTGGAACCTACAAGGAAATGGAGCATTGAGCACTTAAGAAAAATTGTACTGGAGTTCTGTACATGCTGATTATTTTCTAATCATCAGAAAATGTATGTGTGGTTCCCCCCGTCCTGTCCAGCTCTGTGTGGCTCCCCCTGTTGTATGAATGGCCCCCCTGTCCCATCCTTGTATACATGGCTCTGCTCCCATCCTCCCATCCCTGTATACATGGCTCTGCTCTCATCCTCCCATCCTTGTATACATGGCTCCCCTGTCCCATCCTGTATACATGGCTCCGCTCCCACTCTTTCTCCCCTGTATGCATGGCTCCGCTCCCACTCTCCCTCCCCTGTATATATGGCTCCGCTCCCATTCTCCCTCCCTTATATATATATATATACCGTATATATATATATATGGCTCCGCTCCCACTCTCCCTTATATATGGCTCCGCTCCCACTCTCCCTCCCCTGTATATATGGCTCCGCTCCCATTCTCCCTCCCTTATATATATATATGGCTCCGCTCCCACTCTCCCTTATATATGGCTCCGCTCCCACTCTCTCTCCCTTGTATATATGGCTCCACTCCCACTCTCCCGGCCTCCCTTGCATATATGGCTCCGCTCCCACTCTCCCGGCCTCCCTTGTATATATGGCTCCGCTCCCACTCTCTCTCCATTGTATGCATGGCTCCGATCCCACTCTCCGTCCCTTGCATATATGGCTCCGCTCGGCTCCCCCATCATACTTACCCTCACATCGCGGACCTTCCTTCCCGTCGCTGAACTTCCCTCCCTGCATCTCGCGGCGCTTCAGCTCCTGTGCGAAGCGGTCACGTGCTACCGCTCATTAAGGTCTATGAATATGGACGCCACGCCTATGGGAGATGAGTGGCGTCCATATTCATGACCTTAAATGAGCGGTACATGTGACCGCTCAGCGCTGGATTAAGCCGCCGCGGGATGCAGGGTATCAGCTGCTGCACCGCCGCCGGCTCCCCTTCTGTCCGCGGACCGGCAAGGGCACTGCAACGGCCCGGTGCTGGGCCGCGGACCGGTGGTTGGGGACCCCTGATCTAAAGAGTGCCAAACATGCAGGGAGGGGACCAAAATTCCCACCGAACAATATCGGAAATGCTCGGCGCTTGCCGAGTACAGCAAGTATAGTGATACTCAGGTGAGTAACAAGCATTACTCGAGCATGTTCGCTCATCACTAGTGTGGATTCATTCAGCCTTACAGTGACCTAACATCAGTTTGGGTTATAAAAACCTGTTGACAGGTTCCCTTTAATGAATTTTGCTTTTGTAAAAAATAATGTTTGTTTTTTTATACTAATTTTTGTGAAATTTGTATTTTTCTGTCAATGGAGCTGTGTGAGGGCTTGTTTTTTTGCGTAGTGAACTCTTGATTTATTGATACTAATTTAGGGTACATACAGAGGGGAAAATAAGTATTTGAAACACTCGATTTTCCATGTTTTCCCACCTACAAAGAATGTAGAGTGTTCTGTAATTTTTATCGTAGGTACACTTCAACTGTGAGAGACCAAATCTAAAAGAAAAAATCCAGAAAATCACATTGTATGATTTTGGCATTATTAATTTGCATTTTATTGCATGAAATAAGTATTTGATTCAATAGAGAAACAGAACTTAATATTTGGTACAGAAACCTTTGTTTGCAATTACAGAGGTCAGACGTTTCCTGTAGTTCTTGACCAAGTATGCACACATTGCAGCAGGGATTTTGGCCCTGTCCTCCATACAAATCTTCTCTAGATCTTTCATGTTTTGGGGCTGTCACTGGGCAATATTGAGTTTCAGCTCTCTCCAAAGATTTTCTATTGGGTTCAGGTCTGGAGACTGGCTAGGCCACACCAGGACCTTGAAATGCTTTTAACAGAGCCACTCCTTAGTTGCTCTGGCTGTGTGTTAGTACCATAGATATATGTCACAAGCCTTGCACATATAATAAACTTGCACCATTTAGTTCTTTTCACGTGGCACTAAAGGGTGTGTAGCCTTGTTAACTATAATAAATGGAAAACCTGAAGTGGGGTCCTCCTTATTATTGGTAATCAGCCAAAGTAAAGCAGACAGGTGGGGCTTATATTATCAGGCTGGGAAGGTCCCTGATTATTGGGCCCTTCTCAGCCTAAAAATAGCTGCCTGTAGCTGCCCCAGAATTAGCAAATCACATTAGATGCTCCAATTCTGGTTCTTTGCCTTCGCTCTTCCCGATTGCCCTGGTGCAGTTGCAATTGAGGTAATGGTAGCTGGGGTTGTTGACAGCTGTGAATTGTCAAAAATCACAGGTGGCATCAAGCCCTGGGGTTAGTAAGGGTACCGTTACACCTAGCGATGCACCAGCGATCCCGACTAGCGATATGACGCTGTCAGGATCGCTGGTGCATCGCTAGGTGGTCGCTAGTGAGCTGCCACACAGGAAGATCTCACCAGCGAGATCGCAGGGGTCGGGGGTCGCTACTTACCTGTCAGACGCGGCGATCCTGCGTCCTCCCGCCCACGTCCACACGTCGCTCGTCGGCGCCACAGGAAGCGCAGCAGGAAGTGGCCGACGAGGAATGGTCCAGGAGCTTCTCGCGCGATCAGCGATAACCAGCGGGGGAGCCGGTCGGAGGTAAGTATCACATGCAGTGATATCGCTAGCAATATCGCTGCAACGTCACAAAATCGGTGACTTTACAGCGATATTGCTAGCAATATCGCAGTGTGTAACGGGGGCTTTATGGAGATGTGGCTATCAGACACCCCCATTACTCACCCAATAATGAAAGAAAAACACACAGGCAGAAAAATAAATTTTATTTTAAAAAACACTCCCTGACACATTCCCTGATTCATCAATTTATATATATATATATATATATATATATATATATATATATATATATATATATATATGTGTGAACAATGACAAAGCAAGGTCCAGCAATAACGTGAGCAATCCAGGATGCTGTTAAAATTTTTTTCTTTTTATTCATAAATCCATTAAAATGCAATGGTCCAAGCAGTTCAAAACAGCAATAACGCAGGAAAGTCGTGCAGATAGGACTACGCGTTTCAGGACCGTGAAGAAGGCGGGTTCTACCGCTGAAACGCGTAGTCCTATCTGCACGACTTTCCTGCGTTATTGCTGTTTTGAACTGCTTGGACCATTGCATTTTAATGGATTTATGAATAAAAAGAAAAAAAATTTTAACAGCATCCTGGATTGCTCACGTTATTGCTGGACCTTGCTTTGTCGTTGTTCACATTTGTATGGATGGACTCCTACATCCAGATCCGGGCACAACGGAGTTAACGAGGTCAGCTGAGGTTCCAGGTGGTTCACAGGAGTGAGCTGGTCTACATTGTTGGATGTATATATATATACAGTATATATATATATATATATATATATATATATTAAAAAAAAAAACCATGTACAGTAAGGCTAAGTGCACACATTGCAGAAAATTTCTGCTCAAAAACCTGAATCTCTTCCCAGAAACCGCACCTATTTTTCCGCGGCGGTTTTTGCGCAGTTTTTGCGCGGTTTTGATGCGTTTTTTTCCGCAGCGGTTTCAAACCGCATGGAAGAAGCCAAAACCACTGAAAAATCTGCAAAATTAATTAGCATGCTGCGGTTTTTACAGCGATGAGTTTTTTTTGCGGTAAAAAACGCATCAATGTGCACAAAAAGTGCAAAATGCATAGAAATGACTGGGAAGCTTATTTTTAGCGGTTTTACCCTGGTAAAAACCGCTAAAAAAACGCTGTGTGTGAACACAGCTTAAGTCCAAAGTAGTCCAGGGAATCCGCCATGGTCCACAAAAGGAAACCTGAAAAAATAAAACAAGAGAAATAAAGATAAGACACTGTCCCTTGTTTACCAATTTATTAGAAAACAAAAAGTTCCCACACAGGTCCAGCGTAACTCATAACGTTCCCACGACGATCCCCGAATCCGATGTCCAAATGCTATGGAGTCTCTTTTAGAAAGAAGTTACATAGCCTATATCCCGGCCACTGTGATGAGTGGTGATGCCAGTAATTATACAGCTCATTACAGTCACCGAGCCCTCTATTTAATAGCCCCCTATAGTGTCCCAAAGTATAATGCTCCAATATAGTGCATCCTGGTATATGCTCTCCCATCCTGGTATATGCTCCCTGTCCTGATATATGGCCCTCCATCCAGGTATACGGCACGCAATCCTGGTAAATGGCCCCATCATGTGCATATGGCCCCCATTATGTGTATATGGCCCCCATCCTGTGTATAAGGCCCCCAATCTGGTATATGACCCCATCCTGTGCATATAGCCCCCATTATGTGTATATAGCCCCTCCATCCTGGTATATGACCCCCATCCTGTGTATATATCCCTCTATCCTGGTATATGGCCCTCCATCCTGGTATATAGCCCCCATCCTGTGTATATATCTCACTATACTAGTACATGTCCCTACATAATGGTATATGGCCCCCATCCTGTGTATATATCCATCTATACTGGTATATGGCCCTCCGTCCCAGTATATAGCCCCCATTCTAGTATATGGCCTCCATCCTGTGTATATATCCCTCCATCCTGGTATATGGCCCTCCATCCTGGTATATGGCCCCCATCCTGTGCATATGACCCCCCATCATGTGTATATGGCATTTTCATCCTGGTATATGGCACCTCCATGTCGCTATATGGCCCTTCCATCTTGGCATATGGCCCTACATCCTGTGTATGTGGCCACCATCCTGGTATATGGCCCCTCCATACTGGCATATGGCCTCTCCATACTGGTATATATTCCCCCATCCTGATACATGTCCTTCCATCCTAGTGTATGTCCATCCATCCTGGTATATAATCCCCCATCCCGGTATATGCCCTGTAGTGCTACAGTATTGTGGTACCGGCAGGCACGCAGGATGCAGTGACGAGACGCGAGACGACTTTATGCTTTTGGTAATAACTTTTTATAAGTATGGATCAGGTGACTAGTCTAAGCAACCAAACAGGTAACAGGGATTGTCCTCGCAGGGACTCAACACAAGCAAACACATATAGGAACACGACTACCCCGGCAAAGGCCGGTCACTATAGGGCCGCGGTATGGCCGACTACGGGTCCTTAGCTACAGTACAGACCAAAAGTTTAGACACACCTTCTCATTCAAAGAGTTTTCTTTATTTTCATGACTATAAAAATTGTAGATTCACTTTGAAGGCATCAAAACTATGAATTAACACATGTGGAATTATATAATTAACAAAAAAGTGTGAAGCAACTGAAAATATGTCTTATATTCTAGGTTCTTCAAAGTAGCCACCTTTTGCTTTGATTACTGCTTTGCACACTCTTGGCATTCTCTTGATGAGCTTCAAGAGGTTGTCACCAGAAATTATCTTCCAACAGTCTTGAAGGAGTTCCCAGAGATGCTTAGCACTTGTTGGCCCTATTGCCTTCACTCTGCGGTCCAGCTCACCCCAAACCATCTTGATTGGGTTCAGGTCTGGTGATTGTGGAGGCCAGGTCATCTGGCATAGCACCCCACTACTCTCCTTCTTGGTTAAATAGCCCTTACACAGCCTGGAGGTGTGTTTGGGGTCATTGTCCTGTTGAAAAAAAATAAATGATGGTCCAACTAAACGCAAACCGGATGGAATAGCATGTCACTGCAAGATGCTGTGGTAGCTATGCTGGTTCATTATGCCTTCAATTTTGAATAAATCCCCAACAGTGTCACCAGCAAAGCAACCACACATCATCACACCTCCTCCTCCATGCTTCACGGTGGGAACCAGGCATCTAGATTCCATCCGTTCACCTTTTCTGCGTCGCACAAAGACACTGTGGTTGGAACCAAAGATCTCAAATTTTTTTCTCATCAGACCAAAGCACAGATTTCCACTGGCCTAATGTCCATTCCTTTTGTTCTTTAGCCCAAACAAGTCTCTTCTGCTTGTTGCCTGTCCTTAGCAGTGGTTTCCGAGCAGCTATTTTACCATGAGGGCCTGCCGCACAAAGTCTCCTCTTAACAGTTGTTGTAGAGATGTGTCTGCGTCTAGAAGTCTGTGTGGCATTGACCTGGTCTCTAATCTGAGCTGCTGTTAACCTTTGATTTCTGAGGCTGGTGACTCGGATGAACTTATCCTCCGCAGCAGAGGTGACTCTTGGTCTTCCTTACCTGGGGCGGTCCTCATGTGAGACAGTTTTTTTGTAGCGCTTGATGGTTTTTGCCACTGCACTTGGGGACACTTTCAAAGTTTTCCCAATTTTTTGGACTGACTGACCTTCATTTCTTAAAGTAATGATGGCCACTCGTTTTTCTTTACTTAGCTGCTTTTTTCTTGCCATAATTCAAATTCTAGCAATCTATTCAGTAGGACTATCAACTGTGTATCCACCAGACTTCTGCACAGCACAACTGATGGTCCCAGCCCCATTTATAAGGCAAGAAATCCCACTTATTAAACCTGACAGGGCACACCTGTGAAGTGAAAACCATTTCCAGTGACTACCTCTTGAAGCTCATCAAGAGAATGCTAAGAGTGTGCAAAGCAGTAATCAAAGCAAGAGGTGGCTACTTTGAAGAACCTAGAATATAAGACATATTTTCAGTTGTTTCACACCTTTTTGTTAATTATATAATTCCACATGTGTTAATTCATAGTCTTGATGCCTTCAGAGTGAATATACAATTTTCATAGTCATGAAAATAAAGAAAAAATCTTTGAATGAGAAGGTGTGTCCAAACTTTTGGTCTGTACTGTATATAATGTCACTTATCGGGCAGCATGGTGGCTTAGTGATTAGCACTGCAGCCTTGCAGCGCTGAGGTCCTGGGTTCGAATCCCACCAAGGACAACATCTGCAAGGAGTTTGTATGTTCTCCCCGTGTTTGCGTGGGTTTCCTCCGGGCACTCCGGTTTCCTCCCACACTCCAAAAACATACTGATAGGGAATTTAGATTGTGAGCCCCATCGGGGACAGTGATGAAAATGTGATGAAAATGTGATGAAAATGTGATGAAAATGTGTGCAAACTGTAAAGCGCTGCGGAATATGTTAGCGCTATATAAAAATAAAGATTATTTATTATTATTATTACTTATCCGTCCTGACGTCCTCGGCGTCCTGGGTGATGGTTCTTCGGCGTAGCAGCCGCTGGGCCCAGCTGCTGAAGAACTGGCGCAGTCTTCGAGCGTTCCGACGCTCAAGCGAAGCAGGAACAAAAGGCCCCGGAAGAGTTCCTGGACGGATGGGCCGCAATCCCCGGACGGGGGTAAGCGGTCGCGAAGCGAGGTGGTGACTGGCAAGCCACCGGTGCAGCCAGCGGCTGTAACAGGGGGTCTGCGGCGGGCAACGGCCCGACTCTTGCCACGGACAGGAGCAGGGAACTAGTGGCTGCCGTCTGCAATGAACTGGCCACAGCCACGGTCGGAAGCGGGGCAGCTGCGGGCGGCGTGGGGTAGTGAGGCGGAGTGAGGCGGTAACGGTCACAGGTGACCGCGGGCAGGCCGCAGCCGCGGGCTGGAGTGTGGCGGCAACAGCTGTGGCCGACCACGCGCAGGCCGCAGGCGCGGGCTGGCGTGAGGCGGCAATGGCCGCAGGCCGCGGGTTGAGGCGGAGCAGCGGTTCTCTGACGGCCGACTCGGCGCCGTCCTTCTGCCGGCTGGTGTAAGTGTCCCTCTTGCTTCTGTCCTCCTCTCTGGCCTCTGTACGTCGCTCTGGCTCTCACACACTCCCACGGTCTCCTGCTCCTTCTTCCCCATTCTGCTGACTCACTGTGACTCGTGTTCTCCTCCCTTTTTATATCGGCTCCTCCCCCAGCCCATCTGTCAGTCTCAATGGTCCAGCCCTGAACTCTGTCCCCCGGACACAACCTGCCCCGGAACCTAAATGACGGTCCCCTTGGTTCCGGCCCGGACACTCGACGGGGGCCCCTTCTCCCACACTCCCTCATCCTGTATGCTCACCAGTCCTCTAGCGAGGGTCTTAGTCGGCTTGAAGTGGTTTTTGGAGACGACAGTTCTTGTCGCCATACGAACTGGTCCTGTTCGTAACGTTCAGGGGGTTTGCCAGCTGTTGACTGCACGGAGCGTCTGAGTTCAACTGTGGTGGAGCCTTCTGGGGTGGTGGATGGTGGTGGGCTGGTCGACTCTGGTGACCTGACTGAGTCTACTGCCATGTCCCTACTTTGAAGGCCCGATGATATGGCTGGGCAGTCCTCTTCGTCATCTAGGCCCCAGACTGTTGGCGGAGGGTCGGGGACCTGAGAGATAGGCTCGGGTCGCGTGGGGTCGGTGGATGCACACGGACGTAACATATTACAGTGCACGGTATGAGTGAGAGGTACGCCGTCCTTCTCAGATTGTATTTCATACACAGGTCTATCGGGGCTTACTCGGCGCAACACTCGATAAGGGTTTTCCTCCCACCATGGGTCTAACTTGTTTTGGGGCCGCTGATCTAGGACGAGTACTCGATCTCCAGTTCGGAAGTCAGTGGGTGGAGGCAGCGCTCCCCCCGGGTGCTCCAGGTCCTGAAGTTTTGTATGGACGATTCGGTGGAGGGTTTGTAGCCGGTGCCAGTGGTTTCGTACCCATGATGATACTCCGGTCCAAGGTTGAGTTTCTTCCGGGTTTAATTCCACTTCCGTGATTCCTTTGCCTTCTCGTCCAAATAGCAGCGAGTAGGGGGTGTACCCGGTCACCAGTTGCTCCCGGTTGTTATAAACCCACACCAGCTCAGGGACAAACTCAGGCCAGCGGGCCTTTCGGTCACTCTCCAGGGTGCGCAACATTTGGATTCATGTCCGATTAAATCGCTCGCAGGCTCTGTTTCCCTGCGGATGATAAGGCGTAGTTCTGGACTTGTCGATACCATAGAGTCGATGTAATTCTTCCATGACTTTTCCTAAGAAGCACGCTCCCTGGTCTGAGTGTATTCGTTGCGGGCAGCCGTATACTTGGATGAAGTTTTTACAAATTGCATAGGCGGCCGACTCCACAGTTTGGTCTCGGGTGGGGGTGACCACGGCGAACTTAGTGAAATGGTCCACCATCACGAGGCAATGTTCATACCCCTGGTATGCAGGACTCATGGTTAAATAGTCCACCGTTAGGAGCTCAAGGGCAGCTGAAGTCACTATTGTTTGCACCGGGGCTCGTTGTGTGGTTGGTTTGGCGAGCTCACATGGGCGGCAGGTCTGGCAAACTTCTTCCACGGCAGCGTGCAAGCGCGGTTGGTAAACGATCTGTCGCAACCATTGCAAAGTCTTTTGAGCACCAAAGTGAGCCCCCTTATCATGGGCTTCCCTAGTCAGTTCGTCTAGTAGAGCTCCGGGCACGACCACCTGCCAAGTTGTAGCAGACGTCGTCCGTGACACTGCTTTACGGTACAATAGCCCTTTCTTGATGACAAATTTTTCCCATTGGCGCAACATCAACAACATGTCCTGAGTCAGAGTCTGTCTCTGTGAATCAGTGGGCATTTTGCCGGTGGTCACCCATTGGTGCAGGAGCCCAATTTCTCCATCTTCCTGCTGCTGTTGGATCCATTTGTCCCGTGGCTGCTCCAGCATCCCCCGTGAGGGTCCTTAATGGGATGCCTCCTGCGCGCCCGCTGTGATCACGGCGTGGGTGAGGGCGAATGGCGTCTCTTCCCCTTCCAATTCGTCGTCTCAACCTTTCCCTGGATTTGTATGCCGAATTCTGGAGAGGGCGTCAGCATGTACATTTTCGGCCCCTCTTTTATAGATGATCTTATAATTGAACTTGGCCATTCGAGCCACCCACCGTTGTTCCAGGGCTCCCAATTTGGCATTTTCCAGATGGGCCAGTGGGTTGTTGTCCATCCGCACTACTACCCCGGAGCCCGCCAGGTACTCTGTGAACTGCTCCGTCATGGCCCACACTTCCGCGAGGAGCTCGAGCTTACAGGAGCTGTAATTGTCAGGGTTACGCTCGGAGTCATGCAGCGATCGGCTACCATAGGCGATCACTTTCTCCCGACCATCCTGTGACAACACAGCCCCTAGTCCCTGGAGGCTCCCGTCAGTGTGCTGTATGAACGGTTGTGAGAAATCCACATACGCTAACACCGGGGCACCCGAGAGTGCAGCCTTAAGATCTTGAAACGCGTCTTCTTGCGGTTGCTGCCATTGAATTTTCTGTCCATTCGCCCCGGCAGGAGCCTCCTTTAGCAGGTCCTGCAGGGCTTGGGCTCGGCGTGCAAAATTCTTCACGAACCAACGGTAATAGCCGGCCAACCCCAGGAAGGCCCGAACGTCTTTCACCGTCTCGGGGGTAGGCCACCCCTGGATGGCGGCAACCTTTTCCAGAGACGGCCGAATGCCCTCAGCCGAGACTACGTGCCCCAGATATTCGATCTGGGTGCGAAACAGGTGGCATTTCGGGGGCTTTACCTTCAACCCGTACTTCTGCAGCTGGCCGAGCACCTGCCCCAACCGCTGCAGGTGGTCCTCAAACGTGGTGGAATAGATGATGATATCATCCAGGTATATTAGCGTGGCTTCGAAGTTGAGATCTCCCAGACACCGCTCCATCAATCGCTGGAAAGTTCCCGGGGTGTTGGCCAGCCCAAACGGCATTCGGTTGAATTCAAATAGTCCCATAGGGAGAATAAATGCCGTCTTGGCTTTGTCTTCCTCCGACATTGGCACCTGCCAATACCCACTGGCCAGGTCTAGAGCAGAGAAGTACGTTGCTTTTCCCAAGGCGGACAGAGACTCTTCTATGCGGGGCAGCGGATACGAGTCCTTAATGATGCAGGCGTTCAGCTTCCGATAGTCCACACAGAACCGGAGGGTACCATCCTTTTTGCGGACCAGCACGATGGGAGCTGCCCAGGGGCTCTGGCTTTCTCGTATGACCCCTTTCCGGAGCATTTGCGCTAGTAGAGTTTTCACCTCCTGCTATAGCTGTGGAGGGATTTCCCGATACCGTTCCCAGATTGGGGCCGCTCCTGCCGTGGGGATTCCATGTGTGATGGCCGTGGTACACCCAAAATCATCCTCGTGGCTAGCGAATACTTCGTAATACTGTCCAAGAAGGGTTTCTACCTGGAGAAGCTGGGCTGACGTCAGGCCGGAGAGTTCGGCCCACATTCTTTCCAGGATGGTTTGACCTCTCTCCTGTGTCGAGGATTCGTCAGTCTGTATGCTTCGTATCGTTACTACCCACGGATCCTTGGGCTGCACCTTTAACTGGACCGCTGGGGCTGGCAGCACCTCCTCCAAAGGCCTTACTAGCTTGGCCACTTCGGCCCATGGCTTCAAGACGATATCTTGGTCTTCCAGGTTAACGCAGCGCTCCAGGACGGTCCCTACTCGCACCGTGGCGAGGGAGTGAGCTACCGGTATGCCAGGGTGCAGGCGTTCTGAGAAGTATGGCTCTACCTGCATCTCCACGCACTCCAATGGTATCGAGGCACGGATTGGCAGGGTCACCACTGTCTGCCCGGGGGGAAGCACGAGCGGGGGAACCGCAGGCGCGATCACTTTGCCCCCGCAGGTGCGATGACTTTGCCCAGCGCCTCGCCCTCCTGGCAGTCCTGGAGTACTCGCGCCTCCCGCACCAGCTGCTGGAAGACCTGCCCTTGGGCCGTGTGGGAACCCCACTGGTTCAGGGTCTCTTGCGTGGGGTCATTGAGGAGTAGATTGCCAAACTCCTGCAGTACGTTCATGCCCAGGATAACTGGATGATGGTGGTTAGTTTCTCCTTGGATCAGGACCACTCCCCGGCGGCCGAGGGATTTACCACACAGCGTCATTTGTAACCATAACACTCCGGCGATGGGTACTGGAAGTTGGTTAGCGGCTACCAGTCTTATCATGGATCCCCACTGGGGCCTTGCTGCTTCAGGGAAATGCTGCCGAAAATAAATTGCCGGCATGGTCGT
Organism: Dendrobates tinctorius; assembly: GCF_039654945.1. NCBI lineage: Eukaryota > Metazoa > Chordata > Amphibia > Anura > Dendrobatidae > Dendrobates > Dendrobates tinctorius. The sequence continues at coordinate 38,858,456 of NW_027361690.1, forward strand.
CACTTGCGACCCCGTGTCCACTAGGCACCTTACGGCATGGCCCTCGACCTCTGCCCATACCACTGGACATTTTGCGACCAGATTTTCGGGACTTCCACCCCTTGTTGTGGCTTCTGGCTCCGAGCGGCATCCCCCCTGCCCAAAGCCCTCTAGTTTAATGGCCGTCGGGGTGGGTATCTGCCACGCCGTGGACACTCTCGTGCAAAGTGGCCCTGCTCCCCGCACTCATAATTGCGAGGCACAGCCACTCTGAGCATTGAAACCAGGCCGCCCAGTTGTGGACTCACTTTTCACTTCGGCCAACTCGCCTCTGATGTTCTTCAGTTCTTGCCTCATCTCTCCGATCCACTGAGGTTCTTCAACAGCGCTTACAGAAGCCTCCATGCCCCGGACCTTTCCCACGGGGACCGTCATTCCCTGCTCCTGCTCTTGTACTCGTGCTTGACTCCCCACCTCAGAGAAGGCTATACGTGGGTTCACCCGGACCTGCTCCTGCAATGCCTGCTTGATTAACGGGTCTTGGAGTCCAGTCACTAACAGGTCACGAAAGGTAATGTCAATGGGTCCTACACCGTCCTTCCGTTCGATGGCCGTGTATAGCTCTTGGAGGACATTCATATACTGGGTGATGGTCTCCCCCTCTCCCTGCATTCGACTGAAAAACCAGGTCCTCAACTCTCCCACATTGGTTGGATCCCCATGGGTCACGGGGGCCTCAACATTACTGAATTCCAGGCCTCCCCGTCTAAGTCCATGAGAGCTACCTTGGCTTCTAAGTCAGGGGTCATCGGATACATGCGGAAAAGCCCTCTCATGCGCTCGGTCCAACTTCACAGCATGGTATTAGAGCCCGAAAACCGTGGCAGGTTGCTTAGCATAGCCCCTAAAGAAATGCTGGACCGGGGGCTTCTGTTACCTGCATCACCTACGGCCCCGACTTGGTTGGGTGTGTCATCTGCGCTCGGAGACTGCATCCTGCCGACTACGCCAAATGTGGTACCGGCAGGCACGCGGGATGCAGTGACGAGACGCGAGACGACTTTATGCTTTTGGTAATAACTTTTTATAAGTATGGATCAGGTGACTAGTCTAAACAACCAAACAGGTAACAGGGATTGTCCTCGCAGGGACTCAACACAAGCAAACACGGATATATAGGAACACAACTACCCCGGCAAAGGCTGGTCACTATAGGGCCGCGGTATGGCCAGCTATGGGTCCTTAGCTATATAATGTCACTTATCCGTCCTGACATCCTCAGCGTCCTGGGTGATGGTTCTTCGGCGTAGCAGCCGCTGGGCCCAGCTGCTGAAGAACTGGCGCAGTCTTTGAGCATTCCGATGCTCAGGCGAAGCAGGGGCACAACAGGCCCCGGAAGAGCTCCTGGACAGATGGGCCGCAATCCCCGGACGGGGGTAAGCGGTCGCGAAGCGAGGTGGTGACTGGCAAGCCACCGGTGCAGCCAGCGGCTGTAACAGGGGGTCCGTGGCGGGCAACGGACCGACTCTTGCCACGGACTGGAGCAGGGAACTAGTGGCTGCCGTCTGCAATAAACTGGCCACAGCCGCGGTCGGAAGCGGGCGGCGTGGGGTAGGCCGCAGCCGCGGGCTGGAGTGAGGCGGTAACGGCCGCGGGTAGGCCGCAGCCGCGGGCTGGAGTGTGGCGGCAACAGCCGCGGGCAACCTCGCGCAGGCCGCAGGCACGGGCTGGAGTGAGGTGGCAATGGCCGCAGGTATCCGTGGGCAGGCCGCGGGTTGAGGCGGAGCAGCAGTTATCTGACGGCCGACTCGGCGCCGTCCCTCTGCCGTCCGGTGTAAGTGTCCCTCTTGCTTCTGTCCTCCTCTCTGGCCTCTGGACGTTGCTCTGGCTCTCACACACTCCCACGGTCTCCTGCCCCTTCTCCGTTCTGCTGACTCACTGTGACTCGCGTTCTCCGCCCTTTTTATATTGGCTCCTCCCCAGCCCATCTGTCAGTCTCAACGGTCCGGCCCTGAACTCTGTCCCCCGGAAACAACCTGCCCCGGAACCTAAATGATGGTCCCCTTGGTTCCGGCACTCGACGGGGGCCCCTTCTCCCACAGTAGCACACTGTGCAGCGATGAGGCAGTGACCCAGAAAAGTTAAAAGCAAATGTCTCTAGTGTTTAACTCACAAATAATGCACAGCACATGATATCCTCCGGATCACAGCCGGATTGGATTACAGCCAATAAGCACACAAATACACCTCCTGAGACAATTTGCCGTGGACGACTGCATGGCTGTGCATGCTGTGGGTGCCAGGCCTTCCAGCTGCCTTGGCTGTTTGGCTCCACTTGCCTGTGTTGCTCACACAGGTGGAGCTATGCAGAGCCGACTGCTCTGCACTCTAGCAAACACCAAACTGACACAGCTGTGGTTCGCTGTCAGCGGTGCCTCTAGTGGCGGTACCGACTGGCTGGACATACATAGACATGGCTACCAGTTCATGGGTTCAGATACCAGTGGGCAGTTGGCAGTCACATGGCTGGGCCCTTGGCACCACCAACACCAGATCGCTGCGGCACACAGCTGTGCCTGTGACTGTAATGCCGTCTCATGGCCTCAATACGCCTCTGTGCGAATTCTGAGGAACATACAGTGGCCCTCACATGTAACACCAGTCACTGCCTCCATACTGGTATATGTCCCCATCCTGTGTACTAGAGCCCATATTTATTTATTTTACTCATTTATATAGCACCATTAATTCCACAGTGCTTTACAGACATTATCATCGCAATCTAAATTCCCTATCAGAATGTCTTTGGAGTGTGTGAGGAAACCGGAGAACATACAAACTCCTTGCAGATGTTGTCCTTGGTGGGATTTGAACCCCGGACCCCAGTGCTGCAGTGCTAACCACTGAGCCACTGTGCCATATTCAATGTACAGAAAAAAAAAACGCTTCTACTCACCTTCCTTGCGCAGTGTCTTATGCTCCAAACATGTCTGCGGTGAACGGTGATCTGTAGCTTGTACTGTAATACTGACAGGCTATGATCGCCGCTCGCCTCACCTCACCCCGGACTTCCGCTCCACGACATCTCCTCCCCTCACAGGCTCCTGTCATCGTATGTACTGACTGAGCAGTGTATGCGACGATGGGTAAAGCGAAGCCTGCAGCATACACTGCGGGCTACACAAAGATGGCAGCGATCTCCTCCCACACCTGTTACCTGGACAGCCAAGGGGGCGTGCCCAGGTCACAGATCGAAATTGCACATTCAAGTCTATGGGCCAGTGAAAATCTCAGCCAGCACACTGCTGACATCCTGGTGCCGTCTGATTTTCACTGTTCGCTAGTGGCAGCTTCAGAAATCGCCATCAGGTTTTTGTACGCAAGAAAAATGTATAAAACGGCTGATGGTAAAAGCTGATACCCTGACCAATCTGATGAAGATCAATTGATCCATGAGGCTTCGTCCAGAGGAACATATACAAATTGAGCAATTTTCATACAGAAAAATTGGCCAGTTTCTCATCTGTATGGCCATCGGTATGCGATCCGTATGACGTCTATTGTTAAACATCAGCATGTATTACAATTTACAAGACCAAATAAAAGTTCCTACGACAAAGAATTGTATCCAGAAAAATTGGTTGCTATCCAGATTATCCATGTGGGATCAGGGTTTTTTCTACACCCATTCTTTTCCCGGTGGACATTCAGGCCCCGATTCATCAAAAGCAACGCCACCAGAATTCTGACGTAATTCACAGTTCGTCCAATTGAGCTGCAGCGGTCCCTACGGCAGAAATCTTACTCCACCCGCCAGATCATGGAGGAGCGTCTTACTCCACCTCGCCCCCACGTCAAGAATGGCGACAAAATTACCGGCCTTGTTGAATCGGGGTCTCAATCCTTGGAAAAAGAAAACACAGACCACCTGAATAATATTGAAATGGACATTGTACACGTGCCGTCAGCTTTCTTTCACGACCTGCACTCATGTCACAGATTGGGTATGTGTGAACAGAGGCAAGCGCTGATGAAAAGTGTGTGCTCCCTGCCTAGGAAACAGGCCGGTAACCCAGGCAACGAGCAGTAAACAATAGAATTAATAATCCCTTCATTCTTCAGAACGGGGAGGATTTTTAATAAGAGTAAATTGCAAAAGTTTCTTATTTTAACAAGCACTCAGCGACTGTAACCATGGTGAACATTGGAAACCCCCTTTACACCATCTGGTGGTCTCCCCAGACACAGTGGACTCGGTAGTGTCGCCTTGTCTGTCACAGGTCTAGTGCTGCCCTCCAGCGTCCACTAGAAGAATGTCCTCCTGCAAGGGCCGAGGATTCCAGGTAGAGGCTGGAATGGAAAGCGCTGAACTAAACCGTGACGTCAGGGCTCACGTGACAATACGTTTAACCACAAAACTGCCGGCGATAACATTCGGCTAAGTGACCACGCGTACACGTTGCGGCTGCTCCCATTCGCCGAGCTTACACTGAAGCTCCACCTCCCAAGGGGCGGGGCTTATGCGTATCACATTGGAAATAGTTGATGCGCGAGGCGACGGCTAGGGCCCATGTGACGTGGGGTAGCCAATTAGTGATCGGCAAACGGTGACCCGCAGCGGACTGAGGAGGAAGTTGTTGCAGGACGAGTCCCGGAGAACCGGAGTCATGACCCGTGAGTATTGGCGACTGTGGGGCCGGTCACGTGTGTGCCTCTGCCCTGAATGTGCAGCCGGAGGATGACTGTGGTAGGAGAGCGGAAAGCACGGAGTCTGCGGCCTGTGTGCCACGTCAACAAGGCCTGGCGCCCGGGAGTTAGCGGGTCTGCACCGTTAGCGGCCCCGGTAGTGATCCCTCCGCTCCGCCCACAGGCCGGACTACCGAGCGGCCATGTGCCGCACTGTACATATACAGGCTCCCGTGGCTCAGTGGGTACGTGCCTTGCCTTACAGTTCTGCCATCAGGTGTTTAAAGAGATTTTCCATCCCAGGTTTAAGAACCAATACCCCCCACCCGTTACCGATCCCCCTTCTGCCCCTGTCTCCTCAGTACTGGGATTGGGATCAGTAAATAAGGCTATGTGCACACGGAGTTTTTTGGGTGTCCGGATTTTGTAGAGAAAACCGCAGGTAAATCCCTGCGGTTTTCCACCTCATAATATGCGTTTCTGCACAAAAGAATTGACATGCTGCGGATTGTAAACCGCAGCAAAACCGCGCAGAAAAATCCGCAGCATGTGCACAGCTTTTTATTATTTCCATAGGACATAAAGGTACTGTACAACGCAGCAGAATCCGCACCGTGTGCACATAACCTTAGGGTTTTGTTTTTTAGTTTGTGGATAAACTTCACTTTTTGTGTAAGTAATAACGAGTCACTGTAAACATTTGATGTAAAACACGAAATGTAACATATTGTTAGTTTTTCCCTTATACACTGCTGCCATGTAAGTGGCCACGCAGGCCATCAGCTGCGCAGACCACTTGTCATGTGCTGCTCCTGTCTGTGGGGGGAGCCAGCACTGGGCTGCAGTGTCTCCTAGGGTACGTGCCCACGGGTTTGACGCTGTGTATTTATGCAGCATGACCCCCGCAGAGGCCAGATGTTACAGCACAGTGGATGGGATTTCTAGAAGTCCCACTGACATGTGGCGTGTCTTTCAGGACCGCAGTATGTCAATTTCTGCTGTGCAGAGGCTAGTCTCTGCAAGAGAAACTTACACCAATAGAATGTATTGGATGCGGGAAATGCGCACTTTTCAGTGAACACATGCGGATTCATCTGTATTCAGTAGAAGGCAGCGCTTTGGACGGAGCGAACATACACTGTGTCCAAAGCGCTGCTAGGTCTGGATCGTGGGAATATACCCTTGTAATCGCTGAAAACAGTTCCGGGTGTCGGGGCAGCAGGCGTGAAGACAGGTCACCCAGGCTTCCACCTGTTCTCACAGCCCTGATGTGGGGTCAAACCTGTTTACAGTGATCAGATCCATCATGGCTGCTCTGCACATTAACCCCTTAGTGACAGCCAATTTGGTACTTATATGACCAAGCCAATTTTTACAATTCTGACCACTGTCACTTTATGAAGTTATAGCTCTGGAACACTTTAACGGATCCCGCTGATTCTGAGTGTTTTTTCCTGCCATATTGTACTTCATGTTAGTGGTAAAAAAAATTTCGATATACTGGGGTCACCCAGACAATTGTGTTTTCCATGAAAACTCATACTTTTATTAATCAGATGAGTTGCCAAATGAATTTAAAATCTAGTCCAGACATTGACAAGGTTAGAAAAAAAGTTGTTTTTTTTTTTGTTGTTTTTTTTTTAAATAGTTTTCTCCTTTTATCTTTGCTTTCGTCAAAGAATGACATTGCAGACCTTTGGCATTCTAGCACTTAATTTGCTGAGGTAATCTGGAGAAATTTCACCCCATGTTTCCAGAAGCCCCTCTCACAAGTTGGTTTGGCTTGATGGGCACTTTTTGCACACCATACAGTCAAGCTGCTCCCACAACAGCTCAATGGGGTTGAGATCTGGTGACTGCGCTGGCCACTCCATTACAGATAGAATACCAGCTGCCTGCTTCTTCCCTAAATAGTTTCTGCATAATTTGGAGGTGTGCTCTCATTGTCCTGTTGTAGGATGAAATTGTCTCCAATCAAGCGCTGTCCACAGGGTATGGCATGGCGTTGTATAATGGAGTGATAGCCTTCCTTATTCAAAATCCCTTTTACCTTGGACAAAGCAACCCCAGACCATCCCATTACCTCCACCATGCTTGACCGATGGCGTCAGGCACTCTTTCAGCATCTTTTCAGTTGTTCTGCGTCTCACAATTGTTCTTCTTTGTGATCCAAACACCTCAAACTTGGATTCATCTGTCCATAACACTTTTTACCAATCTTCCTCTGTCCAATGTCTGTGTTCTTTTGCCCATATTAATCTTTTCCTTTTATTAGCCAGTCTCAGATATGGCTTTTTCTTTGCCGCTCTGCCCTGAAGGCCAGCATCCCAGAGTCGCCTCTTCACTGTACACATTGACACTGGCGTTTTTCATGTACTATTTAATGTAGCTGCCAGTTGAGGACCTGTGAGGCTTCGATTTCTCAAACAGCAGACTCTAAGGCTAGTTTCACATTTGCGTTTAAGGCCGCAGCAGCGGCCTGCGCACAGCCACCGCTAAGCCCCGCCCCCTGCAGTGCTTCTGCCAGTAGCTCCGCCTACGGGCGCATGACGCTGCATGCGTCATGCGTCCCCTATCTTTAGCACTGGGGACGCAGGCCGTGCGCAGGTATGCGTTTGGCGGCACATGCGTCCTTTTGACGCTGCTCCGACCAGAGCCAAACGCAACCTATTGCAATTTGGTGTGCTCGGTGCAGTGTCAAAAGGACGCATGCGCCAACAAACGCATTCCTGCGCACGGCCTGCGTCCCCAGTGCTAAAGATAGGGGACGCGTCATGCGCCCGTAGGCGGAGCTACTAGTGGAGGCATGGCAGGGGGCGGGGCTTAGCAGCGGCCGTGCGCAGGCCGCCACGGCGGCCTTAAACGCAAATGTGAAACTAGCTTAATGTACTTGTCTTGTTGCTCAGTTGTGCAGCAGGGCCTCCCACTTCTCTTTCTACTCTGGTTAGAGCCTGTTTGTGCTCTCCTCTGAAGGGAGTAGTACATACCGTTGTAGGAAATCTTCAGTTTCTTGGCAATTTCTCGCATGGAATAGCCTTCATTTCTAATAACAAGAATAGACTGTCGAGTTTCACATGAAAGTTCTTTTTTTCTGGCCATTTTAAGAGTTTAATGGAACTAACAAATGTAATGCTCCAGATTCTCAACTAGCTCAAAGGAAGGTCAGGTTTATACATTCGCTAATCAGCCAAACTGTTTTAAGCTGTGCTAACATACTTGCACAAGCGTTTTCTAACCATCCATTAGCCTTCTTACACAGTTAGCAAACACAAAGTACCATAAGAACACTGGAGTGATGATTGTTGGAAATGGGCCTCTATACAGTCATGGCCAAAAGTTTTGAGAATGACACAAATATTAATTTTTACAAAGTCTACTGCTTCATTTTTTCTAATGGCAATTTGCATATACTCCAGAATGTTATAAAGAGTGATCAGCTTAACAGCAATTACTTGCAAAGTCAATATTTGCCTAGAAAATGAACTTTATACCCCAAAACACATTTCAACATCATTGCAGCCCTGCCTTAAAAGGACCAGCTAACATCGTTTCAGTGATTGCTCCATTAACACAGGTGTGGGTGTTGGTGAGGACAGGGCTGGAGATCAATCTGTCATGATCAAGTAAGAATGACACCACTGGACACTTTAAAAGGAGGCTGGTGCTTGGCATCATTGTTTCTCTTCTGTTAACCATGGTTATCTCTAAAGAAACACGTGCAGTCATCATTGCACTGCACAAAAATGGCCTAACAGGGAAGAGTATCGCAGCTAGAAAGATTGCACCTCAGTCAACAATCTATCGTATCATCAAGAACTTCAAGGAGAGAGGTTCCCTTGTTGCCAAAAAGGCTCCAGGGCGCCCAAGAAAGACCAGCAAGCGCCAGAACCGTCTCTTAAAAGTGTTTCAGCGGCGGGATCGGGCTACCAGCAGTGCAGAGCTTGCTCAAGAATGGCAGCAGGCAGGTGTGAGTGCATCTGCACGCACTGTGAGGCGGAGACTCTTGGAGCAAGGCCTGGTCTCAAGGAGGGCAGCAAAGAAGCCACTTCTCTCCAGAAAAAACATCATGGACAGACTGATATTCTGCAAGAGGTACAGGGAGTGGACTGCTGAGGACTGGGGTAAAGTCATTTTCTCTGATGAATCCCCTTTTCGATTGTTTGGGACATCTGGAAAACGGCTTATTCGGAGAAGACCAGGTGAGCGCTACCACCAGTCTTCTCATGCCAACTGTCAAGCATCCTGAAACCATTCATGTGTGGGGTTGCTGCTCAGCCAAGGGAATGGGCTCTCTCTCAGTCTTGCCTAAAAACACAGCCATGAATAAAGAATGGTACCAGAATGTCCTCCAAGAGCAACTTCTCCCAACCGTCCAAGAGCAGTTTGGCGATCAACAATGCCTTTTTCAACACGATGGAGCACCTTGCCATAAAGCAAAGGTGATAACTAAATGGCTCAGGGAACAAAACATAGAGATTTTGGGACCATGGCCTAGAAACTCCCCAGATCTTAATTCCATTGAGAACTTGTGGTCAATCATCAAGAGACGGGTGGACAAAAAAAACCCTTCAAATTCAGACAAAATAAAAGCATTGATTTTGCAAGAATGGACTGCTATCAGTCAGGATTTGATCCAGAAGTTGATTGAGAGCATGCCAGGGAGAATTGCTGAGGTCCTGAAGAAGAAGGGTCAACACTGCAAATATTGACTTGCTGCATTAACTCATTCTGTCAATATAACCTTTTGTTACTCATAATATGATTGCAATTATATTTCTGTATGTGATAAAAAAATCTGACAAACACATAAAGCCAGAGGGCAGCAGATCATGTGAAAATATAATATTTGTGTCATTCTCAAAACTTTTGGCCATGACTGTACACCTATGAAGATATTGCATTACAAATCAGACGTTTGCAGCTAGAATAGTCATTTACCACATTAACAATGTATAGAGTGTATTTCTGAATCATTTAATGTTAGCTTCACTGGAAAAAACTGTGCTTTTCTATAAAAAATAAGGAAATTTCTAAGTGACCCTAAACTCTTACACGGTAGTGTAACTTGCGTTTATTTATGAAAAAAGTGGAAATTTGGCAATTTTAAAAATTTGCAATTTTTTTTTATTTTTTTGTACCCTTAAATCAGAGAATGGTGTCACACAAAATAGTTAATAAATAACATTTCCCACATGTCAACTTTACATCAGCACAGTTTTGGAAACTTTTTTTTTTTTTTGGTTAGGATGTTATAAGGGTTACAAGTTGACCAGCGATTCCTCATTTTTTCCAACAAAACTTACAAAACCATTTTTTTTAGGGACCAAATCACATTTGACGTGAGTTTGGGGGATGAATATAACAGAAAATACCCAAAAGTGACACCATTCTAAAAACTGCACCCCTCAAGGTGCGCAAAACCACATTCAAGAAGTTTATTAACTCTTCAGGTGCTTCACGAGAACTAAAGTAATGTGGAATGAAAAAAGGAACATTACTAGTGATAGGCGGCAAGTAGCATCTTTGCTCAGGTGAGCTCCGAGTATTTTGGCGTGCTCGGAGGTTTAGTTTTCGTCGTCTCAGCTTCATGTTTTGCGACTTGTTCACAGGCTGAATACATGTGGGAATTCCCTAACAGGCGTTCCACACATGTATTCAAGCTGTCTAGCAGTCGAAAATCATGCAGCTGAGCAGGGCTGTGGAGTCGGTAAGCCACAGTTGCGACTCCGACTCCTTCATAAATGGCCAATTCATAACAACAAATTTACTGTTGTAAAATATTAAACATCGTGCTTATTCAGTTTCTCACCATCATATAAGTAATCAGACCACTTAGAGCAAAAACTACATTTATTAGAATACAATTAGAATATAGCAAATAACTTTTATAAACTTTTCTAAACTGTAAGTAAATCAATATGCAATAAACACTTATATGCAGTTAATAAGAAGAAATCTATAAATTTGTCCTCAGAAAGTATTGCCTCTGTCAGATCCTCCTTCATGGATGCCCTCAAATCTGATCTAATTATTTTGAGAGCAGAGAACAACCTCTCTACACTAACTTGTGTTGGTGGCAAAGCAGTAACCACTCGGGCAACATCTCTGACAATGTCAGGATACAGAGGAATCGCTTGTTGCACTGTTATTTTTGATGAACGGTCAAATTTCTCAATTTCTTTTAGTGCACATGAAAAATTCTGCTGAAATGTACTGGCTGTGTTCCTTGATGGGGATGACTCTTCTTCTATGCGGGAACGCTTTGCACGGTCCTTGTGATCCAAATATTTTTCGAAATTAAATTCTTCATCAGTTGATGATGATGGTGAAGATGTGGCAGGACGACCAAATTCTTCTTGTTCCTCCTGACTGTTCTGCAACCCTTTCATCCTTACTGCTATTTTAAACAGAGCTTCTTTTCCTTTACTTAGCTGTTGATCATCTAGAAGAATCCGATGCATTGGGTCTACTAAACAGCTGCCAAAAGAATGTTATTTTGTAATAGTAGCTCCTCTCTCCGTTTCATTGATGTAGCAATGCCACTTGCAATTAACCCTCCTCTTTGGGACAGGCGAAACATCAGGTTCTTCCACTCCTTTAAGAAAATACCTGGAGTTAAGTCCTCTGCTTGTAATTTTTTAGTCACTGTAAATGGGTGCTCTAGCAATTTTTCCAGCTCAGTCACCTGATTCCACTGACTTTCATTTAGCGTCAGTTGAGGGTTAGCCATGTCTACAAGAAAGGTTTTCAGTTCAACCAAGCGCTGAATCATTAAGTAAGTACTGCCCCATCGTGTGGCTTGATCAATAATTGCCCCTTTTCCAGCACGTCTCTTCAAAATTGAGTCAACTTTAGGGGTTCTGGCAACAGTAGCCAATTTTCTCACCTTGCCAATCAGTGCAGCAGCATGTCCTTCTTGCAGACTGTCTCTTATAGCCAGCTGTAGCGTATGCACAACACAGCGCATGTGATGAATGAAAGAACATATTGACACAGTTTCAACAAGATCATCTAAACTATCATGTTGCTGTTCATCTGAAGCAACTTCAGTTTGCTCCTCAGTTACAATACTGTGTTCCTCTATTTCAAACATTTCTGTGTCTGTGGGCCCAGAATGTTCTTCTAGCTGCTGGTCACCATCATTACTCTCATTCATTAGCTTAATAGTACTTATCATATTTGAAGCATTGTCAGTTACGACAGAAAGAACTTGCTCTTTTTTAAGTTCATAGTCTTGCAGAACCTTTTCCACCAAGACCTGGAGAAACTCACTGGTGTGATGAGCTTTGGTGTCTTTTACTGCCAATGTCTTGGTAACTATTTCATTTTTGTCACAAACAAATCGGACATTGATAGCAAAATAGTTCACTCTGTGACGTGTGCAGGCATCCATTTTAAGAAGCAGAAAGTGTCCCTTGAGAGTTTTTTTAAGTTCTTCCTTTTGTTTAAAAGCTTCTTCTATTACTAATTTTCTAATACTCACTCTCTCTCTCTCCAGAGAAACACCAAGCTTGCGGGCCATTTCCCCATTCAGACACATAAAAGCTGGTCGTGAAAATAATGAAATAGGCACACTATCCTTTACAACAAGCTCTATGATCTGTTTTTTAAATGTATCTACTGTCATTGTCAGTGACAAAGTTACTGTGACAAAATATCTTGCAACTGATGGCTGCAAAGTTCTCTGCTCCTTTGTTTGGCTGGAAGAGCTGGGCACTGGTTCATTGGTTTGGATGCAGTCTTTCTCATCCACTGCTTTCAGTACTTCAGGATGAAAGTGCTGTAAATGTCTCTTTAGATTAGTAGCTCTGGTAGGAGCATTTTTATCTTTGCCTGAATATGCACTCATCTTGGCTTCACAGCATTTGTTTTCGTCTGGATCATTTGTCATACACTGACAGACATAATGTTTTCTATCTTGAGTGATGGTGAAATGTTCAGCTGATTTAATGTGATGCTTCTTTGACATTGTCAGGTTTTTAATTCTGCATTCACAATCCAAATGACTATTGTTTTTCCTAAAAACAATTGTACAAAATTATTGCCAGGTCGTACAACTGATATAGTGGTCAGTAATACTGTTATTATTCCTCATGTACTCACAGTTAACTGATGCAAAGTTTGTTGAAAGGATAATACTTCTTACAGTCTTCCTCTTCTGAGTAGCAGGCAGTTGTGAGATGCTTGGAAGACACACACCTAGTATGATCTAGTCTAGAGGAGGAGCTTTACTACTAAGAATTTGCAACACATTTTCACTTTCAGTTTCATACATTATAAGTAGGGGGGTTGGGGCAGCATGAGGTTAACCAAGTATAAGATTAGATAAGGGCAGTGGAGAACAGTGACACACAAGAAGTAAGAAATGTCTCTATCTCCAGCAGAACTGCTTATCACTGTTGTTCATAGTTTGATAGAACATATATATTTGAGTAACATTTATAAATTCATATGAAAGTTCAATTATGAAATATTAATACATTTTTTTTTAAAGCTGGAGTCGGTACATTTCTACCAACTCCGACTCCAACCAAAACTAACTCTGACTCCGACTCCACGACTCCGACTCCACAGCCCTGCAGCTGAGGTGAAGAAAACTAAATCTTCGAGCACGCCAAAATACTCGGAGCTCACCCGAGCATGCTCGGGGAGACCTGAGCAACGAGTATACTTGCTCATCACTAAACATTACTTTTCTCTTCGCCACGACAGCACCAACTGAGAGGGGATCCGCCCCTAGGAACAGGAAACCTACAGAGAGATAAATGGGACGGGCTCCCTCGGTTTGGTTTCCTGTTCCTAGAAGGAACCCACAGAGAAGAGGATTCCTGGCCTGGTAGCCGCCCGCGGCACTATATGAGCAACGGGGGCCCCAGAGCTGGAAGTAGCGACGGGAGATCCAGACCTGGGAATCCCCCCTCAGCTGGTAATGCGGGTGAGGCCATGGCGAAGGCTGCCTGGCTCACATAGGGGTGCAGTGCAGCAGCGCTAGAAGATTTCCTTTCCAGCACCGCATTACTGAGCGGGGCACTGCGTCGGGGAGAACCCCCCCCCCCCATGGAGAGGCGAGGCCAGGGAAGGAAAATGGATCCCTAAGCTCCCGCAGGACGCAGAGGTGCCTGGAGCGCTAAAGGGGAGAATGGACATACCAGATGGTGAGCAGCGGTATGCCCCTCCGGCAATGCAGGGGTAGCGTCGGGTGACGCGCGGCGTCCAGAGGAGGTGAGGAGGCTGGCGCCAGCATGCAGAGACCAGGTGGCCCGGAAGTGAAGGAGGAACTTCCGGGGCAGGGGGGAAAACATTGTGGTATCGCCGGGCGCAACCGCGCATGCACAGTGGAGAAAAAAAAAATGAAATGAGGAAACCGGAAAGCTGCATAAAAGCACCGGCCAGAGGCATACCAGTGCGTAGCCATGTTGTCGACAAACTACCCAGTTTCGTTCCAGGAGGTGCAGCCAGGGAAATCCCCACAGGGCAGCACGAGGAAAAGTGGCAGCACAGGATGGACTGAGAATACCCGAAGAAGCAGCAGCTCCAGGAGGGGTACTGGCGAACGCTCAAGGCAGAGCGAACCCTCGGAGAAGAAGCGGAGAAAGTCATCTCGCGCCTCACCTCAGCCTGAGTCTTGAACCCTGCAGCCGGTATTAAGCTGACGAACTTCACGGGTGAGTGTTGAGTCAAGCTCCTAGCTGATGGCGTCCTGTCTTTGTTTATGTACCCTTAGGCCAAAAGAACGGAGAAAAATAAAAACAGGGAATGTGCGTTATGCTCCCAGCCCCTCCCAGATGGTCACCCTAAGAGGTTGTGTCAAACCTGTATTCAACAGACCGTGCGAGAGGAATCCCCAGGTGAGAAAGAGGATATCCGGGCAATAATCAGGGAAGAGTTGCGGGCCCTAGGAGGTCGCAGTACTCAGAGTTCAGACCCCCGTTGGGGGGATAGCCTCACCAGCCTCTAGATCACCTTCGGAAGTTGGGGATTGGGACTCAGATCTCAGGAGTACCTAACCTCAGACGAGGAGGAGCAGGCTTGCTTTCCCACGGACAGTGTGAATAATTTAGTTAAGTGCGTACGGAATACCATGGGGCTATCCGGTGTTAAGGAGCCCAAGACCCCGCAGGAGATAATGTTTGCGGGTATCTCCCAAAAGAAAGTCAAAGCCTTCCTAGTAGTACCAGCAATAAAGGAACTGGTAAAAAGGGAGTGGGAGAAGTAGGGGCAGAGAACCTTCATCCCCTTAGCTTCCAAACGGAAATACCCTTTCGATGACGAGTTGGCGTCTTGGTCAAGAGCCCCTAAGGTAGATGCGGCAGTGGCCTCCACCTCCCGTCGATCTTCCCTGCCTGTAGAGGATACAGGGACATTATCGGACCCATTGGACCGTAAGGCAGATATTTTCCTCAAACGGTCTTGGGAGACATGTGCAGGGGCCTTCAAACCGGCTATAGCAGCCATCTGCACGGCAAGGTCCATGGTAATATGGCTAGAGGAGAAGATAAAAAGCGGAGCATCCAGAGATAGAGGCCTGGAGCCTATTCCCCTCATCAAGGACGCAGCCGCCTTTTTATCAGACGCCTCAGCTGACTCCCTCCGTCTAGGGTTAACCAACGCAGCCCGGCGGGCCTTGTGGTTAAAGGGGTGGAGAAGTGATGTACAGACAAAGACTAAACTATGCATTATGCCTTGTCAGGGTAAGTACCTGTTTGGCGCACAGTTGGCGAGATCCTGACAAAAGCAGGAGAAAGAAAAAAGGATTCCCTAACCCATGTATTCCCTTCAACAGGAGAGCCTTCAGGAAGCCTCCATATGGTAAAAAGGATTTCAGATCCCAAGACTGGTGGGGCAATAAAGATCCCAAGCAGAGAGGCAACTTATTTGGGAAGCGCCCCTTTAGGTTGGGGGACAGGTTCCGGTAACGATAAATCACCGGTAGGTGGCAGGCTACTAAAATACAGCCACCAATGAGGAAAAATAACGTCCAACTCCTGGGCAATTAATATTGTATCATCAGGCCTAAGGCTAGAGTTTGTTCGGTATCCACCGAACTCCTTTCTATTGACTTCCTTGAAGTCCCCAACGCAGCAGAAGGCGTTAGAAAAGGAGATAATGACACTCTTGTCTAAACAGGTACTGATAGAGGTGCCAAAAGATGAATGGGATTTTATTCTCCCCTATTTTTTTGTTCTTAAGCCGGATGGTTCCTTTAGAACAATAATTAATTTAAAAAAAGCTCAATACCTTCCTGAGGCTACGGTCCTTTAAAATGGAATCAATACGATCAACACTAAAACTCTTGTTTCTTAGGTGCTAAATGGCAGTTTTGGACCTAAAAGACGCCTATTACCATCTCCCTATATGCAGAGAGCACCAAAAATACATACGAGTGGCAGTCTCGTTAGCGGATCGGATACAGCATTTCCAGTTCACGGCAATGCCGTTCGGATTATCCATGGCACCCCGTGTTTTTACCAAGCTAATGCAAGAGGTGATGTCATATTTAAGACTAAAGGACACCTTAATAATTCCATACTTGGATGACCTGCTCATAGTAGGAAATTCGGTTTCAAAATGCGAGAGTAGGATTGCTGATAGTATCTCATCCCTACAGAGACTAGGCTGGCTGATCAACTGGGAAAAATCCAGACTGGAACCAGTAACCTGTCAGACGTTCCTGGGCCTCCAAATAGACTCTGTAAGTCAAAAATGCTTTCTACCAGAATCTAAAACACGGGCTATAATTAACAAGGTACGGAGGGCAGGTAATGAAAACATGATGTCGTTATTGGGGTCCCTAGTATCATGCATTCCGGCGGTACAGTGGGCCCAATTCCACTCCAGGAAATTGCAGTGTAACGTACTGCGAGAAGCAAATAGGCTGCAGGGCCGGTTGGAGGGGAGAATATCCCTATCACCAGAAGTAATCAGCTCCTTGGAGTGGTGGTTGAACCCAAACAATCTAACTGGAGGAGTTCCATGGTGGATTGTCCCCTCCAGAATAATCACCACAGATGCTAGCCCCGTGGGGTGGGGGGGCCCATCTAGAAAGAGATATGATGCAGGGTCAATGGTCCAAACTCGAAGTGGGGAACTCGTCCAATATGAAGGAACTAACAGCTATATATCACGCTAGATCTAAGTTTTCTCCCGCAGCTAAGAGGCACCCACACGAGAGTCCAGACAGACAATACCACCGCAGTGGCATACATAAACTGGCAAGGAGGTACGCGCTTTTGTCTGCTCATGTCTATCGCGGAAAAAATTCTACAAATGGCTGAATCACATCTCCGTTCCTTGTCCGCTATGCACATCAGAGTAGTGGACAACTCCAGGGCGAACTATCTCAGCCACCAGACTTTACACCAGGGAGAGTGGGTCCTCAGCCGGCACATCTTCGAGATGATAGCGGCCAGATGGGGCAGACCAGTCATAGATCTGTTCGCGACAAGAGCCAACAGACGTGTAGAGAGGTTCGCTTCGCTATACAGAGCAGACAGTCCAGACGTGCTCGATGCCCTCCAAACACCCCGGACATTCCGGCAGGCATATGCCTTCCCTCCAATGGTGCTGTTACCAACAGTGGTCAGGAAAATACGGGAGGAAGGGGTGAGGGTCATCTTGATAGCCCTGTTTTGGCCCAAGAGGCCGTGGTTTTCATGGTTGAGAGTGATGTCGATTGACGACCCATGGATCCTTCCTCTACACCAGGACCTTCTGTCACAGGTACCCTGTCATCATCCCCGGGTCAGATCCCTGCACCTAGTGGCATGGAATTTGAAAGGGGGTTACTGAAGTTGAGAGGATTATCAAATAATCTTAACACTCTACTTCAGAGTAGAAAAGAATCCACAACAAAGATTTGTGAAAATATGTAAAACATTTTTAGCTTTTCACACTGCAAAATTTTCCAGCGAGGTACCCATTAGAGCTATTCTACAATTGCTGCAGAAGGGACGAGAGTTGAAACTCTCAGTGAACACCCTAAAGGTCCATGTATCGGCTCTAGGAACCTTATATAACCACAGTATGGCAGGAAATAAATGGGTGGCCAGATTTATTTCAGCCTGTCAACGAGCAAGGCCAGTCCACATCCCTCAGCTACCAACGTGGAACCTTGGCTTGGTCTTGGACACCTTCACTCAGGCTCCATTTGATCCCATACACTCGGCGTCAATAAAATGTCTTTCATTGAAGACGGCCCTACTAGTAGCCCTAGTCTTGGCAAGAAGAGTAGGTGATCTCCAAGCCTTGTCAGTAGACCCCCCCCATTCCTGTTAGTAAGCCAGGACAAGCTAGTGTTAAAGACAGACCCGTCTTATCTTCCCAAGCGCATTTCCGCCTTTCATAGATCCCGGGAGGTGTGCCTTCCCTAGTTCTATGAGAACCCGGTAACGCCAGAGGAGGTTAGATTCCATACGTTAGATGTGAAGAGAGCAGTTCTAGCCTACCTAGATAGAACCAGTCCCTGGAGGCAGAGCAGGGCTCTTTTTATCTCCTTCCAGGGTAACAAGAAGGGGTCTAAAGTTACCAGAGGCACGCTGTCCCGGTGGATCAGAGATGCGATCACGATGGCATATTCAGCGAAAGGAGAAGACCCTCCACAGGGTATAAGGGCGCACTCTACTCGAGCCATATCATCCTCCTGGGCAGAAAGAGCGAACGTCCCAAGTGAGCTAATATGTAAGGCTGCAACTTAGTCGTCTCCATCTACGTTTTATAGCCACTATAGACTAGATCTATCCTCCTCCGATGACTTAGTTTTTGGTAGATCGGTCCTTAGCACGGTGTGCCCTCCCAGGTGATTATCTCTGAAAATCTCTCGGTGCTGTCGTGGCGAAGAGAAAAAAAAACTGATTACTTACCGGTAATACTCTTTTGTAGAGTCCACAACAGCACCCGTTCACTTCCCGCCCTTAAATTAAAAAAAGTACACGTGGTTCTCCTTGGTGGTGGAAAACAAGACTTAAGAATTAGTATATAAATATACAAAAAAAAAATATATATATATATATATATATATATATATATATATATATATATATATATATATATATATATATATATATATATATATATATATAATGTATGTATAGATGTAAATTGTTGATCTAGCAAAATTGACTAAAACATGGCGGCTCCTCCTTGTTCTCTGTAATCCAAACTGAGGGAGCCCGCCCCATTTATCTCTGAAGGTTTCCTGTTCCTAGGGGCGGATCCGCTCTCAGTGGGTGCTGTCGTGGACTCTACAAAAGAGTATAACCAATAAGTAATCTGTTTTTTTTTTTTTTTTTTTGTTTTTTTTTTACAAAAAATTTACTTTGGATCCAGTTTTTTTTTTTTTCATTTTCGCAAGGGTATCGGGAGAAAATGAACCACAAAATTTGTTGTGCAATTTCTCCTGAGTACGCAAATACCCCATATGTGGGAGAAAGCCACTGTTTGGGCTTGTGGCAGGGCTCAGAAGGGAGGGGAGCACCATTTGACTTTTTGAATGCAAAATTGTCTGAAATCAATGGTGGGCGCCATGTCGTGTTTGGAGATCTCCCCCCCCCCCCCCCCCCCCCCCCGATGTACCTAAACAGTGGGAGCCCCCCAACACTAACCCTAGCCCCAACGTGGAAATAAATACATTTTTTTTATTTTATTCATTTTGCCTAACTAAGGGGATGATAAAGGGGGGTTTGATTTTACTTTTTTTTTTTTTTTTTTTGATCACTGTGATGGGGTCTATCACAGTGATCAAAGTGAACCAATAGGAAAAATTTCCTATTGTTGCCGGGTGCCGGCCGGAAGATCGCGGCGGCCGCCGCATGCACCAGCCATTTTCTTCTTGGAAGAAGATGCCGGGGGGATGCAGGAGGGTCCAGGGACACCAGAGGAGCTCGGGGGTCCCCATTTCTCTCTCCTCTGATGTGCTAGATCACATCAGAGGAGAGAGAAAATAAATGGGAAATCTGGATTTTTTTTTTTTTTTTTTTTTCCCTGCTGTCGCCATTATTCAGTGTTGATCGCCACATTGGCGCCCAAATCATGTCCTCCGGGGTCTCAGCTACCCCTGGTAGCCAAGACTCCCGAGAATTTCCGATGCTGGGGGGTGCTAAACACTTATTTCTCAACGCCATTAAAAAGCGGTGCTGAAGGGATAAGTACCCTCAACTGCCACCGTTAAAAGGCGTATCGGCGGCCGTTAAAGGGTTAAACACTGTCTGATCTCTAGTAAGTCAGTGTAACTGCTGCCTGCACGGGACTCCACAGAGGAGATTACTTTGTCACCAGCTACTGCGCTATGCACGTTTAATTTCAATGTACGGAGCGCAGTTGTCAGCGACAGTCATCTCCTACTCATGCGCTTTACTAAGGCAGCAAGCAGTTATGCCGACCTAGCACAGCTCAGTCGCTCTTCAAGGCGCACTGCTCTCTACGGTAAATATAAAGACTAAGAAATATAGAATTCAAATGAAAACAGTAGGTCCAGAGATTAGAGGAAAGAATGGCTGTAGGTGATTGCATGTCTCTCAGGAAAAATAAGCCTCTCTGGAGACTCACTTTCTGCTTATGGTTGTTCAGCATCATGCAGCGAAAGAAGTACTCACCCCTAGTATACAATCTCTAATGCCCTCTTGGGCTTATCCTAAGTTATAACTTAAAATTTACAATCACATATCTCAACAATGGAGAGGAAAAATTGAAAAACAGAACTCCGTTTTATTCAGCTCCTCAGACACTACTCCATGATGTCGGTCAGTTTAACATGCTCAAGCTGGTGAAAGTTCCTGTTTAAAGGGGTGGTCCTAAACTAACATTGACTTTAATCTTAGACTGTTACATTTAATAGCTTTTCAAATATACTTGAATTGAAAAGTTCCTATTGTTCTCTCTCTACTCTAACTACTTTATTTTTTTACCTGCTTCTTGTTTGATGATACTCAGACGAGACATCATCAGGGGGCAGAGGCTGTGATTACTGTGTCAGCCCCTGTCCCCACACTGAAGCGTCATGAGTGACATCCGTTTCAGGGACTGGGCTAGTCCCTTTTCTATTGGGCATGCACCGGTTGTTAATTTCGACGTATGCAATATTGCTTTCATTTCGCCATTTTTTTCTCTTTACAGTGCACACTGACAGTTCACTCTCTTTCTGGGTTGTCATTTCTCATCAGAGTCGGCGAGGAAGCGCATTGTCACTGTGCATTGAAAGTAATGACGAGAGCTCGTATTGACCATACGTCGGAAGTGACAACCGATGCATGCTCAGTGGAGCAGAGACTAGCCCAGCCCGTGAAATGGAGGCCACTGATGGCTCTTCGTTTCAGGGTGGGGACAGAGGCTACAACAGTGACCACAACCTCTGCTCCCTGATATCTCATTTGAGTATCCCAGCATGCACTGGGGATTCTCAAATGAAACGTCATCCAAACGGGATGTAGATAAAAATAATAAAGCAGTTAGAGAGAATGATAGGGACTTTTTAGTTAACGTTTATTAGAAAAGCTATTAATCCCTTTGTTTTCCCCCTTGTATAAATTCTTTTTAATTATTAATCAGAAAATGTTAAAAACAGTTCGGGAAGAATAAGGGAAGGGGATCCTCACAAAATTGCAGTCAGAGGGGGCAAACGATATTGTAAAACAGCCATCGCATACAGTTAAGTTACACTGGTGTTCAAGTCGCCGTGGCTGTCGAACAGCCACAACACACATGCAGCCACGGCGACTCGAACATGGCTTTTGAGCGCGCGCCGAAGATACTCTGTTCGAGTCGCCGTGGCTGCATGTGTTGTGGCTGTTCGACATCCACAACACATGCAAGGATTGCCTGTGTGTTAAGTAATCCCTGCATGTGTTGGGGCTGTTCGACAGCTGTGAGACATGCAGCTGCCGGGGCTCGAATGTAGGGTATCTTCGGCGTGATCAAATACTATCGCTCATCACTAATGGGCACTAAATTAGCAATTCTGCTCTGTACAGATAGTTGCATGCAGTAATAAAAGCTTTGACTTTTTTTTTTTTTTTCTACAAAGAGCTCTGACATTTGTATTTTATCACAAATGTCAAATGAAAGTTTTTCACTGATCCATCGTGTGATGTAATACATTTAATTTTGCAGGTGGAAACCAGCGTGAACTTGCCCGAGCAAAAAATATGAAAAAAAATCAAGACAAGGGAAAAAAGCAAGATGACGGCTTATCTGCTGCTGCACGAAAGCAGAGGTATTGTGAATGGGTTGCATTTGTGTCTTCTGTGAATTCTTTAGGATTGTAGTACTGCAGATGTCTCTAGGTAAACCTTTGGTGCTGAATCACTTCCTACCTCCTCTGGTTTAGAATTTGTGTAACGCGTTTATCATGATTATTTCCTCAAAGGGTCGTTGTCATCACGGACACTGGTTACATATCCTCAGGATATGCTATAAATGCTATCGTAGAATTTTGGATAACTAGAGGAGGAAAACCTGTGAAGACTCGGCATTCAAGGTTGGATTTCGGAAAGGCAGATTTTAAGGGACTCAGCGGATAGGAGGGATCCATTGGCTGGATGTCCATGAAGGATGGGAAACTTTGAAAAATGAGATTCTCTAAGCATAATTAACAGTCCCTAACGAGGGAAGAGTAGGAAGCATTTAAAGAAACCAGGATGAAAGGACAAAGAACACGCTAAAAAGGAAAAAATGGTTATAAAATGGAAAGAGGGGCATATCTAAAGAAGAATATAATGCTGTCTGCAGAACCTGCAGGGGACAAATCAGATTAGCTAAAGCTGATAATGAATTAAGGCTTGTAAAAATGTCAAAATCAATAAGATTTGGGGGGTATGTCAAAAGATAAAAAAGTCAAAGATTCTATAGGAGTTTTACCGGATGAAAATGGTAAAGTGTTAAAAAATGATGTTGAGAAGACCAAACATTTAAATTTCTATTTTGCATTTGTTTTCTCAGAAAGTAAATGTAACATCAACTAATCTTCACTGTACTATTGAAGGAATACAAGAATCAACGCTATCTATAAACAGAGAAATGGAACACTTGGCTAACATAAATGAATTCAAGTCTCCAGGTCCTGATGAATTATATCCTAGTGTACTAAAGGAGATCTATAACAGAACGCGGAGTTTGAAGCCCAAATCGGTAGTTTAAATAATACACCACTCTCCACAATAGTATGTGAAAGCTACATATTGTATTAACAATATATCAAAAATACATTAGAATGAGTTTATATGGTAGAGATTAATACAAGGTCAACCAGAGTACAGATACAGGAAAGGTAGCAGGTAAATAGATAAGTTGCTAAGTAGGCATAAAAAGTCTACAGTGGGGCAAAAAAGTATTTAGTCAGTCAGCAATAGTGCAAGTTCCACCACTTAAAAAGATGAGAGGCGTCTGTAATTTACATCATAGGTAGACCTCAACTATGGGAGACAAACTGAGAAAAAAAAATCCAGAAAATCACATTGTCTGTTTTTTTTTTTTTTTTTTCATTTTATTTGCATATTATGGTGGAAAATAAGTATTTGGTCAGAAACAAGCAATCAAGATTTCTGGCTCTCACAGACCTGTAACTTTTTCTTTAAGAGTCTCCTCTTTCCTCCACTCATTACCTGTAGTAATGGCACCTGTTTAAACTTATCAGTATAAAAAGACACCTGTGCACACCCTCAAACAGTCTGACTCCAAACTCCACTATGGTGAAGACCAAAGAGCTGTCAAAGGACACCAGAAACAAAATTGTAGCCCTGCACCAGGCTGGGAAGACTGAATCTGCAATAGCCAACCAGCTTGGAGTGAAGAAATCAACTGTGGGAGCAATAATTAGAAAATGGAAGACATACAAGACCACTGATAATCTCCCTCGATCTGGTGCTCCACACAAAATCCCACTCTGTGGGGTCAGAATGATCACAAGAACGGTGAGCAAAAATCCCAGAACCACGCGGGGGGACCTAGTGAATGAACTGCAGAGAGCTGGGACCAATGTAACAAGGCCTACCATAAGTAACACACTACGCCACCATGGACTCAGATCCTGCAGTGCCAGACGTGTCCCACTGCTTAAGCCTGTACATGTCCGGGC
Source organism: Dendrobates tinctorius (assembly GCF_039654945.1). NCBI lineage: Eukaryota > Metazoa > Chordata > Amphibia > Anura > Dendrobatidae > Dendrobates > Dendrobates tinctorius. The sequence goes on from NW_027361690.1 coordinate 38,882,187, forward strand.
CCGTCTGAAGTTTGCTAGAGAGCATTTGGATGATCCAGAGGAGTTTTGGGAGAATGTCCTATGGTCTGATGAAACCAAACTGGAACTGTTTGGTAGAAACACAACTTGTCGTGTTTGGAGGAAAAAGAATACTGAGTTGCATCCATCAAACACCATACCTACTGTAAAGCATGGTGGTGGAAACATCATGCTTTGGGGCTGTTTCTCTGCAAAGGGGCCAGGACGACTGATCCGGGTACATGAAAGAATGAATGGGGCCATGTATCGTGAGATTTTGAGTGCAAACCTCCTTCCATCAGCAAGGGCATTGAATATGAAACGTGGCTGGGTCTTTCAACATGACAATGATCCAAAGCACACCGCCAGGGCAACGAAGGAGTGGCTTCGTAAGAAGCATTTCAAGGTCCTGGAGTGGCCTAGCCAGTCTCCAGATCTCAACCCTATAGAAAACCTTTGGAGGGAGTTGAAAGTCCGTGTTGCCAAGCGAAAAGCCAAAAACATCACTGCTCTAGAGGAGATCTGCATGGAGGAATGGGCCAACATACCAACAACAGTGTGTGGCAACCTTGTGAAGACTTACAGAAAACGTTTGACCTCTGTCATTGCCAACAAAGGATATATCACAAAGTATTGAGATGAAATTTTGTTTCTGACCAAATACTTATTTTCCACCATAATATGCAAATAAAATGAAAAAAAAAACAGACAATGTGATTTTCTGGATTTTTCTTTCTCAGTTTGTCTCCCATAGTTGAGGTCTACCTATGATGTAAATTACAGACGCCTCTCATCTTTTTAAGTGGTGGAACTTGCACTATTGCTGACTGACTAAATACTTTTTTGCCCCACTGTATATAGCACATGGGCAGTGAGCAAACAATCAATTGGACAGCGGTTTACATATAAGTATTGGGTCTGGACTAATCAATATAAAGGATTATAAATAGGTACATAGTCAAGGGTCCAAAGATCACATGAAGGTAAAAGCGATCACCAAAATGTACATAGAATGGCCACTAGCATTAGTAAATCATGCTACCACAAAAGGAGCCATGAACAAAGCTGAACCTAAACTGTAAAATGTTCCTTACCCATGTGGGGACCGGGTGAGACCTGCGAGACGCCCGACGCGTTTTGCCAAATCGGCGCCTTCCATACAGCCCTGGGAAGAAGCAGATTTGGCGACACGCATCGGCGTCTCGCAGGTCTCACCCGGTCCCCACATGGGTAAGGAACATTTTACAGTTTAGGTGCAGCTTTGTTTGATTCCTTTTGTGGTACCATGATTTACTAATGCTAGTGGGCATTCTCTGTACATTTTGGTGACTATGTATTGCATATAATTTGTACTATTTTAAGCACTTTACTCATTTATAATCCTTTTATATTGATTAGTCCGGGCCCAATAATTATATGTAAATTGCTATTCAATTGATTGTTTGCTCACTGCCCATGTGCTATGTAGGCTTTTTATGAATAAGCCGAGTCCACTTATTTGTTAATAAAATAGGTAGCTTTCACATATTATTGTGGAGAGTGGCATATTACTTAAACTACAGATTTGGGCTTCAAACTCCGCGTTCTGTTATAGGTTTTCATTGCATTAGAGTTGCCCTTATGAATGTATACTATTATGGAGTGATCTTTTGAGGTATGATATCTTTTGTTGTACTAAAGGAGATCGCAGAAGAAATTATTGAACCATTTTCCATAATCTTTGAAAATTCTTGGATAACAAGAGAAGTCCCAGAAGACTGGGGAAGAGTGAATGTTGTCCCTATCTTCAAAAAGGGGGGAGAAAGTGGACCCAGGGAACTATAGGCCAGTGAGCCCTACTTCTATACCAGTGGAAATCTTTGAACAAATTATTAAACATGTATGCAAGTACCTGGGTGAGAATGAAGTGATTAGCGAGAGCCAGCATGGGTTTGTAACTATTAAGTTATGTCAGACTAAGACTAAGTTACTTTCTTTGTATGACAGAATCACTGACTGGGTGGATTAGGGAAACGCAGTAGATGTGGTATATTTGACAAACTATCTCACACAATCTTTATTGAAAAAATGACTAATTATGGAATGGACAAGACAACTGTTAGGTGGATTCATAACTGGCTTAGTGATCAAACCCAAAGAGTGGTCATAAATGGTTGCATATCCAGTTGGAAGAATGATTCAAGTGAGGTACCACAAGACTCTGTCCTGGGCCTTGTATTGTTCAACATCTTGAGCAATCATTTAGATGAAGGAATTGAGGGTACACTTATTACATTTGCTGATGACACAAAGCTAGGAGGGATAGTTAATACTAGAGAAGACAGAGGATTCAAAAAGATGTAAATAAACCGTAACTGTGGGCAGCAAATAACAATGCATTTCTCCCAGTTAACCAAAGTCCTACATCTGGGTAAGAAAAATGAAAAAAAAACATATATAGCATGGGAGGAATAGGGTTAAACAGCATAAGCAAAAAAGACTTTGGTATTAATCAGACTACACATGAGTCAACAATGTAATGCAGCAGCAAAAAAAGGCAAACACAGTTCTGGGATGTGTTAAGAGAAGCATAGAGTCTAGATCACGTGAAGGAATTATCCACCTCTACTCCTCCTTGGTCTGGCCTCATCTGGAATCCTGACTCCAGTTCTGGGCACCACATTTTAAAAAAAAAAAAAAAAAATTGAAAAACTAGAGCAAGTTCAGAGAAGAGCTACCAGGATGGTGAGTGGACTGCAAAGTATGTCCTACGAGGAATGGTTAAAGGATCTGGAAATGTTTAGCTTGCAAAAAAGAAGGCTAAGAGGAGACTTAATAGCTGTCTACAAATATCTGAAGGCCTGTCACATTTTAGAGGTATCATCATCATTCTCATTTGCACATGGAAACATGAGAAGTAATGGAATGAAACTGAAAAGGAGAAGATACAGATTAGATATTAGAAAAAACTTTGACAGTGGGAGTGATCAGTGAGTTGAACAGGCTGCCACGAGAGGTGGTGAGTTCTCCTTCAATGGAAGTCTTCAAACAGATGCTGGACAGACATCTGTCTGAGATAGTTTATTGAATCCTGCATTGAGCAGGAGTTTGGACATGTTGGAAGGGACCTCTTGGGTCATCTCTACCTTTCTATAATTCTAGAGGGCGGGACCTGCTTTTATCTTGAGCAGGTCACCTTTCCTCACCTTTGGGAATTGAGAAGAGACTGGACATCCATAGCACTTTACAAAACAGCCAAGCTACTTCTAGAACTCCCAGGAAAATATCCCTTTAACCGCTTTCTGACATCAGACATGCTATCCTGTCCACGGTACCCGGGCCCGTATAACCGGGACGGGATAGTACGTCTAAGCGATCAGCGGCGCTCCCCGGGGGATGGCACCGCTGATCGCGGCCGGGTGTCAGCTGATAATCACAGCTGACACCCGGCACTGTGTGTCAGGGGCGGTCATGGACATCGAACATGATCGCAGTGTACTGGGGGATTAGGGAAGCATCGGCAGGGAAGGGGGCTCCCTGCGTGCTTCCCTGAGACCCCTGGAGCAGCACGATGTGCTGCGCCGCTCTGAGGGTCTCCTTCCCTGCAGGCCCACAGATCCAAGATGGCCGTGGGGGCCTGCAGGGAGGCGGCTTCCTCAGTGCCTGCTGAGAGCAGGCACTAAGAGCCTGTGCAGCGCCTGTCAGATCGCTGATCTGACAGTGCTGTGCAAACTGTTAGATCAGTGATCTGTCCCCCCCCCCCCCCCCCCCCGGGACAATAAAATAAAGTAAAAAAAAAAAAGTGTAAAAATAATTTATAAACAATCCCTAAATTAAAAAAATTCCCTAATTCATTTTTTGGAAATAAAAAAAACAAAAGTACACATTTAGTATTGCCGCGTCCGTAACGACCCGCCCTATAAAACTGTCCCAGGCTTCATGTTTCTGTCAGACAGAACACTTACTGTACGTCTGATGGAACAGACTGCAGCAGTCGTATGACGTAACAATCAGTAACCGCTGATGGGCTGCAGCCTTCACAGTCGTCAATGCTGGGTCACACAGTGCCAACATCCCTGGATTGATGTTTTTCTTTTGTGTAAAATGGGTCTTGTTGGTATTTAAGAAGTGATTGTCTAGTACTTAACGATCCCTTTAAAGACTACCCAGAATTATTTTGGAGAAAATAATTTCCAACCATTATGATCCTAATATATTTTTACCTTTTTTATTTTAGAGATGCTCAGATAATGCAAGAGAAGCAGAAAAAGGCAATGGAGAAAAAAGACGAGCCAAAATAGCATTTGTGGATTGTGCGTAATGGATGAAGATGACGACGATGCGTTGATACATTGCCCTATTCCTGAACAAAAACATTTGGCTAAATGGCTTTGTTTGCCCCAATGCAGAGTTTTATTTTTGTCCGCTGTCATTTTTATCCTTTTCCTTTTGTCAAACTAGTAGCATAACTTTTTTTTTTTTTTCCCCCGCTCTGCCTTGTGTACATATTATAAATATACCGCCACTTTGTTATAACCCTGCACCGATTTTGGGTTATTTTTTATTCCTTTTGGCTTTCTCTGATGGCTGAGCTAGCAATGGTTAAGTCAGCTAAAGCAAATGTGTTCTGATGGAAATCAAGGTTCAACAAGCAATTCACCATGATTTAAAGTAAATTGTCATTTTGTATTCACGGTGGACCCAGTCAGATATTCAATAAAGTGACTTTTTTCCGTGGGTGGTGTGTACATTTGTCTTATAGCTTTTTTGATTAAAGGAAAAAAATACTTTCCCTCTAACCACCTCATGTAGTGCCCCATTCACCTTCATATACATATTTAACCCCTTTCTGCCATGTGACGTATTATCCCGTCCATTTGCCCTGGGACTTACCGTATTTTTCGGACTATTAAGACGCACTGGTCTATAAGACGCACCCAGGTTTTAGAGGTGGAAAATAGGGAAAAATATATTTGAACCAAAAACAGTGGTAAAATATTTAATAACATACTATTATTTGTGGTGTTAATATATATAATAGTATGTTATGAGCTACAGGTAGATGATGGTGCTGCGGGACTAGTGTGTTGTCTGTAAAGTACTGTATGAAGACAGTGGAGGGTGAGTATAAGAATGGGGGCACAGGGCTTATATTTAAAGCACCACTCCAGCACTGAAAAATAACACTGGAGTGCTGCTTTAAGATCCCTGCAGATCCTATGGCATGCTGGGAGTTATAGTTCACCACAGGATGTCAGTGATTTTTATGTTCTGCAATTACTAACCTTATAATTCATTCTTGTACAGGCTGCTGCTCACTGTGCTCAGTGCAGGTCCTGCAGCCAGCCAGCCACACTGTGGTGAGGTAATGCAGCATCACATGGCCGCACAGAGCCCTCTTATGTCCTCACCACAGGTCATGCAAGAGGATGCTGCACGCTTTGTAGTGCGGTGTCTGCAGGACCTGTGATGACATCATGAAGAGGCAGGGCTTTGTGCGGTCATGTGATGCTCCAGCCCCCCCTCTTCATGACCTCATCACAGGTCCTCCACAGGCCCTGGCTGTGCTGCCTGTCAGGTATGTGGCGATCCCTCCTGCTGCACTCTGCTCTTGCCCCCTCCACCCTGCTCCTGCCCCCTCCACCACTGGACACAGATCTCCCCAGGTGCTGCATGAATCTGCTGGGGAAACCATGTGGGTCTGTCCTTTGCTGCTCACTGCTCAGCTGACAGGAGAGCGGGGAAGCGGCTCATGAATATTCACTTCACTGTATCGGGACCACGTGGTTTCCCCAGCGCTGGATTCCTGCAGCAGGCAACATTTTCCTGCCTCCTGCTATGCCAGTGCGATCTTACTCCCCGCTACCCCCTCCCCACATGCTACATTCCGACCATAAGACGCACCCACGCTTTCCTCCCAAATTTGGAGGAAAAAAAGTGCGTCTTATGGTCCGAAAAATACAGTAATTCCCAGGGATGGGATAGTACGTCACAGAAATCAGTGGCGCCCACGTGGTGAGCGCCGCTGATCGCGGCCGGGTGTCAGCTGATTATCACAGCTGACACCCGGCACAATGTGTCAGGGGCGGTCACGGACCGCCCCGACACGTTAACCGTTTGCACACCGCGATCAAACATGATCGCGGTGTACCGGGGGTTAAAGGGAAGCATCGACAGGGAGGGGGCTCCATCCGTGCTTTCCTGAGCCCCCCCACAGCAGCGCAATGTGCAGCGCTGCTGCCGGGGGCTCCTTCCCTGCAGGTCCCCGGATCCAAGATGGCGACGGGAGCCTGCAGGGAGCTGGCTTCCTCAGTGCCTGCAAAGCGCAGGCAAGAGGAAGTCTGCTTCAATGCCTGTGACAGATCGCTGATCTGTCACAGTGATCTGTGATGTGACAGATCAGCGATCTGTCACAGGACAGTGATGTCCCCCCGGGACAACCTAATAAAGTTAAACAAAAGTGTAAAAATAATTGTTAAAAAATCGCTAAATTAAAAAAAAAAAATATTTCCTAATTCATTTTTTTGGAAATAAAAGAAAAAAAGCAAAACTAAAGTACACATTTGGTATTGCCGCGTCCGTAACGACCCCTATAAAACTGTCCCATTAGTTAACCCCTTTAGCGAACCCCATAAAAAATAAACGAAGCAAAAAATAATGCTTTATCATACCGCCGAACAAAAAGTGCAATAACGCGCGATCAAAAAGAGGCATATAAATATCCATGGTACCGCTGAAAACGTCATCTTGTCCCGCAAAAAACGAGCCGCCATACAGCGTCATCAGCGAAAAAATAAAGTTATAGCTCGCAGAATAAAGCGATGCAAAAATAATTTTTTATATAAAATTGTTTATTGCATAAAAGCGCCAAAACATAAAAGACATAAATGAGGTATCGCTGTAAAAGGAATGACCCGATGAATAAAACCGCTTTATCAACTTTACCGCACGCGGAACGGTGTAAATGCACCCCCCAAAAGAAACTCGTGAAACGCTGGTTTTTGTTCATTTTGCATCCCAAAAATCGGAATAAAAAGCGATCAAAAATTGTCACGTGCCCGAGCATGATACCAATAAAAAACGTCAACTCGTCCCGAAAAAAAAAGACCTCACATGACTCGGTGGGTCAAAATATGGAAAAATTATAGCTCTCAATATGTGGTGATGCAAAAACGATTTTTACAATAAAAAGCGTCTTTTAGCGTGTGACAGCTGCCAAATATAAAAACCGACATAAATAGTAAATCAAACCCCCCATTATCACCCCTTTAGTTAGGGAAAAATAATAAAATAGAAAAATGTATTTCCATTTTCCTATTGGGGTTAGGGGTGTGTTGGGGTTAGGGTTGGAGTTAGAACTGGGGGATTTCCACTGTTTGGGCACTTCAGGTGCTCTCCAAACGCAACATGACGTCTCATCTCAATTCCAGCCAATTCTGCGTTGAAAAAGTCAAATGGTGCTCCTTCCCTTCCAAGCTCTGCCATGCGCCCAAACAGTGTTTTACCCCCATATATGGGGTATCAACCTACTCAGGACAAATTGCAAAACAACTTTTTGGGTCCTATTTCTCCTGTTGCCCTTAGGAAAATAAAAAATTGGGGGCAAAAATATTTTTGTGGAAAAAAATATTTTTTTTTATTTTCACGCCTGGGCGTTATAAACTTGTGCGAAGCCCTTGGGGGTTCAAAGTGCTCACCACACATCTAGATAAGTTCCTTAGGGGGTCTAGTTTCCAAAATGGTGTCATTTGTAGGGGGTTGCCACTGTTTTGGTACATCAGGGGCTTTCCAAACGCGACATGGTGTCCGATCTCAATTCAAGCCAATTTTGCATTGAAAAAGTCAAACGGCGCTGTCATGCGCTGAAACAGTGGTTTCCCTCCACATATCAGGTATCAGCGTACTCAGGACAAATTGCACAATAACTTTTGCAGTCCAAATTCTCCTTTTACCCTTGGTAAAATAAAAAAAATTGAACCTGAAGTATTTTTTTGTGAAAAAAAGTTTTTTATTTATTTTTTTTTAAATGTTCAAAAAATTCCTGTGAAGCACCTGAAGGGTTAATAAACTTCTTGAATGTGGTTTTGAGCACCTTAAGGGGTGCAGTTATTAGAATGGTGTCACTTTTGGGTATTTTCTATCATATAGACCCCTCAAAGTGGCTTCAAACGTGATGTGGTCCGTAAAAATAAAATGGTGCTGCAAAAATGAGAAATTGCTGGTCAACTTTTAACCCTTATAACTTCCTAACAAAAAAAAATTTTGGTTCCAAAATTGTGCTGATGTAAAGTAAACGTGGGAAATGTTACTTAAGATTTTTGTGTGCCGTATCTCTGTGATTTAAGGGCATAAAAATTCAAAGTTGGAAATTGCGAAGTTTTCGCCAAATTTCCGTTTTTTTTCACAAACGCAAGTTATCATGAATGAAATTTTACCACTAACATGAAGTACAATATGTCACGAGAGAACCATGTCAGAATCACCGGGATCCAGGGAAGCGTTTCAGAGTTATTACCTCATAAAGGGACAGTGGTCAGAATTGTAAAAATAGGCCCGGTCATGAACGTGCAAACCACCCTTGGGAGTTAAGGGGTTAAGGAACCAGTCCAGTTAAAAAGAAAAAAAAAAACCCTTCCATCCTTTCACCCCTCTGACTTCCACAGTGTACGTCTTTTGTGGTACCAATTACCTTAATATTCTAGATGGGCTAATGGATATGTGTGCAGTCAGAAGGTCTCTTACATTATTATAACTGTGTAGTCATCATCACTACATGTGATTGTTGTTGCTGTTTCCCAGATGGAAAACTTAATATCACATGACCTGACTAAAGACAAGAATGCAATGAAGTTTCTAATAAAAAGGAAAAACTACACAATGTAATAGTAAAATGGATTAAAAACACATGTGAAATGCACAAATGTGAACACGTCGGTCAGACAGTGTTCACACCACCCATTAACTAAGATATAACAAGAGAACATAGAATGGCAGATTTGCAAAAATTCTCTGCAGCCAAAAATATGGCAGTAATCAGCAAGTGCTGAACAACAAACACAGGGTTTTTAGTCAATACCTTTTTTTGCAGAAAAATGTATACCAAGCTGCCTTACCAACGTCAAGGTAACCCGTGTCGAAGCAGTCCCTATCTAATGTATTTAATACCTGAACATCTGAACAGTGTCTTGACATGAACAGGATTCAGACAGGCTGCTCCACAGTGTGGGCTTATGTTCTCTTGTTATATCTTAGTTAATGGGTGGTGTGAACACTGTCTGACCGACGTGTTCACATTTGTGCATTTCACATGTGTTTTTAATCCATTTTTTCCTTGCTTAGCATGGTTTGGGAGACCCCACCCCTCTCCTGTGTGAGGTGTACAAAAGAGCTGTCTCAGACCATAAGCCCACACTGTGGAGCAGCCTGTCTGAATCCTGTTCATGTCAAGACACTGTTCAGATGTTCAGGTATTAAATACATTAGATAGAGACTGCTTCGACACGGGTTACCTTGACGTTGGTGAGGCAGCTTGGTATACATTTTTCTGCAAAAAAACGTATTGACTAAAAACCCTGTATTTGTTGTTCAGCACTTGCTGATTACTGCCATATTTTTGGCTGCAGAGAATTTTTGCAAATCTGCCATTCTATGTTCTCTTGTTATACAACAATGTAATAGTAGCAGAGTTGTATAAATTATGGTATAAGTTACAGTATGAATTACAAGAAAAAAATCGATTTTTAAATAACAGAGATTTGTTAAAAAATGCCAAAAGGTGTCATACTTTGTTTCACAGGAGCAACAAAACATTGGCAAGCTGAGAGACCAGCAAGGTACTAGGAACATGTGCAGAGGATTCATTCTGCTCCATGTACAGCATCTGTAGATGTACTCTTACCCTGCACAAACCTTAATAAGGGTGGTTGCTATGATGGGAATTTTTTTTTCTTTATATAAGTACGCTGATGACCTGGCCTCCCACTTTATAGAGAAAATAGACAATATCCGTCAGGAAATCCGCTCCCAATCACCAAGTTCAGTGACTCCCATCCCTCCCTGCATTTCCCCTGGCTCACTCTCCACATTTGCTCCCATCACAGAAGAAGAAGTCTCCAGGCTCCTCTCCTCTTCTCGTCCAACTACATGCACAACCGACCCCATTCCCGCACATCTCCTCCAGTCTCTCTCCCCAGTCTTCACAACTCACCTAACTACAATCTTTAATCTCTCCCTCTCCTCTGGCATTTTCCCCTCCTTCAAACACTCTATCATTACTCCATTACTAAAGAAACCCACCCTTGACCCATCCTGCACAAACAACTACAGACCAGTCTCCAATCTCCCCTTCATCTCTAAACTCTTGGAGCGCCTGATATACTCACGCCTTACCCGTTACCTCTCCACTCACTCCCTCCTAGACCCTTCACAGTCCGGTTTCCGCCCCCTACATTCGACAGAAACTGCACTCATCAAAGTGACCCATGACCTTCTGACAGCAAAACGTAATGGTGACCATTCTCTGCTCATTCTTCTCAACCTTTCTGCAGCTTTCGACACTGTTGACCATCCTCTCCTACTCTCTAGGCTCCAGTCACTAGGCATTAAGGACACTGCTCTTTCCTGGTTCTCCTATCTTTCCGACCGCTCCTTCAGTGTTCTGTTTTCTGGCTCCACTTCATCTCCTCTTCCTCTCACTGTTGGGGTACCTCAGGGCTCAGTCCTTGGCCCCCTTCTCTTCTCTCTCTATACAGCCCCAATTGGACAGACCATCAGCAGATTTGGCTTTCAGTACCATCTTTATGCTGATGACACACAACTGTACACATCATCCCCTGACCTTACCTCCGCTGTACTACAGAACGCCACTGACTGTCTGTCTGCAGTCTCCAACATCATGTCTGCTCTCTATCTGAAACTCAACCTCTCCAAAACTGAACTTCTTCTGCTCCCACCATCTACTAACCTCCCTAAATCTGACATTTCCCTCTCTGTGGGTGGCACCATAATAACACCCCGACAGCAGGTGCGCTGTCTGGGTGTTATGTTCGACTCCGATCTCTCCTTCACCTCCCATATACAATCTCTTGCCCGCTCATGCCGCTTACACCTAAAGAACATCTCTAGAATCCGCCCTTTTCTCACCATGGAAACAACAAAAACTCTCACTGTCGCCCTGATCCACTCCCGCCTAGACTACTGTAATGCTCTATTAATTGGCCTCCCTCTCACTCGACTCTCCCCTCTCCAGTCTATCCTTAATGCAGCAGCCAGGGTTGTCCATCTGGCTAATCGTTTCTCAGACGCGTCCGCTCTTCGCCAGTCGTTACACTGGCTGCCAATTCATTACAGGGTACAATTCAAAGTACTTGTTCTCACCCACAAAGCTCTCCACAGTGCGGCACCCCCTTACATCTCCTCCCTCATTTCTGTCTATCGGCCTAACCGACCGCTGCGCTCTGCAAATGACTTTCGACTAACCTCTGCCCTAATCCGTACCTCCCACTCCCGACTCCAAGACTTCTCCCGTGCTGCGCCAATCCTCTGGAATGCTCTACCCCAAAATATTAGGACCATCCACAATTTGCATAGTTTTAGGCGCTCGCTCAAAACACATTTGTTCAGAGCGGCCTATCACATTCAGTAATCAAAGTCATGTTTGTGTGTGTGTGTAGCCCATTCACTATCTCCATCTAACCCCCACCCCCTGAAGATGGCTGGACCGTCATTGTAAATACATCATTGTAAATACAAACCTGTGCTTTGTATCCCCCCCACCTCATTGTAGATTGTAAGCTCCACGAGCAGGGTCGTCTTATTTCGCTTTAATTATTGTATTGTTAACGTTGTTACTTATGACTGTTGTGTTTGAAACTGTTCAACTGTAAAGCGCTGCGGAATATGTTGGCGCTATATAAATAAAGATTATTATTATTATTATTACAATGCCTAGAAGGGTAGTAAAGGGAGGAAGCGATCGCCTCGCACACATGCCATACCAAGTGCTGTTTATATATTATGGGGGGAGGGGGGGCAGCCATTACATCTGTTGTAGTAAAATCTTACTGTGTACAGTTGTAGGATTAACTTGTGCTCAGTTGCTCAGAAGCATAATATACTTATCCAGGGACTTAAATCTGTTCCCCACAAGTATAAGGCTTCCTTCAGACTTTTTTTTTTTTTTTCAATATGCAAAAAAAAATGTACGAGTATGTGTTTTTCATGTATGGATCAATTATTTACAAAGCTCCCACCCATTGCAATTTTATTCACTGACTGCACGCTGATGCCATCCATGTGCTGTCCATCATTTTCACAGATCCATCAATTTGTATAGATGATTTTAATTCGTCATGCTGATAAACGGACATTTCTCTGCTAGTGTTGTGGACCCAATCCAAGGAAAAAAAAACACGTGAACAGATCCATAGACTTTAATGTGTGTTCTATCCGTGAAAACCACAGATGGATATTAAATTTATTTGGACTCCCATGACAGCACCACGGGAGAGGGGATTCGCCCTTCGGGAACAGGAAACCTACAGATGCAAAAGGGCGGCACCTCTCCCAGGCATCGGTTGGTTTCCTGTTCCTGATGGGACCGGATCCTTCAGATTCAGGATGTCCCCAAGCCAGGCCGGTCGGCTCAGGTAGCTGGGGGGGGGTCTCCTACCTCGACCGACGCGGAGTCCCTGGAAGCACCACGGTGGTCCTCGATGGACTTCACGGCAGTGTGCGTACAGCAGGGAGTGGGGTCCGGAGGATTGCCGTCTCCGGAAGGCAGCAGCTTGAGGTAAGTAGCCTGGGGTCTCCTGTGCTCCAGCAGTGCCTCGAGATCCGGGTCCAGTGGTGTCGGATGCGGTAGCGTGCGCGCGGTTCCTCTCTGGGCATCCCAGAGCGGTCTCTGACATGGCGCCATCTTGGGGCCGCCAGGTGATGTCAAGGGATGGGGTAGGCGGTCGCTTCTGGGTCACTGGCGCCGGCTCCCGCGCATGCATGGGGCTTTTCTGGCACCGGGAAAATGGCCGCTGTGCTGGGGACCGGAGCCTGTTTTTTATGAACAGGATACACCTGCGGGTAAGCCACAGGAGGAAATGCGATGTGCCCTGCTGGCCAGATACTTAAGGCGTATATAGAGCCATTGGGCTGGTGGACCCATGCTTCTGGCCCATTTTTCACTACTATGGAGGATGAGCAGCCGCAGCAACCCCTGCAGCAGTTAGAAGTTACTGTGCAGCCAGAACCAGAGTACAAGTCGGGGCCAAGTGAGTGACTGGTCCAGCCAGAAGAGTTCTTCCAGACAGGCAACATCACCAGCTGAAAAATTCCCCCCTCGTATCTTGGTACTGGTAAGTGATCTTCGTAAATGTTCACCCAATGATGCAGCCTCCTTGTTTTTGTCCTAGGGGAAGAAATGCACAGATAAGGCGAGACACAGAATGCGCACTTTGTAGATGCCCCCTACCGGATTCTTGTCCAAAGAGATTATGCCCCCTGCATCCAGATGTTGAGGTCTCAGGGATTGGGGAAGGGGGGTGCTGCGCTTGGCCTGAGAGAGTCTATAGTGCCCATTAAATGTCCCCTCAGGTGGCAGAAGAGACTCCCAACTTCACTTCAAGTCTGAAGGACATTATCAGGACAGAAGTAAGGGAGTCCATAAAATCCCTGATGCAAGGCGAGAGCTCTAGGCAGGAAGATCCCTCCAGTCATCAACTGACTGGAGGGGAGACGACAGTTCCCCCGAATCATCCTTTTCAACCTCTTCATCTGAGGAGGATTCGGGCCGCTTCTGTCTACCCCTAGACCGGGTAGATAAACTAGTAAAGGTGGTCAAGGTAACAATGAGGATAGTGAAGCCCAAACCGGAACTATCCATGCAAGACGTCAAGTTTAAGGGATTGGATCAGAGGAAACGAAGATCCTTTCCCTTGAATAAAAAGATTCAGGAATTCTCCGGGAGTGGAAGAGGCCGGAAAAGAAGGGCTCCTTACCTCCAGCCCTCAAGCGGAGATATCCCTTTGACGACCCAGCTGTTAACGTCTGGGAGAAAGCCCCTAAATTAGATGCAGCTGTGGTGAAAGTATGAAAAAAATCGTCCTTCCTGTTTGAGGATATGGGAGCTCTCAAATATCCCTTAGGAAATCAGACATTTTTCTTAAAGGGACCTGAGAGATGGCGGCCGGATCTCTGAGACCTGCGGTGGCATCCACTTGCACGGCCAGATCTATAATGGAGCCCACGGGGAAACAACTCTGGGAGCCCTCCCAACAATCCAAGGGGTCGCAGCCTTTCTATTACATGCCTCAGTGGACTCCGTCAGAATGGCAGCTGGCCTCTCCAACACGGCCTGCAGAGCATTATGGCTAAAATGCTGGCGAGGTGATATTCAAGCAAGATCTAAGCTCTGCGCCATCCTGTGTGAAGGGGTGTATCTCTTTGGTCCGGTCCTAGATGAACTGCTGGACAAGGCGGGGGATGAGAAAAAAAAGGTTCCCCAACTCAACATCCTCATCCCTTCAACAGGAGGAAGTTTGGTCAGAGGAGGCCAGCAAGAGACCATTCCACATGGGATGGTAAAAAAAGAAGAGGTACCGGCTTCATGTTTAGGCGTTCATCCTGGGAGAGAAAGAAACCATCCCAATGACTAGCAATCCCCGTGGGGGGTAGACTGTCTGCCTTTTATCCAGCCTGGACTCCTATCACCAACAGCATTTGGGTGCAGGATGTAATATCGACAGGGCTTAAGCTGGAGCTCCTCTCGATCCCAGGAAATATGTTTAAAATAACCCCAGTCCGTTCCTCTCAGATAGAACAGACGGCTCTTGAAGCAGAAATTATCAAATTATGCCGCAAAAATGTCCTAGTGGAAGTGCCGGATTCCGAGGAGGGTAGAGGATTCTACTCTCCCCTGTTTTTGGTTTGGAAACCGAATAATTCCTACGGGACCATTATCAATCTTCGGTCCCTTAATATGTTCCTAGTGGCCCGACCCTTTAAAATGGAAACAGTTGGTTCGGCAATAAAAATGTTTCAAAACTGTTTTATGGTGGTTTTAGATTTAAAAGCTGCATACTACCATGTGCCCATTCATACAGAACATCAACACTTCCTAAGAGTGGCTCTTTCCATAAAAGGCATAGTCCGGCATTTTCAGTATACAGCACTCCCATTTGGCATTTTGGCAGCACCTTGAGTCTTTACAAAAGTAATGTCGGAAGTCATGGCTCACCTTCGCGAATCCGACATCTTAGTAGTACCCTACTTAGACGACTTCTTGATTATAGGCAATTCTTCAGACCATTGCCTTTCTAAGTTGAAAGGTCTATATCCGTTCTGGAACGCCTGGTTTGGATAATAAATTTTGAAAAAGCCCATCTACAACCCATAAAGGTCCAACAATTTCTTGGCCTCATTTTTGATTCAGAAAAACAACAATGTCATCTGCCAGCTGACAAAGTCTCTCATATTCATCATCAGGTTTCCTGTGCGGCGAAAAAACCCTCCATGACCCTCAGACAGGCCATGTCCCTATTGGGTTCTCTAACATCTTGTATTCCGGCCATCAAATGGGCCCAGTTACACTCCTTCAGAGAGATAACTAATTATAGGGCCCTGAGGGGTCCCTACTGGGTAAGATAACAATAGGTACATTGGCTTTAGATTCCCTTAAATGGTGGCTTAACAGGGAAAACTTGTCTACTGGAGTTCCCTGGGAGTATCGCATATCTCATGTAGTAATGACAGATGCAAGTCCATCGGGGTGGGGGGCCCATCTGGGGGATATTGTGGTCCAGGGACAATGGGACCCATTAGTAGAGAGTTCCTCCAATCTGAAGGAACTGTCAGCAGTAGAGCTATCAATAAAAAACTCCTTGTGTACCTACAGGCTCACCATGTCAGAATTCTCTCGGACAACCAGGTGACAGTCACATATATCAACCACCAAGGTGCCACCCGATCCGAGGCTCTGATGGAGGTAGCATAACGCCTTTTCCAGACAGCGGAAAGACATTTTCTATCTTTAACAGCGCTTCACATAAGAGGGAAAGACAATACCACAGCAGACTACCTAAGCCGCAATACTCTAAGACAAGGAGAATGGAGCCATCTTCGAACAGATTGTCCAAATGTGGGGCCAACCGGAAATAGACCTCTTCGCCACCAGACAGAACAGAAAAGTAAAACTGTTCTGTTCTCTGAATCCGAGAGAAAGACCTCTGGCGGTGGACACCTTCCTAAGGAAGTGGGATTTCGACTTGTCCTACGTTTTCCCTCCCATTATCTCTGTTGCACCTGGTAGTAAGGAAAATCAGAGCGGACAATGCAAGGATCATTCTTATTGCCTCCTTCTGGCCCAGAAGGGCCTGGTTTTCATGGCTGAGGACAATGTCTATCTATGACCCCTGGGTACTCCCAGATCTCCTCTTCCAGGGCCTAGTCAATCACCTGCAGGTATCAGGGCTCCACCTGATGGCATGGCGTTTGAAAGGTCATTATTGAAGGACAAAGTATTCTCCCCCAATCTAATAGACACCCTTCTGAAAAGCAGGAAATCTGTAATAACCAAGATCTACATTAGAACTTGGAGACAATTTCTAGCCACGTTTAACCTTCAAACCGAAGAAGGGGTTCCTATAGGACAGATCTTAGAATTCCTGTAGAAAGGTCTGGAATTAGGATCAGCTACTAGCACCTTGATGAAAGTGCAGATTTCAGCCCTTGGGGCCTTGTTTAATTGTGATGTTGCAAAGAAGAAGAAAGAGAGAGAGAGAGGATTCAAAAAGATATAAATAAACTGGAGCAGTGGGCAGCAACTAACAGTATGGTTTTTAACAGAGAAAAATGCAAAGTACTACATCTGGGCAATAAAAATGAAAAAAGCATATACAGAATGGGAGGAATAGGGCTAAGCAACAGCACATGTGAAAAAGACTTGGGTATACGAATAGATCACAGACTGCATATGAGTCAACAGTGTGATGTATCAGCAAAAAAGGCAAATGCAATTCTAGGATGTATTAACAGAAGCATACAGTCTAGATCACGTGAAGTCATTATTGCCCTCTACTCCTCTTTGGTCAGACCTCATCTGGAATACTGTGTCCAGTTTTGGGCACCACATTTTAAAAAAGACATCAACAAACTGGAGTAAGTTCAGAAAAGAGCGACCAGAATGGTGACCGGTCTGCAAACCCTGTCTTATGAGGAAAGGTTGCATGATTTGGGAATGTTTAGCTTGCAAAAGAGAAGACTGAGAGGAGACTTAATAGCTATCTACAAATATCTCAAGGGCTGTCACATTGTAGAAGGATCATCTTTATTCTCATTTGCACAAGGAAAGACTAGAAGCAATGGGATGAAACTGAATGGGAGGAGACACAGATATTAGAAAAGAGGAAGAACCTGGTTAAGGTTTGAAACGCGTCAGGCGTGGGGGTCTGTTTTCCCCTTTATGGTTTTATCATGAAATTATGTGGATAAAACTTATCGTGGATTTTATCAAGTCTCCAGTGCCGGATCTTCCTTCTCTCTTCAGATATTAGAAAAACTTTTTGACAGAGTGATCAATGAGTGGAACAGGCTGCCATGAGAAGTGGTGATTTCTCATTCAATGGAAGTCTTCAAACAGAGGCTGGACAGACATCTGCCTGGGATGATTTAGCGAATCCTGCTTTGAGCAGGGGGTTGGACCAGATGGCCCAGGAGGTCCCTTCCAACTCTATGATTCTATGATAACTACTGGATATCCAGATTCATTAAAGCACCTACACATCTAGGCCCATACACAGTCCTTACGGCTATGACGGAATCTCCGTTTGAACCCATGCCTCAAATAAGACTCTATCCCTCAAAGCAGCCTTTTTGGTAGCTATCACGTCGGCATGTAGAATAGGTGATATCCAGGTACTCTAGGAACGCAGATTTTGAACGACAGGGCAGTACTTAGGCCAGACCCTGCCTACTTGCCCAAGGTTGCCTCTGACTTCCACAGAACACAAGAGATAGTTCTCCCCTCCTTCCTCCCTAACCCCAAGAACCAGAAGGAGGAAAACTCCATACCTTAGATGTTAGGAGATGCCTATTACAGTATCTCTGTCACCAATCCCTGGAAAAAAGAAAACGCCCTATTTATATCCTTTCAGGCCCCTAGGAAGGGATTTAGAGTTTTGAAGTGTACACTAGCGAAATGGATTAGGGAGGCTATCTCTCTAGCTTATACAGCAGGTGGCAGTCTGGCTCCACAGAACTTAAGGGCGCATTCTACCCGAGCCATGGCAACCTCTTGGGCAGAAAGATCTGGAGTATCCATTGAACAGATATGTAAGGCAGCTACGTGGTCACCCCCTTGCATCTTTTTTAACCGTTATAGGTTATACATGGGTGATTCATCAGACCTTACTTTCAGGTTAAGGGTGCTGCAGGCCGTAGTTCCTCCCTAAGATATTGTTACATCTCTTTAATTCTCTCGTGGTGCTGTCATGGGAGTCCGAATAAACTATTAAGTTACATACCGGTAACGGTATTTTTCGGAAGCCCATGATATCACCCTTAGTTCCCTCCCTTTCACGTGTGGGTGCGCACTTCTTCCACTTATAATTTCACGTGGGATATTTAGCTCAGGTTGTGTATATATTTCTGTGCCATTAACCAAGGTGCTCCTCTCAAGCTCTGTAATCCAACTAATGCGTGGGAGAGGTGCCGCCCTTTTGTATCTGTAGGTTTCCAGTTCCCGAAGGGCTGATCCCCTCTCTCGTGGTGCTGTCATGGGCTTCCGAAAAATACCGGTACATAACTTAATACTTTTCACATACATATTCTGTCTGAGGCCTTATGAAAATATCGATGTGTGCAATCTCTGGTTGATATCTGGCCACATAAGCATATCTAAAGTATATCACTTTTTGTAAAGCTAAAAGTGAAAAATGGTCCAAGTTTCATCAGTGTTTTGGATCAGATTTTCATCAGTGTTTGGTAGGAGTGTATTTTTACCATCGGTGTTTCACTCTTATGGAAAAAAGTTTGCACAGCTTCACCTACCCATTGCAATATTAAAAGTAAACTGTACACGGATCACGTACTGATTGACATGTCTCAGTGATTTTTGATCCACTCCTTGGATTAAAAATACACATCCAAGAGGTTTTTTTATGCAGATAAACAGTTTGCAACAAAATACAGACATTTGATTGGCACTATAAACTAATGGGGTATGTGTGTTATCTGTAAAAACACTAATACAGCACAGATATAGAAACAGATGCAAAAATGATGTATTATGACTAATTACAAACTCACAAAGAACACAGATCTCAAATACGAAGCCATGTGACGCATTTACAGTGTCTTGTGAAAGTAACTAAATAGTAAGGTAGGGAAGTGAGAAAATTATAGACAGATCAAATTTATGGAACCAAATAAGTAAAAATTGACATGTGCATATGTATTCACCCCTTTTGCGATGAAGCCTCTAAAAATTTCTGGTGAAAGCAATTACCTCCATAAGTCACATGCTTAGTGAAAGGACGTCCCCCTCTGTGTGCAATCTAAGTGTCACATGGTCTGTCAGTATATACACTTTAGGGAAAAAAGGGGAATCCAGCTCCAAGGAATATAGTCAATTTCTTTTATTTAATTCCAAAGATAAAAGTATGACAAAATCATACATCACGGAGATACCGGGTATACCGGTGAGAAAAAGTGCCTGGCTGAAACTGAACGCGTTTCGAACACACACGTGTTCTTAAACTCAGTTGATTATACACAGGCATGAGACCTATTTATATAAAAGGCTCAACAGGTGCGTGAAAGAGATTTTAACAAAGAATAACAACAAATATAAAAACAATGCAAAAAATATATATGCAAGAAATATACAAAAGTGGACCTATATTAAACAAATATCAAAAACACGCACAATTTTGGGAGCAATTAAAAAATTAATAATGTAACATTAAAGGGAATCTGTCACCCCTTTTTTGAGATATCATGTGATGATATCATTCAATTGTGTGTCACATAAGGATTCTCTTAGTACTTTTGTTTCCCCCTGACCCCGCACCTTTCATGCATAAATACTTTTTTTTACATCGGTTCAGATTTATGTAAATTGCCACGGTCCGGTCCAATGGGCGGGGCTCATTCGCCTTCTTCCACCCCACTCCTAGGCTTGCTGAATGTAACTTCATCTGTGAATATCACAGATGCCGTTGTTTTTCAGCGCTTGCGCATTGAAAAGACAGCCGGCGCTTACGCAGTATGCTTTGCCCAACTGTGGGCAAAGCATAAAATCGTTACTGCGCACGCGCCAGCATTTTTCAGCGCTGTCTATGCCCCGGAAGTCTTCACATGCAGGATGCACTTCCTGGACGTCGGCTGCCTAGTAAAGCCCTGCGTACCCCGGAAGCCGAACATAGACCATGCTGAAAAACACCGGCGCATGCGCAGTAACGATTATATGCTTTGCCCACAGTTGGCAAAGCATACTGCACAAGCGTCGGAGGCCTTTGCAATGCGCAAGCGCTGAAACACTACGTGAATGCAGGAAGAAGAAGAAATGTATAGAACAAGACAGGGAGGGGGAGAGCAGGCGAATAAGCCCCGCCCATCAGACCGGACCATGGCAATTTACATACATCTGAATTGATATAAAAAAGGTATTTATGCATGAAAGGTGCGTGGTCAGGGGGAAGCAAAAGTACTAAGAGAATCCTTATGTGGCACACAATTGAATGATATCATTATATGATATCTCAAAAAAGGGGTGACAGATTCCCTTTAATTCTTTTTTCAAGTTTAGACCCAATGGAACTCTTGTATTGAGCCAGTAAATCCAGAAGGCTTCTTTGTCCCGAAGTCGCCTCTCTCTGTCGCCACCTCTTGGATCCACATGGATCTGTTCAATTGCAAAGACTTTAAAAAACGTTGTCTGTCTGTTGTGAACAGTGACAAAATGATTAGACAGATTAGAAATATTTCGATTAGAGGGATGTGATATATCATACAAGTGTTCTCTGATTCTACTTTTCAGATTGTGACTAGTGGAACCCACATATAATAAATTGCATTCAGAACATTCCACTACATAAACTATATAGTTAGAATTACAATTCAAAACATCTTTTATTTTGTAATTTTTTTCACGTCCAGCAGGGATTCCACTTGACATTTTCAAACACGGAAAGAACGTCTCTCGAATCTTTCAAATAACCTGGTACTCTCTGAACCAAAGGTTGTAACACTATATCAAGCTATTCACCAAGATGTTCGTTTAACGAACCAATGCCTGACACTATAGGACGCATTGGTGGAGGGTGAATATTTTTGTGTGTTTTCGGTAAGGCATGCATAATAGGTGTAACTGGATTTTCTATAAAGAGGTATTCAGATTGTGATTTTGTTAGAAAACCTTGCAATAAACCAATCATTAATGATATACTTACACCTGTGAGAAAAGACTGCAGTAGGATCAGATCTAAGGGGAATATTTTCTTGCAAAACCTGTGCACTTTCTAAAAAGACCATGTTTTTTTCAGATAGCAAAAATGAAAAAAACTTACAAAGTAAAGATCAAAATAAAGATTTTTTGAATTGCAATTCTATCTATATAGTTTATGTAGTGGAATGTTCTGAATGCCATTCATTATACGTGGGTTCCACTATTCGCAATCTGAAAAGTAGAATCAGAGAACACTTGTATGATATATCACATCCCTCTAATCGAAATATTTCTAATCTGTCTAATCATTTTGTCACTGTTCACAACAGACAGACAACGTTTTTTAAAGTCTTTGCAATTGAACAGATCCATGTGAATCCAAGAGGTGGCGACAGAGAGAGGAGACTTCGGGACAAAGAAGCCTTCTGGATTTACTGGCTCAATACAAGTGTTCCATTGGGTCTAAACTTGAAAAACTAATTAATGTTACATTATTAATTTTTTTCATTGCTCCCAAAATTGTGCGTGTTTTTGATATTTGTTTAATATAGGTCCATTTTTGTATATTTCTTGCATTTATTTTTGCATTGTTTTTATATTTGCTGTTATTCTGTATTAAAATCTCTTTGACACACCTGTTGAGCCTTTTATATAAATAGGTCTCATGCCTGTGTATAATCAACGGAGTCTAAGAACACTTGTGTGTTCGAAATGCGTTCAATTTCAGCCAGGCATGATGTATGATTTTGTCATACTTTTACTGTATCTTTGGAATTAACTTTACTGTAAGAGCAGTGAGACTATGGAACTCTCTGCCATATGATGTTGTAATGAGTGATTCCCTAATAAAATTTAAGAAGGGCCTGGATGCCTTTCTTGAAAAGTATAATATTACAGGGTATATACACTAGTTCCCTTAATATTGCGTTGATCCAGGGAGCTAGTCTGATTGCCGTATGTGGAGTCGGGAAGGAATTTTTTTCCCCAATGTGAAGCTTACTGTTTGCCACATGGGTTTTTTTTGCCTTCCTCTGGATCAACATGTTAGGGCAAGTTAGGATAGGATATGGGTTGAACTAGATGGACTTAAAGTCTCCCTTCAACCTTAATAACTATGTTACTATGTTACTAAATAAAAGAAATTGATTTTATCCCTTGGAGCTGGATTCCCCTTTTTTCCTCAAGTACATTTCCTGGTGTCTGGCGGAGACATGAATCCCTGCTCAGGGTCCATGGAATCAAAGGCTTTTTCCGTGGAAGAGGTGAGCTGAAACACACTTTTGTCTATTGAGTATATACACTTTACCCTTTTCTGAAAGGCCACAGAAGCTGCAACACCAATAAGCAAGAGGCACCACTAACCAAACAGCACCATGAAGACCAAGGAGATCGCCAAACAAGTCAGGGACAAAGTTATTGAGAAGTACAAGTCTGGGTTGGGTTTAGTGATGAGCGAATGTGCTCGGATAATGTCTTATCCGAACATCTTGGAAGAGCAAGTATATTATGTTGGAGTCCCTGTGGCTGTGTGATTTGCGGCTGTTAGAGAGTCTGAACATGTGGGGATTCTCTAACTGCTGCAAATCATGCAGACACAGTGATTCGAACATAATAAACAAGCACTCCCAAGATACTTGGATAAATCTAGACCATGCTCTGATAAGACGTTTTCCGAGCACGTTCGCTCATCACTAGTTGGTTTATAAAAACAATATCACAATCTCTGATGATCTCCTGGGGCACCATCAAATCCATTATCATCAAATTGAAAGAACAGGGTACCACAACAAACCTGCCAAGAGAGAGCCGCCCACCAAAACTCTGCCCGGGCAAGGACAGAGGCAGCACGAAAGGTAACCCTGAATGAGCTGGAGAGTTCCGAAGCAGAGACTGCATCTGTCCATACGACCACAGTGAGTCACACACTCCAAAGAGGTGGTGTTTGGAAGAGCGGGCAGTAAAAAAGCCTTTACTTACACACAAAAATTGTATGGCTTGTTTTGAGTTTGCCAGGACATGTGGGAGACTCCCCAGATGTATGGAGGAAGGTGCTGTGGTCAAATGAGACCAAAATTGAACTTTTTGGCCACCAAGGTAAACACTGTGTCTGGCACCAAATCATCACAGCTCATCACAGTTTGAGGAGATGATGGATGGTGCTGAACACAGGGATTTTCTTGCGCAAAACCTGTTTGTCTGTCAGTGATGCGAGATTGGGACGGAAGATCAGCTTCCAACAAGACAATGACCCAAAACATACTGCTAAAGCAACAATTGAGTGGTTATAGGGGAAATGTGCAACAGTTTTGGAGTGGCCTAGTCAAAGCCCAGAGCTTAATCCAACTGACAACCTTTGGTCAGACTTGGAGACTGCTGTTCATCAGAGGAAATCATCTAACTTGAAGGACATGGAGCAGTTTTGCCTCGAATAATGGGCAAAAATCGCAGTGGCAAGATGTGGAAAGCTCATAGAGACTTAATCAAAGCGACTTGCAAGTGTAATTGTCGCAAAAAGAGGCTCTACAAAGTACTGACTTCAAGGGGGGTGAATAGTTATGCATACAAGTATCTCAGTTGTAGGCATGTTCTTTACATGAACTGATGCAAAACCTCAAAAAAGCAGTGAAATTCCAGGTTGTGAGGTAGAAAAACATGAAAAATGCCATGGGGGGTGGGTTGGGGAATACTTTCACAAGCCACTGTAGATGCCTAATCTGTAAATTAAAGCCTATAGGCTTAGAAAGTAAGCTGAAAGAGCTGCTACTCTGGTCTCCAGTTCTATCTAGCGTATCAAAAGTTCAATGCAGAGTCCGCTATTATTCAATTTATTTATTATGAGTGACAGGATTAATTGTGTTTTTGCAGATGGCACCAATTTATGTAGTATAGTGTGGTTTAAGGAGGATGTTCATAAATTACAATGTGACTTGAATAAAATGAGTTTTTGGTCATAAACTTGGTAGTTGAGGTTCAGTGTGGATTAATGTAGAGTTATGAATCTGGGCATTATGTTTTAAGGGGAATCTGTCACCTCATTTTGGCGGTCTATGTAAATGATTTTGGTCCGGTCCGATGGGTGGTGTTTTAGGTCCCCCCCCCCCTCTTTGGTCGCTGTCCGCAATATTTCTAGGAATTTCTGTAGTTGTCCTCCATATTATTCTCGTGCACATTGCAATCTTGACTCGTGCACGCGCAGTATGCTTTGTTCAACTGCGGGCAAAGCCGAAAAGCATTAGCGCGCATGCGCCGGGGAACTATGTCCCAGAAGTATTTTGCTGTGTTCTGGGACATAGTTCACCGGCGCATGCGCACTGCTTTTCGGCTTTGCCCGCAGTTTGGCAAAGCATACTGCGCGTGCACGAGTCAAGATTGCAATGCGCACGCACATAATATGGAGGACAACTACGGAAATTCCCAGAAATAATGCAAATAGCGGCCAAAGAGGGGTGGAGGAAAGGACCCCAAACACCGCCCATCGGACTGGACCGAAATAATTTACATAGACCGCCAAAATGAGGTGACAGATTCCCTTTAAGGGGAGTAAAACTAGGAGGAGTCACTTGTAGAGAGGGATCTGTATATATGAAATAAAAGCATCAAAATAAATCAGCTACTTCTAAGGCCAGCAGAGTATTGTCATGTATTAAAAGAAGCATGGATTCGTGAGAAAGCGACGTAGTACTACCAAAGCGTAAATGTTAAATATTAATAATCCGTTAATTTCATATAAGACTCAGTTCTGTACATTGCTTTAGCTGACACGACATAGGCTATTTTTGTAAGCTTGGCTCATGGTACAGGACAACTCCATATATACCTGGAACACGTGCTTTAAGAGACGCATATAATTCATGGCTAACTCTAGAGGTAGCTCGTTCCTTCCTTCACCATCATGAGACACAGACGCAAGATGTCATTTCTGCACGTACATAACTGAACAGCTGGTATGTTAATCCAACACACATCCAGAGGAGCTACGCACTACAAGACACATGTCTTTTCAGAGTTCCAGGAAAGAAGGTTACAAACTTATATATGAACTAATGGACAATCTCTCTTTCACCTATTTTTATGTTTTTCTGTAATAATCTTTTCTTTGATGGAATAATCCAAATAAACCACTACATTTTTATCTGGTAACTAGTCCTGAGTATTTACAAGAAATGCATTATTTTACAGTAAATGCAAGTCCATGAGTTCTGATCACAAGTTCACAGAAAGGAGGCACTCAAGCTAGAAAAGGTACGATGAAGAGCCACCAAATTGATATGGGTTATGGATGATCTCAGATATTAAGAAATTGAAAAAAAAATCACATGTATTTAGTATGAAGTTGAGACATCAAAGGGGGTACATGATTAACTTGTACAAGTAAATAAATGGCCCATACAAAAAATATGGTCAGCAGCGGGTCCATGTAAAAATCTTCTCAAAAGACAAAGGGCACTCCCTCTGTCTGCAGAAAGAAAGGTTAAGCCTATAAAAGTGGCAAGGCGTCTGTACCATGAGAATGATTAATCTATGGGATAGTCTACCACAAGAAATTGTCTCAGTAGGAACTAGAGTTGAGTGACTTTTGCTTTTTTAGGGTCAAGTTTCGTTTCATGAAACCCGACTTTTCCAAAAGTCGGGTCGAGCAAAATCGGCCGACTATAGGGAAAAGTCGGGGGTCCGACCGAAACACGAAACCCAATGTAAGTCAAAGGGGAATTAAAGTCGGCAGTGAGAGGAGGACAGGAAACACACCTACAGTGCCCATTTGAATGCCAAAAGCATCAATTCTTCTTACTTAAGCTTGTCAACCTTAATTAACTTCATAATACTAGTTACGCACTGAAAAATGGGGGTTATTTGGCTAAAGTTGTGGGGGGGGTAGGGCTGGCTCCAGGTTTTCATGTGCCCTGGGAGAAAGAGCGCCCCTTTAACACATACCACAACTCATGATGCTCCGATACGGCAGAGAAATAGCGGTATAGTACAATGAAAAATACTTCACTTTTTACATCTCATGACGAGGCCCATCTATTTCTCCATACAGAATCATTGGTCCCATATAATGTTTGAAACAGTATATGATGAGCTCCACATAATGCTACAGTATATGTTGGTCCCCATGGATGAAGCTCCACTGTCTTATGGGCCCAAATAATGCTCCAAACATAATGGGCCCCATTTCTAATGCTCTAGTGTATAATGGGCCCTGTAAATGCTGCTCCAGTGTCTGATGTCCACCTTTGGAATGTTCCAGTGTATGGTGGGCCCCATCTATCATTCTCCAGAGTATAGTGCTCCCCAAAAATTGCTGTCCCAACATTGAAAACAATGAAATAAGTCTCCTCGCTAGGGAATCCCTGTACTAGTCTGGACTTCTCGTCGTCCCCATCTTCCATCTCACTGCACAGTATTTCAACCTTGCAAGTGCTGTGATCCTGAGCAAGCAGGGGGGCCCACTCGTTGGCGACAGCACTGGCACAGGGCCCCTGATAGTACGGTGGTGTGTCTGACGGAGGGTGGGCCGAACCTGCACTTTCATCTGCAGCTTCCTCTTTGTCACCGTGTAAGATGGAACTGCATATGGGAAGGGTAACCTGAGTTTCATCAGGGTCAGATTCAGGCCGTGTAGCGTGCGAGGGGAATGTAGTGGTCTGGGTCAATGTACCAGCAGATTCATCGAGCAGTGGCTGGGCATCAGTGCACTTGTGTCGCCCCCAGGAGTACGGTCGCCACAGTGGCATTACCTTCCTCCTAGGGAGTGTGATGTCATGCTTGGGAGCAACGAAGGATCTCTCTAGCAGGTTAACTGATTGGGCGGCGTTATTCCCACGAGTCACGACCCTCCAAACAGCGTTCATGAAGGCAAAGTGTTTGTTTTACGTGGGCAGTATGGTTGCAAAGCTGAACCTCAAAGGAATGTCCAGAAGGGTACCACCAGGAGTGGAGCCTACGGCGTAATTTGACTCAACACGGGCAACCTCAACCATCCAGCAACAAAAAAAGATGCACACATTGCAAGCTTAATTCCGTTAACGAACGAGACTCCGTCATGCCCCGCGGTCCGAGTCCGGCTTACTAGAGGAACACACGAGGCTCTGGCACGTGAGATTGGCCAAAAACTGGTGTGCCATGCCCTTACATGTCCGTGGCTGCATGTGCGCTACACTGAAAAGGCCAGCGTTTGTCGCTTACAGGTGCAGATAACCCGCTGAACAAAGTTAGTGATGGGGATCTGGGATTACAATTATTACCCGCGAACGATGATTTCCCAGTAAGTGCAGGTCAACCGCAGTTCCGGAATTAGGCCTAACCGTCATTCCTGAAAAAATGAAAATCTTACGTGTGCAAACCACAGGTGCTGTAGCTTGCTTAACAGCTCGCTAGCCGTTCTCAGGCCCAGTATGGATTACACGTGATTGCACAAAGGTGAGAAAGGGTACCGTATCACCGGATAACATGTATGGATAGCATAGTGTACACATTCAAAATATATGTCTATAGATCAGGAGGCAGGCTTAGATGGCGTCAGGCCCAGTATGGATTACACGTGATTGCACAAAGGTGAGAAAGGGTACCATATCCCCGGATAACATGTATGGATAGCATAGTGTACACATTCAAAATATATGTCTATAGATCAGGAGGCAGGCTCAAACGGTGTCAGGCCCAGTATGGATTACACGTGATTGCACAAAGGTGAGAAAGGGTACCGTATCACCGGATAACATGTATGGATAGCATAGTGTACACATTCAAAATATATGTCTATAGATCAGGAGGCAGGCTCAGACGGTGTCAGGCCCAGTATGGATTTGACGGCCCAGACTACACAGCGGAGGAGCAGGGAGAGGTAAAGATTGCAAATGCTGGGGCCCTGCCCAAGCAAGGGGGGCCCACTTGTGGGCGTCGGTACTGGCACTGGGCCCCTCATAGTACGGCGGTGTGTCTGACGGCGGGTGTGCATCACCACCGTCAGAGACACTTGATTGCACTATGAGGGACCCTGTGCCAGTGCCCGCGCCCAAGAGTCAGCCTACCCACCTGTCCAGGGCAACGGCACTCGCACGGTTTCGTGCGCTAGGTGGTGACCCCGGCCATGGAGGGGGAGGCAGCACAGTTAGGGAGTTTTAGAAAGTGACATATGTTGATGTTGGACATTCAGCTGATGCAAAAGGCGAAATTGTTCAAATCCCAGGAAGAGGAGGACCAAAGCAAGCCATTTTTCTGTCACCCTATGTGTCATCGGGGAAGGTGGGACAAAATCCTTGGAAACCCATGCATGGTTCATTTTAATGAAGGTTAGATCATCCACATTTTGGGTTGACAGACGGGTCCTTTTTTCTGTCAGGATTGATCCAGCTGCACTGAAGACTCTTTCTGATAGCACACTTGCAGCTGGGCAAGCGAGCTCCTGTAAGGCATATTGTGCCAATTCAGGCCAGGTGTCGAGTTTAGCGGCCCAATAGTCAAAGGGGAATGACCTGTGCGGGAGAACATCGATATGGGAGGAAAAGTAGTTTGTAACCATAGTTGACAACTGCTGTCTCCTGTCACTTTCCATCGATGCAGTATTACCAGTTGTGTGAGCGGTACTTGAAAAATCAGTCCACAACATTGTCATGAAACCCCTGTCTTCAACGCCACTTCTGCTGTGTGCACCATGAACACCTCTGCCAAGCTGCCCCCGGCCCGTACGGCTCGTGTGAGAACCATCACCGCTGCTGTGTGCTGGGAATGCCTCAACCAACCGGTTTACCAGAGTTGCTTGTTTATTAGCCAATATTAGGTCAAGGTTCTCCTGTGGCATGATGTTTTGTAATTTGCCTTTATAGCGTGGATCCAGGATGCTGGCCAACCAGTAGTCGTCATCGTTCATCATTTTGGCAATGCGGGGGTCCCTTTTTAGGATCTGCAAGGCATAATCTGACATGTGGGCCAACGTTCCCGGTGTCAATGATGCACTGCGAGTGCTGGTTGGAGGAGCACATTCTGGCAAATCTACATCCCTCCAGTCATGCACAAACCCTGTACCAGACCTTGCCACGCCAACATTTTCACTTGCCCCACGAGATGCATCCTCCTCCCCTAAGTAATCATCCCCATCATCATCCTCCTCCTCTTCTTCCTCCACCTCGTCCAGGAGAGGTCCCTGAGCAGACAATGGCTGAATGTCATCAAGGATTCCCTCCTCCTCTTCCTCCTCGTCAACATTGGCTGCAGACGCCTGCTCCTTAAGGTGCGTCAAAGTTTGCATGAGCAGACGCATAAGTGGGATGCTCATGCTTAGGATGGCATCGTCTGCACTTACCAGCCGTGTGCATTCCTCAAAACACTGAAGGACTTTATAGAGGTCTTTCAGCTTCGACCACTGCACACCTGTCAACTCCATGTCTGCTCTCAAAGTGCCTGGCCGTGTATCCTCCCACAAATGCATTATGGCCTGCCTCTGTTCGCACAGCCGCTCAACCATGTGCAGGGTGGAGTTCCACCTTGTTGCAATGTCGATAATGAGGCCGTGGTTGGGAAGGTGGAGCAATCGCTGCAGCTTCTGCATACGAATGGAATGTACAGGCGACCGGCGGATTTGCGCGCACAGTCTTCGCACCTTCTGGAGCAGGGCTGTTAACTCCGGATAATTGTTGAGGAAGCACTGCACCACCAGGTTCAAGGTGTGAGCCAAGCAAGGTATGTGGCTGAGTTTTGAAAGTACTATGGCTGCCACAAAATTACGGCCGTTATCACTAACTACCTTGCCTGCCTCAAGATGTATACTGCCCAGACATGACTGAGTTTGTCGCTGAAAGTACTCGGCCAGCACCTCCGCGGTGTGTCTGTCGCCCAAACACATCATCTGCAACACAGCCTGCTGACGCTTTCCACTAGCTGCTCGATAGGGGGACACCTCGTGTGCAACAGTGGCAGCTGCAGATGGAGTGCTCGTATGACTGCGCTCTGTGGACGAGCTTTCGCTTCTGGAGGAGGAGGAGGAGGGTCGAACGCCTACAGCCAACTGTTTCCTATACCGTGGGCTAGGCAGCATTGTCCCACCACCGCTGTCCCCTTTGGACCCTGCATCCACCACATTAACCCAGTGCGCATTGATGGACACGTAACGGCCCTGGCCATGCCGACTGGACCATGCATCTGTTGTGAGGTGCACCTTTCCACTCACTGACTGCTTGAGTGCATGGACAATGCGGTCTTTCACATGATGGTGGAGGGCTGGGATGGCTTTGCAAGAGAAGAAGTGGCGACTGGGTAGGTCATAGCGTGGTACTGCATAGGCCATGAGTTCGTGGAAAGCTGCGCTTTCCACCAACCGATAAGGCATCATCTCTAACGAGATTAGTTTGGCAAAGTGGGTGTTCAAACCCAGTGTACGCGGATGAGAGACTGAGTACTTTCTTGACCTACTCATAGTCTCTGGGAGGGTGAGCTGGACTTGAGAGCTGCATATGGTGGAACTAGCGGTGGACAGGGCGGACTGAGAGAGGGTTGATGATGGTGATGGAGTTAGTGTTCTTTCTGATGGCCTAGATTCAGTCTTTCGTTGATATAACAGTGGAATTCCCTGACTGCTTTGGCCTTGCAACAACACCTCAACATTTGCTGCTGTGCTAACCGGTGGGCTTACAGTGGGGGAAACAATGTAGCGTTGCTGACTACCTTCTTTGTGATCAGTTGCACATGTGGTACTTGAGGTTTGGTGTTGTGTCCACGCTTGCAAGTGCATGCTGGTTAAATGTCTAAGCATGCAACTGGTATTCAAATTTTTCAGATTTTTCCCTCGGCTAAAGGTCTTTGCGCACTTCTTACAGATAACCTTGGCCTGATCATGAGGATTTTGTTCAAAAAAGTGCCACACTGCACTCTTCCTACTTTGGAAGACATTTTGCGGCCTAGCACGCTGTGCTATTTTGACCGTCTGGACAAGCTGTCCAGCAACTCTTTTGATTTTTTGAACCTGTCTTTGGAGTGCTCCGGGCCTGCCAGATAACAGCTGTTGCAATGTCGATGTCTGCTGTGGATGCTCCTCCTCCTCATCTGAGCTATTGGAAGCAGCACCCTCTTCCCCCAATGGATGCGAATCTGGGTCAACAACTGGGTCATCCATCACCTCCTCTTCAATGTCATGTGCACCTTCCTCTGTGTCACCGTGTATGGTGGTATAGTATGCGGGAAGGGGCACCTGAGTCTCATCAGGGTCAGAATCTGGCTCATTACACTGCGAGGACAATGTAGTGCTCTGACTGAATGTACCAGCAGAATCATTTATCAGTGGCTGTGCATCAGTGCACTCCATGTCAGATTCATCTTGGCCTGGGTAATTCACCATTTCACTTGATAACCCAGGCATGGTATGTGAAAACAGCTCCATGGAGTAAACAGTTGTATGGCCTGCATCATCCTTCAATCTTGGTTGGGGTGAAGGACACAAGGAAAGGTGTGGTTCATGAACATGACCCTCCAATGACAACTCAGTGCTTTTATTTTTTACAACTTCAGAATAGGAGGCGATAGAGCTGGAGGCTGAGTCAGCAATGTAAGCCAAAACTTTTTCCTGAAGCTCTGGCTTTAACCCCTTACCTACAATTGACGTAATATTCCGTCCATGTGACCATGGACCTAATTACCATGGACGGAATATTACGTCATCGCGATCAGCGGCGCCCACGTGGTGAGCGCCGCTGATCGCGGCCGAGTGTCAGCTAATTATCATAGCTGACACCCGGCACAATGTGTCAGGGGCGGTCACGGACCGCCCCCGACACGTTAACCCCTTGCACACCGCGATCAAACACAATCGCGGTGTACCGGGGGTTAAAGGGAAGCATCGGCAGGGAGGGGGCTCCCTCCGTGCTTCCCTGAGCCCCCCACGGCAGCGCAATGTGCAGCGCTGCTGCCGGGGGCTCCTTTCCTGCAGGTCCCCGGATCCAATATGGCGACGGGGACCTCCGGGGGCCTGCAGGAAGCTGGCTTCCTCAGTGCCTGCAAAGCGCAGGCATGAGGAAGCCTGTGCAGTGCCTGTGACAGATTGCTGATCTGTCACAGTGATCTGTGATGTGACAGATCAGCGATCTGTCACAGGACAGTTATGTCCCCCCTGGGACATTGTAATAAAGTAAAAAAAAAATAAAAAAAAAAAGTGTAAAAATAATTTTTAAAAAATCGCTAAATAAATTTAAAAAAAAAAAAAAATATTCCCCAATAAATTCATTTTTTGGAAATAAAAAAAAACAAAACAATAAAAGTACATATATTTGGTATCGCCGCATCCGTAACGACCCGCCCTATAAAACTGTCCCAATAGTTAACCCCTTAAGCGAACCCCTTAAAAAATAAAAATAAAAAACGAAGCAAAAAATAATGATTTATTATCATACCGCCGAACAAAAAGTGCAATAACGCGCGATCAAAAAGACGCATATAAATATCCATGGTACCGCTGAAAACGTCATCTTGTCCCGCAAAAAACGAGCCATGATACAGCATCATCAGCGAAAAAATAAAAAAGTTATAGCTCGCAGAATAAAGT
Organism: Dendrobates tinctorius; assembly: GCF_039654945.1. Taxonomy (NCBI): domain Eukaryota; kingdom Metazoa; phylum Chordata; class Amphibia; order Anura; family Dendrobatidae; genus Dendrobates; species Dendrobates tinctorius. The sequence continues at coordinate 38,915,126 of NW_027361690.1, forward strand.
GATGCAAAAATAATTATTTTTTATATAAAATTGTTTTCATTGCATAAAACCGACAAAACATAAAAAAAGACCTAAATGAGGTATCGCTGTAACCGTACTGACCCGAAGAATAAAACCGCCTTATAGATTTTACCGCACCCGGAAAGGTGTAAACGCACCACCCAAAAGAAATTCATGAAACGCTGGTTTTTGTTCATTCTGCGTCCCAAAAAACGAAATAAAAAGCGATCAAAAAATGTCACATGCCCGAACATGATACCAATAAAAGCGTCAACTCGTTCCGCAAAAAATAAGACCTCACATGACTCGGTGGGTCAAAATATGGAAAAATTATAGCTCTCAATATGTGGTGATGCAAAAACTATTTTTACAATAAAAAGCGTCTTTTAGCGTGCGACAGCTGCCAAACATAAAAACCGCCATAAATAGTAAATCAAACCCCCCGTTATCACCCCCTTAGTTAGGGAAAAATAATAAAATTAAAAAAATGTATTTATTTCCATTTTCCCATTAGGGTTAGGGCTAGGGTTAGGGTTAGGGTTAGGGCTAGGGTTAGGGTTAGGGTTAGAATTGGGGGTTTCCACTATTTGCGCACATCAGGTGCTCTCCAAACGCAACATGACGTCTGATCTCAATTCTAGCCAATTCTGCGTTGAAAAAGTCAAATGGTGCTCCTTCCCTTCCAAGCTCTGCCATGCACCCAAACAGTGTTTTACCCCCTCATATGGGGTATCAGCCTACTCAGGACAATTTGCAAAACAACTTTTGGGGTCCTATTTCTCCTGTTGCCCTTAGGAAAATAAAAATTTTGGGGCAAAAATATCATTTTTGTGGAAAAAATTTTTTTGTTATTTTCACGCCTGGGCGTTATAAACTTCTGTGAAGCACTTGGGGGTTCAAAGTTCTCACCACACATCTAGATAAGTTCCTTGGGGGGGTCTAGTTTCCAAAATGGGGTCATTTGTGGGGGTTTCCACTGTTTTGGTACATCAGGGGCTTTCCAAACGCGACATGGTGTCCGATCTCAATTCCAGCCAAAAAAGTCAAATGGCGCTGCTTGCCTTCCAAGCTCTGCCATGTGCCCAAATAGTCATTTACACCCACATATGGGGTATCAGCGTACTCAGAACAAATTGCACAATAACTTTTAGGGTCCTGTTACCCTTGGGAAAATAAAAATTGGGGGTGAAAAGATCATTTTGTGGAAAAAATATGATTTTTTAATTGTACCGCTGTACATTATACACTTCTGTGAAGCCCTTGTTGGTTCAAAGTTCTCACCACATATCTAGATAAGTTCCTTAGGGGGTCTAGTTTCAAAAATGGGGTCACTTGTGGGTGGTTTCCACTGTTTAGGTACATCAGGGGCTCTCCAAACGCGACATGGCGTCCGATCAGAATTCCAGCCAATTTTGCATTGAAAAAGTCAAACGGCGCTCCTTCCCTTCTGAGCTCTGCCATGCGCCGAAACAGTGGTTCCCCCCCACATATCAGGTATCGGCGTGCTCAGGACAAATTGCACAATAATTTTTGCAGTCCAATTTCTCCTGTTACACTTGGTAAAATAAAAAAAATTGAACCTGAAGTAATTTTTTTTGTGAAAAAAGTTAAATGTTAATTTTTTTTAAATATTCAAAAAATTCCTGTGACGCACCTGAAGGGTTAATAAACTCCTTGAATATGGTTTTAAGCACCTTAAGGGGTGCAGTTTTTAGAATGGTGTCACTTTTGGGTATTTTCTATCATATAGACCCCTCAAAGTGGCTTCAAATGTGATGTGGTGCATAAAAATAAAATGGTGTTGCAAAAATGAGAGATCGCTGGTCAAATTTTAACCCTTATATCTTACTAACAAATAAAAATTTTGGTTCCAAAATTGCGCTGATGTAAAGTAATCATGTGGCAAATGTTACTTATTAACTTTTTTGTGTGCCATATCTCTGTGATTTAAGGGCATAAAAATTCAAAGTTGGAAAATTGCGGAATTTTCAAAATTTTTGCCAAATTTCCGTTTTTCTCACAAATAAACGCAAGTTATATGAATGAAATTTTACCTCTAACATGAAGTACAATATGTCACGAGAAAACAATGTCAGAATCACCGGGATCCATGGAAGCGTTTCAGAGTTATTACCTCATAAAGGGACAGTGGTCAGAATTGTAAAAATTGGCCCGGTAGTTAACGTGCAAACCACCCTTGGTAGTGAAGGGGTTAAAAGCGGTTTGCCAACTCCTAGAAAACTAAGCCTTCGAGCCCTTGTGGAGCCAGACGATGACGCAGGCTCAACACCTCCTGCATTCGGTCCTATTTTGCTTTTGCCACTACCATCAGATCCACCACCAACACCATCATTACCAGCTGGCAACCCCCACCCAATTCCACGGCCTCTTCCACCAGCCTTCCTCATTTTTGGTAAAAATGTACACAAAATCCCACAAACTATATAGTAATGTAAAACAAGGTACAAGGTGTATATAGGACAGGGGAGATGTAGAATTTCTGAACACACTTGTGGACACTGTTGTGTGAGGCCCAGTTAATATCACACCGCTATGTCACAGGCTCAATGTCGCAGGTGTGAAAAATGTCACTATAGGACAGGGGAGATGTAGAATTTCTGAACACACTTGTGGTCACTGTTGGATTGTGTGAGGCCCAGTTAATATCACACCGCTATGTCACAGGCTCAATGACGCAAGTGTGAAAAATGTCACTATAGGACAGGGGAGATTTAGAATTTCTGAACACACTTGTGGACACTGTTGGATTGTGTGAGGCCCAGTTAATATCACACCGCTATGTCACAGGCTCAATGTCGCAGGTGTGAAAAATGTCACTATAGGACAGGGGAGATGTAGAATTTCTGAACACACTTGTGGACACTGTTGTGTGAGGCCCAGTTAATATCACATCGCTATGTCACAGGCTCAATGTCATAGGTGTGAGAAAATGTCACTATAGGACAGGGGAGATTTAGAAATTCTGAACACACTTGTGGACACTGTTGGATTGTGTGAGGCCCAGTTAATATCACACCGCTATGTCACAGGCTCAATGTCGTAGGTGTGAAAAATGTCACTATAGGACAGGGGAGATGTAGAATTTCTGAACAACACTTGTGGACACTGTTGTGTGAGGCCCAGTTAATATCACATCGCTATGTCACAGGCTCAATGTCGTATGTGTGAAAAATGTCACTATAGGACAGGGGAGATGTAGAATTTCTGAACACACTTGTGGACACTGTTGGATTGTGTGAGGCCCAGTTAATATCACACCGCTATGTCACAGGCTCAATGTCGCAGGTGTGAAAAATGTCACTATAGGACAGGGGAGATGTAGAATTTCTGAACACACTTGTGGACACTGTTGGATTGTGTGAGGCCCAGTGAATATCACACTGCTATGTCACAGGCTCAATGTCGCAGGTGTGAAAAATGTCACTATAGGACAGGGGAGATGTAGAATTTCTGAACACACTTGTAGACACTGTTGGATTGTGTGAGGCCCAGTGAATATCACACCGCTATGTCACAGGCAGAAATTGGCTAGTGTATGACAAACTACAAGGTGTATATAGAATTGGGCAGAATAGGAATCTCCCTAGAGTGTAGGTCTGTAAGAACGGAACATGTCCTCGACTTATCCTTACAGAGTGACACACAGATAGCTTCACTGTGGCCGTGATAACAGCCGTTACACGGTACTGAGAGAGGAGCGTGCACGTACACCGCTGTCCGATGTCCGTAAAATTGTCAAGCTCCGTGTTTTTTAAGTATACGGACTGACACACGCTGTCTCTCTAGTTTTGAATGTGATCAAACAGCAAATATACTTAACTGTTTGAAAAGCAGACAAAGCTAGAAGGTGGAGGTCTGTAAGAATGGAACATGTCCTCGACTTATTCTTACAGAGTCACACACAGATAGCTTCACTGTGGCCGTGATAACAGCCGTTACACGGTACTGTGTGAGGAGCGTACACCGCTGTATGGTGTGAAAAAATGCACGCTCAGTACCTCACCAGGACAAGAAAAAAAAAATTTGGATTGCTTTTAAAAAAGCAGTTTGCAGAGCAGTGGGAAAACAGCAATGCAGCTATCAGGAAGCCTTATAAGGCAGCCTAACAACCAACACAGCTGATACAGCAAAATATAGCCTCCACTTGCACTGCACACACAGTGACTGGTGTGTTGTACAGGCAAAATCGCTAGCAGCAGAAGCAGTTTTTGGTGTCTTCTTCCCTGCCTAACGCTCTCCCTACAGAATCAGCAGCAGCTCTCCCTATTCTGCGATCAGCATGAGTAACATGGCGGTCGGAATGCACGCCCTTTTATACCCCCTGTGACGCCCCCCAAAGCAAGCCAATCACTTGCATGCCCTTCTCAAAGATGGTGGTGACCCCTGCCTATGTCATCACGTTGCCCACAGTGTCTGTGGATCCTGATTGGCTGAAAAAGGGCGGAAAACAAACTTTTGAAACGCGACTTTGGCGCTAAAGTCGGCGAGCTCGTGGCCGACCTCACCCTAGGGTCGGGTTTCGTTTCATGAAACCCGACTTTACCAAAAGTCGGTGACTTTTGAAATTTTTTGACCCGTTTCGCTCAACTCTAGTAGGAACCATTGATGGTTTCAGAAAAGGCGTAGGTGCTTTAGTTAGAAAAACAACATAATGTTGATCAATACTCAGGATCAGTAGGAAGAACTTGCTCTTTTGGGCAGACTGGATGATGCATTACGTATGTATCTACCTATACACTACTCTCTTGTGTTCCATTCCTACCCCTTGGATGAACTTAATGGACATGTATCTTTTTTTAACGGGAGCCTATCATGTAAAATAACGCCTTTAACCTGCATATATGGGATTAATCTGCAGGATAATAGTGTTCTGTCACTTTGAGGGTACCACACTGAAATCCCTGCTGCTGAAAGGAAATTAACTTTATTTCCCCAGCATACTCACACTTTCAGTCACATGGGTGGCCCCTATACGGTTTCAGTCATCGCTCTGCGTATAGAGTGTGGTTGCTATAACCACTTCCCCGGCACTGGCTGACAGCAGTATCAGCATTAGAGCCTGCTATCAGTCAGTGTCAGAGATGCTGTTACAGCCACTGCTCTCTATGCATAGAGCAATGACTGAAACCATGCCAAAAAAAGAAGCAAAATCCACACTCCCAAAGCCAAATTGTCACCCTTCCCCCACACCCTCCTGAAAACCAAAGTGTGTAAAAATTACAATAAGCACCCGCATGTATGGCATTGCTGTAGCGCACACATCAAACTCTGGACCGCAGGGTGATTATATTTGGCTCGCGACGCCATCGCACTTTCAACTTTATCTGCAGCATCCTGGAATCCGATAGAATGAAAGAAGATGGAGCAGTAGGCGGACGATCCCTCAGTCATAATTCTCCCTCTGCGTCTGATGTCTCAACACAGCAGGAGCGATGACGCCACTATTTTCCAAGCAGTGAAGAGCTTCTGAGTGATCGCTGCTGAGACCGGAGCTGCGAGGACTGGAGAAAGGTATTTATTTTTTTTAATATGGGGCACATTATACTGTAGGGAGGACTATGTAGGACCATAATACTATATGGAGGACTGTCTACACCTTATTAATGGCTTGATAAAGGCCCTGCATGGCCGAGACGTTGCATGTTTTTTTCTGCATGATTTTTCTCTTACATTAGTCTTCAAAATAATAGTCCAATATGACGAACCAGATTAATCACCGTTTTTGGTATTACCATGGGTCAAACAATTTACTAGATGGTGCAGTGGATTCTAAAAAAAACCCCAACAGACTCAGCATTCATGATTTGCATGTTTTGGAGTCTGTTGTATTAGAATAATTAATTGAAAGGGGGAGTGTTCAAAATAATAGCAATGTGGAGTTCAATTAGTGAGGTCAATCATTCTGTTAAGAAACAGGTGTGAATCAGGTGGCCTTTATTTAAGGGTGAAGCCAGGACATGTTGTACATGCATTTCTCCTTGAAGTCCTGAGAAATATGGGTCGTTCCAAGCATTGTTAAGAAGAACAGCGTACTTAGATTAAAAGTTGATTGGAGAGGGTGAAATAATCTTTATTTATATAGCACCAACATATTCCGCAGCGCTTTACAGTTTAACAGTTTCAAAACACAAGTCATAAGTAACAACATTAACAATACAATAATTAAAGCAAAATTAGACGACCCTGCCTGTGAGAACTTATAATCTACAATGAGGTGGGGGAGATACAGAATACAGGTGTGTATTTACAATGATGGTCCAGCCATTTTGAGGGAGTGAGGGATAGATGGGGATAGTGAATGGGCTACACACGCACACTTTCACTTAAAACGCCTTTGATTAGTGAACGTGATAGGCTGCTCTGAACAAACCTATAAAGAAGTACAGACAATGATCGACTGTTCAGCTAAAATGATCTCTAATGCTTTAAAATGGAGAGCCAAACCAGAGAGATAAGAAAATGGAAAACTACCATTCGAAGAATTTCCCAAACACATCAACTGGCCTAAAGTGAAATGGAGAAACATTTTGTGGACTGATGAAAGTAAAATTGTTCTTTTTGGGTCCAAGGTCCGCAGTTCATCAGACGACCCCCAAACTCTGCATTCAAGCCACAGTACACTCTGAAGATAGTGAAGCACGGTGGTGCAGGCATTATGATATGGACATGTTTCTCTTAGGCCGGTTTCACATTTGCGTTTAGGGCCGCAGCGTTGGCCTGCGCACGGCGCTGCTAAGCCCCGCCCCCTGCCGCGCCTCCTCCAGTAGCTCCGCCTCTGGGCGCATGACGCTGCATGCGTCCCCTATCTTTATCACTGAGGATGCAAGCCGTGCGCAGTATGCGTTTGGCGGCGCCTGCGTCCTTTTGACGGTGCGCCGACCAGCGCCAAACGCAACCTGTTGCTTTGGTTTTTACCAGCGCTACTGTACACATCACAATTCAACAGTTATGCTGAAAGTCTTAGTTACTCACCAGTTAACGGTATTTTCCGGAGTCCATGACAGCACCACCTGAGAGAGGGGATCCGCCCTTCAGGAACAGGAAACCTACAGATACAAAAGGGCGGCACCTCTCCCACACATCAGTTGGATTACAGAGCACAAGAGGACCTCCAAGGTTAATGCATGATTTATGTACAGTACTATTATTATCTAATTATTTATCACCAGTGGACATATACAAGAGGAAGAAGTGCGCACCCAAATTAAACTAAAGGGAGGGAATGTACGGGTGCTGTCATGGACTCTGAAAAATACCGTTAACCGGTGAGTAACTAAGACTTTATTCGGTCGTCCATGACAGCACCACCTGCGAGAATTACAGAGAGTAATAACTACTTTAGGGAGGGACTACAGACTGCAGTACCCTTATACCAAAGGAGAGGTCTGCGGAAGCACCCAGGTCTAGCCTATAATGACTATAAAAGGTACTCAGAGAGGACCAAGTAGCCGCCTTACATATCTGGTCAATGGAGACTTCCGATCTCTCAGCCCACGAGGTCGCCATGGCTCTGGTGGAATGCGCCCTCAGCTTCCCAGGTGCCGACCTGCCTTTTGAGGTGTATGCTATTGAAATCGCCTCTCTAATTCACCTGGCTACTGTATTTTTTGACGCTGTAAAACCTTTCCTAGGGCCTTGAAGGGAGACAAACAGGGCATTATCTTTCTTCCAGGGATCGGTAACTGCCAGATATTCTATGAGGCATCTCCTAGCATCCAGGGTGTGTAGTTTCTCTTCCTTCTCGTTAGCTGGATTAGTGAGGAAGGATGGAAGGACTATTTCCTGTGTCCTATGAAAGCTAGAAACTACCTTAGGTAAGTACGCTGGATCAGGCCTAAGTATTACCCTATCGTCTTTAAACTGTATATAAGGAGGACGCCTAGATAATGTCTGGATGTCGCTTACTCTACGAGCTGACGTCAGAGCTACCAGGATGGCTACTTTGAGGGACAGGTTTTTTATGGAAGCTGATGAGATAGGTTCAAATGGATCTTCCGTCATAGCCGTGAGGACTAGGTTCAAGTCCCACGGCATGAATCTATCCTTCACTATTGGCCTGGATCTACCTGCCACCTTAATGAATCTACTGACCCAGTAATTACCCGCGATGTTGCAGCTAAAGAGGGCCTCCAAGGCTGATACTTGTCCTTTAAGGGTACTGGTGGAAAGCCCCATGTCCAGACTTTTCTGTAGAAACTCTAAGATTTGAATTATAGGCACTGAATCCCCAGCGACTACTCCTGAGTTCTGAAGGTATTTTTTCCAAATTCTGACGTAAATTTTGGTAGTAATGATTTTTCTACTTTTAAGTAGGGTGTTAATCAGGTCTGGAGAGAAATCTTTATCTTTTAGCAGTGACCGTTCAAACTCCACGCCGTCAGATGTAGGCCAGCCACCTGAGGATGGAAAACTGGGCCCTGGGATAGGAGATCCGGGATGTCCGGAAGAACCCAAGGATCGGACACCGACATGGTCCTGAGGCATGAGAACCATGCCCTCCTGGGCCAAAATGGAGCGATAACTATAACCCTTGCTCTGTCTTTTCTGATTTTCCTCATCATCAGGGGTAGCAGAGATAGGGGAGGGGAGGGAAGGCGTAGGCTAGCCTGAAGTCCCACTTTATCATAAAGGCATCTACCGCCAGAGGATTCTCTCTGGGATTTAGGGAGCAGAATTGTCTTAATTTCCTGTTTTCTTTGATGGCGAAGAGATCTACCTCTGGTTGTCCCCAATTTTGTACAATCAGGTTGAAGATGGAGGTTTTTAGGGACTATTCTCCTTGCTTTAGCAGATTGCGGCTTAAGAAATCTGCCGTGATGTTTTCTTTCACTTTTATAAGTAGAGCTGTTAAAGATAGAAAATGCTGCTCTGCTAGATGGAACAAACGCTCTGCTACATTAATCAGGGGCTTGGAATGAGTCCCGCCTTGGTGGTTGATATAAACCACGGTGACCTGATTGTCGGAGAACACTCGTACGTGATAGCCCTGTAGATACACAAGGAGCTTTTTAGCCACCTGCTCCACTGCCATCAATTCTTTCAGGTTAGATGACATTTCATTCTTATGATGCTCCCATAGGCCCTGGACCAGAATCTCACCCATATGAGCCCCCCAACCAGAAGGGCTAGCATCCGTGGTGACTATGCGGGTTATGTTATACTCCCAGGGTACCCCTCTGGATAAACTATCCTTGTCTAGCCACCACTCTAGGGACTCCCTTGTGTTTCGAGACAAGGTTAGCTGGCCCTCCAAGTAACCCCCAAGGACTCTTTGATGTAATAAAACCTCGCCCTGTAGATTCCTTGCATGAAACTGGGCCCACTGGACTGCCGGGATACAGGACGAGAGAGACCCTAGAAGGGACATGGCTTTCCTGAGGGACATGGTGGGGTTATTGGAAGCGTTCAGGACCTGGTAGTGTAGGCGAACAAGCTTCTCCGGAGGCAGACGGCATTCTGGTTTCTCAGAATCTAGGATTAGGCCTAAGAATTACTGGACTCTCATCAGCTGTAACCAAGATTTTTTGATGTTCAGCAACTATCCTAACCGCTCTAGGGCAGACATTGCCCTCTGTAGCTGTTCCAAACAATGATCCGCCGTTTTGCTTACAATAAGGAAGTCATCCAAGTAGGGGACTACTAGAATGTCTGATTCACGTAGATGGGCCATAACTTCCGCTACCACTTTAGTAAACACCCGGGGAGCGACTGCCACCCCAAAGGGGAGGGCCGCATATTGGAAATGTCGAACTGACCCATCTAACTGAACCGCCACTCTGAGGAAACGCTGATGAGCTGCATGAATGGTTATACGGTAGTAGGCGTCTTTTAAATCTAACACCACCATAAAGCAGTTTTGAAACAGCAATTTTATTGTGGACTTGATTGTTTCCATTTTGAACGGACGTATGACCAGAAACTCGTTGAGGGCCTTAAGATTTATTATAGTCCTAAAGGAGCTGTCTGGCTTGTGGACCAGGAACAGAGGGGAGTAGAAACCTTTCCTCCTTTCTCCCTCTGGAACCTCTGTTAGGACTTTCTTGCCGCATAGATCACGAACCTCGGCCTCCAGGGCAGCTTGTTCTGATGTGGAAGACCTGAGTGGGGTGACCTTAAATCGATCTTGGGGAACCCAGGAGAATTCTAGTCGTAGTCCCGCAGCCATCACCCCCAGTATCCAGTTGCTACTAGAGATCAGCGACCAGGCTGGGTAGAAGGCAGCTAGTCTCCCTCCTACCGGGGCAACTAGTAATTGGGGCAGTTTTTTAGTGTCGCGTGCTGGACCTTCCTGGCGCCCCCCTCCTCCAAACATAAATCCTGTACCTTTTCTTCTTTTCTCATCCTATCTGCCCTGATCTCTGGACGGCCTTCTACGGAAATATCCTTTCCTGGTAAAGGGACGTCTATAAGAAGGGTTCGGCAGACTGGGGAATTTCTTTTTATCACCCCCAGCTGTTTCTAATAGTTTGTCCAGGACGGGGCCGAATAGATATTCCTCCTCACACGGAATGGAACAGAGTCGGGACCTGGCCTGAATATCTCCCGGTCAGCACTTTAACCAGAGCACCCTTCGAGCTGCATTAGACAATCCCGCGGTCCTGGCCGCCATCCTTGCAGAGTCCGCCAAAGCATCGGCTAAAAAAAGCAGCGGCATTCTGGATGATCAGCAGTTTTCTGAATGGATGCTCTCGAGGCTCCGTCTTTCAGCTGGGAATCCAGTTGATCTAGCCAGACCATCATGGATCCTGGCTGTACAAGTGGCAGCTATCGCTGGTCTTAGCGCGCCCGCTGACATCTCCCATGTTCCCTTTAGAAAAGAATCCGCTTTTTTATCCAGCGGATCTTTCAAGGAGGCCATGTCGTCAAAAGGTACGGAGGATTTTTTGGAGGCTTTGGCTACTGCCGCGTCCAGCTTAGGGGCCTTATCCCATCTGCTTACCACTGGGTCATCAAAAGGGTACCTCCACTTGAAGGCTGGTGGCATGGTACCCCTTTTTTCAGGCCTTTTCCATTCTCTATCAGGCCCTGGACTTTATCATTTAATGGAAAAGCCCTGCGCTTCCTGGGATCTAGACCCCCGAACATCATGTCCTGTGCTGAGAGTTCTGGCTTTGTGTCTGCTACCCCCATGGTGGACCTTATTGCTTTGACTAGCCTATCCATTTGGTCTAAGGGGAAGCAGATCCGGCTAGTCTTCATCCAAACACGACGAAGAGGAGGCCGGGGAGTCTGAGGAGTTATCGTCTTTCCTAGGGGCGACCGAGGACTCAGAGCCTGAAAAACTAGCCTCTCTTCTCCTAGAAGATTCCCCTTGAGATAGGGCTTTCATCTCTGTCCTGATTAACTCCCTCAGGCTTGTAGTGAAGTCAGGCGTCTCTTCCGCTATCTGTAAAAACGGGGGAGAGTGTAAGGGCCTGTCAGTCTACCCATGGACTATTGTTCCCTATCAACCCCTACCGTCTGTCGCACGCATGGCTGGCATAACTTTTTAGGGTGGCCATCTGGCAAGGGGCAACTACAGAGGGCACATTTCCTGTGCTTGTTTTCCCGTAGCTTTCCTCCCCTGCGAAAAACATAAGGGACCACTGCATCAGGGTACATTCACGGAGATGTCTTACCCATGCAGATGAAGCAGGTACCGGATCACGGAGGGAGGCAGGGGGATCCTTTAGTCTGGAGGAACTGTGGCTCTGTCCGCTCGTTTGTCCTTGCTTCTTTTGCTGGCCACTCGTATGAGGCTTCACTGTGGCCTGTTTCTGCGGGCGCTCCTGCGCCTCGTCCTGCTGGTCTATGGGGGCTTCCGTCGTATCTATTGCTGGGCCTTCGGAAGCACACCAGCAGGGTCCCCGCCTGCCTCATAAGGCCTCCTGATGTCCGGGTCAGCAGGGCTCTGGCCGTGGCACCTCCCACCCAAGACTCTCCCGTGACCTCCCCGCTCCCCCCACCCCGGCTGCCGCCCGCGACCCAGGACAGGCGCGCATCCTCGGCGCACACCGGAAAGCCGGCCGGCACCCGACTTTGGCGTTCCCGTCCCCGCCCCTTCCCGCCGACCGGGCGCCAACACCGGCCCGGATGAGGAAAGGACCGGACCCCGGGGGGACCGCACCAGGAGGGGCCCGGGGCATACATACCTCCTGGTGCTGGCACTCTGGAGGCGGCTGTCCACCGGACCCCTTGCTCCACCTGCTCCTTCCACTGCCGTGGCAACCTACCCGGCCCCACCGTGGCGCTTCCAGGGACCCCGTGCTGACCGAGGTAGGAGATCCCCCCGCTACCTGGGTCGGTCAGCCGGCCTGGGAATATCCTCGATGATCCATGACGGACGATCTGTAGGAAGTCCTGTCCTCTAGGAACAGGAAGCCAACTGATGTGTGGGAGAGGTGCCGCCCTTTTGTATCTGTAGGTTTCCTGTTCCTGAAGGGCAGATCCCCTCTCTCAGGTGGTGCTGTCATGGACGACCGAATAAAATGATAATTTTCTTTCTCAACGCGTTTCATGTGTTACTTCCATGAACTTTGACACTTGTTTGACATGTGATTTCCTATTTGGTGCTAGATTTGAATGCTGTACCTATTTAAATAGCATGTAATGACAGGGCATATTTGTATCATGTCCTGAAGAAGTCCTTGTGACTTTGAAACGCGTTGAGAAAGAAAATAAACCATCACTTTCAGCATAACTGTTGGATCGTTATTTGTACAGCAGCGCGGCTTTTTCACCACGAATCTGTCCATTTGGAAATAAACACTAGTATAAAGATTGTGATTAATTCATGCTTTTGAACACACTGCTATTATTTTGAACATTACTGTGTACACTGGGGTGAAAGTTTTTGTGAAGGATGATTTTTGGTGTCTTGGATTTTTGGAATAATGTGGTTATCATTATAATGTGCACAGTGTTGTAGGGATCACAGTTGGCACATCATAACATGTTGGTCACCATACTTTGCTTGGTGGTACAGTAGGGTTATCCCAACATACGTGAGGAGAATTCACTTTGGGGGTATCATACTGTGTTTAGAGGTACTTTTGTTGGCATCATACTTTATCTGTATTTTTTATCCCTTGTTATTACACATTTAAATAAGGCCATTGAGCCATATGCTTTTTACTGCTCTTAAATAACATATTATTCCAGTATGCCCCATTTCTGATAATCATTTTATTCTAAGATCTATTAATTAAAATGTACTTTGTTCATGGGACAACCACTTTAAGGTTTTTTCAATACAAAACGTTCATTGTTATATTTGATAAGGAAAACTGTCAAATGTAGACTTTTTTTTTCCAAAGAAAAATCAAGATGGCCCACAATTTTGTTGAAGTGTTTAACTTTGTCCCTCTGTGTATTTGAGTTTGACATCTCTGCTTTAGTGGAAGACCCATGTAACTTCTAGGATGTGTATCTCCAGGTCCCTAAGCTAGTTACAATTAATTGAGCACATTCACAATTTTCACTTGGCAACATCCACTGCCTTCCTACTTCTAGAAAGCACATGTGGAGTAAAAGACAGGATTTTTGGTTGCTTACCGTAAAATCTGTTTCTCGGAACCTTCATTAGGGGACACAGGAACCATGGGTGTATGCTGCTGCCACTAGGAGGCTGACACTATGCACAAAAACAGTTAGCTCCTCCTCTGCAGTGTACACCCTACCGACTGGCACTAGGCTACTCAGTTGGTGAGAAAGCAGGAGAAAACCAAGATAAAAGGAACCATCAGACAACTCAAACCGGAATAGAACACAATAGAAAGGACATGAGCTGTTAAACATTGGAGGGTGCTGTGTCCCGCAATGAAGGCTCCGAGAAACAGATTTTACAGTAAGCAACCAAAAATCCTGTTTTCTCTATCGCCTCATTGGGGGACACAGGAACCATGGGATGTCCAAAAGCAGTCCCTGGGGAGGGAATATAAAGCTTCATTCAGGTCGGAGAACTCTCCAATTCCGCCAGCAAGATCCTTCTGCCTAGGCTGGCATCCGCTGAAGCGTAGGTATGGACCTTATAAAATTTGGCGAACGTTTGGATGGAAGACCAAGTTGCCGCTTTGCAAAGTTGTAGGGCAGAAGCCCTATGGTGCACCGCCCAGGAGGCGCTCACTGCCCTGGTAGAGTGAGCCCTGCTCCCAGGGGGAGGCACTATGTTCTTGACGCGGTAAGCCTCCAAAATCGCCGTTCTGATCCAACGAGCAATCGCAGCCTTAGAGGCCAGAAGGCCTTTTCGAGCACCATCAGGAATGACGAAAAGAGAGTCCGTCTTCCTAAAGGGGGTGGTCCTGGCTAGATAGACCCTCACTGCTCTCACCAGGTCTGGCTTGTTCAACAAACACTCCAGAGGATGAACCGGAGCAGGACAAAAGGAAGGGAGGATGATATCCTCATTTAGGTGGAAGGCAGACACCCCCTTGGGAAGGAAGGAGGAAGCTGCAAAACCACCTTATGATGCAGAACCAAAAAGGGAGGGCGACAGCAAAGGGCCACCAACTCCGAAATCCGCCTAATGGAAGTGATGGCCACCAGAAACGCCACCTTCCAAGACAGAAAGGACAGGGAAACCTCTCAGAGTGGTTCAAAGGGAGGACTTCTCAGAGCCTCCAGAACTAGATTGAGGTCCTAGGGGTCCACCGGTGTCCTGCACAAGGGAGCCGCATGCGCAACCCCCTGAAGAAAAGTTTTGACCTGAGAAAGGGAAGATAGACTCTTCTGGAAAAGGATGGAAAGTGCTGACACCTGACCCTTTAAGGAACTTAGGGCCAGACCAGTGTCCAATCCCGTCTGGAGAAAAACCGAGATGGAAGGCAGAGAAAAGGACATAGGCGGAATGTGTTGGGACTCACACCAGCGGAAATCTGCTTTCCAGGTGCGATAATAGACCCTGGAAGATGACGGCTTTCTACCCTGCATCATAGTGCGAATCACCCGGTCTGAAAAACCGGACGCTCTTAGCACCGCGGTTTCAACAGCCATGCCATTAAATTGAGCGACCGAGAATTCTGGTGGCAGATTGGACCTTGGGATAGAAGATCCAGTCTGTCTGGGAGCCTCCAGGGGGCGTCCACGAGAAGGTTGATGATGTCCGCGAACCAAGACCTTCTGGGCCAGTCCGGCACAATGAGAATGACCGGCACCTCCTACACCTTAAACAGTCTGGCAAGAAGGGGGGAAACAGATAGGGAAGCGCAAACTGGGACCAGGGAATGGCCAGAGTGTCGGCGCCTACCCGAGTGGGTCGCGGGACCTGCAGATGAAACATGGGACCTTTCTGTTCAGTTAGGACGCCATGAGGTCCACGTCCGGAGTCCCCCATCGAATGCAGACCTGCTGGAAGATCTCCTGATGCAGGGACCATTCTCCTGCCACGAGACCCTCGCGATTGAGAAAATCGGCGGCCCAGTTGTCCACGCCGGGAATATGAACTGCAGATATCACCGAAACCGTTGACTGTCCAGCGAAGAATCTTGGTTACCTCGGCCATTGCCGCAGACTCCGGGTCCCCCCAGGTGACTGACATATGCCACCACTGTGGCATTGTCTGTCTGGACTCGGATTGGCAAACCCTTCAGAAGCGTTTCCCAGTGGAGGGACAAAAGAATAGCTCTCAGCTCCAGGATGTTGATCGGCAGAGAGGATTCTTTCACCGACCAACGTCCTTGGACAGTCAGATGACGGAATACTGCTCTCCAGCAGAGGAGGCTGGCATCCGTCGTCACCACTTGCCAGTGGACGGGAATGAAGGACCTGCCCTGGAAGATGAGAGGGGAGTCCAGCCACCATGTGAGAGATCGTTTGACTTGGTAAGAGAGCCGAAACGGATGATCCAGGGAGAGAACAGACCTATTCCACTGTAAAAACATGGTACGCTGATGAGGTCTTGAGTGGAATTGGGCAAAAGGGATCGCCTCCGACGCTGCCACCATTCTCCCTAGAACTTTCATGGCTGAGCGGAAGAAAACGGAGAGCTTTGATGAGAGCGAACCCCCCTGCTGGAGGATGACTCTTTTCTCTTTGGGGAGAAAGACCCTTGTCCGATGGATGTCAAACAGCATGCCTAGATAGATCAGGCACTGAGTCGGAACAAGACAGGACTTTTTCCTGTTGACAAGCCACTCGAAACGGGCAAGGGTGCCGAGAAAAATTGCGAAAGCTGTCTTGAGCCTGACAAAATGACGGAGCCTTGATGAGGAGGTTGTCGAGGTACAGGATGAGGACAAGACCTCTGAGTCTCAAAATGGACATCAAGGTTGCCATGATTTTGGCGAAAACCCTTGGGGCAGTTGCAAGACCGAATGGCAGGGCAACAAACGAGAAGTGATGCTGATGTTCTGCAAAGCGCAGGAACCTCTCGTGCCTTGGGAAAATAGGGACATGAAGGTAGGCATCCTGAATGTCTATGGAGCACAAGAATTCCTGCGCCTCCATGGAAGCAATTATAGAACGAAGGGACTCCATCCTGAAATGTCTCAGGCGGACTTCCCTGTTCAGCAACTTGAGATCCAGGATAGGCCGCACCGTGCCGTCTTTCTTTGGCACCACAAAGAGGTTTGAATGGAAACCCGTGAAGAGTTCCTGCTCTGGGACAGGCACGATCACCCCTGATCTGAGAAGGGAGGCGATGGCTGCGAAGAAGCCCGAGACCAGGGAAGGATCCCTTGGAGGGCGGGATTCGAAGAATGGACTTCGGGGATGCGGAGCGAAATTTGTTTTGCATGCCGATGATACGATCACCCTGACCCATGCGTCCTCCACCGAAGCTAACCAAACATCCTTGAAGAGGAGAAGACGAACGCCTAGCTTGGGAGATACGTTGAGATCCTGACACGAGTCATGTCGAAGATCTGCCAGGCCTAGACCTGATGGGTCTACCCTGGGTGCAACAGGAATGCCAGGAAGGGGTAGCCTTAAAGGAAACCTTTTTACTATCCTGGCGAGCCTGCGGCCTCTGCTGGTGGGAAAAAACCTGTCGCCGCAAAACGACGAAAGGACCAAAACTGCCGCTTCGGAGGCGGCCAACAGGGCTTGGATTGGGGAAGGGAAGAACTCATGCCCCTAGTGGCGTCCTTAATAATCTGGTCCAGCAGGGAGTCGAATAGACGAGATCCTTGAAAATGCAAACTGGTAAGTGACTTATTTGAAGATAAGTCCGCTTTTCAGGCCTTAAGCCAGACCATCCGGCAAATCGCTACAATATTGCTAGACGCCTAAGCTGCACAAGAAGCGGCGTCCAGGGAGGCCGAGAGCAGATACTTTTCAGCATGCAAAATCTTGTCGGCAAGATCCGCCAAGTCATCAGGACGAGCACTGGCACGTGTTATGAATGGGTCACCGAGGAGGAGAGCGCAATAGGCTATGCCACCAGAAAACCAGAGAGGTTGGTCGCTCAGCGGATTGCAGACCCCTGATCTTAACAACACAACTAGCAGTAGCCGTGGAGCGTTCCTACGTTGCCCTAGATGCTTCATCACAGCCGGAGAACTAACTAAGCCTAAAGACAGAAAGGTGAAATCTAAACTGTCCCGGAGCAGATCCCCAAAGGAATAGACAGCCCCCAAACATATATTGTCGGTGAGACAAGATGAAACACAAACACAGACAGAAAATAGACTGAGCAAATGATGGGGCCCACACTGACTAGATAGGACAGGACAGAAAAGGCACTGTTTGCAATCATGCAAAAACCCTAATAACTCCAACACGACTGAAGTACAAAAATACTGAGGTTTGAACAACCTCACCCCCACTATATCAGCACTCAGGTGTGAACTGGCGGCTAGCAACAGGCTAATACAGCAGGGGACTGAGCAAACAAAACACAAGATACAAAAATACAGGGCAGGAGCCAGCAGCCCCAGGGGGAGCAAGCTGACCCCTGACAGCAAGGCAAAAACACATGCAAAGGGTTTAGCAAATGACACTTGACTGGAAAAAATGCAGGATCAGGCAGCAGACAGAAATCCTCAGTAAGCAAAGAAAGGAGTATCACCGGCAGTCACTGAGAGAAGTCTGCTCACTTATGTAGTCCCAGTCACTACCACCACCACCACCACTCCAATTATCTTCTGCAGTTGTTGGGTTAACATCACTTTGACCAGCACCACTACCAGCAGTATCCACCAGAGGGAGCCTTGCCTCAAAAGTCAGATCAAGAGAGCTCACAACAGGCACGAATGCCATGAAGGAATTGTTTGACTCATTTGGCAAAGGCCCTCGAGACCCAGGTGGAAACAAAAGCCAGGCATAATGTGTTAGCGGCCGCTTCGAAAGCTGATTTTGCAAAGGACTCTATGATGCTGTCATTGGAGTCCTTGAGGGACGCTCCATTAGCAAGCGGGAGGCACCGTGCTGGTGGACAGTCTGGACACCGGCGGGTCCACGGTAGGAGAGGCTGTCCAATTAGCGGTGAGCTCAGGAGAAAAGGGATATATGACTCCGATGCACTTTCCTCTCTGAATCCGTCTGGTCGGGGTCTCCCTTTCTCTGGCGAGTATCTCCTCAAATTCTCCATGAGGGGCGAAGACCTTGGAAGATGGTTTTGACTGTCTGAATGAAACCACCTGATCTGTGGGTTCCGTAGAGGTGTCTTTGATGCTAAAGGTCTGGTTAACCACCACAATGAGGCTCTGGACCAAATCTCATGTTAGAGGTTTGGTCTGAATCCATGTGCGATTCATCCTCTAACGGCGCGTCCGAGAACGTCTCGCCTGACTCGGGAGAGGCAGACCGCCGGGAAGGCCCGGGGGTGAGATGGAGTGGGAAGAGGACCTAGAAAGGCGCTCCTGTCTGGATCTCTTGCGGTCCATTTTAGAAGGCCTGGACAGTGACTCCTGCAACCCAATAGCAGCTGCGGTCATGGGCAACCTGTCAAGAACGGACACCAGGGTCTGTGCCACCTTGGTGAGGTCCACCACGGACTGCAACAGAGACGGCCAGCCTGGAATAGGGATGACACTGTCACTTGGGACAGAAAGGGGCTCCAGGGTGGTGAATACAGTGGGGTTGCTGCAGCCCTGAGAGGGGAGAGGACTGACCCGAAGGAAGCTTGCACTTACACAAAGAGCACACAAAATGACTGACCAGAGCAGATGAGGAGGAAAAGGTATGAGGGCAAGAGCGCTCTCCTTTAGGCATGATGAGACAGACCCACTAACAGGTGCCAGAAGGTTAGGGGACAGTAAGGTGCAGGGGAGAGTGTCAGGCTGCAGGCTGACGGCAGCAGTCCGATGCAAGCCCCTGCAGGTATCAGGCAGTCTGCAGGGCATCCAGGAGGCAGGCGACAGGCAAGTCCCTGCAGGTACCAGGCGGTCTGCGGGACGTCAGGGAGCAGGTGACAGTCAGAGGTGCAGTGAAGAAAGTGCGCACAGCAGGAGGAAAAGGCATGCTTTCTCCAGATATACCTAGGGGAAGAGGCGGAGCCAGCCACCATATCTGGGAGTAGCAAGATGGTGAGGACCAGCTCTCATACAGAGTCCGAGGGAGTGAGAGGAGCTGAATGCCGGGCAGGAGACAAAACCAGCGGGAGAAAAACCCACCCGGATGCAGGAGAAAAAGGAGCGGAGCCAACGCCGAGCGCTAGCCCCAAAAAGCTGGGGCTTAGATTTATTACCCTGACCACTGGAGCAGGGGTGGAGCGGCGCAGATGTCCTGAGGAAGGGCCAATAGGAAGGTAGCCCAGCGTCCTATCTTGCCATAAATTAAGGGATAAAGGCCCTTAACATCAAAATGCCCCAGCGCTCCAAAAGGGCCAATTAAGGAAACATTTTCCCCGTCTTTTTTTTCATGCACTTCATCTTCCCTCTTCATCCTTTCTTCTTTGGGAACCTGGTGGAGAGGGAGAAAGGTACCTCTTTATCCGGAGATGTAAGACGTCCGAACTTGGCTGCCTTGTGGGACGTCTTCGCCACCGAGTACCGATAGCCTATGGTGGGCGAGTGGGTAAAGAGACGGAGGCAAGGACCGGATCCGGGTCGCCTAAACACACTTCTGTGTTAGGGGCTCTTGGTCCTGTCGGGAAGAGATATGAGGATACGGGGTGTCAGTACACGCTGTACTCAGTCTCTTTGTGGGAGTACAGTTGTGACTTCACACTGTAACCCTCCGGGTACCTGAAAAGGAACGACGCACACTGAGGTAGAAATGGGTCTAATGAAAGAGCCGTGTCCACCTCCTTCTAACACTAAGCTAAACTCAGTAGCCTAGTGCCAGTCGGTGGAGTGTACACTGCGGAGGAGGAGCTATCTTTTTTTGTGTGCATAGTGTCAGCAGCATACACCCATGGTTCCTCTGTCCCCAATGAGGCGATAGAGAAAGTCACACCACCAGTAAATGAATTCCCAGAAAAATGTAATTTCCAAAATGGGGTAACTTTTGGGATGTTTCCTGCTTTTCTGGCAAATGGTGCTCACGAACTACTAAAAAAAAAAAAAATCTGCACTCAAAAGCCAAATTCTCTTCCAAGCCTTGCTGTGTGCCCACAAAGAAGTTTTTGACCACATATCGGGTATCACTGTATTCGTGAGAAATAGCATAACAAATTGTGAGGTTCAATTTCTCCTTCTGAAATAAAAACTTGCCCTCCCCAGTGATGTTTATGCCACCTAGCCTCCCCAGAGATGTATATGCTCCCCAGTGATGTATATGCAGCTCAGCCTCCCTAGTGATGTATATGCCCCCCCCCCCCACTGATGTATATCTCCCCAGCATCTCCCGTGTGATGTATATGCTTTACAAAGCTTATTATCACGCAGAATTGACAGTGCTCCAGACTGACACAAACCTGTATACGTCTGCAGCATATACATCACAGGAGACGTGGGGAAGCGGCATATACATCACAGGAGACATGGGGCTGCGGCATATACATCACAGGAGAAGTTGGGCTGCGGTATATACATCACGAGACGTGGGGGCTGCGGTACATACATCACATGAGACCTGGGGTGTTGCAGTACATACAGTGCCTTTCCCACATATCATGCTTCAGACATAAAGATACCAAATGTAAATCTTTGGTGAAGAATCAACAATAAGTGGGACACAATTGTGAAGTTGAATAAAATTTATTGGTCATTTTAAATTTTTGCAGAAATACAAAAACTGAAAAGTGGAGCGTGCAATATTATTCGGCCCCTTTACTTTCAGTGCAGCAAACTCACTCCAGACGTTCATTGTGGATCTCTGAATGATCCAATGTTATCCTAAATGACTAATGATGATAAATATAATCCAACTGTGTGTAGTAAAGTCTCCTTATAAATGCACCTGCTCTGTGATAGTCTCAGGGTTCTGTTCGAAGCACAAAGAGCATCATGAAGACCAAGAAACACAACAGGCAGGTCCGTGATACTGTTGTGGAGAAGTTTAAGCCGGATTTGGATATGATTTCCAAAACTTTAAACATCCCAAGGAGCACTGTGCAAGCGATCATACTGAAATGGAAGGAGTATCATACCACTGCAAATCTACCAAAACCCGGCCGTCCCTCTAAACTTTCATCTCAAACAAGGAGAAGACTGATCAGAGATGCAGCCAAGAGGCCCATGATCACTTTGAATGAACTGCAGAGATCTACAGCTGAGGTGGGACAGTCTGTCCATAGGACAACAATCAGTCGTACACTGCACAAATCTGGCCTTTATGCAAGAGTGGCAAGAAGAAAACCATTTCTCAAAGATATCCATAAAAAGTGTTGTTTAAAGTTTGCAACAAGCCACCTGGAGACACACCAGACATGTGGAAGAAGGTGCTCTGGTCAGATGAAACCAAAATCGAACTTTTTGGCAACAATGCAAAATGATATGTTTGGCGTAAAGGCAACACAGCTCATCACCCTGAAAACACCATCTCCACTGACAAACATGGTGGTGGCAGCATCATGGTTTGGGGCTGCTTTTCTTCAGCAGGGACAGCGAAGATGGTTAAAATTGATGGGAAGATGGATGGAGCCAAATACAGGACCACTCTTGAAGAAAACCAGTTGGAGTCTGCAAAAGACCTGAGAAGGAGATTTGTCTTCCAACAAGACAATGATGCCAAACATAAAGCAAAAGCTACAATGGAATGGTTCACAAATAAACGTATCCAGGTGATAGAAGGGCCAGGTCAAAGTCCAGACCTGAATCCAATCGAGAATCTGTGGAAAGAGCTGAAAACTGCTGTTCACAAACGATCTCCATCAAACCTCACTGAGCTCGAGCTGTTTGTCAAGGAAGAATGGGCAAGATTTTCAATCTCTCGATGTACAAAACTGATAGAGACATACCCCCAGCGACTTGCAGCTGTAATCGCAGCAAAATGTGGCTCAACAAAGTATTAAGTTAAAGGGGCCGAATAATATTGCACGCCCCACTTTTCAACTTTTGAATTTCCACAAAAATTTTAAATAACCAATAAATTTCGTTCAACTTCACAATTGTGTTCCACTTGTTGATTCTTCACCAAAAATTTACATTTGGTATCTTTATGTTTGAAGCTGCGGTACATACATCACATGAGACGTTTGGCTGCGGTACATACATCACATGAGACGTGGGGGCTACGGTACATACATCATGAGAAGTGGGGGCTGTGGTACATCCATCACATGAAACATAGGGGCTGCAGTACATACATCACAAAGACAAGGGGGCTGCGGTACATACATCACAGAAAATATGGGGCTAGGTTATAGAAATCAGAAGAAATGCTGGAGTTGCTGCACTTTTCTGTGGGACAAGAGCACATAGCAGTCAATTCCTCCCACAAAGAATGTCCTTATGTTGGCACAGGCCAGCATCAATATGTAATCTTTCATTGCATGTACCACAGCATTCAGTAGTAAATGCTGACAGAGCAAGAAGGAATTAAAGGGTTGGCAGTGCTTTGCCAGACATTCTGCCCAGGGGTCGGAGAAAAGATCATTGCAGGCTGTAAAAGTCCTCATGGCCTGAGGTTCCCCATCCCTGTGATACAGAATAGTTGCTGGAGCCAAATTTGCCTAATTAATTAAGAGACATGAACCTAATAATAAATTTGATGCAGTTCTCTATCGATGGAAAATCAAATGCATGTCTGGCTGGGTTAGTTTTGCCCTATAATTTAGAGCAATATCTGGTGTAAATTATAGTAAACCTGTCAGGCTATGAGAGGCCACACTTCCTTATGTACAGTGAGAAGTGTAAAAATGTTCCAAATTATGATGCAAAATTGTATGGAAATAATGTATTTCCATCAAGAGTATAAAAACAATAAAAAAAGTCACTGCCAACATCTGGTTGAAATTATTTGGAGATTTTTGCACCAAATATTCCACTGACCCAAACATATAGTCCATGGGATTTGTTTTATTTCTGAGTACAAAACAAATTTGTAGTGGTGAGTGGGACAAAATATGACAAATGCTGTCATAAATACTTAAATAAAAGCTTTATTTACCATAAAAAGGTTCATAGGCTCTTATGTTGCAGTCCTATCAGAACATGTAGTCCACAGTCATCGCCATCAAATATGTAGGGTGCCCGTTCCAGAATTACCCACGGTGCAACAGAAACTTGCAGCAAGTATATAAACATAAAAGACCTCATAGAGGAGCATTTCTCTTCTGTTCTGCCTCGTTTCACAGCAACATATGAAACGGCACAGAACACGTTTTATACTAAAATTATGTCACCTTGAGAATTCTCATTATTGTTCAGGTCAGAAATAGTTTTGGCAGCTGAGAAGTCAGCCCAATGTTAAAATATCAGTCTTGAAATTCCAAAACCACCTAAACGTGCAGGCAGTGAAGTCATAAAAATACATCCAAATTAAGTAGAAATAAAGAATTAATTATCAATAAGAATATACAGCGCTTGTTCCCTGAGAGCTCACAATTATGTGCTAGAAATGAACATTAAATGCTTGTTAAAATTTTTCTTGTCCATGCTGGTGAGGATTCTGCCATCAAGGTAATCCGATTAAAGTGACGCATGTTTTTTATCTTGTCCGCAGGACGACAACCCGGGTGCCGGTTAAATCTTGCAGCAGCTGGAAGTCTTCTCTGGAATACTGAGTTTAGTCACGGTGTCAGCGTTTTCATTGGAGACATCCACAGTTTTCTTTACTTGTCTGGAAAGACAAAATGTCAATTACATGACCTGATATTGCACCGGTAACGTAATGTTCACATAATGCAAATTTAGTTTTAGTTTTGCAATGCCCTTTTTTTTTTTTAGCAGCGGGAGTAAACCCAAGAGACTTGAAAGTCTTTCCTTTATCTGTTTAGAATCTATTGTTTTGTCCTAAAGGAGCTGTCTGTTCACTTGACTGCAGACTTCTGAATCCTTACAGCATGTGGTGCTCTCGCTGTCTATATTCTTTAGTAGAGATGAGCAAATTTGTTCGGGTTTCCCCTTATTCGGCAAGCTATAGCGCTTACCGAATAAGCTGCAGAGGGAACCCGGCTTCCTGGATGGCACCAGCCACTCAGCTGTTCAGTGCTGCAGCTGAATGTGTCACGGCTGTGTCACAGTACATGCATGGATAGTGCAACACACAGTCTCTCCATGCATTTGCTGTGACTGACACAGACGCGACACATGCAGCTGCGGCGCCGATCAGCCGGCGAGATCCAGGAAGCCGAACAAATTCACTCAACTCTATTCTCCAGCACTGGGGATGAGAGTTTGTGGTCTCGTGACCACAATCATGTGATCTGCAGACTGCCGGCCACATTCTGAGTAGACGCGCTCCGCCTGGCGGATACGGGTGAACTGAGCGAGGCCGAGATATCGAGTAGTCAGATTGTGGCTAGAAGTATGCAAATCAGTTGCTTACGGTCAGATGACCACCCGCACTCACTAGTAATACTTGGGGAACCACGACAGCTCGCAGGACTGTATTCAGAAGTCTGTAGTCTGAACTGGACAATTACTTTAAGAAAAGTAAGAATCTACCCCATGTGACTCAGATTTAAAATAATGAAGACCATTTTAGGCCTATTTTTTTTTATAAATAGTGGTTTAAAAGATTACTTATACACCAGACAAGACAAATCCTTGGATGGTAACAGATGACACCATTACTAAGCTGAGCATTATTATAGCTGACACAGACAAATATTATGTGGGATAAGGCTGCCCTAACCAGGTATAAAGCTGAGGGTACGGAGGACGATGTAGGCCATAGCTGTATCCTGTGCCCATGGGAATAAATCTAAGCAGATGTGGTTGTGCATCCAGCCAGCTAGCCTTCCTCCTGCCTCTCCCAGTCTTTATAGCTAGAATACCGCAGTAACATATTTGGTTAGTACACCTTTACTAGTGCTGGTATTACCTGGCGAGATGAAGCACAGCTTCCACTACATTGGTGCCGTCCTTTGCACTGGTCTCACAGAAGAGGGAGCTGTAGGCCTGTGAATACACCAGACATAAGGCTCGGCACACCACTCTGCATACATCACAGTTTATGGATTAGACAGCTGGCATTATGCCAAGCTTACCATGGCTAACTTCTCCCCCATTGAAGTCGGAATTCCAGATTCACCGCTTTCTGTCCTCAAGTCTGTTTTATTGCCTATGAGCATTAGCGGTATTGATCTATCACAGGAGTTCTGCAATACGGAAAACAACACAGGGGATGTGGTTAACAGAAGAATATCATCTACTACAGCAGAAAAATAAAACTACAGAAATGTGTAGGAATAGTTGGACCTAAAAGGATATGGACTGCTTAGAAAGGTAACCTGTACATAAAAGGCAGAATGAGTTAGAAGGGTAGTCTCAAGTTTGAAAGTTAGCCCCTATGTGAGGGACAGGAGATAATTCTTAATATGATGGTCTCAAAATTGTTGAGACTTGCCCCCACCTGGTCTTCGGCACTCCCATAAGAATAATCGGAGTGGAAGTGCGTTTGCTTGACCGCTGCTCCATTCACACACGGCTCTTCAGAGCCTATATTCTTGGGTTTGGTGGGGGTTCCAATGATCGGTAAGTTGTTCCCCACCTCACTGATAGTGGATAACTTCCAAACTTGAGAATACCCAATTAACTGTGAATCTGTCAGTGGGTTCATTCTGTTCTACTAAAAACGCTTCTAAACTGATTCATGGCTGAAAGTTCAAATTCCATGTGGTGAAAACTTGCCTCAGAATAAAGGAATTAGCTACAAATGGTGTGCACCCAGCCTAGAGGTATGAGGTTTTGACAGATGTGTCTTTGGCTATAGTTTATAATCCAAAATAATGGTGGGGGATGCAGGGAGTTCTAGCTGTTAATCGACTCTTTTGCTTTATTGTTATTCAGGTATTGTACATCACCCCATGTATAAATTCTGATGTATATGACTTTTCAATTTTATATTTGAAGGGCTCAGTGGTTAGCACTGCAGCCTTGCAGCGCTGGGGTCCTGGGTTCAAATCCCGCCAAGGACAACATCTGCAAGGAGTTTGTATGTTCCCTCCGTGTTTGCGTGGGTTTCCTCCGGCCACTCTGGTTTCCTCCCACATTCCAAAGACATACTGATAGGGAACTTAGACTGAGCCCCATCGGAGACAGCAATGATAATGTCTGTAAAGCGCTGTGGAATTAACGGCGCTATATAAATAAGTAAAAATAAATACATTTTAGAAAATTAAACAGGTGATTTAGTGGCTTTAATAAACATTGGTTTGATACAAATTGTGTGGGCTTTGCCCAAAGCAACTGGGGTTATTGTGTATTCATAGTTGTGATAATTGGAATAAAATAATGAACCCCGATATTTAACACAGAGTAAAACATCAGCATTTTATACCTTGATCTCATCAATCCATTGCCGTACATTGAGGAAGCTGGCTTGGGATGTGACGTCATACATAAGCAGCACTCCATGGGCTTTACGGAAATAAGACTTTGCTATACTGCGAAACCTAGAACATTACAGACAATACATGTGTGACAATGTGACCAAAAGCAGAAAGTAAAATGCAAAACCTAGGATTATTCTGTTCTTTATGGACACTGTCAACTGGAAACTATGTGTTGATTGAGATATTAGTTAATTCCAGTGTTGTACGGGAAAAAAAACCCAAAACATCAAAACCCCTAATGTTCACCCTTTTTTAAAATAAACTATTTACTATAGTTGCATTTTCCTCCACTGTTGTCTAGTGGGAATCTGAGGTGGTTGTAAATTGACCCTTTTGATTGTTCTTTTACAAACATAGGAAAACACAGTGTATATTGCTTTAATCTGGGAAAAAAAGGGGTGGTTTGATTCAAATTTTTATGGCATTTGGTTTAGGTCACAGGGGTGGCACCGAGTCAGTCACCTCTCTGAATATACAGAGCAGCTGCTGTAACCGCGCCCCAGCTAGAGTGGCCACTCTGTATAATCAGAGTGTTGACTGAACCAGCACCGCGCCACCACCCCCATGACTGAAGCCGAATGCTGGCTGGAAGAATAAAGTTAATTTTCTCCCTGCTGCATCTGGCTGCGTGCAGCATAATAACCCTGTTAACCTGCAGATTAACCGTGTTATTTCTGGTGATAGGTTCCCTTTCACAAAGCATAAATATGTACCAATAAAAATGCTATAAATAAAAAAGCTCGCCACCTGGGCATAGAACGAGTTCAATAGCTAGGCCTGGTATATGTTCCCCATCCTTGTATATGGCTCCCCTGAGTGGCATATGCTCCCCCATCCTTGTATATGGTTCCCCTGCCTGGTATATGCTTCCTCAACCTGTTATACAGTGCCTACAAGTAGTATTCAACCCCATGCAGATTTAGCAGGTTTGAAAAGATGCAAATAAGTTAGAGCCTTCAAACTTCACACAAGAGCAGGATTTATTAACAGATGCATAAATCTTACAAACCAAAAAGTTATGTTGCTCAGTTAAATTTTAATAAATTTTAAACATAAAAGTGTGGGTCAATTATTATTCAACCCCTAGGTTTAATATTTTGTGGAATAACCCTTGTTTGCAATTACAGCTAATAATCGTCTTTTATAAGACCTGATCAGGCCGGCACAGGTCTCTGGAGTTATCTTGGCCCACTCCTCCATGCAGATCTTCTCCAAGTTATCTAGGTTCTTTGGGTGTCTCATGTGGACTTTAATCTTGAGCTCCTTCCACAAGTTTTCAATTGGGTTAAGGTCAGGAGACTGACTAGGCCACTCCAACACCTTGATTTTTTGCCTCTTGAACCAGGCCTTGGTTTTCTTGGCTGTGTGCTTTGGGCCGTTGTCTTGTTGGAAGATGAAATGACGACCTATCTTAAGATCCTTGATGGAGGAGCGGAGGTTCTTGGCCAAAATCTCCAGGTAGGCCGTGCTATCCATCTTCCCATGGATGCAGACCAGATAGCCAGGCCCCTTGGCTGTGAAACAGCCCCACAGCATGATGCTGCCACCACCATGCTTGACTGTAGGGATGGTATTCTTGGGGTCGTATGCAGTGCCATCCAGTCTCCAAACGTCACGTGTGTGGTTGGCACCAAAGATCTCGATCTTGGTCTCATCAGACCAGAGAACCTTGAACCAGTCTGTCTCAGAGTCCTCCAAGTGATCATGAGCAAACTGTAGACGAGCCTTGACATGACGCTTTGAAAGTAAAGGTACCTTACGGGCTCGTCTGGAACGGAGACCATTGCGGTGGAGTACGTTACTTATGGTATTGACTGAAACCAATGTCCCCACTGCCATGAGATCTTCCCGGAGCTCCTTCCTTGTTGTCCTTGGGTTAGCCTTGACTCTTCGGACAAGCCTGGCCTCGGCACGGGAGGAAACTTTCAAAGGCTGTCCAGGCCGTGGAAGGCTAACAGTAGTTCCATAAGCCTTCCACTTCCGGATGATGCTCCCAACAGTGGAGACAGGTAGGCCCAACTCCTTGGAAAGGGTTTTGTACCCCTTGCCAGCCTTGTGACCCTCCACGATCTTGTCTCTGATGGCCTTGGAATGCTCCTTTGTCTTTCCCATGTTGACCATGTATGAGTGCTGTTCACAAGTTTGGGGAGGGTCTTAAATAGTCAGAAAAGGCTGGAAAAAGATAATTAATCCAAACATGTGAAGCTCATTGTTCTTTGTGCCTGAAATACTTCTTAATACTTTAGGGGAACCAAACAGAATTCTGGTGGTTTGAGGGGTTGAATAATAAATGACCCTCTGAATAAACTTTTCACAATTTAAAAAAAAATTAAACAAAGAAATAACATTCTTTTTTGCTGCAGTGCATTTCACACTTCCAGGCTGATCTATAGTCCAAATGTCACAATGCCAAGTTAATTCCGAATGTGTAAACCTGCTAAATCTGCAGGGGGTTGAATACTACTTGTAGGCACTGTATGTTCCCCCAGCCTGGTCCCCCATCCTATTATATACTCCCCCATCCTGCCTGCCCTGCTGTTGTTCAATACATACATATTTACATATAAAAACACTCCTACTCACCCTTTCCCCTGCTTCCCTCCAGCATGTCATCTGCGTTAAATATTTACATAAAATGAAGCAAGAGTCAAGGCATGCGCTATCCGCCACCATTTTGCTGAAGACATTGTGTGCAAATTTGTCTTCAATAAAATGGCGCTGGAGATCACGGTATATGCAGGAGCTGACTCTGGCGCCAAATTCCTCCGCCAGCCTCATCCTCATGTCACCAGAGATAGGCGCCGAAGACCACACTCTTCCGCCAGCCTTATCCTCATGGCGCTGGAGATGGGCGCTGACTCAGACGCCACACTCCTCCTACAGCCTCGTCCTCCTCCCTGTTACCTTGAGGCACTGGACTGTCGGTGTATTGGATGCGCATCCAGCGCTCTACTATAGATGCTTCTTCAGGTGTTTTGTCTGAAACCCGCTTCTCAGAGATTTAGATGGAAACTCCTGATGCTAGTGATCAGCATAGAGCACAGGATAAATGTGAACCAAACTTTTTTGTGATTTTTGAGAAGCAGAATGAATAACCATCAGCAGTTCAAGAAATTGGTTTTCTTTTTTTTTTTTTAACTTGTGATATTAATGATAAAATTACTTTATCTTTTCCTAATTTTACACATTAAAAACACTTAAAAAAAACTTTTTGCTTAGCCATATTTTGAGAGGTTGAATTTATGTTTCTGCTGCCTGACATGTGAAGGCTTGTTTTTTTTGCAGGATGATTTCAAGTCTCATTTGGTATCATTTTGCGGTACATAATATTTTTAGAATACTTTCTATCTATACTTTATATTTTTACATTGTTCCCCTTGAGGTAAAAGTGATCATACTGATTTATTCTTCAGGTATGTAGAATTACAGTGACGAGGCGTTTCTTTTGATTTAGGTTTTGGTTACTTTTGTACACCAAGATCAATTTTGTAATAAAAAAATAAAAAAAAAGCCATACTCTGAGCTATAAGTACGTAATTTCCCGCTGACCGAGGCGAGTGGGAGCTTGTGTCTTGCGGGACGAGATGTTTTCCAATGATACCATTCTTATTTGAATGCAATTTTTGATCATGTTTTGTTCCATTTTGTGCGGCAGAATGAAAAAAAAAAAAAAGTTTTTACCCCGTTACAGTGTTCATTTCAGGGGTTAAATAATAGGCCAGTTTTTATGGATTGGGCCACTCCAGATGCTGGGATAACAGAATGTGTTTTTCTTTATTTTTGTCTTTGCTTAAAAAGAGTATTAATTGGCACAATATTGTAAGCGTTTTTTTCACTCTTCTTCATTTTGTAGCTTTTTTTCTTAAATATCTTTACAATTTATTTATGTATTTTTTTTTTACACATTCCCTCTATGGGACTTGAACATTTCATGGACTGATCAGTTGTCTAATACTCTGCAACACTTATGCATTGTAGTGTATTAAGGCCCCGTCACACATAGCGACTCACCAGCGATCCCGACAACGATATCACCTTGTCAGGATCGCTGGTGAGTCGCTACATGATCGCAGGTGAGCTGCCCAACAGACAGCTTCACCAGCGATCAGCACCAGCGACGCCAAGCGCGCGGCGTCGCTGTGTAAATTAGTTACCAGCGCGCTGATACAGGGAGCTGGTAACTAACGTACACATCATGTATCTAAGGGACGTGCGTCACTTAGAAACCCGATGTGTACGTTAGTTACCAGTTCCCTGCATCAGCGTGCTGGTAACTAAGGTACACATCGGGTTTCTAAGTGACGCACGTCCCTTAGATACCCGATGTGTACGTTAGATACCAGCTGATCGCTGGTCTCCCGCCTGTCACATACAGCGATGCGTGCTGGGCTTTCCAAGAGCGATCAGCGATACCGGCCTAGTAGACACAGAGGTCATTCTTTGACCTCCGGGTCCATGATATCCCCAGTCACCCCGCGATCGAGTCCCCTCTCTCTTACAACCTTCTAAATGCTGAAATCGTTCGACTGCGGCATCTAGAGGAATAAATATCCAAGGCGGTGTTGGCACTGGCCTCGGCTGTTACTGCAGGAACTCCACTATCAGTTAAGCCAAACTCCTGTTACGAACGCGCAAAGTCACCTTGACCATCCATTTATAGAAGTACTTTACAAACAGGACGTACCAGTATGTCCAATGTGATAGAAGGGGTTAAATACTTTTGTTTTTGTCACTGTATCATTTGATATCCATTTACAGCTACATACTACAGCTATTTAAGGCTGCGGTATTTTATCAATGTAGATATGCACATATTTTCAAGGTTTACACACACACACACACACACCTTTCTTGCCCAGCTGTGTCCCAGATCTGCAGGGTTGTATAATCTCCGTCAACTAGAAGTTTCTTCATTTGAAAGTCCACTCCTAAAATAGAGAAATTCTTAGCTGACATGTTTATAGCAACCAGATAGGCAAAACACTACTGAATAAAATAGATCTGAAGATGAACTCTGCTTAGGAAAGACAATCCGCTGTGAACAAGGTAATCCAAAGTGGAAAAACAAACACGACATTCAGGACAAAGGTGTCACAGTGGGTGAGAGGCACACCACAGATTAATGTGCATTTACACTTAACGATTGTTGTGGGAAGCTCATTTCACAATTATAGCTGGAGTCACACATAGCGACTTACCAGCAATCCCGACAACGATATCAACGTGTCAGGATCGCTGGTAAGTCGCTATGTGATCGCTGGTGAGCTGTCAAACAGACAGCTTCACCAGCGATCAGCACAGCGACACCGAGCGCGCGGTGTCGCTGTGTTCGTTAGTTACCAGCGCGCTGATGCAGGGAGCTGGTAACTAACGTACACATCGGGTATCCAAGGGACGCACGTCCCTTGGATACCCGATGTTTACGTTAGTTACCAGCTCATCGCTGGTCTCCCGCCTGTCACACGCAGCGATGCGTGGTGGCCAACGGGAGATCAGCGACGAAAGAAATTTCCAGAGGTTTCTTACAGCGATCCCGGCAGGGGGGCCGGTCGCTGATAAGTGTCACACACAGTGATCTCGCTGGTGAGGTCGCTGTTGTGTCACAAAACTTGTGACTCAGCAGCGATCTCACTATCGAGGTCGCTATGTGTAACGGGGCCTTATCTTTCAGTCTAAATAGGCTGCTGATCACCAGATAGAATGAGAAAAATGCTTGCTTGCTGGGTGAAATTTTTAACCCTTTAGTGACCGAGTCAATTTTAACCTTAATGAAATCTGACCAGTGTCACTTTTGTGGTAACTCTAGAACACTTCCACAAATCCTCATAATTCAGAGATTGTTTTTTTGTGACACATTGTACTTTACATTAGTGGTAAATTTGGGTAAATACATTTTGCGTTTTTTGAAATGCCGGAATTTTAGCAAAAATTTAGAAAAATTAACATTTTTAAAACTTTCAATCTTCACATCCTTAAACCAGTTAGTCATGCTACACCATATAATTAATAAATAACATTTCCCGTATGTCAACGTTACATCTGCATCATTCTTCAAATGGCATTTCTCCTTCGTCTCATTGGGGGACACAGATACTGTGGGTGTATGCTTCTGCCGCTAGGAGGCTGACACTAAGTGAAAAAAAGAGGTTAGCTCCTCCGCAGTATACACCCTCGCCCCTATTGCGGGCGGAAATCAGTTTTTTGCTTAGTGTCCTATGGAGGCACACACAGTCTGGATCTCTCCAGACTATTTTTTTCTAGTTTACTATGAAGATGAGACAGGGGCGACGGATCCTATTGAAAGGGCCCGATCTCCCCAAACCATCAACGGGCGAGCACGCGTTGAGTATCGTCTCCGCGTATCCTTTCCCGCACCGAGGGACATCTCTGGGACTTTTCCCCAGACATCTATTTTTTTCTTTGTTTTTTATTTTATGAAGATAAGACAGGGGCAACGCATCCTATTGAAAGGATCCGATTTCCCCAAACCATCAACGGGCGACCACGTGCCAGTATCCCTCCACGTATCCTCTCCCGCGACGTGGGACATTATGCCAGACTTAGCCCTGTCCACCCCTAGGTATTGAAACCATGGGCTTGCACAGAGGCACAAGACTAGTCTGTGCGGCCCCCACTGCTCCACCAACGCTAGACGGCGGTGCTGCAAGGTGGCGGACGGTCCCTCTCCTCACCCCCTGAAGGGGTTAGATGGAGCTAGGGTGCCTGCACCGTCCTATTTTTTATCAAAGACCCCCTCACATACCTGCTGGATCTGGATCCGTCAGGACAGGAACACTGCGCCGGTCAGTAGTGCCACTTTTGGTACCGCGCCCCCCCCCCCGGTCGGGTATGGGAAAAATTGAGGCCGCGGCTTCGGCCGGAGCTAGGCCGCGGCCGGAAGTTCCGCCCTCGGGGCCGCGTGTCACTTCCGGCAGCCCGCCCCGCACTCGGCGGCGGTAAAAATCGAGGCCCCGGCTTCAGAGCATGGGCTAGGCCGCAAGATGGGAGTACCGCCCCTAGAGCGATTTTACAGGCTGGTGAGCGCCACAGATGTCGGCATGCGATTTAAAGGAGCATCCAGGACGGGGGGGCGCAGGACTGGGGTAAGTGCTGGCCGAGAGGCTACCTCCTCCCCATATCCCCAGCAGCGGACAGATACAGCATGTCCGAACAAAAGCAAAGACGCACACGTTCTTTTACGCGGCATGCATCTCTTGTCGGGTTGCGTTTCCGCGGGCGCAGAGCAGCATTTATGCGAAGCCTGTGAATCCAAACGCGCCCAGGAGCCCTCCCCTGCGACCGCGACCAATGTGTCAAATGCCCCGGAGTGGGCCCGATCACTGTCACAGTACATGGCGTCGCTTACGAGAGCAATAGAATCCCTTCAAGCCCCAGATAGGGGCAGGGACAGTGTCTCGCCGCCTTTAGAGGGAACCCTCCACCTCACAGGAGCCTCCGGCCTGCAGGGGCCACCCTCACTCCAGGCAGACCCGGGGGAAACGAATCCACACGGTGTCGCCCAGTCTATCCGGTGCCTTCGGCATCCGTAAGATCTGCTTCTCGCTCCCTGTCACCAGTGGTTGATAGCGAGCAGACCTCAGATTGTGACTCAGACGAGCCCATGGACCTGGACACTCCAGGGTCACGTGAAACAGTGGACAGCCTCATAGAAGCCATCAATCAGACCCTGGGGATTGAGGATGATACCGCAGCGGCTACGGAGCGTAAAGTGGCAGGTAAACGGGTGAAGCGGCTGCACAGAATTTGTTCCTCTCACCCGGAGTTTGAGGACATAGTGCAGTGGCACAGAGAACGTCCAAAATTGCTTTTTTCTCGGTTTAAAAGGCACTCTAAACGTTATCCGTTTGCTCCGGACCTCCGTAAACAATCGATGGAATCCCCGATAGTGGATCCTCCGGTTTCACGCCTGGCCACTAAGACCCGGTTATCTGTCCCTAGGGTTTCCTCGATTAAAGATCCCACGGACTGCCTTATTGAGAGCCTAGGTCGTTCAGTATATGAGGCGTCAGGGTCTGCACTCGCTCCCTCGTTCGCAGCAACTTGGGTAGCCAAGGCTATGATATCATAGTCAGAAACATTAAACAAGGTCACGCAGGAGCAGGATCTACCTGCAGAGATCTCGGAGGTCACATGTCAGATGACGATGGCCGGAGATTATGTATTGAATGCGTCTTTGGATGCGGCCAATTGTTCAGCACTTGCTGCCGCTAATGCAATCTCTATCTGAAGAGCCCTGTGGTTGAGGACATGGCGGGCCGATTCTACTTCCAAGAAGTCCTTGACTTCCTTGCCTTATCGGTGCGGCCGCCAATTTTTGTATCAATTTATCTCCGACTCCACAGGAGGACAGAGCGGGTTTCTCCCTCAACAGAAGGTTAAATCGTATTTTCGTCTCCCGGTTCAGGCACGTTTTCGGGCCTTTCGCAGTGCCACCGGCCATTCTAGGCCGGGCGTGACAGCATTGGTCAGGTGGTGGCCGCTAAGCAGCCTGAGCCTGGTCCGGGACCCGAATAGGAGACCGGTCCGGGGTCATGCGTTAAAAGACTCCGGGTGGACTACGGGGCCCAATTCCGCCACCTCAGGCCGCCCCAATCAGGATAGGGAGCGGCAGGCCATATAGAGCCAACCCATTGGGGAGAATGCGTGCTCAACAGGCCAGATCGAGGGGACCCAGATCCTAAGGATCATCGGCCAAATGACTCGAGGTCTTTACCAGACGACACCAGCAAAGTGGGCGGCCGCCTACTCTGTTTTCACCACGTCTGGGCCAACATCGCTCACGACGCATGGGTAAAAGAATTGGGTGTCCTCCAGTTACAAAATAGAATTTGTCAGATACCCTCCAAGATGGTTTTTTCTTTCCCGGCTTCCCAGGGTGAATACCCAGGTAAGGGCTCTATTGGGAGCCATCAAGTCGCTCCTGCACAACGGAGTCATTGTTCCAGTGCCGGAACACAGAAGAGCTCAGGGATTTCATTCCAACCTTTTTGCAGTTCCCAAAAAGGACGGGTCTGTCAGGCCTGTTTTTTGGACCTGAAGCTTCTGAACAAATTCATCAGGATCAGACATTCCCGGATGGAGTCTCCGTTCAGTCATAGCGGTCATGGAGCAGTGAGAATACTTGGCCTCAATTGACAGCCAGGACGCATTTCTGCATATTCCCATTTTTTCCTCCTCATCAGAGGCGGCTACGCTTTGCCATCAGCGTTCAGCATTTGCAGTTCGTAGCGCTACCCTTCGGGCTAGCCACGGCTCCCAGAGTATTCACAAAGGTTATGGCAATTGTCAGGGCCACACAACATTCTCGAGGCATAGTCATCTTGCCTTATCTGGACGACCTCTTGGTCAAGGGCCCGTCAATACGGGCATGTGAGGAAGGTGTCAACATCATGCTAGATACTCTTGCCGCTTAGATGGTTGGTCAATGCAAAGAAATCATCCCTTGTGCCAGCTCAGAGGATCTCCTTCCTAGGAATGATCTTCGACGCTTGCTGAAGGTTGATAATTCTCCCTCAGGAAAGGGCGCTAGTCTCCGGCAGGGAGTCCAGACACTACGCCAACCAGTCCCTCATACCATCCGATCCGCGATAAGGATCCTAGGGAAAATGGTGGCAGCAATCGAAGCGATAACTTTCGTCCAGTTCCATCCTTCACCCCCTGCAGCACGCCTCGTGTCAGCCTGGGACAAGAATCCTTTCACGCTCGATCGGTGGTGCAAACTGTCCTCTCAAGTCAGGCAGTCGTTCGGATGGTGGATAACCAGTTCTTCTCTGGCCTAGGGGAAACCGTTCCCCCCATGTCATGGGTTGATAATGACAATCAATGTCAGTCTCCTCGGTTGTGGAGCGGTGTTTCGCCACCACACAACCCAGAAACGGTGGTCGCCACAGGAGGCACACCTCCCGATCAACTTGTTGGGGATACGAGCAATTCAGCTGGCTCTGCAGAAGTTTCATCACTTTCTAGCAGGCCGCCCCGTCCGGATTCCATCGGACATCGCCACAGCGGTGGTTTACATAATTTGTCAGGGGGGCACCCGCAGCAGAACAACCATGCGCGAGGTGGAGCACATTCTTCAGTGGGCCAAATCAAACCACTCGGTGATTTCGGCTGTCCACATCCCGGGCGTGGAAAATTGGGCGGCAGACTTCCTCAGCCGGCAGGGTCTTGCATCCGGAGAGTGGTCTCTATATCCCAAAGTTCTTCAACAGATTTGTCAACTGTGGGGAGCTCCGGATGTGGACCTGATGGTTTCCAGAGTGAATGCCAAGGTGCCCACATATGTCGCTCGGGCCAGGGACCCGCAGGCATTCGCAGTGGACGCGTTGGTTCTACCATGGAACCAGTATCGCCTCCCATATCTATTTTCCCCACTGCCACTACTCGAGAGTCAGCAAAGGGATCAAGACGGAAGGGGGGCCCGGCGATTCTGCTGGCCCCAGACTGGCCCTGTGGAGCGTGGTACGCAGATCTAAGGCAGCTGCTCGCCGATGTTCCTGGGCGCCTGCTAGAGCGCCCAGATCTACCGTCTCAAGGGCTAATTTGCCACCCGAACTCAGGGACCCTGTGATTGAAGGCAGGGCCGTTGAATCTTGGATTCTAACCCAGGCAGGGTTCGGGAGCAAGGTGGTCGCTACAACGATTAGCGCCCGGAGGCCTGCTTCAGCATGAATTTACCACCACACCTGGAAGGTGTACTTTGCTTGATGTCGAGGCCGCGGTGTTTCTCCGCTAAGATTCTCGATCTCCAACATCTTGGTTTTTCTCCAGTCGGGCTCAGAGAGCCCGGATAGCTCAGTCGGTAGAGCATTAGACTCGGGCTTTGCCCCAGGTTTCCGCATGAGACAAATGTCGGCCTTATCCGTCCTGTTCCAGTGCAGGGTTGCTACCAATTTGCAGGTGAAAACTTTTCATCCGGGGAGTGTCCCACTTGATACCTCCCTATATGGCGCCGATGGACGCCTGGGTTCCTAACATGGTCCTAAGTGTTCTGCAGGAAGCTCCATTGGAACCGCTTCAGGATATCGCTTTGAGGTACTTTTCCTGGAAAGTTGTTCCCCTAGTGGCAATCACTTCCATCAGGCGGGTTTCAGAGCTGGCGGCTCTATCCTGCCGAGCTCCGTTCCTCACTTTCCATAGGTATAAGGTGGTCCTCAGACCAGCCCCTCTTCTGCCGAAGGTCGTGTCCTCTTTGTCACATCACTGAAGATGTTGCTTTGCCTTCATTTTGTCCAGCAGCGGTGCACCGTGGGGGAAGAAGGCTCTTCACACGTTAGACCTGGTAAGAGCCCTCCGGAGGTACGTGTCACGGACGGCACCCTTTCCTCAGACGGACACGCTGTTCGTGCTCCCTGAAGAACGCAGGAAGGGACTCGCTGCCGCAAAGTCGACTATAGCCAGATGGATTCGTTTGACTATTCAGGAGTCCTACTGCATTAGAGGCACGCCGATTCCGGCAGGGATCACAGCGCACTCTACCCGGTCGGTGGGCACCTCTTGGGCGCTTCGGCACCAGGCTTCGACAGAACAGGTTTGCAAGGCAGCAACCTGGTCCAGCCTGCACACATTTGCCAAACATAATATCCATACTCAGGCCTCGGCGGATGCAAGCCTGGGTAGAAGGAGTCTCCAAGCAACGGTGGCGCACCTTTAAACAGGAGGTGCATGTAGCTTGGATCGGTGAGTCAATCTCCCACCCAGGGACTGCTTTAGGACGTCCCACAGTATCTGTGTCCCCCAATGAGACGAAGGAGAAACATGGATTTTTATGAGTACTCACCGTAAAATCCTTTTCTCCGAGACGCTCATTGGGGGACACAGCACCCACCCTATTAGCCAGTTGGCTCTTGTTTAAATGAATATGTGTTTTCTTATTTGATATAGGGGTGGTGTTTTCCTTTGGACATGTTGTACCTGT
Organism: Dendrobates tinctorius; assembly: GCF_039654945.1. Classification (NCBI taxonomy): domain Eukaryota; kingdom Metazoa; phylum Chordata; class Amphibia; order Anura; family Dendrobatidae; genus Dendrobates; species Dendrobates tinctorius. The sequence goes on from NW_027361690.1 coordinate 38,953,885, forward strand.
ATTAAGGCTGATTTTTTTGTCCTCCTACTGCTTTGGCACCAAACTGATTTCCGCCCGCAATAGGGGCGAGGGTGTATACTGCGGAGGAGGAGCTAACCTCTTTTTTTCACTTAGTGTCAGCCTCCTAGCGGCAGAAGCATACACCCACAGTATCTGTGTCCCCCAATGAGCGTCTCGGAGAAAAGGATTTTACGGTGAGTACTCATAAAAATCCAAGTTTTATTTTGTCAGGATGTTAGAGGGGTTAAAGATATAGTAGCAATTTCTCATTTTTTCAAGGAATTTACAAAACTTGTTTCTTTAGAGACCTAGTCAGATTTAAGTGGACTTTGAGGGGCTTATATATTGGAAATACCACAAACCATTTAAAAAAAAAAAAAAAAAAAAAACACCCCTCAAACACTTCAAAATTGATCTCCAAAAAATGTTTTAACCCTTGGGGTACTACTCAGGGATTAATACAAAGTCGAATTAAAAAAATAAAATTGTAATTTTTACCCTAAAATGTTGCTTTAGCCCCAATTTTTTCACTTTTACAACGAAAAACACAAGAAAATGGACCCCACTATTTGTCATGGTGCCTTCACATTTTGTTTAGGCACATGCTCCGTGGTACAGTTGGGGCATATGTATAAACGCCCTGCAAAACGGGATTTGTATGTATGTACCTATGGGTTCATAGACTAATCCTGCTTGAAGAGCAAATGTGCACTTGGATGTGCATTAATTTTGCGAGTGTACGCCTACTAGTTGCAGACAATCAGACATAGAATGCACATGGCAGGGATCGGATTGGATGGGAAGGAGCGCTGCTTGACTTTAAAGGCCACGTCACACACACAGCGATATCGCCAGTGAGATCGCTGATTTTGTGATGCCACAGCGATCTGGCCAGCAACATCTGTGTGTGTGACATGGATCAGCGACCAGCCCCCCTGCCGGGTATCGCTGATCGTGCAAGGTCGTCCTGGGCCATTTTTTGATCGTTGGTCTCCCGCTAGCCAGCGCGCATCGCTGTGTGTGGCAGCGACAGACCAGCGATCAGCGACGCTGCACGCTGGTTTCCAATGTAAACAGCGGGTTACTAGGATCCGCGCGACTCTTAAGTTACCCACTGCTTACCTTGGAAACCAGCGTGCACGCTGGTATCTAGGGTAAACAGCGGGTATCCAAGAACCGAGCGGCTCTTAGGTGCCCGCTGTTTACAATGGAAACCAGCTTGCTCGCTGGTCCTGATCGCTGGAGGGGCTGCCTATGTGACAGCTCACCAGCGATCAGCTAACGATGTCCCAGCTATCCCATTCACGTTGCATCGTCGGTGGGATTGCTGGGACATCGTTATGTGTAACGGGGCCTTTAGAATGCAGATTCCGCTTGAATAGATTGTGGGCTCCATTAGCCGAGCACCTGAGGTCCAAGAACCGCAGAAACTCCACCATGTGACCCCATATTGGAAACTTCACTGCATAAGGAATTCATCTAGGGGTGAAGTGATTATTTTTAACCCACAGGTGCCTCACAGAATTTTATACCATTGGATTGTGGAAATTTACACAGAAACCTCAATGTAAGCGCTCAGCGCAGGATAAGCGATGGCCGAGCCTTATTCCAATTTTTGGGAGGCATAATGAACAAAGACTACAGTACAGGAATAGCTCTTATTTTTACTTTTGCACTGTTCAACATGCGGTATAAGTGATAATACGGCTTTATTCTTCAGAACGGTGAGATTACAACAACGCTATCACAGTGATCAAAAGCAAATAATTAGTATGTCATCCCCTTAGTTAGATTTTTTTTTATTGTATAATTTTTATTTCTTTCATTCTTTGCCAGTACAGTTAGGGTTAAGTTTTTTCAAAAGTAAAAAAAAAACGACTAGTGTTGAGTGCAAGCGCTTGCTACTTGAGTTTGCATAGGGATTGCTCGAGCACCTGCGATACTTTGTGCATATTGGTATCTCCCAATGCAAACTCGCATAGTGAGCACTCGCGCTCAACATTAATTTCGACATTATATATGACAACCTCATTTTTTTTTTTAAATTCTGTGTAGTACCTTTGGGTTAAAAATCCTCATTATACCCCTAGATAAAATCCTTGAGGGGTGCAGTTTCCAAAAATGGGGTCACTTGTGGGGGTTTGCACTGTTTAGGCACATCAGGGGATCTCCAAACGTGACATGGCGTCCGCTATCGATTCCAGTAATTTTTGTGTCGAAAAAGTCAAACGGTATTGTTTCCTTTCAGAGCCCTGCAGTGCGCCCAAACAGTAGTTTCCCCCACATATGGGGTGTCAGCATACTCAGAAGAAAATGGACCCCAAAATTTGTTGTGCAATTTCCCCTGTTACCCTTGTGAAAGTAAAAAACGTGGTGCTAAAACAAAGTTTTTGAGAAATAAAGTAGAATATTCAATTATTCCTTCCATATTCCATTAATTTCTGTGAAGCACCTGAAGAGTTAAACTTCTTGAATGTGGTTCTGAGGACTTTGAGGGGTGCAGCTTTTAAAACGGTGTCATTTTTAGGTATTTTCTGTCACATAGACCCCTCAAATTCACTTCTGGTCCCTAAAAAATGGTTTTGTAAATTTTATTGGAAAAATGAGAAATTGCTGATTTACTTTGAACTCTAACTTCCTAAAAAAAAAAAAAAAAAAAAAAAAAAATTAAGGTTCCAAAAATTGTGCTGATTTTGTAAAGTAGACATGTTGTACATGTTATTATTTTATGTGGTATAACTGATTTAAGGGCATACAAAATGTATTAAAGTTAAAAAATGTGAAATTTTTCAATATTTTCATTAATATGCACAAATCATATTGACCAAAATTTAACACCAACATGAAGTACAATATGTCACGAAAAACATTTTCAGAATCAGTGGGATCCGTTGATGCGTTCCAGAGTTATTACCACATAAAGGGACACTGGTCAGATTTAAAAAATTTGGTCTGGTCATGAAGGTCAAAATTAGCTCAGTCACTAAGGCCTGTTTCATACATCAGTTTTATTGTGTCAGTTAAAATCCGCCAAAATGGAGGAAAACGGATCCGTTGTTAACTGATGTGAACGGATGGCACTGGACCTTTTTTTTTTTTTTTTTGACGGATCCGCCGAATGAAGAATTTTAAAGGAACAGCTGCGGGAGAGGGAGGGCGAGAGGGAGGGCGAGAGGGAGGGCGAGAGGGAGGGCGAGAGGGAGGGCGAGAGGGAGGGCGAGAGGGAGGGCGAGAGGGAGGGCGAGAGGGAGGGCGAGAGGGAGGGCGAGAGGGAGGGCGAGAGCGAGAGCGAGAGCAGAGAGCGAGAGCGAGAGGGAGAGCGAGAGAGTGCGAGAGCGAGAGAGCGAAAGAGCGCGAGAGCGAGAAAGCGAAAGAGCGAGAAAGCGAAAGAGCGAGAAAGCGAAAGAGCGAGAAAGCGAAAGAGCGAGAAAGCGAAAGAGCGAGAAAGCGAAAGAGCGAGCGCGAAAGAGCGAGCGCGAAAGAGCGAGAATTTTTTCTGTCCGCCAGAAATGATTTCAGGGTTAAATTTCTGCCTGACTTCATTCCTCCGGGCATGCGCACTATAAAAGTGTGGATCCTGCAGTACAAAAGACGTTACATCTCAGCGGATGCAAAAAAATTGACGGATCCGCAAAAAACAGATCCAACGGATGGCCATTCGTCAAGATCCGCCGGTAATGCAAATCAGTGGGGAAAAAAACGGATCAGCCAAAAAAAATGGCGGATCAGTTTTTTTTTGCAAAAACAGCGGATTTTGACTGATGGTCAAATATGGAAGTGTGAAACAGGCCTAAGGGATTAATGCAAATGCTGAATGTTTAGTGGTAAAACAGCTTTTTGTGAGTGTTTTTCAGATGACCTCAGAGGACCGTGGCAAAGATAGTCAGCCGCGATTACGATGACAGGTGGGGGGGGGGGGGGGGGGAGTGGAGGTGGCGGTTCAATCCTGCCATAAGCGGTCTTTCAACCACTTAAATTCCACTGTCGCAATGACAGAGGTATTTCAAGCGTTAATCGGTCTCAAAGTAGACCTGTGTCAATACCGCAGTCTTCGCTGTTATGTACAGCTGTCACCCAAGGAAAGTGTGCCCACGGGTGTGGGGGGCACCTTTCACTTATTCCTGACCGCTGTTTTAAAATGGCGGTTAGGAATAAGACTGCTTAATGGCTGCCGTTTTAATGCATATTGATGGTTGTGGAGGAGTTAAAGCACACTTAAAATAATTGTTCTGAGCAGCGCATCATCCCGTGTAAACATGAATGGTGCTACTGAAACCAGTGGCACAGAAGGTACACAACGATCTATCACAGATTGTTTAGTGCGCATCTTAAATCGGAGTGCCTACGTAATCATGCCATAAAGCGACTGCCGATAGGTAATTATTTACTGATTGCTGGTCATTTAGTGCTGCGGTCAGTCCGGGTACCGTAAATGGAGCTTAACGAGATAGAGATAGAGAGTAGACAGATGTCAAAAACTCAACCTAATGTGGTCGTAATGTCTCCTTTGAATTCATTCAGGCACAGTCGTAGAAGGAAACTGGATTTTCCAGACCCTGCATCACCAGCCAAGACAAGCCTGTAGATTGGACTAGAAGATGGGGCTTCTCCTCCTATCGTCAAGCCTTCTTTCTGCAATAAACAAAACTAATGCCCATTTTCTGCAAATTATCAATAATTTTAGTAATATTTTTTAATAAAAGTCTCAAATATTGTCTTGCGTGACAATTATGACCACTTGGTGCCATTTCATATTAAAATAAATGCACATATTTTAAAAATAATTTTCTAACACATAGCAAAGAAACATGGATTTTTGTGAGTACTCACCGTAAAATCCTTTTCTCCGAGACGCTCATTGGGGGACACAGAGACTGTGGGTGTGTGCTTCTGCCGTCTGGAGGCTGACACTAAGTACACAAAAAAAGAGTTAGCTCCTCCTCCGCCGCACACACCCTCGCCCCCAGACCGGGCGTAACTCAGTTTAGTGCATAAGCAGTAGGAGAACGCGCCTTAAATTCAGGCAAGAAATTATACGTCTGGAAAAGGGACCACCCTGATCCTTACATAAGGATTTGTATAACTAAAAATAAGCAAAAGCCAACTGGCTAGTAGGGTGGGTGCTGTGTCCCCCAATGAGCGTCTCGGAGAAAAGGATTTTACGGTGAGTACTCACAAAAATCCATGTTTCTCCTTCGACTCATTGGGGGACACAGAGACTGTGGGACGTTCTAAAGCAGTCCCTGGGCGGGATCTTAGCTCACCCAATCCATGCTATTTTGCGCCCCTGATTAGAGGTGCGCAACTGCTGCCTGGAGAATGTTTCTTCCCAGGCTTGCATCCGAGGATGCCTGGGTATGTACGTTATAATGTTTGACAAACGTATGCAAGCTGGACCAGGTAGCTGCTTTGCACACCTGTTCCGCTGAAGCTTGGTGTCGCAGTGCCCATGAGGCACCCACAGCTCGAGCCGAGTGTGCCTTGATCCCTGCCGGAACCGGCGTGCCACTGATTTCATAAGATTCTTGGATCGTCAGGCGAACCCATCTGGCCAGTCGCTTTGGACGCAGCGAGCCCCTTCCGCCGCCCTTCTGGGATCACGAATAGAGAGTCTGTCTGGCGGAAAGGTGCTGTCCTTGTCACATACCTCCTAAGAGCTCTTACCAGATCCAAGGTGTGCAATGCCTTTTCTACCCTGTGCACCGGTGCCGGGCAAAACGAGGGTAAAACAATGTCTTCGTTGATATGGAATGCAGAGACAACCTTCGGCAAGAAGGGAGGAGCTGGCCTTAAAACTACCTTATCCTTATAAAAAGTCAGGAACGGCGGCTTACAAGATAAAGCCGCCAATTCCGAAACCCGCCTAATAGACGTAATAGCTACCAGAAAAATGACCTTCCTGGACAGGTAAGGTAAGGAGACTTCTTGTAACGGTTCGAAAGGAGGCTCCTGAAGGGCCCTGAGCACCAAGTTCAGGTCCCATGATTCCGTCGGCGCCTTATAGGGGGGTACTAAATGTGCGACCCCCTGCATAAACAACCTAACCTGCCAGACCGAAGCGACCTTTCGTTGGAAAAGCACCGACAGGGCCGAGATTTGCGTTCTGAGCGAACTCGGAGCCAATCCTGCGTCCAGCCCTGCCTGCAGAAAAGCCAGTACGTTGGGGATCGAAAAAACCAGAGGAGCCACTCCGCGATCCCTACACCAACGGAAAAAAACTTCCCAAGTCCGATGATATACTCTCGCCGAGGAAGGCTTTCGGGCACTCACCATCGTGGCCACCACATCGCGCCTGAATCCTGCCTGTGTTAACAGCCAAGATTCAATGGCCACGCCGTCAAACACAGGGCCCCTAAGTTCGGATGGTAGATCGGCCCCTGGGACAGCAAGTCCGGCCGATCTGGGAGACGCCAGGGTACGTCCACCACTAGCTGAACCAGATCTGCATACCAGGCCCGCCGAGGCCAGTCTGGGGCCAGCAGAATTGCTGGAACCTTCTCTCTCTCCTTAACTTTCTGATGACTCTTGGAAGCAGAGGTAGCGGGGGGAACAAGTACGGGAGACGAAACTGGCTCCACGGAAGCACCAGAGCGTCTGCTGCGATTGCCTGCGGGTCGAGGGATCGAGCGACGAACCTTTGTACTTTGGCGTTCTCTCTGGATGCCATAAGGTCCACGTCTGGTGTCCCCCACCGTTGGCAGATCTGTTGAAAAACCTCGGGGTGCAGGGACCATTCCCCTGCCGGGACCCCCTGTCGGCTGAGAAAATCTGCCGCCCAGTTTTCGACTCCCGGAATGTGCACCGCTGAAATTACCACGTGGTTCTTCTCGGCCCAACGCAGTACCGGCCCAACCTCGCGCATGGCTGCTTGGCTGCGCGTGCCCCCTTGATGGTTTACATACGCTACTGCTGTAGCATTGTCCGACTGAATGCGCACCGGCCGGTGTCTCACCAAACACTGAAACTGTTGCAGGGCCAATCGTATTGCCCGTATCTCCAGAATGTTGATCGGGAGAATTACCTCCTGAATGGACCACCGCCCCTGGGCTGTGTGACTCTGGAAAACTGCTCCCCAACCCTGCAGGCTTGCATCGGTCGTCACCACCAACCACTGTTCCGGGGGAAAGGGTTTCCCCTGGACCAGAGACGAGTCGCGAGTCCACCATCGGAGTGATCGTCGGACCAGCGGAGACAAATTGCACCGATGACTGAGGGATAGCAGCCTTCGGTCCCATGCTGACAAGAGCGCATGCTGAAGCGGACGGAGATGGAACTGGGCAAACGGGATTGCCTCCATCGCCGCCACCATTCTGCCCAACACACTCATGCCGTACCGGATGGATCTGGAGCCCGGCTGTAGAAGGTTCCGTACCCCGTTTGATCCTTCGCGCCTTGTCCTGAGGGAGGATCACCAGCCCCCGGGAGGTGTTGAAAACCATGCCTAGGAACACGATTCTCTGGGCTGGAACCAAGGACGACTTGTTCCGATTGATCAACCGGCCTAGACGGGCCAGGGTATCCAGCGTGATACTGACATTCTCCTGGCACGCCTGAAACGACGGCCCCTTTACCAAAAGGTCGTCCAGGTAAGGTAGTACCGTTATGCCCCGAGCATGCAGGATGGCCATAACCACCGTCATTATCTTCGTAAAGACTCTGGGAGCAGTGGCCAGACCGAAAGGCAGAGCAACAAATTGAAAATGTCGCCCTCCGATCGCAAAACGCAGGAACCTCTGGTGTGGAGGAAAAATCGGAATGTGCAGATATGCATGCTGCACATCGATCGAGGCCAGGAACTCCCCTGGATCCATGGCTGCAATGACCGAACGGAGGGATTCCATCCGGAACCGCCTGACTCTGATGAATTTGTTCAGGAGTTTTAGATCCAGTACTGGCCTTACTGTCCCGTCTTTTTTGGGGACCGAAAACAGGTTGGAGTAAAAACCTTGTGTCTCTTCGCTTTTCGGCACTGGGACAATGACCCCGTTGCGCTGTAGCGTCATTATGGCCTGTAACAAACCCTCCGCCTGCGATTCTGTTCCGGAAAGCCGGGAACGGAAGAATCGCCGTGGCGGTAGTCCAACAAACTCTATCTTGTACCCGGACGATATCAATTCTGCCACCCAAGAGTCGCGTGCCACTGCGACCCAAACGTGGCTGAACCTTAGTAGGCGTCCGCCCACTCTGTCGTCCGTAGGTACGAAGCGCCTCGAGTCATTTTGCTGGAGGCTTTTGGGATCTGGCCCCCCTCGTTCTGGGCAAACGGCCTCGGCCTCTACCCAGCGGATTGGCTCTGTAAGAGGTCTGCCTTTCCCTAATCTGACCATCATTTGCGGAGGTGGATGCTCTGGCCGAAGTCCCCCTCCAGGGGTTACGAAAGGGCCGAAAACGCCTCTGTGTCTGCCTGAATGCTGGCCAAGTCCTCTGCTGCGGGAGGAAACTACTCCTCCCCCCTGTGGCTTTTGAGATAAGCTTATCAAGCTTCTCACCGAACAACCGATTGCCCTGAAAAGGCAATGAGGTCAAGGATTTTTTAGAGATAGAATCCGCTTTCCACAATCTCAGCCATAATGCTCGCCTAACGGCGATCGCATTTGCTGCTGCCACAGCAGAACACTCGGCCGCGTCCAGAGAGGCGCTGACGAGAAAATCACTTGCCCCTGAAATCTGATTTGTCACCTCCAAGACCTCCGCAGGCAGATCTCTGTCTTGGAGGGCCTTATGCAGAGCATCCGCCCATGAAACCATGGCCTTAGCCACCCAAGTAGCCGCAAAGGAGGGGGCCAGGGCCGACCCCGCTGCCTCATACACCGAGCGGGCAAGCCACTCTATAAGGCGATCAGTTGGGTCCTTGATAGAAGAACCGCTGGGTATCGACAATAGCGATCTTGATGCTAAACGTGATATCGGTGGGTCCACTACTGGCGACTCCACCCATCCTTTATGGAGTTCAGGAGGAAACGGATACTTTGCTTGCAGCGCTTTTTGCATTGCAAAACGCTTATCCGGGTGTTCCCTATGTTTCTGGACTAGCTCCTCGAACTCCGGATGCGTGGCAAACCTTCTATGCGGTCGCCTGGTCTTCTTGAAGGAGACCTTGTGACCTGAGGCCGTGGACACATCGTCCTCGATCTCTAATGTCTGGTTGACTGCCTCAATGAGGCTGTCCACCGAGTCTTGGTATCCTAGGCTTTCTGGATTCCAGGCCTCCTCCTCCTCCTCGCCCTCATCCTGCTCGCTTCCTGAGCTCGGCGACGGGGAACGAGATGCCCTAATACCCGCCGCCGAAGCCCCGGAGGGCCCGGCCGACGGGGAACGAGCTCTCTTGCCATGAGCTTGTCTGGTGCTGGAGCGGCCTCTAACGGTCGGAGGGTCCTGAGACGTGGACGAGCTGTCTTCCACTGGCAGACCACCATCCTTGTCCCTGCCCGGGCCTCGAAGAGACTCAATTGCCCTTGTAAGGGACATCATAGAGTGTGATAAAGACACCGCCCATTCTGGGGGGTCCTGACCTCTGGGCTCTGCAACAATGGGGGGCTCCTGGGCTCGCTCCGACTCGCAGGCTTCACAAAATTTACCCGGCTGCGCCTTAGGCAGCCTGACCCCACAGGAAACGCAAACAGCGTATAGGAAAGAGTGAGCTTTCCCTTTGCCAGACATATTGCAAGGTAGGGTAGGAGGAGGATAACCCCTTCCTTGACTACTAGTGCGGTACTCGAAACGGGGTTGCACTCACCCACCGGTAATGTCCCACCTTGCGTCTCTTCCACGGGGCGTGCGGCGTTACTCGCCGGGGCACTTGCAGCGCACTCCGGGAGATAGGCGGCGGCTTCCGGCCGCACTTCGGCGAGGAAATGCGAGGAGGGGGAGGGGGGCGGGAGCTCCCCGGTAACTGTGCGCGCCCGCCGCTCTCCGCCCCCGGAAGTTAGTGGGCGGGGCTTCCGGCTACCCCCGGAAGTCGGCGGGCGCGCGGAACCTCGGACCTCCCCATACAGCGGGGGCCGCGGCCGCCGACGGGGCTCTGGCCGTACTCCGCGCCCATTAACAAAGGTGAGCCGGGCCGCCGTGGGGGCTCTCTTGTGGTGCTCTCAACCCCATCCCTGGGCAGGGAGGGGGAGGCTACTGCACCGGGACGCTTCGATCCCTTGGCTCACATGCGCCTCCAACTCCACCCCTGGTCTCACTACCTAGGGGTGGTAGGGGCATTAATGAATTCCCACGTTGCAGGAGAGGAACAACGTGGAGGATCACTCACACGTGCTCGCCCGTTGGGGTTCATGGGGAAACCGAATCCTCTTATCAGGATGCGTTGCCGCCTCTTTAAAAAATAACAAAGAAAAATGGTTGTCTGGGGAAAAGTCCCAGATGTGTCCCTCGGTGCGGGAGAGGAAACACGTAGAGGGCTACTCACACGTGGTCGCCCGTTGATGATTTGGGGAGATCGGACCCTCTCTATAGGATCCGTCGCCCCTATCTTATCTTCATAGAAAGGGAAGAAAAAAAAAACAAACAAAAAAAAAAAACTAGTCTGGAGCTCCAGACTGCGTGTGCCTCCATCAGACACTAAGCAAAAAACTGAGTTACGCCCGGTCTGGGGGCGAGGGTGTATGCGGCGGAGGAGGAGCTAACTCTTTTTTTGTATACTTAGTGTCAGCCTCCAGACGGCAGAAGCACACAGTCTCTGTGTCCCCCAATGAGTCGAAGGAGAAAAATATGTAGATTAGCTTATTGGCATACCTGGCAATCCATTGTACATCATGGTCACAGCTAAGAAGCCCATTATTGTCATCCACTTCGTCTACTTTTCAGTTGAAATAGTCAAGTTATACATTGTGATGGCCAAAGTGCTGATATACTAACAGGAGAGGACAACCCCTTAGATGCAGATTATTAATAGGCCCAGGTAGGTGTAAAAATAAATATAAAACTAAATAAGATATTCCTTTACTGGTTCTACACCGCTCCTTTGTAAATTGTGTAGTGGTCATCTACAACTTTAAAAAGAATCACCAACTGAATACCGTGTTTTTTACCTTCACAATTTTATGCCAAATTGTTTCACAATATATCTTTATAGCGTAATATATTTATATTCAGAGCTCTAAATTCCATTTTTGTATATATCTATAGAGTCCCCTTTGTCTAATAGAAGCTGCAGGCAAGAATTTTGTTCCGAGCGCGAACCTTCATAAATTCTGGCATTCATCCACTGGACTTCATACGTTTGCTCACCTGAGACCAGACAGATGCCATTACTCGATTCAATGTGTGACTGGATAAACGGCATTATCGTAACATGACTACTACATATTTTCTATGCATGACATTGTGTAGAATTCAGACAGTAATAAACACCCTTTTCCAGGGGTATGCCAAGTCTTTACTATTGATGACCGACCTAGCCTTATAATTGGCCATCAATATTTAGAAAATGGTGATGATCACATTACTGGCAGCTGTCGGGGGGTTAAACAATTTTATATTTCGATGGCACGGACTTATTGACACGATGATGCAAAGTGTAAATTTTTTTCTTTTTCTAAACTGGGAAAAGAGGAGGTGATGGGGGTCGCAACAATATATAATTAAATCCCTGCCCCCTACATTTATACATTTTCAGTAACGGATGGCAAAATTCTGGTTGCCTGCACTTTCTAGTAGACACAGCCTACTATATAGAATTCTAAGTGTATAAATTACTATTCAACTGTGTAAAAATGGGATTTTGAGATCTGCAAACTAAATAAATGTCAAGATATAAAGCTAGATTATTAAACTATATAAATGGATATTACATTTTTTTTTAGCTTTAATTTATTTGTTCCTTCATTGAACTTGAACCTGTGATAACATTATCACTTATGCTAGATACTGTTGCATTGCCGTATATAGCTGAAATTGCGTCATAGAATTACCAACGTTGCAGCCCTGGTGACCCACTGTCATCCAGCAATCACGCCATTTAAAATGCCACTGTTGGTAATGAACAACGGCTTTTAAGTGGTTAAACATCAGTGATCACAGCAAGTTCTAGACACTGCAGTCATACACAGATACTAAGCTGCTGAGCCCTTTACATACATGTGCACCCAGATAGCTTGTGCGAAAGGATTAAAAGGCTCCTCCAATGTTCCCGGACCCCCCAATCTTGCATGGAGAGGAACTATTACACTCCGGATGCCACACTGGTTGAGAGTTAACCGTACACAGGTCCTACTAATTTCAGTAGCACAATGCATGATCCTCAGTGGTAGTTATATGGCTGCCTCAGCGACAGCCGGCCTAGCTCAGTGCAGCTATACACACCGGGTAGGAAGACTTAAAGCAATGTGGTAGGGACACTTTAAAAAAGTGACCTGTTTATTTTTTTTGGTGACAAAACATAACCAGCTATTGCAATATATAAAACAGCTATCCAGATAGCAATTCCTGGGGTGCTATCACAGGTTGGAAGCAGCCTACTCACTTTTGGAGTGAATGCAGTAAGTCGCCTTTTTGAAGAGGCAGTGGAGCCACTGCGGCTTACAGGGCGAGAAGGGATCCACTTAGTCCGTCCATCAACTTCTGATCTGGCTTCCACAGTCTGGAAACACAACAGCAAATAATATTCAATATAACACAGCAGCAGGCGGATTCTAGCTTTTCTGCTGCCTGAGGAAAGAAAAAATAAAATAATCTCCCACCCCTTAAAAAAAAAAAACAAAAAGCACTCATTAAGATTTTTTTTATACTGTATGTGCATCTACTTTAGTGTGTTAATATTCTCCCCTACCGCCGCCTTCTAAAGTATCCAGAGACATTGTGCTCCTCTTCTCAGTGAGCTCACCGCTATTCACACTCGCTGGATCACCCGAGAGTGGCTTTTACAGTCTAAGTTTATGGACCATCAGAATGAGGCTCAATAGGCCTCATTGTAACAGCCATGTCTGGCTCACACAGAGTGATCCACATAGTCTGAAGAGCGGTGACGTCACTGAGGAGCACAATGCCGCTGGAACCCGGGAAGGGTGACCGTAGGTGAATATATTGACACATATACACGACATTACATGCTTGTTTATTTGAAATACACAAGACAGAAGCGAACAAACACTAAATGCCAGCGGGGAATAATATACACATATACCGACAATGAATAAGCTGCACACAAACTATATACCAGCAGTGAACAAACCAAGTATATAACTGCAATAACCACACACACTTATTAACAGGGAATACACTGCACACAGACACATACGCCACACACTGTGTACCTGGTTTGTTTTTTTTATTATATTTTCACACTTCACTACTGAAAATTCCAGTTCTCAGATGATACAGGAAAGATGTATATCTTTGTACCGTGTTAGCCAGTAGATAGAAAAATATTCAGAATTGAGAGTTCTTAGTGGTTGATACCTTTTAATGGCTAACTGAAAAGATGGTAACACATTGCAAGCTTTCGAGACTACTCAGGTCTCTTCGTCAGGCTTCAGATGTTGTATTAGTGAATGCCTGATGAAGAGACCGGAGTAGTCTGGAAAGCTTGCAATGTGTTACCATCTTTTCATTTAGCCATTAAAAGGTATCAACCACTGAGGACTCACAAATTCTGAATAGTTCTCAGATGATAATTCTGAAAAAAAAGTTCACCGCATGCTCGCCAAGTAGGTGCAGCCTCAGAGGACATCCAAGCGTATTACAGACACTTATGGCTTATTTTACAAATACAAGAAGTGGTTGTCAGAGTCTAAGAGCATGTTCCCACACGGCGTATATACATTGGATTTACCATACAGATATTCACAGTGGGAAGCTGGCTGCATAATGTCATCCGCACGCTTAGGAGGAAACGTGCAATGTATATTGTTTGTGGCTGCAGTATCCACAATGCGTATGACCGGTGTTTACACACAATGGCCATCATTCTGTATCATGGACAGGAAGATAGGGTGGTGTAGAGATGTCCTGCATCTAATACCTACTATATTCTGTATTTTCAGCCTCTACACAGGCCATATTCTGGCTGACATAAATGGCGAATCGGAGCTCTGAAGGACCAAGTATAACGCCGGGTGTGAAATGGGTGCAGCAGACATTATCTGTAAGGGCTGTAATCAGTCCCAACAGAAATTACACCATATCCAATCATTTCAGCCCCTAAATTTCCTAGAGGGTGTACAGTCTTTCTAACTTCCCCTCACTGTATAAGGCACTTCTCTCACAGGCAAGTGCCAGCACCACTAGTCCACCTGTACTGCATCAATAACCAATAAAAAGTAGGAAGACATTCTGTGGTTTGGGAGGTAGCCAAAGGCTTTGCACAGACAGGAGTCATACAAGCTCTTCCCGCACCGAACACACCAGTGTGCACAGCACACAACAAAAACAGGAGGGCTATCAGTGTCCACTGTGGTTAGAAAACAGTACTGCGCCTTGAACAAAACGTCTGACACCATCTTGCCTCCTGTTCCTGGCAGATGCAGTCCTGTGTGCGCGTCAGGAGGAAGAAGACTGCGATTGTGAGCGGCCTGGTGCCAGGAATTGTATAGCTTTACCTCTGCTTCAGAATTTATATAAGAAACGCTCCCTTCCCAGGGCTCTTCAGAGCTATTGCTGGGCTCGCTTCCAAAGTCGCTGGCAGAGCAGTCTATGTCACTGTACCCAAGGCTTCGAGGCATGGACACGCCACTGTCTTTACATCGGTTGGCCCAGCTGGCGACATCAGAAAACTTGGTATATGGATCATCGTCTGCTGAAAATCTGAGGAAAGTCAGACAAGGATGATGAATATAATATAAACTGCACAAAACAAATAAACGATGAACAAGTATTTTACATTGGCTGAGCCCACTGCATATACACCCACACCTGTCGTACGTGTACGTTACACGTCTAGAAAGAATTCTAAATAGGTCGGACAAAATGGTGCACATGTTGAATTATACCTGCCAAACACATCTGATAAATCAATTATCTGAAAGCAAACATTAAGTGAGCCTAAAGGCCCTGTCTCACAAAGCGAGATCGCTGAAGCGTCACCGATTTTGTGACGCAACAGCGACCTTGCCAGCGATCTTGTTATGTTAGACACTTAGCAGCGACCAGGCCCCCCGCTGCGATGTCGCTGATCGTGCTCGAATGTCCTGGGCCATTTTTTGATCGCTGGTGTCCCGCTGGCCAGCGTGCATCGCTGTGTTTGTCACCGACGAGCGACCTCGTTAGCAACTCCAGAAATCATGGACGCAGGCGGGAGTCGTCAGAATCGCTGCTGTGTGACAAGGTCCAAATGACCGCCGAGGTCGTTATACGGATCGCCGCATCGTTGGGTAAATCTCACTGTTTGGCAGCTCACTAGCGACCATTTAGCGACGCACCAGCGATTCTTACCAGGTCGTATTGCTGTCGGGATCGCTGGTGCATCACTAAGTGTAACGGTACCCTAAGTCAGGAAGGCATGAAGGACAAGTAGAAGATGCAGCTGTTTAAATCTCTTATCTAACTCAGATTTATAATTATAATAAAGTGAGTAATTATTTTATAAAATGCATCTGTACTAATTAAAATGAATATATCATTGGAAAAATCTTGTAAATATTATTGGGGCTGAATAGTACTGCTTATCAGTGGGAGCTGGAGTCATGAGACGCCGTGCCCCGTGCGGCCACAACACCTCTCTGAAGCTCACAGTTCCTGCAGGAGCTGCGCACACAGAGCGGGGGACGGGCTCAATTGGAAGTCGGTAGCATTGTCCACCACAGTGAAAATGTGTGAAAGTTTTCCCAAATGGTAGGTACACTTAAAGGTCTTACCTACCTACAAAAGGGACTAACGTGACTTCTACTTTCTTTGTGCAACAGGCCATATGCCATGCGTAATGGACTAATTAAGCATAGAGAGAACCAAGGCACGCCAAAAATAAAAATTTATTTCAATGCCATCAGCAGGTAAATATGTGTAAGACAGTGGGCCAATGTATCGGTTACACGACCTTGATCAAGTATATAGGAGGACTCGAAAATGGAGGAGTACAAATTGACTAATTAATATTATTCGTCTTTATGGTTTCACTCACTTTAAAATTTAAAAAAAAAAAAAAAAACAACTTTGTAAAAAAAGTCCAATAGGTTTTCATAGCGACAGAGTCTTGGCCAAGTGACCTAATTTTTCCTATGCAAGGGACCAATACAACAACAAAGCTTCAAAAAGGTGAACAGTAAAGTCATAGGCTAAAGAATACTCCAGACCAACTGGGACATCAATCTGCACAGATTACGTTCTGCTTCGAATCCCTCTCGTCTGCTCATTTCATTACTATGGATGCTAGCTGATTAATGTGTCGCAGATTTCCATCCTACCTGCTATAGGTAATCACAGGAGCGTCCTTTGGAGGATTGGGAGAGGAATGCTGAAAAAGGAGGAGGACACGGTTAACAGAAATCGCATGCTTCCCTTTATACCATGGTGCGGTCCCTACCTGGAAACGTCACCAAAACAGGGTATGTTCACGTGGCAGATTTGTTACACATGAAAATCAGTTCCTTGTAGGGTTGAATGGGGTTTCTTCTGCAGCATGTACATGAATGTCTACAAACCCCATCCAGAAGATTGGGACAGCGACTAACATTTCTGCACCAAATCTGTTATGTGTGAATATGCCCTAAAATAAGTTTTACACGCCAACAAAATCATGTTTAATCTGTAATCTCCAGGAAAGAAACTTCAAAACATTTCCATTTCAGGAAAATGACTACCGCTGAGTAGGATCCTACATTTATGTCTGGATAGTTACTATCACTGGGAAATTAATCAGAAATCGCATAAAACTTTGAAGACTTACCCCAGCTAGATGCGAACCTGAATAACACTTGTGCTATATGTAAACTATATATAAATGGTAATGAAGACTTTTACCATTTACAGATCTCAGAGTTTAGTGCATAAGGAGTATAGTCTTCTAGCAGAGCAGAAAGTCAATGTGTGCAGCATGAAGACAGCAACGAACAAGCAGCGATATAAAACCACAGCACTCGGATCAGGCGTCACAGAAGCTAGATTAGGTTATTCATAGACTACAACGTTTCCACTTGCAAGAGACTTTTTTAAGCAACCGTCATAGGAGTCAATAGCTTGCCGCATTCAATGAATAAAAGACTCATGTAGATTCTGCTACGGATCTGAGTGCTGTGGGTTTTCTATATTTAATATAGACTCATGAGATACACAATGGGGGGGGGGGGGTGTCACATAATCCGCCTCCATGCAGCTTTACATTAGATTGGGGCCACACCTGCATTCAGAATTGGGCTGTTCTGTTCTAGGAAGAGAAAAAGACATCTAGCAGGAAGGAACAATTAATCACGATACAGGCCCCACAGGCTAACGGGTTCCCGCGATCTTATGTAAGGCGGCTTGGCCCTTTTTTCATCTGGTAAAACTGACAACTCCACACGTGGGAACGAAGCCTTACATTATTATTGTACATGTATATTCTACTCAATACAACTCACCCGTTTTTTTTCATTTTCAATGTTTGTTAGTGCAAACCGCATGCTGTCATTATTGTCATACAGAGACTTGTTGGCCTCGCTGCAAGTGTAGAGTACAAACATCCAGTAAGTCTCAGACATATAAACACCTGTACCTCATATCAGGAGATGTCATCTGATCCCCAACATTTCCTAAACCACTCAGAATCCAAGGTAGATTGTGCAGATTTATTCTTACATTTACTCCAGCTGTTATGTGTCATGCATTTCTATGCATATTAAATAAAATATTAAAACAGTATTGTATATTAAAAAGGATCCTGCCAGCACAATTTTACATATGGAGAGTAGTGGTATTAGTTATATAGGCAATTGAGTCCTTTTTGTAGAGGTCTGATGTAGCAGTCATGAGAAACCTAGTATGGAAATCATATGCAAATCAAACCTAAGTGCAGTGGGGGCGTGACAGTGCACTTAGAAGAAGCCGCCAGTATTGACACGTCCCAAGTGTACTTCCAACCTGATTTGTATACGGCTTTCACACTTGATTTTTCATGACTGACACAGTGTATCGCTACAAAAAAAGTTTTTTTTTTATTTGGGGACAAGCGCCTATACAATCATACTATTACTTTCAAACGCAAAACCAGGCTGAAAGGGTCCCTTTAAAAAGATACAAAATAATGTAAAACAAAAGATATATATCTTACTCACTTCAGCAGCTGAATCTGATTGCTGTACCCGGTGCTCTCGTCTATCATGGTCTTCAGTAGTAGTTTTTCTCTGTTTTACAAGAAAACGGATTTCCAGGTTAGGTTTAGCCTTGCATTACATTTAGCGTCTCTGTTTAATGCATATATACAGTGGACCTTCTAAAACACTTCTGATTATTGCAGCATGTTGGCATCCATCACCCACATTGTGCTTTATATGTTATTTTGGATCACAAGGTATGTAATAGCTGTCTACTGCGCTATCCCATTTTTTATTCTGCAGCATATTAGCACATACTGTATAGGCCAAATAGAAGCCAAAGGACATTTTCTTGAGCGAGACCTTGAGTATTTGACATGTACGCCGGGAGCGTCCCCAGTGTATACACAGAATGTGATGTGATCGGAGCCGAATACATCATTATCAATAGCGGAGCCGACAAATCGCACGCTTGGTGTCTGCAGTCCATCCACCTACACCAGGGCTTCTCTACACACGTCTTGACAAAGACAACATCCTTTTTGCTTGAAAGTAGCTGTTAATAAAGATGGCTCCAAACACACAACCTAAACAATCCCTCCATTTACTAAACGCCCTTATAGTCTCATCCATTTACATCGTTGAGCTAGTAATAGGTAATCCTTACCCATTAACTGATGGGAATAATGACGCAGCATCCGAACAGCTTTACCACAGCTCACAACCTAATTTCTGTGTGTGTACACACACTGTATATAATGGAGGATTAGTTTTTGATTTTGTCATTTTATTATTTAAGAAAATGAAGAGTATATGATCCAGCTCCTTAAAATGGCAAATTCTTTATTGATCCATAAAATAGATGAATTCACCATCGTCGTTTCGTTCTCAAGGAGCTTTTTCACAGCTGATCCCAATTATCAACATAGCTGGTTAAATAGCAACTGCAAAATATATATGTTGATAATTGGGATCAGCTGTGAAAAAGTTCCTTGAGAACGAAACGACGATGGTGAATTCATCTCTTTTATGGATCAATAAAGAATTTGCCATTTTAAGGAGCTGGATCATATACTCTTCATTTTCTAGGATGCTGCACGTCTTGTCCGAGCTCCATGGCTTGTCAATGAGCTGGCTAGGGCGTATTGCCTAATTTATTTTTCCTTTTTTGCACATTTTTTTTTTAACCTATACTGCTCTGTCAGCTATTCCCAAAAGTCCATTCATAAGAAAGAAAGTTTTGATACTATGTTAGCCAGTTGAAGTAAAGATTGACTGATCTCAGTAAAAGAAACAAAATGAGGCCTTGTTCACACGTTCAGTATTTTATATCAGTATTTGGAAGCCAAAACCAGGAGAGGGTAATAAATCCAGAAGTGGTGACGTGTTTCTATTATACTTTTCCTCTCATTGTTCCACTCCTGATTTTGGCAAATACGTAAAATACTGACCAAATACTGAACGTGTGACCATGGTCTGATCTTGTAGATATGATAATGTGTAATAAAAAAAAAAAATATGTGATATTGTAAAGCAATGGAAGCGCCCGAGTAGCGTGAAACGGCCGTAGTCAGCCATTTGACACACTCTCCTTCACATCTCCGACGTGACATGTAATTCAGTGTCAATAAACATTCATCATTATCCCGCAGAGTGCGACCTTTTTCTCTTGGAAACTACATTCGTCTTGCTACGAGGTCAAGCACCCGGGAGTCCTGGATGTGAGCTCTCCGCCTGCTGCCAGCCACGGACCTTAGCACGGTAACAGCGGTGCCGTCCGCTTTCTTGCATTGACTTCATTATTTTGCTTCTATTAGCGCTCATTCACACGACTGTATTTTCGGTCAGAGTGCTGTCCGTGGAAAAAATGGATCAAACTCGGACAAATGATATTCAATGAGGCAGCGCAGGTGAGCAAAGTTTTTTTTTTCCCACTGACAGAACCTGTGCGTGAAAAAAAAAAAAAAAAAAAAAAAAAATCGGAATCCACATGGAGTCACAGTATGGCATCCGATTATTATGGATACATTGCAATTCTGGAACGTAGGAAACTAAAAATGGTCTTGTAATAGCTGCTGTTGTAAAAAAAAAAAAATGTACGCGGATGACAAGAGATGAAAAAATATATATTTTTCTGGATGAAACTGAACAATTTTGTACATACGCATGTAAACCTACCATTACTGGGAGCGAAAATTACACTTCAAATCTATAAATAAAGTGCTTTTTACCTACTACTACCAAAATTCAATAAATTTGAAGCAGAATATGTACCGAAATTAACAACAACACACATTATTGACTACTTGAAATTATTTATCTGCCATTCTGGCACTAATGCTCCTCTGTCCACTGGTGAAGTGCCGTGTTAAGTGGCATCACTGCAGGGTCCAATCATTTTTCATGCCAGCATCAATGACACATCATGTCAAAATGTGACTGCTGCGGCCAAAGATCTTGGGAGCACTGGCACTAGAACGGTAGGCAAACAAGTAATGAGTCTTCTGCTGGCAGCTCTTTTTACATCTGATACTCCACTTTATCGATCTAGTAGGTGGAGCAATGGAGGCGTTTTATTACCCCCATTTCCTTATCCTCCAATTATTGTGCTTGCTTCATTAGATCGGGTCAGAATAATCATGAGTGTAACCACAAAACCAATGAAAGTTTGGTCAACGCCAAGCTCCCTCCATTCCTCACCTTTCATGCTGTGCCCGCTGATCAGTAAAGTCACTTTTCAGCCTGTCCAAATCAGTCTGTAGAAGTGAGATGTTTGTCTGGGTCTCCAGCAGGGTCCGTTTCAAGTCTGAATTTTCCTTAAAAAAAAAAAAAATAATACCAATAAGGCTCTATTGACATCTTGTTTTTGCAGTTTTTCATTTTCACACACCAACTTTTCCAGTGACTACTTAATGACCCACGTGAATAGCAAAAGTGTTTTCTTTGCCCTCTCCATACAGCACAGGCGCCAGCTGCATTGCGCTGCCAGCACCTGAGAGTAATTCATCCATCAGACCTAGTTCTGATCTAATCAGTTCAACAGAGGGACAGCTGCATTAAGAAGAGATACCCAAGGAGGCCGCGGCCAGATCGGAGCCTATCGGCACAGTGTGAGGTGTCCTCCTGATGGCTTACATGTCTGCAGAGATATTATTCCTTTGAAGTCCTCTGGAGTCCTAGGACACTACTAATTTTGTAAAGTGTGGATTTATTACCACCACAAATTGTGTGATGTTTTGTCTCAATAAGATCCGCTATCAGTATGTATTTTCCCCCTTGTTCCCCAAACCAGTAGGAAAATTTAAAAAAAACCCACATTGTCATTGCCCATTAAAGTGTAAAAACATTTATCTTATATAGTGAAAAATGGACCCAAAAAAAAAACCTTATAAATTTGGCAAAAATGTAACGTAAAAAAAGCAGTGGTGGAAATGCATTAATTTCCACCACTTTCTTGCATTTGGAATTTATTTTTCAGTTTATTAGCATAAAATGAGCGGTAGCAAATATAAATTGTTACGCACAAAAACAAGCCCTCATACAGCTACGCCAACCAAAAAAACAACACTGGCCGCTGGAAGAGACGGAAGAAAAATCTAAAGTGCAAAAATGAAAAAATCACCCATCCTTAAAAATGCAATCTGTCACCAAGTTTTTACTACCTAATCTGAGAACAGCAGCATGCTTTATAGGAAAATACTCTGATTCCAGCAATGTGTCACTTACTGAGCTGCTTGCTGTAGGTTTTAGAAAATCACTTTTTTAGACAGATTATCACTAGATCAGTAAATCTGCTGCCATGTAGTCCCAACCACACCCCAATACTAACTGACAGCTTTCTGCCAATGCACAGTGTACACAGAGCTGCCAATCAGTGGTGTGGGCGGGGTTTTACAGAGCTCAGCATTTAGAGAACTGCTAGATCTTCAGCAGAGAAAATAGTTTTTAAAGAAAACTGAAGTCAATGTAAAACACGAGATGTGAATATGCTGCTGATTTTGGTAGTTATTCGCATCATTGCGGTGTAAAGCTGTTATCCAAACAATCATTTAGTCAATTAGTATCTAGTGTGTACAATCACCTGGAAACTAATCCTGTAAATGCCAGGTTTTGTTTTGTTTTTTTTAAAGAAACCTTTCTATTATGGTTTAATCATGATAATGCAATACTGTCAGCGTTTATTCAGCATTTACCTTGTTCTAAGCCACAGAGCTAAGTTTATTAGATCTAGTAACATCCCTAAAAAATCCTAGCAGACACCAGAGGCTACTGCGGCACTCAGTCTATACTTGTTTTGGTGTCTGCCACTCTATCTCCGCATATTGCAGTAGGTTAGTAGACTGCATGTTTGGCCTATACTTTAGGCTACCACTGTAGTGATGTAATTATATTGCTGGATTTTAATACCGCATAGATTTTATAATCCAAGCGTGCTTCCATAATGTGTGTACGTGCACACTAATAAAAATATTATATACCTAAATACACACACACACAAACATATATACACCCCAATATGTTACTTCTAGTGAATAGGAATTCAGTTAGCAGGTATTTGCTATATAATCTGAGAAAAGCATGATACAGGGGCAGAAAGACTGAATCCAGTGATGTGTCATTTACTAGGCCATTTGCTGTAGGTTCAATAAAATCAGTTTTATCAGCAGATCTGAGGACAAGTTACCCCATGCCTTTTAGTCCAACCACACCGCTACCACTGATTGTACACCATGCATTGAGAAAAAAATGCCAATCAGTGGTGTGTGTAGTCTTGTACACAGCTCAGCATTCTGAGCTCTGCTAGATTTGCAGCAGATACATTTTTATGAAAACTGATGCACCCAGTAAATTGAATGACACATTGGTGCAATCAGGTTCTCTGCCCTTACATTAGCTGCTCTCAGATTCTCTTTAAGGGATACAATCTTATGGGGTATGTACACTGCTTGGCACTTAGCTTTAGCAATGACTCAATAGTAAAAACACATTGACTGGAACCTTGTCTTCACATTTGTAATAAGTCATACCCATTGTGCATTTCTATATTATAACATGTCCATTGAATTCATTTTTTCTTTTTAAATATTGTAGTGATTTTTAGTCAAGGGAGCAATATAGGATTTATCATTTCTGGGTATTTTTTTTTTTTACCCGTCCCTTGTTAATACATGAAGTTTCAGTCTCTGAAGAGATGAATAATTCAGCACTGGCGATAGGCTACCCATTGTGACGATGTGGAGGGGGAAGCGGCACAATCTGTCCACCACAGACGATAAACACATTCAGACGTGGTGGAATTGCCCCAGAATTGAGGCAGTGTTTTTGCATTTGCGCAGCAATTTAGGAGTATGATGCTTGTAAATGGGAAATTCAAAACATCCACACAAAGGAAAAAAAATGATTTTTGGATTTGAATAAGATCTGCAGCACCCTCATTATATTGTAGAAAACCTGGGCATTACCAACAGGGATGGTCAGCACAAATTACTGCTGTGGCCAAATCCATGTTGGGAAAAGTCCTCCCCCTGTGAACTTAGCGTAAACGAGTGCACTTCATTTTCTCTGTTTTTCTTTATCTCCAGGAGGGTCCTTTTTAAGTCACATGCTGCCTAAATGTACTAAAATTGGATCTATCTTCAGATTTCACAATGCAAATTGCATACATAATGTAAAAACCCTTTTGAACTCGAGAAAGCTGATGTACTTGCTACGTAGCCTGATAAATGGCCCCTTAGTCTCCTTCCCTCTCTGGTCCTGCAGAGATCTCACACTGCTCAGTATAAGCTGCAGATGACAGACTGCGTGCATAGAGCCTGAATACAGTAGGATGCATTCCATCTTCACCCATTTCAGGCAAGGCACATTTTCGGCGTTTTTCGAATATGCTGTTTAAGGAACTTTATTCTCATTTGCATATTAAAATAATTTTTGCATCTTTTATTGTGATACATGGGGCCTAATTATTTTTTAGCATTTTCCTACTCTTTTTCCATTATCATTGGGAAACTAAAAAAATCTAAAAGAAAATATTTGTTTTTTTTATTTTATGGCCACAAAAGGACCACTACACCATGTTCCAAATTATTATGCAAATTGTTTTTAAGGGTCATAGCGCTTTTTCTTTTTTTTGTTTAATAAAACCCATTGGTGGTATTGTGTCTCAGGGTTCTTTGGATCACTGAAATCTCAGATAATTCTGATAATTAGTTTGCCATGTGAGTCCAATAAAAGGAAAACTGAATGTTCCACACTATTGAGCAGGACACAGTTTTCAAGTATCATGGGAAAGAAAAAGGATCTCTCTGCTGCCAAAAAGCATCAAATAGTGCAGTGCCTTGGTCAAGGGAAGAAAACATTAGATATTTCCCAAAAACTTAAGCGCGATCATCGTACTGTTAAGAGATTTGTGGTTGATTCTGAGCACAGAAGTGTTCATGCTGATAAAGGCAGAATGAGGAAGGTTTCTGCAAGGGAAGTTCATCAGATTAAGAGAGCAGCTGCTAAAAAGCCATTATAAACCAGCAAACAGATATTTGAAGCTGCTGGTTCCTCTGGAGTCCTTCAAACCTCAAGGTGTAGGATCCTTCAAAGGCTTGCTGTGGTGCATAAACCTACTATTCGGCCACCCCTAAACAGTGTTCACAAGCAGAAACGGTTGCAGTGGGCCCAGACACACATGAAGACTAATTTCTCAAACAGTCTTGTTTACTGATGAGTGTCAAGCAACCCTGGATGGTCCAGATGGATAGAGTAGTGGATGGTTGGTGGATGGCCACCATGTCCCAACAAGGCTGCGACGTCAGCAAGGAGGTGGAGGAGTCATGTTTTGGGCCAGAATCATGAGGAAACAGCTGGTAGGTTCCTGAAGCAGTGGAAAATGACCTCTGCAAAGTATATAGAGTTTTTGACTGAAAACTTTCTTCCATGGTATAAAAAGCAGAAACGTGCCTTCAGGAGCAAAATCACATTCATGCATGACAATGCACCATCTCATGCTGCAAAGAATACCTCTGAGTCATTGGCTGCTAGGGGCATAAAAGGAAACTCACGGTGTGGCAACCATCTTCCCCTGACCTCAACCCTATAAAGAACCTTTGGAGTATCACCAAGCAAAAGATCTACGAGGGTGGGAGGCAGTTCACATCAAAACAGCAGCTCTGGGAGGATATTCTGACTTCATGCAAAGAAATACAAGCAGAAACTCTCCAAAAACTCACAAGTTCAATGGATGCAAGAATTGTGAAGGTGATATCAAAGAAGGGTTCCTATGTTAACATGTAACTTGGCCTGTTAGGATGGTTTGGAGTTTTTGTTCAGTAAATGTGACCTCCTAATGCTGCAAATTCCACAAATGAGCATTTTCAGTTCTTTAAAACATATCAAATGTTTAGAAATTCTACAGTGCCTAATAATTTGGAACAGTGCATTTTCACTTTTTATTCATTTTGGAGATTATACTGTTATCATTGGGAGGTTTCTTCAATAAAATTCGATGTATACTCTTGTTCAGCTTGCCGTAACAATTATTTGAATATATCATGGCAGAGGCGCGGTTGCTAGTGATGAGTGAACGTGCTCGGATAACGTGTTATCTGAGCATGCTCAGGTGTTATGCTAGTATCTTGGGCATTCTTAAGTAAAGTGCTTAAGGGTATGTTCCCACAGTCAGTAAACGCTGTGGGTTGGACGCTCCGTACATCCGCAGGGGCCAGATGTTACAGCATAGTGGATGGGATTTCAAGAAATCCCATCCCCACTATGCGTGCACGGACGCCTACAGCTTCCCTGCGGACAGGGGCTTCCTGGCACTTTTCAGCCTGGGGTCAATCACAAGGCAGTGGCCATCCAGTTGCGGTGCTTTCGCCCTGTTTGTCTCTGGCCGCTGCATTAAAGAACCATACATAACAGGCTTTAAAAACAGGGTGGTACATAGATATGGGAACTGAACAGAGCTAGCTGCATATATATGGAAGCAGAACCAAGCTTACTGCCTACATAGATAATGTAACAGAAGCAAGCTGACTACATAGACACGAGACCGGAACCAAGACTGCTGACTGGAGCTTACTCCAGAGATATGGGAGCAGAAGTGAGCTTACTCCAGAGATATGGGAGCAGAAGCGAGCCTACTACAAAGACATGGGAACAGAACGGAGCTTACTACAGAGATATGGGAGCAGAACTGAGCTTACTACAGAGATATGGGAACAGAACTGAGCTTACTGTATAGGAGAACGGAGCTTACTACAGAGATATGGGAACAGAACAGAGCCCTAGAAAAAAAAAAAAATAGTGGAAAGTGAGTGCCCCATCAAAACTAATAATGTTTCCCATTTATAACAAATAATGTCCTCTCAGTGCCCACAAAGCTCTGAATATACAGAATGATGGTCCTACATACCACAAAACACAATATGATGGTCCCCAAAGCCCTTTATTATACATTGAGGACCCCATATCTCCCTATATATAGTAAAATGGCTACATAGCCCCTATACAAAATAAGATGTTCTCATTGCCCCTATATATAGTATGATAGTCCCCACTGCCTCTATATACAGCATGAAGGTCCCCACTGCTCCCTGTATATAGTATGAAAGTCCCCACTGCCCCCTATGTACAGTCATGGCCAAAAGTTTTGAGAATGACACAAATATTAATTTTTACAAAGTCTACTGCTTCATTACAGCCCTGCCTTAAAAGGACCAGCTAACATCATTTCAGTGATTGCTCCATTAACACAGGTGTGGGTGTTGATGAGGACCGGGCTGGAGATCAATCTGTCATGATTAAGTAAGAATGACACCACTGGACACTTTAAAAGGAGGCTGGTGCTTGGCATCATTGTTTCTCTTCTGTTAACCATGGTTATCTCTAAAGAAACACGTGCAGTCATCATTGCACTGCACAAAAATGGCCTAACAGGGAAGAGTATCGCAGCTAGAAAGATTGCACCTCAGTCAACAATCTATCGTATCATCAAGAACTTCAAGGAGAGAGGTTCCCTTGTTGCCAAAAAGGCTCCAGGGCGCCCAAGAAAGACCAGCAAGCGCCAGGACCGTCTCTTAAAAGTGTATCAGCTGCGGGATCGGGCTACCAGCAGTGCAGAGCTTGCTCAGGAATGGCAGCAGGCAGGTGTGAGTGCATCTGCACGCACTGTGAGGCGGAGACTCTTAGAGCAAGGCCTGGTCTCAAGGATGGCAGCAAAGAAGCCACTTCTCTCCAGGAAAAACATCATGGACAGACTGATATTCTGCAAGAGGTACAGAGTGGACTGCTGAGGACTGGGGTAAAGTCATTTTCTCTAATGAATCCCCTTTTTCGTTTGTTTGGGACATCTGGAAAACGGCTTATTTGGAGAAGACCAGGTGAGCGCTACCACCAGTCTTGTCTCATGCCAACTGTCAAGCATCCTGAAACCATTCATGTGTTGGGTGGCTTCTCAGCCAAGGGAATGGGCTCTCTCTCAGTCTTGCCTAAAAACACAGCCATGAATAAAGAATGGTACCAGAATGTCCTCCAAGAGCAACTTCTCCCAACCGTCCAAGAGCAGTTTGGCGATCAACAATGCCTTTTTCAACATGATGGAGCACCTTGCCATAAAGCAAAGGTGATAACTAAATGGCTCAGGGAACAAAACATAGAGATTTTGGGACCATGGCCTGGGAACTCCCCAGATCTTAATCCCATTGAGAACTTGTGGTCAATCATCAAGAGACGGGTGGACAAACAAAAACCTTCAAATTTAGACAAAATAAAAGCATTGATTTTGCAAGAATGGACTGCTATCAGTCAGGATTTGATCCTGAAGTTGATTGAGAGCATGCCAGGGAGAATTGCTGAGGTCCTGAAGAAGAAGGGTCAACACTGCAAATATTGACTTGCTGCATTAACCCCTTCACCCCCAAGGGTGGTTTGCACGTTCATGACCGGGCCAATTTTTACAATTCTGTCCACTGTACCTTTATGAGGTCATAACTCTGGAACGCTTCCATGGATCCCGGTGATTCTGACACTGTTTTCTCGTGACATATTGTACTTCATGTTAGTGGTAAAATTTTATTCAAATAACTTGCGTTTATTTGTGGGAAAAACGGAAATTTGGCGAAAATTTTGAAAATTTCGCAATTTTCCAACTTTGAATTTTTATGCCCTTAAATCACAGAGATACAGCACACAAAAAACTTGATAACTAACATTTCCCACATGTTTACTTTACATCAGCACAATTTTGGAACCAAAATTTTTCTTTGTTAGGAAGTTATAAGGGTTAAAAGTTGACCAGCGATTTCTCATTTTTACAACACCATTTTATTTTTAGGACCACATCACATTTGAGGTCACTTTGAGGGGTCTATATGATAGAAAATACCCAAAAGTGACACCATTCTAAAAACTGCACCACCTTAGGGTGCTCAAAACCACATTCAAGAAGTTTATTAACCCTTTAGGTGCATCACAGGAATTTTTTTGAATATTTAAAAAAAAAAATGAACATCTAACTTTTTTTCACAAAAAAAATACTTCAGGTTCAATTTTTTTTATTTTACCAAGGGTAACAGGAGAAATTGGACTGCAAAAGTTATTGTGCAATTTGTCCTGAGTACGCTGATACCTGATATGTGGGGGGGAACGACTGTTTCGGCGCATGGCAGAGCTCAGAATGGAAGGAGCGCCGTTTGACTTTTTCAATGCAAAATTGGCTGGAATTCAGATCGGACGCCATGTCACGTTTGGAGAGTCCCTGATGTACCTAAACAGTGGAAACCCCCTACAAGTGACCCAATTTTGGAAACTAGACCCCCCAAGGAACTTATCTAGATATGTGGTGAGAACTTTGAACCCACAAGGGCTTTACAGAAGTTTATAACGTACAGCGGTACAATTAAAAAAATCATATTTTTTCCACAAAAATGATCTTTTCACCCTCAATTCTTATTTTTCCAAGGGTAACAGGATCCTAAAAGTTATTGTGCAATTTGTCCTGAGTACGCTGATACCCCACATGTGGGGGTAAACCACTATTTGGGCGCATGGCAGAGCTCGGAGGGGAAGCAGCGCCATTTGACGTTTTTGGCAGGAATTGAGATCGGACACCATGTCGCGATTGGAAAACCCCTGATGTACCAAAACAGTGGAAACCCCCCACAAATGACACCATTTTGGAAACTAGACCCCTAAGGAACTTATCTAGATGTGTGGTGAGAACTTTGAACCCCCAAGGGCTTCACAGAAGTTTATAACATAAAGCCGTGCAATTAAGAAATCATATTTTTTCCACAAAAATGATCTTTTCACCCTCAATTCTTATTTTTCCAAGGGTAACAGGACCCTAAAAGTTATTGTGCAATTTGTCCTGAGTACGCTGATACCTCACATGTGGGGGTAAACCACTATTTGGGCGCATGGCAGAGCTCGGAAGGGAAGCAGCGCCATTTGACGTTTTTGGCTGGAATTGAGATCGGACACCATGTCGCGATTGGAAAACCCCTGATGTACCTAAACAGTGGAAACCCCCCACAAATGACACCATTTTGTAAACTAGACCCCCCAAGGAACTTATCTAGATGTGTGGTGAGCACTTTGAACCCCCCAGTGCTTCACAGAAGTTTATAACGCCCGGGCGTGAAAATAAAAAATTCGTATTTTTTCCACAAACATGATATTTTAGTCACTATTTTTTTATTTTCCCAAGGGTACCAGGAGAAATTGGACCCCAAAAGTTGTTGTCCAATTTGTCCTGAGTATGCTGATACCCCATATGTGGGAGAAAACTACTGTATGGACACACGTCGGGGCTCGGAAGGGAAGTAGTGACGTTTTGGAATGCAGACTTTGATGGAATGGTCTGCGGGTGTCATGTTGCCTTTGGAGAGCCCCTGATGTACCTAAACTATTGAAACTCCCCACAAGTGACCCCATTTTGGACACTAGGCCCCCCCACGGAACTTATCTAGATGTGTGGTAAGCACTTTGAACCCCCAAGTGCTTCACAGAAGTTTATAACGCTCGGACGTGAAAATAAAAAAAATCTTTTTTTCCACAAAAATGATATTTTTGCCCCCAATTTTTTATTTTCCTAAGGGTAACAGGAGAAATTGGACCCCATAAATTGTTTTGCAATTTGACCTGAGTAGGCTGATACATGTGGGGGTAAAACACTGTTTGGGTGCATGGCAGAGCTTGGAAGGGAAGGAGCACCATTTGACTTTTTCAACTCAGAATTGGCTGGAATTGAGATCAGACGCCATGTTGCATTTGGAGAGCCCCTGATGTGCCCAAACAGTGGAAACCCCCAATTCTAACTCCAACCCGAACCCCAACACACCCCTAACCCTAATCTCAGCCCTAACCCTAGCCCTAACCCAACCGTAGCCCTAGCCCAACCCTAGCCCTACCCTAGCCCTAGCCCAACCCTAGCCCTACCCTAGCCCTAACCCTAATGGGAAAATGGAAATAAATACATTTTTTTTATTTTATTATTTTTTCCTAACTAAGGGGGTGATAACGGGGGGTTTGATTTACTATTTATGGCGGTTTTTATGTTTGGCAGCTGTCACACGCTAAAAGACGCTTTTTATTGTAAAAATAGTTTTTGCATCACCACATATTGAGAGCTCTAATTTTTCCGGATTTTGACCTACCGAGTCATGTGAGGTCTTATTTTTTGCGGGACGAGTTGACGTTTTTATTGGTACCATTTTCGGGTACGTGACATTTTTTGATCACTTTTTATTCCGATTTTTGGGACGCAGAATGAACAAAAACCAGCGTTTCATGAATTTCTTTTGGGGGGGTGCGTTTACACCGTTCCGTGTGCGGTAAAATTGATAAAGCACTTTTATTCTTCGGGTCAGTACGGTTACAGAGATACCTTATTTAGGTCGTTTTTTTATGTTTTGTCGGATTTATGCAATGAAAACTATTTTATATAAAAAATAATTATTTTTGCATCGCTTTATTCTGCGAGCTATAACTATTTTATTTTTTCGCTGATGATGGTGTGTGGCGGCTCGTTTTTTGTGGGACAAGATGACGTTTTCACCGGTACCATGGATATTTATATGCATCTTTTTGATCTCGCGTTATTACACTTTTTGTTTGGCGGTATGATAAATCATTTTTTGCTTCGTTTTTTATTTCTATTTTTTAAGGGGTTCGCTAAAGGGGTTAACTAATGGGACAGATTTATAGGGCGGGTCGTTACGGACGCGGCGATACCTAATATGTGTACTTTTATTGTTTTTTTTTTTTTATTTCTAAAAAATGGATTTATTTGGGGGAAATATATATTTTTTTTTCCAATTTATTTGGCGATTTTTTTTAATTTATAACATTTTTTTTATTTTTTTTTTTTACTTTATTAAATAGTCCCAGGTGGGACATCACTGTCCTGTGACAGATCGCTGATCTGTCACATCACAGATCACTGTGACAGATCAGCAATCTGTCACAGGCACTGCAGAAGGTTTCCTCATGCCTGCGCTTTGCAGGCACTGAGGAAGCCAGCTTCCTGCAGGCCCTCGAAGGCCCCCGTCGCCATCTTGGATTCGGGGGCCTGCAGGAAAGGAGCCCCCCGCAGCAGCGCTGCACATTGCGCTGCCGTGGGGGGCTCAGGGAAGCACGGAGGGAGCCTCCTCCCTGCCGATGCTTCCCTTTAACCCCCGGTACACCGCGATCATGTTTGATCGCGGTGTGCAAGGGGTTAACGTGTCGGGGGCGGTCCGTGACCGCCCCTGACACATTGTGCCGGGTGTCAGCCGTGATAATCAGCTGACACCCGGCCGCGATCAGCGGCGCTCACCACGTGGGCGCCGCTGATCGCGGTAGACGTACTATCCCGTCCATGGGCATAGGGGCCCGGGTCCCATGGACGGAATTGTACGTCTCATGTCAGAAAGGGGTTAACTCATTCTAACTGTCAATATAACCTTTTGCTACTCATAATATGATTGCAATTATATTTCTGTATGTGATAAAACACCTGACAAACACACATAAAAACCAGAGGCCAGCAGATCATGTGAAAATATAATATTTGTGTCATTCTCAAAACTTTTGGCCATGACTGTATATACAGATGAAACTAGAAGTTTACATCCACTATATACTGTATAAAAATACAAATCTGCATGTTTTTCTCAATATCTGACATGAAATCAGAATAAATCTTTCCCGTTTTAAGTCATATGTTTCTTTTTTATGTAATGTATGGTAACTTCTGGTTTCAACTGTATAGTATGATGACCCCACTGCCCTGTATATCTAATATATAAAGCTCAAGTGTGTGTGTGTGTGTGTGTGTGTGTGTGTGTGTGTGTGTATGTATGTATGTATGTATGTATGTATGTATGTATGTATGTCCGGGATTGGCATCCGCACCGTCGCAGCTACAGCCACCCCGAGAGTGTCCTAGGCTATGTTGTGAGGCGAAGTTTTAACCCAGCACATTCCAATTCACCAAACAATTTTGCCCCTATCTACATAATGGGGAAAAAGTGTGTGTGTGTGTATCAAGCCCCGCCCCTCATTATGATGTCATAATGGTTGCCATGGCGACGCTGATGTCATCATAGGTTGCAAGCCCCGCCGCTGACTATGATGTCATAATGGTTGACTATGGGATGGAGGATGAGTGATGGGTATATGGGCACGGGACTATGGGATGGCGGATATGTATGATGGGTATATGGGCATGGGACTATGGGATGAAGAATGTGTGATGGGTATATGGGCATGGGACTATGGGATGGAGGATATGTATGATTGGTATATGGGCACGGGCCTAAGGCCTCTTTCACACTTCAGTTTTTTGCATCAGTCAAAATCCGCCAAAAGGACGGATGCTGGATCCGTTTTAGAACTGATGACAACGGATGCCACCCGTCCGTTTTTTTGACGGATCCGCAAAATGAAGAATTTTAAAGGAATCGCAGGAGAGAGCGAGAGCGAGAGCGAGAGAGAGAGCGAGAGAGAGAGCGAGAGAGAGAGCGAGAGCGAGAGCGAGAGAGAGAGCGAGAGAGAGCGAGAAAATTTCGGGTTAAATGAGTGTCTGGAGGATCCGCCAGAGAAAAAAACGTTGCAAGCTCAGTTTTGAAATCTTTGAGGATGGTGACGGACAGCAACTTTTGGCGGATCCGCAAAAAAAACGGATGCAACGGACGGCAATCCGTCACAATCCGCCAGTAATGGAAGTCAATGGGGAAAAAAAAATGGATCCTCAAAAGAAAATTGAGGATCCGTTTTTTTCAAAACCTGGCGGATTGTGACTGATTGTAAAAAACTGAAGTGTGAAAGAGGCCTAAGGGATCGTGGATATGTATGATGGGTATATGGGCACGGGACTATGGGATGGAGGATGTGTGATGGGTATATGGGCACGGGCCTATGGGATCGTGGATATGTATGATGGGTATATGGGCACTCGACTATGGGATGGAGGATAATTATAATTTGCTATAACTAACCACTGTTAGTTACTATGCTCGGGCAGCGCCGGGCTAGTATAGTATAAAGGTCCCCACTGCACCAAATAGTTTGGTGGCCCCAGTTGCCCCCATGTATATAGTAGAATGGTTCTAGTCCCCCCATATATAAAGTCTGATGGTCCCACAGCCATATATATATATATATATATATATATATATATATATATATATATATATATATATATAGTAAGATATCCCCAGCTCACCCCATATATATATATATATATATATATATATATATATATAATGACCCCAGTTAACTCATATATACAGTATATAGTAGAATGGCTCCAGTTCCCCCATGTATATTGTAAGGTGGCCCCAGTTCTCCCATATATATAGTATGATGACCCCAGTTCCCTCATATATATAGTATGATGGCCCCAGTTCCCCCATGTATATAGTATGATGCCCCCAGTTTCCCCCTGTAATAATAATATTCTATTTTTATATAGCACTAACATATTCCACAGCTCTTTACAGTTTGCACACATTATCACTGTCCCCGATGGGGCTCACAATCTAAATTTCCTATCAGTATGTCTTTGGAATGTGGAAGGAAACTGGAGTACCCGGAGGAAACCCACGCAAACACGGGGGAGAACATACAAACTCCTTGCAGATGTTGTCCTTGGTGGGATTCGAACCCAGGCAAGGCTGCAAGGCTGCAGTGCTATCCACTGAGCCACCGTGCTGCCCTGTATATAGTATGATGGCCCCAGTTCCCTCATATATATAGTAGGATGACCCCAGTTCCCTTAAATATAAAGGATGAGAGCCCCAGTTCCCTCATATATGAAGTATGATGGTCCCACAGCCATATATATATATATATATATATATTATGATGACCCCAGCCCCCATATATACAGTATGATGGTCCCAGTTCCACCGCATATACATAGTAGGATGGCCCCAGCCCACATATATACAGTATGATGGCCGCAGTTTCACCCCACATATATACAGTATGATGGCCTCACAGCCCATTCATATATTCAGTATGATGGCCACAGTTTCACCCCCCCATATATACAGTATGATGGCCGCAGTTTCACCCCCCCATATATACAGTATGATGGCCGCAGTTTCACCCCCCCATATATACAGTATGATGGCCGCAGCTTCACCCCCCCATATATACAGAATGATGGCCGCAGTTTCACCCCCCCCCATATATACAGTATGATGGCCGCAGTTTCCCCCCATATATACAGTATGATGGCCGCAGTTTCCCCCCCCATATATACAGTATGATGGCCGCAGTTTCCCCCCCATATATACAGAATGATGGCCGCAGTTCCCCCCCATATATACAGTATGATGGACACATTTTCACCCCCCCATATATGCAGTATGATGGCCCCCGTTTTCCCCCATATATGCAGCCCCGATCATATAAAAAATAATAAAGTTTATACTCACCTCATCCTGTTTCCCGGCACTGCAGCCTCCGTCTTCTCTTCAGGCCCGTAGAGCGGTGCGAGACAATGACGTCATCGCGCCGCCTGCGTGCACAACACAGTGTGTGTCATAAGCTGCAGACAGCGGCTGAGACAGACTTTGATGTGCGCGCCTGCTGCCGGCCGCATCACAGCACAACAGACACGGCCGCACACAGTTTACTGTGCAGGGCCATCAGGCGGCCGGCCCTGCACAGCTGCTGGGGAAGCGGCCCGGGGGGGCATTTGCCTCCCTGCCACCCAGCCCAGCCCGCCCCTGCCTGCGGAGACGGACATGCCGCGCATCTTTCCAGACAGCAGCATGTCTATATATGTAATGGAGATATGCAGTCTCCGCTGCGTAAATTTCCCATACACTTTCATTAGATGCGGTCAAACCGCATTATCTTCTTAGTCACGTATTAAGTGCAGGAACACAGCTTACTACGCATGTGTACTAATTTACATAATAGCGTACCTTGTTTCAGCCGGAAGTTTGCGTACACTGCCATAGAATCATAGAATCGTAGAGTTGGAAGGGACCTCCTGGGCCATCTGGTCCAACCCCCTGCTCAAAGCAGGATTCGCTAAATCATCCCAGTTAGATGTCTGTCCAGCCTCTGTTTGAAGACTTCCATTGAAGGAGAACTCACCACTTCTCGTGGCAGCCTGTTCCACTCATTGATCACTCTGTCAAAAAGTTTTTTCTAATATCTAATCTGTGTCTCCTCCCATTCAGCTTCATCCCATTGCTTCTAGTCTTTCCTTGTGCAAATGAGAATAAAGTTGATCCTTCTACAATGTGACAGCCCTTTAGATATTTGTAGACAGCTACTAAGTCTCCTCTCAGTCTTCTCTTTTGCAAACTAAACATTCCCAAATCCTGCAACCTTTCCTCATAAGACAGGGTTTGCAGACCGGTCACCATTCTGGTCGCTCTTTTCTGAACTTGCTCCAGTTTGTTGATGTCTTTTTTAAAATGTGGTGCCCAAAATTGGACACAATATTCCAGATGAGGTCTGACCAAAGAGGAGTAGAGGGAAATAATTACTTCACGTGATCTAGACTGTATGCTTCTGTTAATACATCCTAGAATTGCATTTGCCTTTTTTGCTGCTGCATCACACTGTTGACTCATATTCAGTCTGTGATCTATTAGTATACCCAAGTCTTTTTCACATGTGCTGTCACTTAGCCCTATTCCTCCCATTCTATATATGCTTTTTTCATTTTTATTGCCCAGATGTAGTACTTTGCATTTCTCCCTGTTAAAAACCATTCTGTTAGTTGCTGCCCACTTCTCCAGTTTATTTAAATCTTTTTGAATCCTCTCTCTCTCTTCTCTAGTATTAGCTATCCCTCCTAGCTTTGTGTCATCAGCAAATTTAATCAGTTTACCCTCAATTCCTTCATCTAAATCGTTGATAAAGATGTTGAACAATACAGGGCCCAGGACAG
Source organism: Dendrobates tinctorius (assembly GCF_039654945.1). Lineage (NCBI taxonomy): Eukaryota > Metazoa > Chordata > Amphibia > Anura > Dendrobatidae > Dendrobates > Dendrobates tinctorius. Next base: position 38,990,437 of record NW_027361690.1, read on the forward strand.
AGCCCTGTGGTACCCCACTTGAGACATTCTTCCAACTGGATGTGCAGCCATTTACGACCACTCTTTGGGTCCGATCACTAAGCCAGTTATGAATCCACCTAACAGTTGCCTTGTCCATTCCATACTTAGTCATTTTTTCAATAAGGATTGTATGAGAGACTTTGTCAAATGCTTTGCTGAAGTCAAGATATACTATATCTACAGCATTTCCTTGATCCACCCAATCAGTAATACCATCATAGAAGGAAATTAAATTAGTCTGACATGACTTATTAGTTACAAACCCATGCTGACTCTGTTTAATCACTTCATTCTTATCCAGGTATTGACATACATGTTGTTTAATAATTTGTTCAAAGATCTTTCCTGGTATAGAAGTCAGACTCACCGGCCTATAGTTGCCTGGGTCCACCTTCTTCCCCTTTTTGAAGATAGGAACAACATTTGCTCTTCTCCAGTCTTCTGGCACTTCTCCTGTTCTCCAAGAATTTTCAAAGATTATGGAGAGGGGTTCAAAAATTTCTTCTGCTATCTCCTTCAGTACTCTGGGGTGTAATTCATCTGGACCTGGAGACTTGAATACATTTAGGTTAGCTAAGTGTTTCCTCACTATCTTTCTGTTTATAGATATCCTGGATTCTTCTATTCCCTTAATAGGACAGTGAATAACAGTTGATGTTACATTTCCTTTCTGAGAGAAAACAGATGCAAAATAGGAATTTAAAAGTTCAGCCTTCTCAACATCCTGTCTTACCATTTCATCATTTTCATCCTGTAAAAATCCTATAGCATCTTTGACTTTTCTTTTACTTTTGACATATCCCCAAAATCCTTTATTATTGCTTTTGACATCTCTTGCAAGCCTCAATTCATTTTCAGCTTTAGATAATCTGATTTGTGCCTTGCAGGTTCTGCAGACAGCATTATATTCTTCTTTAGATATGCCTCCTTCTTTCCATTTTATAAACATTTTTTGCTTCCTTTTTAGCATGTGCTTAAGTTCTGTGTTCATCCATCCTGGTTTCCTTAAATGCTTCCTATTCTTCCCTCTTTTCGGAATTGTTAACAACTGTGCTTTGAGAATTTCATTTTTCAAGATTTCCCATCCTTCCTGGACATTTTTGTCTTTAAGGATATCCAGCCATTGGATCCCTCCAATTCTCTTTCTGAATCCCTTAAAATCTGCCTTTCTGAAATCTAACCTTGACGTCTGAGTCTTCACAGGTCTTCCGCCTCTAGTTATCCAAAATTCTAAAATAGCATGGTCGCTACCTCCTAGGGTCCCAGCCACTTTTACCTCCTCAACCATTTCTTCCCTGTTTATAAGGATTAGATCCAAGGTAGCAGTTCCCCTTGTTTTCTCCTTTACCTTTTGGAAGATAAAGTTGTCAGCAAGAGAGGATAAGAATTTCCTTGACCTGTTAGTTTTGCCTGAGAGAGATTCCCAACAAATGTCTGGATAGTTGAAATCTCCCATGACAACTATGTCATATTTTTTGGAGAACTTGGCCATTTGATGCATAAAGAGTTCATCCATATCTTCAGCTTGCACAGGCGGCCTGTAGTAAATGCCTACAATGGTGTCCTTTCCATTGTTCTGTCCTTGTATTCTTACCCAAACAGTTTCCACAGAACTCCCAGTCTCTGAAGCTTCAATCTCTGTGCAGATATACGCATTTCTAACATACAATGCGACACCCCCTCTTCGTTTATCAAGTCTGTTTCTTGCAAATAAGTTGTATCCTTCTAGTCTTGTATTCCAATCATGTGTATTGTCCCACCAAGTTTCAGTGATTCCAATGACATATTTCTTTTCCTGTGTTAGTAGTTCCAATTCTCCTTGTTTGTTGCCCATGCTTTGTGCATTAGTATAGAAACATTTTAGTTTGTGATTGGTTTCTCCTTCTCCAATATTTTTTTTAATTAGATTCTTTCGTCTTTGTTCTTCCTTTCCACTTCTAATAGCAGAGTTCTCAGTAGCATTTGTCAGGTGTATGGCTTTTTCTGGTCTTTTGCTTCCCTTCCCATGTTGTTCTAGTTTAAAGCTCTCCTTACAAGTGTAGCAAGGCGACTTCCAAATACCTGCTTTCCAGTCTTCGTAAGGTGCACCCCATCTCTAGCAAGTAGTCCATCGTATAAGTAGTTCACTCCGTGATCCAGAAATCCAAATCGTTGCTGACGGCACCATCGACGTAGCCAGTTGTTCACCTGCAGAATCTTATTCCACCTCCTTGTTCCATGGCCATCCACTGGGAGGATGGAAGAGAAGACCACCTGCGCTCCCAGTTCTTTCACTTTCTTGCCTAAGTCTTCAAAGTCTCTGCAGATGGTTTCCAGGTCGTTTCTTGCGGTGTCATTTGTCCCCACATGTAGTAGCAGGAATGGGTAGTCATCTGTAGGTCTGAAGAGTCCTGATATCCTGTCAGACACATCTTTAATTTTTGCACCTGGAAGACAGCACATTTCTCTTGAAGTTATATCCGGTCTGCAGATAGCGGCCTCTGTTCCTCTCAACAGGGAATCCCCCATGACCACCACTCTCCGTTTCTTCTTCACAACATTTTTCTTTCTCCATCCAGGAGGACTCTGAAGGCGTACAAGGTTGCTGTTTGTTGGCAAAGTCTTATCCTGATGTATTTCTTCATCGTTTTCCTGCGTGAGAGCCTGGTACTGGTTTCTGAGCAGTATGGGTGCTGACTGCCTCCTGATCCTCCTGCTTCTCTGGGTCACATGTCTCCATTCCTCTGTTTCTTCAGGTGCACTTCGAATTTCTTCTCTTTCTGTAACATGAAGAGATAATTCTGCTCTGTCCAAGAACTCTTCACCTTCCTTAATGATCTTCAACGTAGCTAACCTCTCTTCGAGATTTTGCAACTTTTCCTCCAACAGGGTCACAAGCTTGCATTTGTGGCATGTGAAGTTTGGCTTTTCCACTGCCATTCTCACTATGAGCTGACTGCGAGAACTCCCGTGCATGTGACTGCCGGGGACGGGGTTATCTCCGGTCACTGGCCAAGTTCTCATGATAAGATGATCGCGAGAACTGCAGTGCAAGTGACTGCTGAGTTTTCTCCGATGATCATCTCCAAGCTCCGCTGTGTCTGAATGTCAGGCTAAATGGTGGCATAATGTCACCGTTCAGCCAAAGGCATCCAGAAGTAGCAGAGCTGGACTCGTCGTGGGACAGTATGTATATCTTCTCGGTGGACAGGTAAGGATATTGTTTTTTTTTTTTATTTTAATTCTCTTACATGAGACGAGGGCATCCATGGAATAGGCGATGCAGTAAGTATGGTTTAATTAAGGTCTATTAAAGGAGTCTGTGCTATTATTACAATTAAAGGACTTTAATCTGGCTGTGTCTTTATTTACCATGTACAGTGGGTACACAAAGTATTCAGAGCCCTTTAAATTTTTCACTCTGTTTCATTGCAGCCATTTGGTAAATTCAAAAAAGTTCATTTTTTCTCATTAATGTACACTCTGCACCCCATCTTGACTGAAAAAAACTATTGTAGAATATTTTGCAAATTTATTAAAAAGAAAAATTGAAATATCACATGGTCATAAGTATTCAGACATTTTGCTCAGTATTGAGTAGAAGCACCTTTTTGAGCTAGTACAGTCATGAGTCTTCTTGTGCATGATGAAACACATTTTTCACACCCGGATTTGGAGATTCTCTGCCATTCTTCCTTGCAGATCCTCTCCAGTTCCATCAGGTTGAATAGTGAATGTTGGTGGACAGCCATTTTCAGGTCTCTCCAGAGATGCTTAATTGGGTCTAGTTCAGGGCTCTGGCTGGGCTAGTCAAGAATGGTCACAGAGTTGTTCTGAAGCCACTCCTTTGTTATTTTAGCTGTGTACTTAGAGTCATTGTCTTGTTGGAAGGTGAACCTTCGGCCAAGTCTGAGGTCCAGAGCACTCTGGAACAGGTTTTCAGCCAGAATATCTCTGTACTTGGCCACATTCATGTTTCCTTCAATGGCAACCAGTCATCCTGTCCCTGCAGCTGAAAAACACCCCTATAGCATGATGCTGCCACCACCACCATGTTTCACTGTTGGGATTGTATTGGGCAGGTGATGAGTAGTGCCTGGTTTTCTCCACACATACCACTTAGAACTTTTTGGTGATAATTCTATCTTCGTATCATCAGACCAAAGAATCTTATTTCTCATAGTCTGGGAGTTAGTCAAGTGTTTGTTTGTTTTTTTTAGCAAACTCTATGCGGACTTTAATATGTCTTGCACTGAGGAGAGGCTTCCGTTAGGCCACTCTGCCATAAAGGCCCGACTGGTGGAGGGCTGCAAAGTTGACTTTGTGGAACTTTCTCCCATCTCCCTACTGCATCTGTGGAGCTCAGCCACAGTGATATTGGGGTTCTTCTTTACCTCTGTCACCAAGGCTCTTCTCCCACGATTGCTCAGTTTGGCTGGACAGCCAGGTCTAGGAAGGCTTCTGGTGGTCCCAATCGTCTTCCATTTAAGGATTATGGAGGCCACTGTGCTCTTAGGAACTTTGAGTACTGCAGAAATTATTTTGTAACCTTGGCCAGATCTGTGCCTTGCCACAATTATGTCTCTGAACTCCTTGGCCAGTTCCTTTGACCTCATAATTCTCATTTGGTCTGACATGCACTGTGAGGTCTTAGGGTGAGTTTCCACATGCCGTATTGTCGACCCTTTGGACGGAGCAGAAACACCGCTCTGCCCAAAGCGCCGCCCCCTTCTGTACGCACGGTGATGTCGGATGTGCTCATTGAACACATGCGGAATCGCAGCATCGTATTCATAGAGTAGGCTATTTACCTTGTGGAGAGTCTCCGCAAGGTAAACAGACATGCTGTGTTCTAAAAAGTTGCGTTGCATGTCCAGATACGGATGCGGCCCTGCACGCATAGTGGAGACGGGATTTCATAAAATCCTCTCAACTATGCTGTAAAATCTGGACGCTGCGGATTGAACGCTGCGGTTGTATGCAGCTTTCAACCCGCAGCTAATCCGGATGTAATCCGTCAAGTAGAAACATACCCTAATATAGACATGTGTGTGCCTATCCAAATCAAGTCCTATCAGTTTAATTAAACACAGCTGGACTCCAATGAAGGAGCAGCACCATCTCAAGGAAGGTCACAAGGAAATGGACAGCATATGACTTACATGGAGTGTCTGGGTAAAGGGTCTGAATACTTATGACCATGTGATATTTCAGTTTTTCTTTAATGAATTTGCAAAAATTTCTACATTTGTTTTTTTTCCAGTCAAGATGGGGTGCACAGTGTACATTAATGTGAAAAAAAAAAAATGAACTTTTTTGAATTTACCAAATGGATGCAATGAAACAGTGAAAAATTTAAAGGGGTCTAAATATTTTCCGTACCCACTGTAACTATAAGATTAGTAATGGATAGGTGTCTCAGACGTTTCTCCAGTACTAAGCCGTGGGCTTGATGTCACCTGACAATACAAAGGTGACATCAACCCCACAAATATGAACCCCACTTGCCTCCGCTACAGGGCCAGTGGGAAGAGCCGGGTAAAGTGCCATAATTGGCGCATCTTTGGATGTGCCAATTGTGCGGTGGCTGCGGGCTGCTATTTTTAGGCTGGAGAGGGCCAAAATCCATGGGTATCACCAGTCTGAAAATACCAGGCGCAGCTGTCTGCTTTTTCCTTGGCTGGTTAAGAAAAATACGCTATTTTTTAAATAGACTGCTGTGGCCTGGTATTATCAGGTTGGTATGGTTCATGGATATTGGATCTTTACCAGCCTGAAATACCACTCCCAGTAGTCTGCTTTACTTTGGCTGGTTAACAAATATAGGGGGATCCCACGCTACTTTTTAAAAAAAATTATTTATTAAAAAAGGAGGGGACCACTCTCTGCGCTTTCCTCCACTTCATGTGTCATGTACGTCCGGCTGTGTCACAAGATTTACCATTATTTAAATTAGTACACGTGTAATAAGCTGCGTTCCCGCACTTCATACGCATGTGACTAAAAAGATATTGCGGTTTTACCGCATCTAATGAAAGTCTATGGTTTATTTACGCAGCGGAGACTGAGCGAGACTCTACATAAATTGACATGCTGCGGTCTGGAAAAACGCTGCACATGTGCATCTCCGCGGCGCCGATGCCCACAAAGTGGGCATGGGATTTCTTGAAATCCCATCCACTATGCTGTAACAGCTGAATGCTGCAGGTTGGAGGCTGCGGATGTACGCAACGTCCAACCCACAGCGTTTACTGACTGTGTGCACATACCCCAATATATCTGGAAACAGGAAATCACTTTTTTTTTCTTCCCAGAAGCCAACTTTCAATTAGCTTTATTTCATTTGACAAAAAACCCCGCATGCAGTGAAAAAAATGCATCAAAAACGCATGTGGAAAAAACACATAAAAACCGCAGGTGACCTGCCAGTGACCTCAGATGCAGATTTCACCTGCGTTAAATCCTGAACAAATACTGAGCCATTTCTGATCGTGTGCACATACCCTATGGGTATGTTCTCACGGTCAGTATTAGGCAGCACTTTGCACGCAGCACATGTCTGCTCCATCCAAAGCGCTGTCGGCTTTTGAACGCATGTGTTCACTGAACCATGCGGAATCACCGCATCCTATACATTGTATGGGTGACTGTATCTTGCGGAGACTGAGTGTCTCTGCAAGATAAATAGACATGCTACAGTCTGGAAAGACGAGTCGCATGTACTGTACGTGTACGCAGGGAAGCTGGAGGCATCCCTGCACGCACAGTGGAGATGGGATTTCACGAAACAACACCCACTATGTTGTAACATCTGGCAGCTGCAGGTTGGATGCTGCGGATGTACGCAACATCCAACCCGCAGCGTTTACTGACTGTGGGAACATACCCTAAGTGTTCATAGTCCTTGCGACTGCATGATTCCCAGCTGTCAGACAGCCAGAACACATGCAGGGATTGCTAGTTTGTTAGGCTAAGGCCTGTTTCACACTTCCGTTTTTGTGTCCGCCAAACGGATCCGTTTCCGTTTTTTTGACGGAAACTGATGCAAACGGATCCGTTTTTTTAAAAACGGATCCGTTTTTTTGACGGATCCGCGGTAACCGTAATGGAAGTCTATGGGACAAAAAAAACCGGATCCTGCAAAAAAATGGCGGATCCGTTTTTTTACGGAAAACAACGGATTTTGACGGATTTGAAAAAACGGAAGTGTGAAACAGGCCTTAGGAGTTAACACTGGATGGAGACATAAGGTAAAAAGGAATAATATGCAAGCTACTAGATGAATCAATCTAAACAAGCCATGTAAAGCTATGTAAGTTGCTTACAATGTATGCACACATATGAAAGATCTTTTCATAACTTCCGAGTGCAAATCACAAAGTAAATAATACACGTACTGAAGCATGTACAGTGCAAACACAGGGAACCTGCCTGGTGTGGTACAGTTCACTGGTCACAGCCCTGATACTTAAGATAAGAGACAGCTGCCTTATATAAGACTGCACGCTGTGTATGTGCACTTGGCGAAAAGTATACATCTGGAGGTTTTCCCAATGTATATATAACATTATCATATGCTGTCATATACCAGACTACACCTGCATACAATTTGCTTAAAGCGTAACCATTGTATTAATTTTTAATAAAACAGTACATGTGAAAATAAGCAATTATTTATTATTGAAGTTGATGGAGAGCATGCCAGGGAGAATTGCTGAGGTCCTGAAGAAGAAGGGTCAACACTGCAAATATTGACTTGCTGCATTAACCCCTTCACCCCCAAGGGTGGTTTGCACGTTCATGACCGGGCCAATTTTTACAATTCTGACCACTGTCCCTTTATGAGGTAATAACTCTGGAATGCTTCCATGGATCCTGGTGATTCTGACATTGTTTTCTCGTGACATATTGTACATCATGTTAGTGGTAAAATTTCATTCAAATAACTTGCGTTTATTTGTGAAAAAAATGAAAATTTGGCAAAAATTTTGAAAATTTTGCAATTTTCCAACTTTGAATTTTTATGTCCTTAAATCACAGAGATACGGCACACAAAAAACTTAATAAATAACATTTCCCACATGTTTACTTTACATCAGCACAATTTTGGAACCAAAATTTTTTTTGTTAGGAAGTTATAAGGGTTCAAAGTTGACCAGCGATTTCTCATTTTTGCAACACCATTTTATTTTTACAGACCACATCACATTTGAAGCCACTTTAAGGGGTCTATATGATAGAAAATACCCAAAAGTGACACCATTCTAAAAACTGCACCCCATAAGGTGCTCAAAACCACATTCAAGAAGTTTATTAACCCTTCAGGTGCGTCACAGGAATTTTTTGAATATTTAAAAAAAAAAAATGAACATTTAACTTTTTTTCACAAAAAAATACTTCAGGTTCAATTTTTTTTATTTTACCAAGGGTACCAGGAGAAATTGGACTGCAAAAGTCATTGTGCAATTTGTCCTGAGTACCCTGATACCTGATATGTGGAGGGGAACCACTGTTTCTGCGCATGGCAGAGCTCAGAAGGGAAGGAGCGCCGTTTGACTTTTTCAATGCAAAATTGGCTGGAATTCAGATCGGACGCCATGTCACGTTTGGAGAGCCCCTGATGTACCTAAACAGTGGAAACCCCCCCCAAGTGACCCCATTTTGGAAACTAGACCCCACAAGGAACTTATCTAGTTATGTGGTGAGAACTTTGAACCCACAAGGGCTTCACAGAAGTTTATAACGTACAGCGGTACAATTAAAAAAATCATTTTTTCCCAAAAAAGTTTTTTTCACCCCCAATTTTTATTTTCCCAAGGGTAACAGGACCCTAAAAGTTATTGTGCAATTTGTCCTGAGTACGCTGATACCCCATTTGTGGGTGTAAATGACTATTTGGGCGCATGGCAGAGCTCAGAAGGGAAGCAGCGCCATTTGACTTTTTTGGCTGGAATTGAGATTGGACACCATGTCGCGATTGGAAAACCCCTGATGTGCCTAAACAGTGGAAACCCCCCACAAATGACACCATTTTGGAAACTAGACCCCCGAAGGAACTTATCTAGATGTGTGGTGAGCACTTTGAACCCCCCCAAGTGCTTCACAGAAGTTTATAACGCCCGGGCGTGAAAATAAAAAAATCGTATTTTTTCAACAAACATGATCTTTTAGTCACTAATTTTTTATTTTTCCAAGGGTACCAGGAGAAATTGAACCCCAAAAGTTGTTGTCCAATTTGTCCTGAGTACACTGATACCCCATATGTGGGAGAAAACTACTGTATGGGCACATGTCAGGGCTCGGAAGGGAAGTAGTGACGTTTTGGAATGCAGACTTTGATGGAATGGTCTGCGGGTGTCATGTGCGTTTGGAGAGCCCCTGATGTACCTAAACTATTGAAACTCCCCACAAGTGACCCCATTTTGGAAACTAGACCCCCCAAGGAACTTATCTAGATGTGTGGTGAGCACTTTGAACCCCCAAGTGCTTCACAGAAGTTTTTAACGCCCGGGCGTAAAAATGGAAAAAAATATTTTTGCCCCCAATGTTTTATTTTCCTACGGGTAACAGGAGACATTGGACCCCAAAAGTTGTTTTGCAATTTGTCCTGAGTAAGCAGATACCCTATATGTGGGGGTAAAACACTGTTTGGGTGCATGGCAGAGCTTGGAAGGGAAGGAGCACCATTTGACTTTTTCAATGCAGAATAGGCTGGAATTGAGATCAGATGCCATGTTGCATTTGGGGATCCCCTGATGTGCCCAAACAGTGGAAATCCCCCCAATTGTAATTCCAACCCTAACCCCAACACACCCCTAACCCTAGCCCTAATGGGAAAATGGAAATAAATACATTTTCTTTTCATTTTATTATTTTTCCCTATCTAAGGGGGTGATAACAGGGGGTTCGATTTACTATTTATGGCGGTTTTTATGTTTGGCAGCTGTCACACGCTAAAAGACGCTTTTTATTGTAAAAATAGTTTTTGCATCACCACATATTGAGAGCTATAATTTTTCCATATTTTGACCCGCCGAGTCATGTGAGGTGTTCTTTTTTGCGGGACGAGTTGACATTTTTATTGGTATCATTTTCGGGCACGTGACATCTTTTGATCGCTTTTTATTCCGATTTTTGGGACGCAGAATGAACAAAAACCAGCGTTTCATGAATTTCTTTTGGGGGGGTGCGTTTACACCGTTTCGCGTGCGGTAAAATTGATAAAGCGGTTTTATTCTTCGGGTCAGTACAGTTACAGCGATACCTCATTTAGGTCGTTTATGTTTTGGCGCTTTTATGCAATGAAAACAATTTTATATAAAAAATAATTTTTGCATCGCTTTATTCTGCGAGCTATAACTTTTTTATTTTTTTGCTGTTGACGCTGTATGGTGGCTCGTTTTTTGCGGGACAACTTGACGTTTTCAGCGGTACCATGGATATTTATATGCGCCTTTTTGATCGCGCGTTATTGCACTTTTTGTTTAGCGGTATGATAATAAATCATTATTTTTTGCTTCGTTTTTTATTTTTATTTTTTAATTGGTTCGCTAAAGGGGTTAACTAATGGGACAGTTTTATAGGGCGGGTCGTTACGTACGCGGCGATCCAAAATATGTGTACTTTTATTGTTTTGTTTTTTTTATTTCAAAATAATGAACTTATTAGGGAATATTTTTTAATTTATTTAGCGATTTTTTAAAAATTATTTTTACACTTTTTTTTTTTTTTTTTTTTTTTTTTTTAACTTTATGACATTGTCCCAGGGGGGACATAACTGTCATGTGACAGATCACTGTGACAGATCAGCGATCTGTCACAGGCCCTGCACTTGGCTTCCTCGTGCCTGCGCTTTGCAGGCACTGAGGAAGCCGGCTCCCTGCAGGCCCCCGAAGGTCCCCGTCGCCATCTTGGATTCAGGAACCTGCAGGGATGGAGCCCCCCCGCAGCAGCGCATATTGCGCTGCTGTGGGGGGGGGCTCAGGGAAGCCCCCTCCCTGCCGATGCTTCCCTTTAACCCCCGGTACACCGCAATCGTGTTGATCGTGGTGTGCAAGGGGTTAACGTGTCGGGGGCGGTCCGTGTCCGCCCCTGACACATTGTGCCGGGTGTCAGCTGTGATAATCAGCTGACACCCGGCCGCGATCAGCGGCGCTCACCACGTGAGCGCTGCTGATCGCGCTAGACGTACTATCCCGTCCATGGGCATAGGGGCCCGGGTCCCATGGACGGGATAGTATGTCAGATGTCAGAAAGGGGTTAAACTCTTCCCAAGGGTTAAAACATTAGTATTGATGTTTCTAAATGATTATGAACTTATTTTCTTTGCATTATTTGTGGTCTGCAAGCATTGCATTTTTTGTTTATTGCTTGGAAATTCAAAGACATGTTGTCAGTAGTTTACAGAATAAAAGTACAATTTACATTTTACTAAAAATATACCTGTAGAAAAATCAGACAAACTGAAAATTTTGCAGTGGTCTCTTAATTTTTGCCAGAGCTGTATGTCAGTAGAGTCACAAATACATCCTTAGCCTTGCTTATAACAAAATACAAAAAATCCTTTATTGATAAGTCACATAAACAAGATAAAATTAATATAAATTACTCCACACATTATATAATACTTGTAAAAATAGGAGGGCAACGATACAAGTGTGGTGCAACAATGCAGGAGAATCATAATTAAGCTATGGGGCAACCATAATATCACAGTGACAAGATAAGTATCTTACATTTTATGGGAGTCCATGAAAAAAGGTGGATAGAGGTAAAGGTAGTAGAAGGACCAAAAGGATACCTATTACACCAAATCACAATAAACAGAACGTCGAAGAAAAACACAAGTATGATAATAGGTAACAAATCCCTTTTCAGTAACACCATAACATAACCTGATGCACAGAGAGATTACTGTGTTGTAGGTATAAGTGCCTATCAGAGCATGGTCAGAGCTTTTACAGGGAGTAAAAAAGCCCTCTTACCCATTTTTAAGATGCCTGTATGTTGCACCAGCGGAAGACGCGTCGGGGTGAGGGGACGTGAGTAGCACTTTTGCCACAGGTAATTATTTTGGTATATGACATCTGCCATGTTTATGTTTCGATGGGCACAATTTCCCCAGTTCAATAGGGGCTTGGGTCAGTTAACTACTGTCTATACGGGCAGCTCTTGCCTTACCATATTCAAGGGCATTGTACCTTGATCTTGATTTTTACCTTTCTCTGTTCCACATACCTGGCAGTTATATTTATGCTTATTACATCTTATGACCATGTGATGTTACCATCTATTTATCGCAAGGGGCTTATTTGCTAGCAGTTCTTATTACACCTATGCACACTCATTGATACTATAATTGTGTACCTATTATAGGTCTTTGCTGGATTTGTCCCTACTTGGTAGATTTCTCCTTTTTTGTGCTGTTTCTACTTTCTGCCCCCGTCTCTTGACATAGTGCTCAGCGTCACCTATATCAGCATTTCTGCATTTTTTATGTTTTGTCGTCTAAATATTGATTAATAAAATTATTGGCTTTAATGATACTCGGTGGGATCTCTTCCTTGTCCTGTATGTACATATATAGAACTGTTTGTCGCAATATTCACATTATGTAAGCCTCGAGCATTGCTTACTTGTCAAAGATTAGGACTTGCTTACCTGAGAAAGATCATAGATTTGTTTTTTAAGCTTCCCACTCTCCTCTCTGGTTTCTTGGGCTTTCAGTTCATCTTTGTGCTTCAAATCAAAAATACAAAAAATAAATAGCATTAATAAAAATATAGTTATGCTAAAAAAATTACAAATGAACTGAAAATTCATGGGAAAATAGCTGTACGGTAGTCAATATATGTTCTCCTGTGACAATCTGGAGCACAAGAACTGCCAATTACATAAGGGCTCTCATATGTATCATGGGACTGTGGGAGATGCATTTTACATGTAAGAGAAGCCAAAGTGTTTTAGGATCACTTATTGTAGGGAAAAATGCAGCTGAACCCTTTAAGAGGGAAGATAGGTTACATTTCTTTTTCTAATTGAAATTAAGTGGAAACTTTGCATCAATGACAAAGATTTTATTTCCTTTTAAAGAGGTTTTGCAGCAGCTGAGTTGTGAGTTACGCTTACAACAAACAAAACATTATGTAGAAGTTCAGTGACCAACGAATCTGAACACTACGATATTAGCACATATATTCTCGCTCTGTTTTTAGCTGCTGTGGTCTTGTACTGAACCACAAAGCTCAACTACTAACCCGATAAATAAAAGTATTCTTTCTTTAGCTGGGACATCTGAAAGCCACTTATCAGAGGTCTATGCACAGTGACATGATTGGTGGTCATGCGGTCAGGAACAGCTCTAACCAATACACAGTGTATATAATACATACATGCAATTAAGTACTCCGCGAGGAGAAACCTACCTTTGCCATCCGGGCGACCCTGGCATGCAGGTCTGATATTTCATTCTGGTGTCTTCTTTGCATTTCCTGAACTGTAGCTTCAAGTTTCTGTTCCTCCTGAGATGATACATAGAATTACAGGGCATGGTTTTGATACAAGGAACTAATGGCACATACATTAATTTCAGCTCTTTGCCAACGTCGTATACCGTAGCAGCACACTCCTGTCTTATCATTACAATGTTGTATTCTTAACCTACAAAAGCCATGTGATCAATCAGGAAATTACAGGTTTAATTGTAACACCCCAGCTTTGCCTGGTATACAGGCCAACTACAGGAAGCATGGCAAACCCAAAACACAGAGTATGTGCCCAGCCTGATCCAAGTCATCAATCCATGGGTGTTACCACTTATTCACTAACTCAAATAATGGCAATGAACTCACCGATTAATTTACTGCATGTTGTCACCACTGGGACAACCCCTTTAAATGATGTAGTCCCCCGCATTCATTTATTTTACTCACTTATATTGTACCATTAATTTCCACAGCACTTTACTGACCCCATTGGGACTCACAATCTGAGTCACTAATAGTATGTCTGTCGAGGGTGGGAGGAAACAAGAGTACTTGGAGGAAATCCACGCAGCATACACAGGGAGAACATACAAACTCCTCACAAATGTCATAGATGGGTTTTGAGCCCAGGACCCTAGTCCTACAAGGTTACAGTGCTAAACACTAAGCCACAGTGCTGCCCATTAAAAAAATAAACATATCTGTACTGATGCCATTCAAGCAATGTTGGCACTGGGTTGTTACATCATGTGAGCCCTGCAGCCTTTTAACATCTGCTATTAGGCTGCAGTGCTCTCGTGACAATGTCATGCAAACCCCAGGGCCAACATCGCTGGACTGGCTCCGGTACAGGAAGTGAGTACATGTTATTTTTATTTTTGAAGTGGGACCATTTCATATAAAAAGTGTGCGTCCAGGTAGTGGGCAACCCCTTTAAGCCTAAGGCCTCTTTCACACATCAGTTTTTTGCCATCAGGCGCGATCCGGCTTTTTTTTGTAAAACCGGATCCGGCAAAATGCAATGCCGGATCCAGTTTTTCCCCATTGACTTGCATTAGCGCCGGATCGCATTGCGTTTCATCCGTTTTTTGCTGGATCCGGCTACTTGTCTCATTCCGGCGTCTGGAAAAAACGGCTACTGTAACGTTTTTTTGTCTCCGGCGAAAAAGCCGGAAGCGCCGGATCCGGCGCTTCCAGCTTTTTGCTACAATGAAAGTCTATGGGCGCCGGATCCAGCCACCGGATCCGTTTTTTTAAGTCTGCGCATGCTCAGATCCAATTGGCCAGCCCCCAGGAAACAGATATAACCTGCTAGACGGATCCAGCAAAAAAACGGATCCGTTTCTACAGTTCTCCAAAATTTATGCCGGATCCGTTTTTTCTAAAAATAGCCGGATCCTGCCTGACGGCAAAAAACTGATGTGTGAAAGTAGCCTTAGGCATGTCTCAACTAACTCATTAAAGAGACTGGTGAAGACAAGTTCTGTCCTATTCATAGGATGGGTAATAAATTATTGATCTGTGGGTTCCAAAAGCTGCAAACCGTATTGCTACATAGGCAGTTTTATCCCTGATAGAATTGAGTGGCGGTGCACATTTGCAAACTGCACTATTCATTCATTCTCTATGGGGCTGTCGAGCGCTGCACTTGGCTTTTTCCAGCAGCAGCAGAGAGAACGAATGGAGTGGTGGTCAGAAGCTTCTATTTTCTTTTCTCTTTATCACACAGGTTGATAAGTTTTAGATTTTGATAGGGTGGGCTTTTAATGATGGAGAAATGTCAAATATGCAAATCTGATTTCTTTATTTTAAAAAAGTGGAAAGCTGGTTGAGTTGATTTTTTTATTTAAATATTCTTACATTTTTTCACTTACCGTAACTTTTTAGCCCTCTTCGACTTGAACCTTCAATTGTTTGATTGTTTATACTGCAATTCACTAAATTTCTTTTTGTGCGTCAGCTTCACAAGTGGACTAAGATGACAGGTAACTCATCTGCACCCCGCTTAGGCCCTCAGGGAACCCAATGGGAGCAGCTATGCAGGCGTCATTAAAATGATTGACAGCGACACTTGGGTGGGAGTTCCCTGTTTAACCATTTAATACACAGATCTTTTTTGTACTTCACTGTGATTCTGATTGTTTTTATAAAAGTCTCGTATTACAGAAATTATATCATTGTGAATGATGCCACAAAACAAATACAAGACTGGGTACAAGATTCTTTGCTTGGGTCTGTCTTACCTGTTCACGAATTTGACTTTCTACTTTAACTAAATGATGCTGCAAATCTTCTTCCAACTCGGCCATCTGTAGGGCTGTCGTCTCCTCAGTCCTACAACATTTACGAACACTGAATACACTTTATACAATGTATGACTGCATCACACGATGACAAAATCAGTAAAAGTACCACGTGTTATATTATAGTGAATACTTTGGCCCACATTTATGTTTACTCTAGTTTGGGTGATTTGTGCCAAATTTATTAAAAGTTGCATACCTCCTAAAAATTTGGTGCATATCAGAGGGTCTACATGCAAAAAAAAAAAAAAAAGAATCAAACATATACAGTGGGGCAAAAAAGTATTTAGTCAGTCAGCAATAGTGCAAGTTGCACCACTTAAAAAGATGAGAGGCGTCTGTAATTTACATCATAGGTAGACCTCAACTATGGGAGACAAACGGAGAAAAAAAAATCCAGAAAATCACATTGTCTGGTTTTTTTTTTTCATTTTATTTGCATATTATGGTGGAAAATAAGTATTTGGTCAGAAACAAGCAATCAAGATTTCTGGCTCTCACAGACCTGTAACTTCTTCTTTAAGAGTCTCCTCTTTCCTCCACTCATTACCTGTAGTAATGGCACCTGTTTAAACTTATCAGTATAAAAAGACACCTGTGCACACCCTCAAACAGTCTGACTCCAAACTCCACTATGGTGAAGACCAAAGAGCTGTCAAAGGACACCAGAAACAAAATTGTAGCCCTGCACCAGGCTGGGAAGACTGAATCTGCAATAGCCAACCAGCTTGGAGTGAAGAAATCAACTGTGGGAGCAATAATTAGAAAATGGAAGACATACAAGACCACTGATAATCTCCCTCGATCTGGTGCTCAACGCAAAATCCCACCCCGTGGGGTCAGAATGATCACAAGAACGGTGAGCAAAAATCCCAGAACCACGTGGGGGGACCTAGTGAATGAACTGCAGAGAGCTGGGACCAATGTAACAAGGCCTACCATAAGTAACACACTACGCCACCATGGACTCAGATCCTGCAGTGCCAGACGTGTCCCACTGCTTAAGCCTGTACATGTCCGGGCCCGTCTGAAGTTTGCTAGAGAGCATTTGGATGATCCAGAGGAGTTTTGGGAGAATGTCCTATGGTCTGATGAAACCAAACTGGAACTGTTTGGTAGAAACACAACTTCTCGTGTTTGGAGGAAAAAGAATACTGAGTTGCATCCATCAAACACCATACCTACTGTAAAGCATGGTGGTGGAAACATCATGCTTTGGGGCTGTTTCTCTGCAAAGGGGCCAGGACGACTGATCCGGGTACATGAAAGAATGAATGGGGCCATGTATCGTGAGATTTTGAGTGCAAACCTCCTTCCATCAGCAAGGGCATTGATGATGAAACGTGGCTGGGTCTTTCAACATGACAATGATCCAAAGCACACTGCCAGGGCAACGAAGGAGTGGCTTCGTAAGAAGCATTTCAAGGTCCTGGAGTGGCCTAGCCAGTCTCCAGATCTCAACCCTATAGAAAACCTTTGGAGGGAGTTGAAAGTCCGTGTTGCCAAGCGAAAAGCCAAAAACATCACTGCTCTAGAGGAGATCTGCATGGAGGAATGGGCCAACATACCAACAACAGTGTGTGGCAACCTTGTGAAGACTTACAGAAAACGTTTGACCTCTGTCATTGCCAACAAAGGATATATCACAAAGTATTGAGATGAAATTTTGTTTCTGACCAAATACTTATTTTCCACCATAATATGCAAATAAAATGAAAAAAAAAACAGACAATGTGATTTTCTGGATTTTTTTTTCTCAGTTTGTCTCCCATAGTTGAGGTCTACCTATGATGTAAATTACAGACGCCTCTCATCTTTTTAAGTGGTGGAACTTGCACTATTGCTGACTGACTAAATACTTTTTTGCCCCACTGTACCTGCTATAAAGCAGGTGAAAAGTGAAGGCCAATTGGAATAATAACTATAGTTTACACCGGCAGCTACAGAGCTCTAGAAATTGAAAGAATCAAACAAGCGTTATAAATGAAAAATTTCTAAAAACAAACAAACAAAAAAAAAAAAAAAAACAGCACTTGGCAAACACTATAATAATAATCTTTATTTTTATATAGCGCTAACATATTCCGCAGCGCTTTACAGTTTGCACACATTATCATCACGGTCCTTGACGGCGCTCACAATCTAAATTCCCTATCAGTATGTCTTTGGAATGTGGGAGGAAACCGGAGTACCCGGAGGAAACCCACGCAATCACAGGGAGAACATAGGCTGCAGTGCTATCCACTGAGCCACCGTGCTGCCCATGACACTGAAAAATAGTGCATAGATTACCTGGATAGGGAGTGGACATCAACCTTTAGATAGATGTATAACACCTAAAGCCAAAATACGGCAGAAATTTGAGTGTAAATCTATGCCTACTTGTAGGAGGTGTAGATTTAAATTAGGGACTTGAGTACATTCCAAAATTTTGCCACATTTATTAAAAGGTCTCTTTGGTGCAATTTAAAACATCATTATATATATATATATATATATATATATATATATATATATATATATATACATACACATACACACACACTCACTGGCCACTTTATTAGGTACACCTGTCCAACTGTGTGTTAAGACTTAATTTCTAATCAGCCAATCACATGGCGGCAACTCAGTGCATTTAGGCATGTAGACATGGTCAAGACAATCTCCTGCAGTTCAAACCGAGCATCAGTATGGGGAAGAAAGGTGATTTGAGTGCCTTTGAACGTGGCATGATTGTTGGTGCCAGAAGGGCTGGTCTGAGTATTTCAGAAACTGCTGATCTACTGGGATTTTCACGCACAACCATCTCTAGGGTTTACAGAGAATGGTCCGAAAAAGAAAAAAAATCCAGTGAGCGGCAGTTCTGTGGCCGGAAATGCCTTGTTGATGCCAGAGGTCAGAGGAGAATGGGCATACTGGTTCGAGCTGATAGAAAGGCAACAGTGACTCAAATTGCCACCCGTTACAACCAAGGTAGGCAGAAGAGCATCTCTGAACGCACAGTGCGTCGAACTTTGAGGCAGATGGGCTACAGCAGCAGAAGACCACACTGGGTACCACTCCTCTCAGCTAAGAACAGGAAACTGAGGCTACAATTTGCACAAGCTCATCGAAATTGGACAGTAGAAGATTGGAAAAACCTTGCCTGGTCTGATGAGTCTCGATTTCTGCTGCGACATTCGGATGGTAGGGTCAGAATTTGGCGTAAACAACATGAAAGCATGGATCCATCCAGCCTTGTATCAACGGTTCAGGCTGGTGGTGGTGGTGTCATGGTGTGGGGAATTTTTTCTTGGCACTCTTTGGGCCCCTTGGTACCAATTGAGCATCGTTGCAACGCCACAGCCTACCTGAGTATTGTTGCTGACCATGTCCATCCCTTTATGACCACAATGTACCCAACATCTGATGGCTACTTTCAGCAGGATAATGCGCCATGTCATAAAGCTCGAATCATCTCAGATTGGTTTCTTGAACATGACAATGAGTTCACTGTACTCAAATGGCCTCCTCAGTCACCAGATCTCAATCCAATAGAGCATCTTTGGGATGTGGTGGAACGGGAGATTCGCATCAGGGATGTGCAGCCGACAAATCTGCGCCAACTGTGTGATGCCATCATGTCAATATGGTCCAAAATCTCTGAGGAATGCTTCCAGCACCTTGTTGAATCTCTGCCACGAAGAATTGAGGCAGTTCTGAAGGCAAAAGGGGGTCCAACCCGTTACTAGCATGGTGTACCTAATAAAGTGGCCAGTGAGTGTATATATATATATATATATATATTTTTTTTTTTTTTTTTTTTTTTAAAGCCTGGGGTGAGACACCCCAGTGTTAAAAAATCTGTCACATTTCCCTTCCTGAAGACCGCTTGCTGGTTTATCATCATTTTTCAGATTTGGCGAGTTCTAAGAGAAGTAGTTGAGGTGGGCAAGTTTCTCCAGGAGTTGTGGAAAGCAGACTAATAAATCCCTGCATATGCATATTGTTCTGGATCAGATTTCAGCGTGAGGCATCATAATCCCTCACTTCTCCAGTTTCCAGAGTGACTTCACGGATGGACGCTTGCCGATTTAGAGGAAAAAAATACACTTCAATTAAACAACACAGTAACGTAATGTGTAATACGGCGGTAGAGTGTTCCTAAGGAGCAGTGTGGCCCCGTGTCCGGTTTTCATGCTGTGCTGCGGATATTACATCCTGTGCCTCGCTGTGCCTTATTGTAAGATGCCCCCCGGCAAACTCAATCTTGTAACCATGGTTATGGAGACAGAAAACAGGTTTTTTTTTGTTTCGTTTTTTTTTAATAGACAAACCTTTTTAGAATGGATTCCAGTTTTTCAGTGTTTAGCCGCTGAGCTCGGAAGTCATAAGACATGTTCTCAAGCAGTTTTTCATATTGCTCAAGGAGGCCGGGTACAGACACCCCCTGAATGTCCTGGTGTAAGCTCCATAGCTGCTCTCGGGTCTCTCTGCAAAGCAAATGGATTTATGTTAACAAGAGCTACACCGGCCTTTCACTAAGAATTAGGCGTTACATTGTGTCGGTCTTACTAAAAAAAACAAGCAATAAATGAGTAGAAACAGCACTAAATTTTTCTGCATTGTCCTGTATGTAACATTTACTTCAGTTACCAAAATTGTAAAACCCGTTTTCTTCCTGGTATATCTGCAAAAGCTCAAATTCGCAATGTGCTCACAAACTTCAGTTCTGTCTGGGGAAGATTTAGAGAGTAGCTGAACTTTTAGAAAACTTTTGGAGACATCACGCAGAAATGTCAGAAGTGTTGAGGGTTTGTCAGTTTACACTCCCCGATCACTAAACAGAGGGGCAGAATTGCCCTCATTCAGGACAGAATATACAGTACAGTCTATGGAATATGTCTAACGCTGATTTTCTGTCTCATAGGTCACTAATGCTTAGTAAAGTGCTTCTGTCCATATTTCTTAGCGATCTGTGCTATTTTCAGTACCCAGACAGCAAAGATCAAAACTGTAATCATTTCTCTATGATAGATTAAATGTTTCTAAAACTGCTGTTACTTTTAACATGCAAACTGCCTCTTTGGAAAGAAAGAGGACTTAAACGCTATACCGCCACCTATTGGAAGCAGCGATCCTACAAGTCACAATCAACCCTTTAACAACGAGTTTTGCAATATGACTTAGGATAAGAACCAAATCAGAATCTCAAATTGCAGACATGGTGTTTCGGGCTATTTGCCCTCGGCAGTGCAAAGCATGACAACTGATTTGGCTAGGTGAGAGGCTCTGGACTGAGGTCTAAGGGGAAAGGTTTCATGCATGCATTTTCGAAGGAGGGAGAGGAATAAGCCGCGCAACTCTGGAAATGGCTCTCTCTCTCTCATTATGAGAACAAAGGATTAAATTCTTCATGCCTGGTGCCCACAATTAGGAAGTAGCAGATCTTTGGACGCAGCGTAGTTTCACTACACCCAAAACACTGCATTCTAATCACGCAGGTAAATCCACACATGTTCACTGAGCAATGCGGATTTACCGCATCCAATACATATCGTGGAAATTTCTGTCGTGGAGACTAGCGTCACACAGCTGGTGAGTTTACACAGCGTCAAATAGAAGTACAGTGGGCATGGGATTTCTATAAATCCCATCCACTGTGCTCGTAATCTAGAACGCTGCCTCCACAACACTGATATTTCGGATCGCGGCCACGTACTTCGAGGCCCCTACATACACGAACAGTAATCCTCTAGTCTTGGAGGGGTTGCCTTCAGACTGTAGTGGAAGAAATCCAGCTCAACGGTATAAAATCTTCAACTTTATTTGTATGTGATTACAACATCTTAACATGCATAATAAGTCAATAGATGGGATCACGGGTTCTGGGGCAGATTTTATACCGCTGAATTTCTTCTATTAAATTCTGGTCATCGTTGGTGGCAGCGACGTTTATTCCGAGCTCCAGAGATCATGATGGCATTAGCGGTGAGATGGCTTTTTTCTAATTCGGGTTTGACTTTACGCTAACATGTATGGGCATCCTTCTAGTTCAGTGTTGTCAGGGTGAAGCCCACTTCACTATACAAGACCTCTTTCAGATGGTGCATAGTACGTGTGGTGAAAGTTTTCACACATACCGGAGACACTTATTGTAGACCCATTCAAGTGAAAGGGTCAGTGCACGACCGTGTGTGGACAAAATACGCTGACATGTCCGTTTTTGTTTCTTTTTTTAACAGCAACACGGGCCGCAAAACATCCCACACGGATGACACACAGGGATGTCATCCCTGTTACACGTACCGGCACCTGAGAAGCAGCTGTACAGTAAGCGCTGTTCCCTGGTGCATAATTCTCCCCTGCTCTGTCGGTGATCATGAGATTGAGTTATATTCAACTGATAACAGCGACAGCAGGCGGCGGTGGACAGTGTCAGCCGGAGCCTTCCTGCAGCTGCCGGCGAGGTCACGTGTGCAGCTACTTAAGAGAAATTAATATTCACCGCAATCCACTCCCATGGGCATGGAATGTGGTGAATATTCATTCCCTTTAGTAGCGGTACACGTGACCGCCAGCAACTGCAGGAAGGCTCCGGCTGATACTGTGCTAGCCATTAAAGAGCAATGAATACTCACTGCTCTCTGTGCACACTGTCCAAACGTGCAGAGCAGTGAGCATTCCGGCAGCCACCATTAGGCATGCTTGCACGCAGCGCATGACATTCCTGACATACGCTGCTTACAAGCATAACGCAGCTGCTGGCACCAGAACAAGATGCTGCTAGGGAGCGCCAGAAAGGTAAGTGTAATTTTTTTTTTTTCTTTTTAATGTTTTCTGATGGGGCCATAGATACCAGGATGGGGATGAGGGGACATTAAGTACAGAATTGACCACATTTTTTGCTTCAATTTTTTTCCCCCAAATTGGTGCGCCTTATGGTCCGGTGCGTCTTATAACCTGAAAAATACGGTACATAAAACATGAAAGTTTGCACTTGAGATTTCACTCTACACTCAAAAGGAATTCACAAAGTGAACGGCTTCCTTTTAGGCAAGGGCTACACAGCGTTTTCACTCAGTGCCGCTGCCACATGGCGGCGCTACAGAAGTGAATGGGGTCACACTGCGACATTTCAGTCACACAATCTCTGTTGCTGCCCAACTACCTGTGTACCCTATCCTAAAATTGACAGTCGCAGTACAGAACCTTAAAATATGGTGGCGCTAGAGATCAAGATATAATATGCAATATGTATAAAAAACACTAATCAATGCATCATGTTCAAGATGACAATCTCTCTAGTGTCAAGAATGCGTGACTGTTCTACACATGTGAACAGGGTTTGTAGTAATCCATACACCTGCAGCAAAGACAACCCTACTGCATACATTCCTGCAATAGATCTACTGTCATGGCCTTGGGCACCATATGACATTGTTCTGTAATTGCTGGATACCTTGAAGGTTAGTTACACGCTCTTCAGCCATGACTATTAATAATAGCATCTATTTATACATGTCTTCTGTGATTTCAGAGATATAATAATCCTGAGATATAATAATCCTGAATAATCCTGTTGGCAGAAAGTGTTCTTTGTCAAAATCTGCAAGTTGCCTACATGCTGAATGTAGAGGTAATAAACCCGGATTATGAGCGTATAAACACTGTAAAAAGACATGACT
The DNA here is from genome assembly GCF_039654945.1 of Dendrobates tinctorius. NCBI lineage: Eukaryota > Metazoa > Chordata > Amphibia > Anura > Dendrobatidae > Dendrobates > Dendrobates tinctorius. The sequence goes on from NW_027361690.1 coordinate 39,013,891, forward strand.
CTCAGCATGCCGAGACTGGGAGCACGAGGAATGTGGGCGATGGCACTTTCTTTTTATCTTCTACAAACAGGTGTAACTCTTAAGACCAGTTTTACACTGCTCCGACACAGTCACAAATACCGACTCCGACATCTCCAGGACTGTTTGCAGTCTAGGTGGAGAATTAAGGTGACTCTTCTATGACCCATGACTAAGCCTGATTTGCCCTCGTCCATAGTCCTCCATCACACAAGATCCAGTCACTGTTCAATAACTGGTCGAGTCGCCACTTGGTGCAAGCGCAATACCCCTTTTTGTACAAGTGTAATGTGCTTACTCTGGCGCATTGATGTACGTGGATCCAACATATTGATTGTCACATTCTGGGAAACTATATTCTCATGGGCATGACCAATATATCAGCATTATTTTAGAAATGTAACATGCTTACCGGCAAAATTTCTTGTGCACTTCCAGTTTTTTTCTAAAATGCATACAGTATAGACCAAAAGTTTGGACACACCTTCTCATTCAAACAGTTTTCTTTATTTTCATGACTATGAAAATTGTAGATTCACTCTGAAGGCATCAAAACTATGAATTAACACATGTGGAATTATATAATTAACAAAAAAGTGTGAAACAACTGAAAATACTGTATGTCTTATATTCTAGGTTCTTTAAAGTAGCCACCTTTTGCTTTGATTACTGCTTTGCACACTCTTGGCATTCTCTTGATGAGCTTCAAGAGGTAGTCACCGGAAATGGTTTTCACTTCACAGGTGTGCCCTGTCAGGTTTAATAAGTGGGATTTCTTGCATTAAATGGGGTTGGGGCCATCAGTTGTGTTGTGCAGAAGTCTGGTGGATACACAGCTGATAGTCCTACTGAATAGACTGTTAGAATTTGTATTATGGCAAGAAAAAAGCAGCTAAGTAAAGAAAAACGAGTGGCCATCATTACTTTAAGAAATGAAGGTCAGTCAGTCCAAAAAATTTGGAAAAATTTGAAAGTGTCCCCAAGTGCAGTGGCAAAAATCATCAAGCACTACAAAGAAACTGGCTCACATGAGGACCACCCCAGGAAAGGAAGACCAAGAGTCACCTCTGCTGAGGAGGATAAGTTCATCCTAGTCACCAGCCTCAGAAATCGCAGGTTAACAGCAGCTCAGATTAGAGACCAGGTCAATGCCACACAGAGTTCTAGCAGCAGACACATCTCTACAACAACTGTTAAGAGGAGACTTTGTGCAGCAGGCCTTCATGGTAAAATAGCTGCTAGGAAACCACTGCTAAGGACAGGCAACAAGCAGAAGAGACTTGTTTGGGCTAAAGAACACAAGGAATGGAAATTAGTCCAGTGGAAATCTGTGCTTTGGCCTGATCAGTCCAAATTTGAGATCTTTGGTTCCAACCACCGTGTCTTTGTGTGACGCAGAAAAGGTGAACGGATGGACTCTACATGCCTGGTTCCCACCGTGAAGCATGGAGGTGGAGGTGTGATGGTGTGGGGGTGCTTTGCTGGTGACACTGGTGGGGATTTATTCAAAATTGAAGGCATACTGAACCAGCATGGCTACCACAGCATCTTGCAGCGGCATGCTATTCCATCCGGTTTGTGTTTAGTTGGACCATCATTTTTCAACAGGACAATGACCCCAAACACACCTCCAGGCTGTGTAAGGGCTATTTGACCAAGAAGGAGAGTGATGGGGTGCTACGCCAGATGACCTGGCCTCCACAGTCACCAGATCTGAACCCAATCGAGATGGTTTGGGGTGAGCTGGACCACAGAGTGAAGGCAAAAGGGCCAACAAGTGCTAAGCATCTCTGGGAACTCCTTCAAGACTGTTGGAAGACCATTTCTGGTGACTACCTCTTGAAGCTCATCAAGAGAATGCCAAGAGTGTGCAAAGCAGTAATCAAAGCAAAAGGTGGCTACTTTGAAGAACCTAGACTATAAGACATATTTTCAGTTATTTCACACTTTTTTGTTATATAATTCCACATGTGTTAATTCATAGTTTTGATCCCTTCAGAGTGAATCTACAATTTTCATAGTCATGAAAATAAAGAAAACTCTTTGAATGAGAAGGTGTGTCCAAACTTTTGGTCTGTAGTGTATATATTTGTAGGGGCTGATAGGGAAGATACTGTACGGTGTGTACATCTGTCCCAGAAAGTTAAGCTGGGTGAGACATTAAAAGCCGGGTAATACTGGTTGGTGCAGAAGATTAGGTGCTGAGCCGTTTATTTATGATAGTTCTGGGCCGGGTTTTATTGGAGTGATGAGGAGGAGTTAGTGGTGGGACTCATCACTCCAGCTCCCGTTCCAGTACAGGTAGTACTGGAGGCTTAGCCAGCTCAGCTGAGAGAGGCCATCTCATTACAGACACGGAAAAGGCTGAAGAAAATCCTTGTTACCTTTTTGGCTGAAAATAAAACCCACGTTTTCCTTATACAGACTCAGTCTGCCTATGTCACTGCCACGCTGCCCGACAACACATGTGGGGGAGAAATGTGCACTGTCACTAGTATGGCGTAGATTTATTATGGTGACTGTATTGCCTTTTCACAGGATTTACTAACTCAGTACGCAGAAAAGGAGTATTTTACTACAAAATGACTGTTCAAACCCAGCTCAGGCACTGGGTATACAGGTGACGTGGCTAAACAGTTCAATTCACCTTCTCACCTACCATGATTCCCAGAAAATAAGACAGGGACTTAAACAATAGTTTTCTTCAAAAGATGAGTTAAGGCTTATTTTCAGGGGATGTCTTTTCTCCCCCCCTGAACAATCCATTTCTTTTTGAACAAAAAAAAAAAAATGTATTCGAATATAATCATGTAATAACACACACTGCACATATGGTAATTGTCAGTCTGTCTCCTTTTTGGTTCCTCTAGACTCCCGCAGATAAAGGACCTTTGGTGACATCATGGTCATATGACCGCGATGTCACCAAAAGTCCTTAGTAACTCTTAGCTATAGAAATACTGCCCCCCCACCATCACCACCTAATGTCAGCCCTGACTGTAACTAGGTCTTATTTTTGGAGTAAGGCTTATATTTAAAGCACAGGAAACTGTAAAAAGCCTGTAAAGTCATGTTTGTTGGGGCTTACTTTTGGGGTAACACTACTTGTTTTCCCTTCTACCTTGAAACACTCTAGGGTCCCATAAAGCCAGAGCTGTCAATCAAGAAAGAGAAGGACAGAGATAGATGGAAGACAAGTATGTGGGAAGGTGCGCTGAACTGTTTGTACATGTCAAGGTAGCACTGAGCACTTATGTGTTGTCTGAACAGCCTTTTGACCTGAAGGAATAAGAAAAATAAAGGTGTTCTTCTTAGAACTATTATAGCTGAATGTACCCAGAATGTGGTATTGTCTGCAACTAGAAGACTGAAAAAAAAAATAAAATAAATCTGTCTCATCAACAATGGAGCGTGAAAACATACATTGCTCCTGTAAACTGAGCATTTATTCACTTGCATTCCACAGGACTGACACACATACAGTGACTCGGCCTCCTGGGCCAGGTTTACCGGTAAGACACGAAGGTGAAGTATATGGTAAAGTATGAGAAGATGTGTGCACTGCCCTATGATCAGGCTGCCATCAGAGAGCATCACGCTGTAGTGATTAGGGCACTGGAAAGGGGTTAGGAATCTAATAAAATAGCAAATATAAACAACTGCCAAAACAATCAAGTATTTATTGGCGCAATCCTACACAATTCCACGGATGTCAAACCTAAAAACGTGTACAGCACACCTTCCCATTACCTGGAACTAGTGTCTCCGCAAAAGAAATTGACATGCTGTGGTCCTGAAAGACGCGCCGAATGTCAGTCTCCGTTGGTGAGACGCAGGCGTACATGCACGCATGGTGGACATGGGATTTGTAGAAATCCCATCTATGCTGTAACATCTAGCATAAATACGCAGTGTCAGAAATCGCATGAATACCTGATCGTGGGTATGTACCCTTGAAAGGAAATGAAGACCAAAAGTGGTTCTTCAGCCACACACAGCATCGAGTACTCCTGTAAAAATGACACAAAGAATTGAACCCACAAGTACCACAGAAATAATATATTCAAGTCCCCAAGACATGCAGCTGCAGGGACTCGAACATATTATTCTAGCACGCCAAACACACTGTTAGCACCTAAGCATGCTGGATAACACCTTAACGTTCACCCATCACTATTTAGGACTTTTCATACATGGGATACGTCATGAAGAAGAGAGACACAAACATTTTATTATTTTTAATGTAATTTGAGTAACATATTCGACTCTCCACTGGCTCACTATTTTAGGCCTCTTTAACAAGTCCGTAGAAGATAAAAATTGTCATCAATGTGTCCTTTGTTACCATCAGTGTTTTTCATGAATGGATGAATACATTACCAAGCTTCTCCTATACTTTGCAGTGCTGAATATGTTCAGCACACTGATGCCATCCATCCCACAGACTTGTATTTAACTTTTTCATTCACGCTGCCAGAAAAAAACAGACATATATGCATATGTTTGGCACGGACCCTTGGTCCATGAAAGACACGGACATGTGAATAGCAAAATAGGTCATAATGGGTACGTGTTATATCTGTGAGAAAAACAGATACAACACAGACGTGGAATACGGACGTCTGAGTAAGGCCTTAGACAGCTTTGCAAGTCTTGCCACTTCTGAGCTAGGGTATACAGGTGCTTCTCACAAAATATCATCAAAAAAGTTACCGTAATTTATTTCAGTTCTTCAAAACAAAAGGTGAAACCCATTATATAGAGTCATTACAAAGAGTGATCTATTTCACATGTTTATTTCTGTTAAAGTTGATGATTATGGTGTCCACAATCAGTGATGGTTTGGGGAGCCATGTCATCTGCTGGTGTAGGTCCACTGTGTTTTATCAAGACCAAAGTCCGCGCAGCCGTCTACCAGGAAATTTTAGAGAACTTCATGCTTCCCTCTGCCGACAAGCTTTTTGGAAATGTAAATTTCATTCTCCAGCAGGTCTTAGCACCTGTCCACTCTGCCAAAAGTACCAATACCTGGTTTAAAAACAACAGTGTCACAGTGCTTGATTGGCCAGCAAACTGGCCTGACCTTAACACCTGAACCTTAACACCTGACCTTAACCCCATAGAGAATCTATGGGGTATTGTCAAGAGGAAGATGAGACACCAGACCCAACAATGCAGATAAGCTGAAGGCTGCTATCAAAGCAACCTGGGCTTCCATAACACCTCAGCAGTGCCACAGGCTGATCGCCTCCATGCCACGTCACATTGATGCAGTAACTGATGCAAAAAGAGCCCCAACCAAGTATTGAGTGCAGTTACTGAACAAACATTTCAGTAGGCCAACATCTCGGATATTAAAATCATTTTTTCAAGCTGGTGTTATAAAGTATTCTAATTTACTGAGATAATAACTTTTAGGTTTCCATTGGCTGTAAGCCATAATCATCAACATTAACAGAAATAAACACTGGAAATAGATCACTCTGTAATGACTATATACCAGTTTCACTTTTTGTATTGAAGAACTGAAATAAATTAACTTTTTGATGATATTCTAATTTTGTGAGATGGACCTGTATTTAGTTTGTCTTCTCTTGCCATGTCATGTTTTTTAAAAGGATCTTTCACCAGTTGAGCGTGTTAAACTGAACACATCAGAAATGGTGGCTGCAGAGCTAAGTAAAACCGTTTTTATTTTTTAATTTCTCCATTCATTTGCAGAGAAATTCGCTTATAAAGCTTAGGTGATTTACACACGTGGTCAAAATTGTTGGTACCCCTCGTTTAATGACAGAAAAACCCACAATAGTCACAGAAATAACTTGAATCTGACAAAAGAAATAAACTAAAAATCTATGAAAATGAACAAAATGAAAGTCAGACATTGCTTTCAAACCATGTTTCCAAAGAATTTAAAAAAAAGAATAAAACGCATTAAATAGGCCTGGACCGAAATGATGGTACCCTTAACTTAATATTTTGTTACACAACCTTTTGAGGCAATCACTGCAATCAAACGATTCCTGTAACTGTCAATGAGACTTCTGCACCTCTCCACAGGTATTTTGGCCCACTCCTCAAGAGCAAACTGCTCCAGTTGTCTCGTGTTTGAAGGTTGTCTTTTCCAGATGGCATGTTTCACCTCTTTCCAAAGATGCTCAATAGGATTTAGGTCAGAGCTCATAGAAGGCCACTTCAGAATAGCCCAATGCTTTCCTCTTAGCTATTGGGTGTTTTTAGCTGTGTGTTTTGGGTCATTATCCTGTTGCAAGACCCATGACCTGCAACTGAGACCAAGCTGACACTGGGCAGCACATTTCTCTCTAAAATCCCTTGATAGTCTTGAGATTTCATTGTATCCTGCACAGATTCTAGACACCCAGTGCCAGATGCAGCAAAGCAGCCCCAGAACATAAGAGCCTCCTCCATGTTTCACAGCAGGGAAAGTGTTCTTTTCTTGATACGCTTCATTTTTCCATCTGTGAACTGAACATAGAGCTGATGTGCCTTGCCAAAAAGTTCCTTTTGTCTCATCTGCCCATAGGACATTCTCCCAAGAAGGTTTGTGGCTTGTCAACATGTAGTTTGGCTTTTTTATCCCAACAATGGTGTCCGCCTTGGTCGTCTTCCATGAAGTCCATTTTGGCTCATACAATGACGGATGGTGTGATCTGACACTGATGTTCCTTGAGCTTGAAGTTCACCTTTAATGTTTAGAAGTTTTTCTGGGCTCTTTTGTTAACATTCGTATTATCAGTCTCTTTGATTTGTCATCAATTTTCCTCCGCGGCCAGGTCCAGGGAGGTTGGCTACAGTCCCATGGAGCTTAAATTTCTGAATAATCTGTGCAACTTTAGTCACAGGAACATCAAGCTGCTTGGAGATGGTCTTATAACTTTTACCTTTAACATGTTTGTCTATAATTTTCTTTCTAATCTCCTGAGACAACTCTTTCCTTCGTTTCCTCTGGTCCATGTTGAGTGTGATACACACCATGATACCAAACAGCACAGTGAGTATCTGTAGCCCTCTATACAGGCCCACTCACTGATTCCATGATAGACACCTGTGATGCTAAGTAGTGGACACACCGCGATTTAACATGTCCTTTTTGTCACATTTTCAGGGACACCATCATTTCTGTCCTGGCCTATTTCATGAGTTTTATTTCTTCAAAAATTATGTGGAAGCATGGATGAAAAGCAGTGTCTGACTTTCATTTGTTAATTTTCATAGATTTTTTATTTATTATTACTTTTGTCAGATTCAAGTTATTTCTGTCACCATTGTGGGTTTTTCTGTCATTAAACGAGGGGTACCAACAATTTTGACCACTTGTGTATGTTGGGGTTCTCCAAGAATGAGGTAAAATGGAGTTCCTAATACAACTCCAACAGCACTTTCATCCTCCGTAAATCTGGCAGCTTTAAAGCAGTGCCCAGAGAACGGGAAAATTAATCATTGCGGACGATGAAGCTAGAGATAACTCGCAGCATTGTCCTCTGTAAAAAAGAAGACCTATTTCTTCACATATCACAGCCCTTCTACCTGCCACTGACTGAGGCATGTGTGATACAGCTAACGAGACCTGACAATAGCTGTATGTCTTTAGAGTTCAGCCCGGGTTGTCATATAGCAAGGATGGGGTGCAGTTAAATTTATATTAGGGATGCCATTTTCTTTCATTCTTGGAGATTCCCTTTAAAATCAACTGGACACATCAAGAGATTTGTCTCTTGGGGCTTGTACTTCTTCCCCTGCATGAGGTTGACCAATGATAAGCAGACAGCAACATACAGGGGGGAAAAAACAAAAACCACCCTCAACTTCTCACAGATCTCTGCAGCTACTGTGAGATACTCAGATACAACAGAGCTGAATTATGCACCATTACAAGTGCTTCCAGATCTCATCTTACATTGCTGTCAGCTATCATCCTCCCCTCAAACTGAATGCCATGATCTAGAAGTGTTTATAATGCAGGAGAAGATGTACGTACTACTAGAGACAAATCTCTAGTAACGCTCAGATAAATAACATTATAACCCAAACCTTACAATTCAATGTGCCCACAAAAGGAGAGAAATTAAGAAATAAAACCAAAATTTTACTCAGCACTGCAGCCTCTAGTCTATGATGTGATCAGTTTTACATGCTCAAACAAAATATTCCACAAACCAGAGCCTCGACAAAACCAAAACTGGCAAATTGAGAAGTCTATCCTAAGCCTTGTCATATCTGAGCACGAAGCTTTCTAGCATTTAGATGCTATATAGAATTACATCCTCCTCACCCTTCTTGTTGGTAACTCCCAGAGAGGGATTTTGCACTCACTCTGGGAAAGTGAAAGGAACCCCTCTGTAAGGGCTCATTCACATATCAGCGATTTTGTTATACAAGAAAAACGGACAGAATTTCATCAGTGATTTTGATCAGAATGGCAGAGCTTGGTCCGAGTTTCATGGATTTTTCACTGATGAAAAAATGATCTGACACTAGGATAAATATCGGACATGTCTCTGCGAGTTTGCATGGACCACTTGGTCCGCAAAAAGTCACAGACATGTGAATAGCCTCAGACTATCAATGGTGTGAGTGCCAATTTGTGAAAAACATGGCTAGCTCTCGTAAGTGAAAAACAGACGTGTGGATGAGCCCTAATATTAAGGTAAATTATCCAATTTTCTAATGACCAATATTTCAAAAAGTCTGATAATTTCATCTATTGTCACTGTTTCTACAAGAAGCTAAAGTATAGGTCCCCTTTAAGTTATTTTGTACTGGTTTATACAACATATTAGAGCCAAGAGCTGCATTTACAATTCTGGTGACTTCTGAGCTGAAATTTCGCAGCATTTTTTTTGCACACAGAATTTAGCACCACACAAAACACAACAAATAATGGACTCGACAGTTATGGCTACATTTGTGATGCAGCATCTACATTGCCTTATCCATTGCTGTTAAATGATCTCTGATCGGCACCATATAAGCTACTGGCAAGTCATCTAAAGGGAATCTCTCACCACATTTGACCCATCTTAGGCCTCTTTCACATCAGGTTTTCGGCGTCAGGCGCGATCCGGCGCTTTTGACTAAAACCGGATCCAGCGAAATGCAATGCCGGATCCGGTTTCCCCCCCATTGACTTGCATTAGAGCCGGATCGAGCCGGATGGCCATGCGTTTCATCCGATTTTGGCCGGATCCGGCAATATCACGCGATCCGGCGTCTGGAAAAAACGGCTACTGTAACGTTTGTCTCCGGCGAAAAAGCCGGACACGCCGGATCCGGCGTGTCCGGCTTTTTCATACAATGAAAGCCTATGAGCGCCGCAATGCGCCTGATCCGGCGACAGCCGGATCCGGCGGCCGGATCCGGTTTCTTTGGTCTGAGCAAGCTCAGTAGCTCTGCCCACAGGACATATATAAAAGCAAGACAATGGGACCCTCAGCCACACCCAACATGCCACCCAAGCCAAGAACCAGGAGCAGGAGAAGGCAGCAGACATCTGCAGCAGCAGCACCATCAGCACCACCCCAAATGGAGCAGCATGCTGAACAACGGGAGGGGAGTCCAGCAGCAGATGAGAGACGGTAATTATCAAATCCCCCATTCCTCCAAACTAGGGCTATGGAATATCAAGATATTCATTGGCCCTTTGTTTCTCTTTATTCAACAGCCGCCCAATAGATGCAGCAGCAGCAGCAATGGCAGCAGCAGAAACACCACCCACAGCCATGGAGTCTGGCCATGAGGAAGACAGCACATCTTCTGGGAGCCCTCCCTCGCATCGTCAGCGTTTGACGGTAAGTTTTTATTTCCAAAATCCATCATCTCTGTAATATATGTGTATTCATTGCCTTTTATTTCAAAACAGGAATCACAAGATGAAGAGGAGCTCCCAGAAGAAGAAGGAAGGGGTGGACAGACACTTGGAGTGGGCTCACAATTGGTAAGTTTTTTGCATCAAACGCAGAAACACAACATCACACTACACACAACATAGAAAACAATGTTCTGCAGACCACACACAGCAAACAAATGTCTACATCCAAAGACATAACATTTTTTGTTTTCTTCTCTAGTCTTCCCAATCTGGTGCTCGGCCAAGAGGTCCTCGCAGTGCCTCCCAGGGTCGTCGGCGACAGCAACGCGGCGGTCACCAGCGTGTAAGTATAAATATTTTTGCTTTGTTTTTTTTGCACTTTTTATTTCATTTCTTTTGTGGAGGCTAATTATGTTATTTTTGTCTTTTTCTTTAACAGCCTTCACAGCGTGCTCCCGACTCTGACGGTGAGGATGGAGGGATTGATGTTGGCCGCCTCATCGATCTCGTCAGAGAAAGGGAGCCGCTCTGGAATATGGCTGACCGCCGCCACGCTGACCTGATCGTTACCCGACGACTCTGGGAGGAAATCTGTTCGCTCCTTGTGGACCGCTGGGAGGACCTCGAAGCTCGGGCCCAGATTAAAGAGCGTAAATATATACAGTACCGGTTGCTTGATTTAAACCAGTGTTTCCCGAACTCCAGTCCTCGTGGTCCCCACGGATCATGTGTTCAGGATTTCTATTTACTTTGGAAATCCTGAAAACATGACCCCTGGGGACCATGAGGACTGGAGTTTGGGAAACACTGATGTTGTATACTAACCACTTTGTCCTTTCTCGTTTCAGGGGAGAGAATTGTGAAGCGGTGGCGGTCTGTGAGGGATCGTTTCAAGAAGGAGTTCAATAAAGAGATGCGGGCCCCGAGTGGATCTGGAGGACTCAGGAGCAAGTACAAGTACGCACGAGCCCTGTCGTTCCTCCGGGAGACAATGCTCACCAGAAGGTAAATATTACACACCACATGTGACAAAAAAATGTTTAGATGTAACTTTTTTTTTTTCAGCCAGGGCCATACCATGTCACTATTTTAATTTTTTCTTTTTCTCTTTATTCCACAGCACGGTGAGCAGCACTCGGGAGCCTGCACGATTGGACCCTTCTGAGGCGATCCCTGAGACCGGCACCGAGGGACACTTCGACCGCCCCGGTACATCTGCACCTTCCCAGCCTTCCCACACATTCGACCCATCTGTCCCATCCACCAGCACAGGAGCATCGTGGCCGCCTACATTACATGAAGCTGCTGGTGAGGAGATCGCTTTCCCTTTACCCCACCCTTCTGCCCCTGCCACCTCTAGTACACCTGCGGGTACTGGGCGGCAGCGGCAGAGGGGTCAGGAAAAGACTTATGCGCCAGAGTTCTTGCATCTGAATGCATCTTTCCAGAACTGTCTAAAAGTCTTGTCAGAGCAAATCTCCGCAGGCTATCAGCAGATCAACTCCAGCATTCTGGAGGTGAAGACACTTCTGCAAACCATGCATTCAGAAGCAAGATCTTCGCCAAACCACACCTTTTTCAGGTCTGTTGTGGAGCGCATGGAAACGCTCTCTCCTGCCCAGCAGATGCATGTAATGCATTCATGCCACGCTGCTCTCCAGCAAGTTACCTCCCAACCTCCTCCTCCCACCACAGTAGTTCCTCCACCTGCACCCCCTCCAGCCACTTTCCATCCTCCCCCTCCTATTACATCTACACCCCCTCCAGCCACTTTCCATCCTCCCCCTCCTATTACATACCATCCACCTCCCCAGCACCAGCAACCTCCCCAGCACCAGCAACCTGCCCCGTACCAGACATCTCCCCACTTCCAGCAACCTGCCCCGTACCAGACATCTCCCCACTTCCAGCAACCTGCCCCGTACCAGACATCTCCCCACTTCCAGCAACCTGCCCCGTACCAGACATCTCCCCACTTCCAGCAACCTGCCCCGTACCAGACATCTCCCCACTTCCAGCAACCTGCCCCGTACCAAACTCCTTCCCCATACAACTTGCCATCAACATCATCTGCTCCTACAGTCCCTGCCCAACCCTCCACTCCACCACCCACCACCTCTTCTGCTTCCCACATGTCCACCCATTCTGTAGTTTTTTCCACACCTTCACCTCTAACTGTTCCTTCCCCACCACGATCCCAGTCCTCTCTCCACACTCCCAGTGTCGAAGTGTCCCGCAGCCCCTCCAGCAGTATTTCCACCACACACTACACAGATTTATAATGTGTGTATTTAAATAAAAATGACCAGTTTTATGGTTTCAAAGCTTTATTAAACAAGTTTATTAAAATTTTAAAAAAGTTTACTAAAAAAAACATTTTTCAATAAAAGTTAAATTATTTTACACTGGTTGTCTGTCATTTCTTTCTGCGGCGAAAAAGGTTAAATACAGGGTATTTAAAAGGTGAAATGGTATTCAAAACTAGGTATATAACTGTGGGTAAATTTTAGCTTTTTGCCACAGTTGTGTTCCTGGTTGTGTTTGAAGCAAAGTATTTCACCTAAAAAGTTGTGTTTATTGTTGGTGATTTCCTAACAATGTACACAACTTTTGTTAAAAGGTGAAATACTTTGCATAAAACACAACCAGGTACACACCTGTGGCCTAAAGCTAAAAATAGAGACCATGACAAGATAGCCAACTTTGGTTGGCAAAGGTATATACTGTTGGTACAGAAGGTACACAAGTTTGGTTGGGCACAAATCTTTCACACTCTGTCATCCTGCCAGTGTACTCTGCCTTGAGGTGACAAAGTATAGTGCAAAATTGTCCCTCATTACTGAAACCGTCACAGAACTTCTAGTGGTAATGTCATGGTAATCTTGCAAGGTGGTTTCTTCAGAGGTGTCCTCAATGGAAATGGGTTCCTTGCAGATAACAAAATTGTGGAGTACCATGCACGCTTTGATCACCTCGTCCACAGTTTCTGTCTTGAGGTTGATCGCAGTCAATAGGACCCGCCATTTGGCTGTCAGAATACCAAAGGTACATTCAACCATTCTTCTTGCTCTTGTGAGGCGGTAATTAAAAATGCGTTTTGGTCTTGTCAATCCTCTGCTAGAGTACGGTTTCAAAAGGTGTTCTGACAGCTGGAAGGCTTCATCCCCTACACAGACAAATGGCATAGGTGGACCAGATGTTTGCGGCAGCGGTCTAGGTGGTGGGAACTGGAAGGTGTTTCCATACAGTTTACGCCCCATGGCAGACAGTTTGAAAACTTGAGAGTCATTGGAGCGGCCATAGGCCCCAATATCAACCGCAATAAATTTGTATTCCACGTCAGCGATGGCCATGAGGACAATTGAAAAATATTTCTTGTAATTGAAATATTCCGATCCAGCTGGCTTTACAATGCGGATATGTTTCCCGTCCACAGCGCCCAAGCAGTTGGGAAACTGACATATCTGTTGAAACTTGTCAGCAATTTCAATCCACCTCTCTGTTGTGGGCTCTGGTAAAAACTCTTCAGCTAAGGAGTCCCACAGTGCACGGCATGTGTACTTCACAATTCCAGATATGGTGGAAATCCCGAGTCTGTACTGGAAATGCAGTGACGAAAGGGATTCTCCAGTTGCAAGAAATCTGTGGGGAATTAAAAAACAATAAATTAGTTTTAAATCACAGCATTACATACCAAAACTGAGCTATAACATTTGGAGATACAAACTACCACCAACAAGATTGCAGTGAAAGTGTGCTCTGATGCGATCACATCCAATAAATGTGGCTTACCTTAAAGTCACCATCAGACGCTCTGCGGGTGAAACAGAGAAGCGGCAATAGGTGTCCGCTTTTCTTATGAGGTGTGCAATGCGCTCCACCAAGTAATCAAAATTCTCCATTTTCATCCTAACATATCCAAAAAATTTATCCAGGTTTCGTTGAAGGTCCATGCAGAGTGTAGAATAGACCCCACGCGTCATTCTCTTGGCTGTGATGGGGTGGATCCACAAACGTCGTCTACGATGCCTGATGCGCTGCTGTCTCGCTCTCTCCTTCTCCAGAACAATCACCCTCAAACGATTCGCCTCCGCTGTAAAATCCGCCAAATTCTTCAAAATATTTCCAATCACAACATCCATCTTCGCCAGTAACTTGCTCTTCTCTCCAACCTGCACTTTCTCCTCTACAACCTGTCAAAGAAGGGCTGTAGGAACATGCTATATATAGTTTTCCAGTAGCCAATCCCGTTCGGAAGGCCACAAGGGTCAATTTTAAAAACCGGATCCGGCGTAATCCGTCGAAAAACGGATGAACCGGATGAGACGGATCCGGTTTTGTCTGTCAAGAAAAAGACGGATCCGGCAGAAAACCGGATCCGTCACATCCGGTTTTACTAAACATTTGCCGGATCCGGCGTTCCGGCACGACGCCGGATCGCGCCTGACGCCGAAAACCTGATGTGTGAAAGTAGCCTAATATGGACATACAAGTTTTAGACTGCAGAGGAGAGTGGTCCCTGTACACCCATAATAGTTTAGATGGGTCAAATGTGGTGACAGGTTACCTTTAAAGGGGGCCTTAAATGTGCCTATCACCAGTCAGCAGGGACTTTTTATTTAAGAAAAGGAGTAGACAGTCTCAGACTTCTGAATTTTCTAGTTGAAACTCATTAGTAAAAATTTGTCCAGAATGTTCCCCCAAAAGGACCAGACTTTAACAAAATTCAGGTGCGAACGTTCGGCTTGTGGAACCCAGACTTTCAGAGCGCGAGATCCCATAACCCTCTATGAACATTCTTGCTCTTTGCATTAACCCAGTGCTGCCATGCATCGTACTAAGATGTTATCAAACAGTAATGACTCCACTTATAATCCGTAGCAGCTTGGCAAAGTATGCAGCAGTGCTGGGTTAGCACAAAGAGCAGAGGGTTTGGAATATTACAACTTGGAATTTAGGACCTGAATTTTGCTAGAAAATTGGGTCCTTCCATGGGATGCTTGGACATCTTGTGTTATTTATAATATTCACCATTCTGAGGATCCCCACTCAAATAAAAAGGGCAGCCACAGAGAAATAAGTATTCGGTATGAACTCCATATACTAAGTACTGTCGTTGTATCATAGTTTAAACACTTGCAAATATTATCAAAGGTTTAGGTTCAATTTTTTTTTTTTTTTTAAAGGGAACCTATCAGTCATGCTGACCTGCAAACAGCACGGTTCAGAGAACAACTCTGCTCCTACAAACATGTTTCATGTTTCACTCTAACACTGCAAAATGTAATTGGAAGCATACCTTACTGGGGACGAGATGACTAGTCACAGAGGCATGTCCCCACAAGACTCTCCACGACTGACAGGTAGTATGCAGGGTGGGGACACACTGAAGGGTCCAGTTATTATAGTCCCCCTGTTTCTGACTCCCGTTACACAATATTTTCTCTCTGAAATGCCACTGTGTTTCAGAATGAAGTATGCTCGTGGCAATAACTGAACCAGTCTCAGATTCTCTGGTTCGGGCAGCATGAATAATGCAACAGGTCATGTGAAAAATAAGCTAATCCACAAGTAGTGATGAGCTAACGTGCTCGGATAACATCTTATCTGAGCATGCTTGGGTACTGTCCGAGCATCTGTGAGTGCTCGCATATTATGTTCCAGTCTATGCGGCTGCATGATTTGTGGCTGTTAACCAGCCTGAACACATGTGTGGATTGCCTAACAATTTTAACCCCCCCCACCCACACACACACAATCGGCAGTCAGTCATGGCACGGTTCAGTCACTGCTCTGTGTATAGAGTGTGATGGCCGGCCCTAATGATGAGCTGCTGTCAGTCAGTGCCGGGGAGCGGTTAAAGCCACCACCCTCTATACACAGAGCAGCGTCTATTAGAATACAAAAATATTCAGACTGCTACAAAAAGACAATAGAGTAGGTTATATTTTTGTATATGACCAAAGTTGAAAAGCAAAAAACAAAAGTATGTTTTTATATTTTCCCCATGAACATGGCGTTTTAACCCCTAATGACCCATTTGTGCCTTTAGGACAATCAGGGGTTTTATTCATGGTCGCATTCCAGGAGTCATAACATTTTTGTTTTTTCATCCAGCGTCCAGCACGATCTGATAGGATGCAGTGTATGGCACACAAAGGCCATTGTGAGATCTCAAAATGTCATCACAACTCATCGGCATGCCATCGTCACGCTGCAGGCGATCGATCGAAAGTGCCATGGGACGATAGAGGGAGTTCTCGCCTTCTGTCAAACTGCTCATATTCTGCTGTTACACATGACAGTGACATACGTGGAGTTAACTATATATGGAAAATACATAAATCTTTAGTTAAGATCAAATAGATTGGGAAGATCACACTGTTAACAGGCGCTGCACCTTGTGATTAGGATGATGTATACATCCATCATGGTGCAGAAAGTGACAGGTGTTCTTTACAGATATGTACATCAAGTGGGATTAAGGGGTTAAAAATTCCCCTATAAAGTGTGCATAGTGCCAATGTAATAATGTTACATCTATTGTTTATAACCAAGGATCCAAATATGTTTATGGACTGCAGTAATCTCTGGAAATATTCATCCCACAAAGTAATGTGACCGAGTCATAGGCTAGAATGGCATGCAGTTACTGTAACTGGTCGTCATGTATTCATTTAAAAAGGGTTATAGCCATCTCTAGCTTTCGTGGCTTTTTACAAAAAAAAACAAACCACTAATCGCAGCTGTAGAAAGCGGTTTGCGTAACCGCTATAGAAATGAATGTGAGTTACAGAAACCGTGGGGCAAAGTGAACTATGCCGTTATTGTGACTCCCGAGTTCCAGAGCCAGCACAGCCCATTTTGCTATGCAGGTTCCGTAATTTCCATTAGTCTCTCTCTGAGTTAGGCTATGTTCCCATGATCAGGAAGCAGCAGCGCTTTGGACTCCACGTATCTTCACTGCATCCAAAGTGCTGCGTTCTAACCACACAGGTAAATCCATGTGTTCACTGAACAATGCCGATTTACCGCATCCAACACACATCTAACCAGGAAATTTTTGTTGTGGAGACTAGCGTGTCCGCAACAGAAATTGACATGCTGCGACTTGTAAACCCGCACCGCGTGGGAGTTTACGCAGCGTCAAATAGAAGCACAGTGAGCACAGGATTTCTATAAATCCCATCTACTGTGCTTGTACTGTACAACGCAACGTTTTGAAAGTGCGCTGCGTCCAAAACGCTGCTATTCCTGATCGTAGGCATGTGTCCTTACACACAGCACAGCTGCGTTGCTTTTGCAGGGCCACCTCTGGTGGCCAGGAGGAGCTAAAAGCAGTTAGGTCATGGTCGCACCTTCAGTATTTTACCACAGTATTTGTAAACCAAAACCAGGAGCGGGTGATAGATACAGAAGCGGTCACGTGTTTCTACTTTCCTCTGCCTGTTCCTCTCCTGGGTTTGGCTTACAAATACTGATGTAAAATACTGACCACATACTTACTGCATGTGTGATTGTGGCCTTATTCCCATCTCAGCCATGAAAGGCAAACATAGGAATAACCCATTTAAGAGATAATACCAGACAATGGCGTGTCACCTATAGGCAGGCTAAAGAAAAATGCACAGCATGGCATACAGTTTACAGCCTACTGATATATAAAGGTCAGACAGAAAACAAAAGAACACTCTCTGGGTCTCAGACAAAGGAGTCCTGATTACAAATGTAAATGAAAAGATGAGAACAGGGCTTAACCCCTTAACCCCCAGAGCGTTTTTTTGCTCCCCTTCTTCCCAGAGTCATAACTTAATTATTTTTCCATCAATATGGCCATGTGAGGGCTTGTTTTTTTTGCAGGACGAGTTGGTTTTACCATGTCGTATTCTAGAAAACGGGAAAAAAATTCCAAGTGCGGTGAAATTGCCAAAAAGTGCAATCCCACACTTGTTTTTTCTTTGGCTTTTTTACAAGGTTAACTAAATGCTAAAAGTGACCTGCCAATATGATTCTCTAGGTCATTACGAGTTCATAAACACCAAACATGTCTAGGTTCTTTTTTTATCTAAGTGAAGAAAAAAAAATTCCAAAGTTTGCTATAATAATAAAAAAAAAAAAAATAATAATAATAATTGCACCAATTACAGATACCCGTAGCGTCTCCAGTTTTTGTGATCTCGGGCTGGGTGAGGGCTTTCTTTTTGCATGCCGGGCTGACGTTTTTAATGATACCATTTTGGTGCAGATACAATCTTTTAAATGCCCTTATTACATTTTAATACAATGTCGCTGCGACAAAAAATAGCTTAGTTACTCACCGATAACGGTGTTTCTCGGAACCCATGACAGCACCACGGAGAGAGGGGGTCCGCCCATCAAGGACAGGAACCTACAGACAAAAGAGCGGCACCTCTCCTCCGCCCCCAGTTGGTTACAGAGCATCAGAGGGTCTCCCGGTTAGTTAATAACAAAAGTATATACATAACATTATAATTTGCATACTTATAGAGAAACCTCGTGACTAAGAACACACTCTACACACATTAAATCGTGCTCACCGCACACGTGAAAAAAGGGGGGGAATTAAGCGGGTGCTGTCATGGGTTCCGAGAAACACCGTTATCGGTGAGTAACTAAGCTATTCTCCCTCACCCATGACAGCACCACGGAGAGAATTTCAGAGATTGGTAGCTTAGGGAGGGACCACCGCCTGAAGGATCCTTCTCCCGAAGGTCAGGTCAGACGCAGAGGCTAGATCTAGGCGATAGTGTTTGAAAAAGGTAGAAGGTGTTGACCAGGTGGCCGCCTTACAGATCTGTTCTATCGATACCTCTGATCTTTCTGCCCATGAGGTCGCCATTGCTCTTGTAGAGTGGGCTTTCAGACCCTCCGGGATGGTATTCCCGCTGCATGAGTATGCCAGGGCAATCGCGTCTCTTATCCATCTTGCCAGGGTACTTTTGGACGCCCCGAGCCCCTTACGAGGTCCCTGGAAACACACAAAGAGAGATCCTTCCTTCCTACATCCCTTGGTGGCCTCTAGGTAATGCACTAAGCACCTCTTCACATCTAATGTGTGAAATTTCTCCTCTCCTCTATTCGTAGGGTTTGGGCAGAAGGAAGGAAGGACTACCTCCTGTGATCTATGGAAGTGTGTTGCTACCTTGGGCAAATATGCAGGGTCAGGTTTCAATATAATTCTATCCTCCATAATTTTAATGAATGGGGGTATTGCCGATAAGGCTTGAATGTCACTTACTCTGCGGGCCGATGTTAGGGCCACTAGCAGTATCGTTTTTAATGATAGGGTCTTTAGTGGAGCTGACTGAATAGGCTCGAATGGGGGTCCTGTTAGGGCTGACAACACTAAGTTCAGATCCCATGATGGTACTTTCTGGGTAGCTATTGGTCTAGACCTGGCTGCGGCCCTCATAAACCGTGCCACCCAAGGGTCGCTCGCTACCTCCTGATTATAGAGGGCGCCCAGGGCCGCTACTTGTACCCTCAGTGTGTTAGTCGCTAGTCCCTGTTCTAACCCTCTTTGGAGGAATTCCAGGATTTTATCCATTTGTATTCCATCCTGAACCTTTGCCCCCGAACTGGATAGGAATTTTCTCCAGGTTCTACCATAGGCTTTGATTGTAACTGGTTTTCTACTTTTTTGTAACGTGGAAATTAGATTTTCTGAAAATCCTTTCCCCCTCAGCAGTGACCTTTCAAATTCCATGCTGTTAAATGGAGGTTCACTGCTTGGGGGTGTAGCACAGGGCCCTGTGATAGAAGGTCGGGGAGATCTGGTAGAACCCAGGGGTCGGTTACTGACATTATTCTGAGCCATGAAAACCATGTTCTTTTTGGCCAGAAAGGGGCTATAAGTATTACCCGAGCCCCCTCTTCCCTGACTTTCCTTATCACCGCCGGAAGGAGAATGGTCGGTGGGAAGGCATACAGTAAACCCCGTGTCCATGGGAGCATAAATGCGTCCAGGGTGTGAGGATTCCCTTTGGGATTCAGAGAACAGAATATTTCCACTTTTTTGTTTTTGTGGTCTGCAAATAAGTCTATGTCTGGGGTTCCCCACATTTCCACAATCTTCTGAAAAACGGACTGATTTAGAGTCCACTCCCCCTGATGTAGTTGGGTACGGCTCAGAAAGTCTGCCGTTTGGTTCTCTACTCCCCGTATATGTAGCGCCGATAGGGACAGTAAGTTTTTCTCTGCCAACCCGAATATCTCGAAGGATGCCTCCATTAACGTTCTGGACCTGGTTCCCCCCTGGTGGTTTATATAGGCCACTGTTACTCGGTTGTCCGAGAATATCCGGACATGATGGCCTTTTAATGCTGGCAAAAAGTGACTCAAGGCATAATTTACTGCTAGCAGTTCTTTTTGATTCGAGGAGGCTTTTAGTTCTTGACTTCTCCATCCCCCTTGAGCCACGCTGATGCCCATGTGTGCTCCCCAACCCACAGGACTGGCGTCGGTGGTAATTACATGTGTGATTTTGGCCTCCCAGGGAATCCCTTTGGACAAGTTGTTTTTGTCCTCCCACCAGGCTAGGGAAAGAATAGTTTTTGAACCTAGCGTAATATGATGTTCCAAGCGGTCTCCTAAGGTCCGCTGGTTGGTCAGGATATCCCATTGCAGATCCCTCATATGTATTTGTGCCCACTGGACCGCCGGCAAGCATGCAGAGAGGGACCCTAACAGGGACATTGCTCGTCTTAGTGTCATAGAGGGATTTTGCCTCGCTTTTTGTACTATATGAATAATTCTGTCCCTTTTGTGATCTGGCAAGTAACATACTTGGATGTTTGAATCCAGTGTCAGGCCTAGGAACTCCTGGACTCTCTTTGGTTCCAGCCTTGACTTTTTCAGGTTCAGAAGCCACCCGAGGTTTTTTAGAGTGCTCATCACTCGGTCCCTCTGTTCTGTGCATTTCTGGCCTGAGTTGCTCGCTATTAAAAAGTCGTCCAAATAAGGCACTATCAGAACATCCTGTTCTCTTATGTGAGCCATCATCTCTGCCACCAATTTCGTAAAGACTCGTGGAGCCACTGAGATCCCAAATGGCAGGGCCTTGTATTGGAATTCTCTTATTTCTCCTGCTATCGAAACTGCTAGCCTGAGGTATTGCCTGGATTCTTTGTGAATAGGGACATGGTAGTAGGCATCGCTGAGGTCTAGGACCACCATAAAACATTGCGGAAAGAGAATTTTGATGGTCGATTTGATCGATTCCATCTTGAATTTTTCGTTCTTGATATAGCAATTCAGTTTTTTTAAATTTATGATGGTGCGGAAGGTGCCGTCTGGTTTGGTTACCAGGAAGAGAGGCGAGTAGAACCCCCTGCCTCTCTCCTGTGGGGGAACCTCCTGTAGGACTTTTTTGTCCAACATACTCAGAACCTCCCTTTCGAGGGCGTCCTGTTCGTTTTTTGACGACCTTATCGGGGTAATTATGTATTTTTGCGGCGGGAGAGAATAAAAGTTTATCCTTAATCCCGATCTTACAAGATTTATCAGCCAGGGATTGTTGGATATTTTCTCCCAGGCTGGGAGGAAAAATCTTAGTCTCCCTCCCACCCTGGGCCCACAGTCACTTGGCGGGTTTTTTATCCCGGGACGAGTTACCGAAGATGAACCCCCTGTCCCTTCTTCTGTCTTCCCATTTTTGGTCTCTCGGGGGTCTCCTCTGGAAGAACTTTCTGTTCCGAAAGGACCGTTTAAAGCCTGTGGCGGTCACAGGTCCTAAGTTTGGGAAGCCTTTCTTTTTGTCACCCGCCTTTTCGAGGATGTCATCCAGGGTTTCCCCGAAGAGGAATTTTCCTTCACAGGGAATGGCGCATAATTTTATTTTTGTCTGGAGATCCCCAGGCCAACATTTTAACCATAAAGCTCGTCTAGCTGCATTCGACAAGGCTGCTGTTTTAGATGACAATCTTATCGAATCAGCCGAAGAGTCGGCCAGGTAGGCTGCCGCCCCTCTTATCATTGGCATGGATTCCAGGATTTTATCTCTGGGAACCCCTTCCCTTATCTGTCTCTCCAATTGGTCTATCCATACCATAAGAGCTCTGGAGGTACAGGTTGCCGCTACCGCCGGCCTGATGTTTCCCCCTGCTGATTCCCAGGTGCCCTTAAGTAGGGTATCCGCTTTTTTATCCAACGGGTCTTTCAGGGTACCCATATCTTCAAAGGGGAGTGCAAACTTTCTTGAAGCTTTGGCTATCGCCACATCTAGTTTGGGGGCCTTATCCCATGATGTGGATGCTTCCTCCTCAAATGGGTACTTCCTTTTGATGGAAGGAACTGTGGAGCTTTTCCTATCCGGTTTTTCCCATTCTTTATCTATGAGGCCTTGGACGTTCTTATTTAACGGAAATACCTTCCGTTTTTTTTGACTCAGTCCCCCGAACATAATGTCCTGGACTGATCTATCAGTCCGGGGTTCTTCCACCCCCATAGTGGATCTTACCGCCTTTACTAAGGCATCCACTTCGTCCAGGGGGAAACAATGACGACCTTCCGTCTCCTCATCGGAGGATGACGAGTCGGTATTTACAGTATGGGAGGTGACTTCCCCTGACGATAAGCTGTCAGATTGGGACTCTATCACCACGTCCCCCTTCCTTCCCTTCCTTTCCCGTTTTCTGGATGAAAGGGCACTCTGAATTTCTGCGCGGATTACCGCCCTTAGGTCTGCGGCATGATCCGGGGTTTCACCGCCGAGGACCTCCTGTATACAGGAGTCACACAATTTTTTCTCCCAGGGCGTTGGTAATGGTTTCCCACAGGTGGGGCATTCCCTGTTCTTGGTCTTTTCTTTCTTCTTTCCCTGATAAGGGAAAGAAGTCTATTATAATGGGGAACATTCACGAAGATCCACTTACCCCTCATGCGCGGTTGCAGGTACCGGTTCTGGAAGTGGATCCAAATCCCTCACTGGGCGATCCACGGCAGGTGACTTGCTCCTTGCAGTAGACTGTTGCGTGGAGTGGCTGCTGGACCTGCTCCCTCGTCCGTCTTTATCCTTTTGGCGGCGCTGGTGATGCTGCCTTTGTTGCTGCTGCTGCTGCTGCTGCTTAGGCTGCTGTAGCTGGTCGCTATCCATCGCGCCTGAACGCTTCCAGCTCTGAGGCTGCTTTAGCGTTCCCAATTTGAATAAGCCGCCCTGGCGTCACCTGTCTTCCCGGCCTGCACCGCTCTTCCCCCGGGGAGTGCGTACTGCGCATGTGCCGACCGCGGGGACCCGGAAGTTCCTCATTCTACTTCCGGGGCAGCGCCATCTTGGTACACCTGTGTACCCAGCGCTGCCCCTATCCGGCGTCCCTCGGCCCCTACTCCTCCCGGAGCGGCGGCCCGGTCCTCCCCGCCCGCTCACCCTGGACAGCCCCTCAGCTGCAGCGGTGGCGGCTTCGGCAACCGACCCCGCCGCGACAGGGGCCTTCCCGCTGTCTGACCGCGGACGGGGCGGTCCCGGATCTTCAACTCCCGGTAAGCGCTGCGCTCTTGCTGCCGTGGTTCACCCGTCAAGGACAGGAACCCAACTGGGGGGCGGAGGAGAGGTGCCGCTCTTTTGTCTGTAGGTTCCTGTCCTTGATGGGCGGACCCCCTCTCTCCGTGGTGCTGTCATGGGTGAGGGAGAAAAAGTAATTCTGGCGTTTTGACTATTTTTCTTGCTACACCGTTTAGCGATCAAGTTAATCCTTTTTTTTTTTAGTGATAGATTGGGCGATTCTGAACATAGCGATACCTAATAGGTGTATGTTTCAATTTTTTTTCTTTTTTATTGGTTTTATTTAGAATGGGGTGAAAGGGAGGTGATTTGTACGTTTATTTTTTTTTATATTTTTAAACACTTTATTTTATTTTTTTGTCATGCTTCAATAGTCTCCATGGGAGACTAGACGCTGCCACAACCCGATCGGCTCTGCTAGGTACAGGTGATGATCAGATCGCAGAATTACTCACTTGCTATGAGCGCCGACAACCGAGTGGCGCTCACAGCAAGCCGGCACTGATAACCATAGAGGTCTCCAGGAGACCTCTGGTTGTCATGCCAACACACCGGTGACCCGCAATCACGTGACGTGGGTCACCGGTGGGCGTATTTCTGGCACGATTGCCAGAAGCGCTTGGTAAATGCCGCTGTCAGAGTTTGACAGCGGCTTTTAACGGGTTAACAGCTGCGGGTGGAACGCGATTCCACCCGCGGCTATTCCGGGTACATGTCAGCTGTTCAAAACAGCTGACATATCCCTGGAAAGATGTGGGCTCACCGCCAGAGCCCACATCAAAGGGAGGGAGTCCGATAACGGCGTACTATTACACCCGATGTCGGAAAGGGGTTAAAAATACTGAATTTGGTGACCATGCTGCATCAAATTACAGAAAGAAAAAAAAAAAAAAACATGCAGAAAGAAAACATATGAATGAAGTGTTTGTCAAGACTGTTACATTATACCCTAATAACCAAATGTACTGGCCATTATCTAGACAAATTGCTAATAATGGGCATATGAGGGATGTGTGAGGAAAGCCTGTGTCCTGCTATAACAGCATATGTAGGATGAGACTGGCCTACCAAAGATTCCTGCGATGGCCATAGGCACCAAAGATCAATTCTCATAAGTTAAAGGAGTTTTCCAGTTTCCTGTCCCCCTACCAGATCCAGAACCGAGTCTCCACTGCTGATCCAGGTTTCTCTTACTGTCTTCAGCACTAATATTTCAAAAGCGCTGCAGCCAATCAGTGAGCTCAGTAGCTCTGAGAAGTTTGTGCAGTCAACTTGAGCAGCGCAACTGAGGCTCAGTGATTGACCAGTATTGCAGCCAAATACCGGCTGCAATAAGTGGTCAAAAATGATATTGAGACGGATGAACTTGTAAATTCCTATTTTGCATCTGTGATCTCTAAGAAAAAACAAACGTAACATCAACTAATCGTCACGGTGTCATTGAATAAAATAATCCACACTATCAATAAACCGAGAGATGGTGAGGGAACACTTAGCTAATTTTAGTGAATTTAAATCTCCTGGTCCAGATGAATTACATCCTAGGGTACTGAAACAGCAGAGGAAATTGCAGAACCACTATCCAGAATCTTTGAAAAATCCTGGAAAACAGGAGAAGACCCAAAATATTGGAGAAGGGCAAATGTTGTCCCTATCTTCAAAAAAGAGGAAAGAAGACAAGCTAGGAAATTACAGGCCAGTGAGCCTTACTTTTATACCAGGAAATATCTTTCAACAAATTATTAAACATGTATGTAAGTACTCGGATAAGAATGCAGTAACTAACCAGAGCCAGCAAGGGTTTGTAGCAAACAAGTCATGCCAGACTAGTCTAATTTTCTTCTATGATGGAATCACTGACTGGGTGGATCAGGGAAATGCGGTAGCTATAGTATATCTCAACTTCAAATTACATGTATAGAATGGGAGGAATAGAACTAACCAACAGCACATGTGAAAAATACTTGGGTATACTAATAGATCACAGACTGCACATGAGTCAGTGTGATGCAGCAGCAAAAAAAGGCAAACACAGTTCTAGGATATCTTAAGAGAAGCTTAGAGTCTAGATCACCTGAAGTAATATTATTAAGTAATCATCCTCCTCTACTTCACCTTGGTCAGGCCTCATCTGGAATACGGTGTCCTGTTCTGGGCACAACATTTTAAAATAGACATTGAAAAACTGGAGCAAGTTCAGAGAAGCGCTAACAGGACGACGAGCGGACTGCAAAGTATGTCCTACGAGGAACGGGTAAAGGATCTGGGAATGTTTAGCTTGCAAAAAAGAAGTCTAAGAGGAGATTTAATGGCTGTCTACAAATATCTGAAGGGAAGTCACAATGTAGAGGTACCATCATTCTCATATGCACATGGAAACAGTATAAGCAATGGAATGAAACTGAAAGGGAGGAGACACAGATTAGATACAAGAGAAAACTTTTTGACAGTGAGGGTGATCAATGAGTGGAACAGGCTGCCACAAGAGGTGATGAGTTCTCCTTCAATGGAAGTCTTCAAACAGAGGTTGGACATACATCTGTCTGAGATGGTTTAGTGAATCTTGCATTGAGCAGGGGGTTGGACACGATGACCCTGGAGGTCCCTTCCAACTCTACCATTCTATGACTGTTGAGGTGACAGTGCAGCTGACAGTATCAGACACTCAGGACAATGGCAGAAACACAGCGCTGGACCCAGGGAGGGTATTAAAAGAACAGTTAAAAAAAAACAAAAAAAAAAACAACTGCAGCCGGGGAATAGGGGGTTTTCCAAACCAAAAATCCCCTTTGAGTCCATCTTAACCGTGAGTGTTCCTGATGATATGTCCTGTGTGTGCAAGTTTTAACTGATCTCAGCCTGCATATATGTGCACATACCTCTTAAAGGGGTTACCCGGTCCAAATAAACAAGTCTGCAGTCACTCTGTGCGACTGCAGACTTGTGAATGCTCTCTAGTGAACGCAGTGTGTGCTGTGGGGATTCGCCGGTTTCTGACCCAGGACAGAAAGGTATGTATGCGTTATACATACTCCCATGCAGAAACTGTATAAGGGGTCACTCCATACACTTGTAGGGAGCAAGGCCGGTCCCCATCTAGCAACAAAGCGGTCCAGTGGGCATAGCCTCATTCCATACAAGTGTCTGGAGCGAGGCAACACCAACTGGCAAACGCATACATACCCTCTGGTCCCTGCTCAGAAACCTTGCAGCGCACACTTGATTTGGACTGGACAACCCCTTTAAGCTGTATATACACCTGCTGACCACAGCAGTTAAAGGGGTTTTCCCACAAGTTACATTTTAATTAATAGATCTTGAAATAATTTCCACAACTGGATGTGTTTATATAAAATGTGCCTGTGCTGAGATAATCTTATAAATGTGCTCCTGCTGTGTACTGTGTAATGGCCGTGTCTGACTGTGGAGGGACATGGTCTGATCATACCACAGCTCCTGGGCAAGGGAGGACGCAAAAGAGTATACAGACATTACAGCACAGGATCACAACTGATTCTTCGACGTAAAACATTGCTTAAAAATAGTAAGTGAAATGTTTACATCACAGAAAGAATCAGCTGTGATCCCCTGCTATCCTGTCTGTATCCTCTCTTTTGCGTCCTCCCCTGCCCAGGAGATGTGGTATGATCAGACCATGTCCTGTACGGTCAGACACAGCCATTACACAGTATACAGCAGGGGCACATTTATAAGATTATCTCAGCACAGGAACATTTTATTTAAATACATCCAATTGTGCATCTTATTATTATTCCAAGATCGATTGGTTAAAATCAACTGTTTGTGGAAAAACCCCTTTGATGCTGTCAGTCACCTATACACAAGCTGTACAGCAGTCGTAATAGTCCGTGCTCACATGACGACCAGTACACCGAGTGCCCAGAATAATTGTTAGTAAAATCATTCTGTGTGCATCCCACGTTACCCCCGGCCGGGTGTCAGTACTATCACACAGCACCCCCAGTCAGGTGGCGGCTGCATCGCGCAGCACCCCCAGTCAGGTGGCGGCTGCATCGCGCAGCACCCCCAGTCAGGTGGCGGCTGCATCGCGCAGCACCCCCAGTCAGGTGGCGGCTGCATCGCGCAGCACCCCCAGTCAGGTGGCGGCTGCATCGCGCAGCACCCCCAGTCAGGTGGCGGCTGCATCGCGCAGCACCCCCAGTCAGGTGGCGGCTGTATCGCACATTACCCCGTCAGGTGGCGGCTGTATCGCACATTACCCCGTCAGGTGGCGGCTGTATCGCACATTACCCAGTCAGGTGGCGGCTGTATCGCACATTACCCAGTCAGGTGGCGGCTGTATCGCACATTACCCAGTCAGGTGCCGGGTCTCTCCCCCCAGTCAGGTGGCGGCTGTATCGCACATTACCCCGTCAGGTGGCGGCTGTATCGCACATTACCCCGTCAGGTGGCAGCTGTATCGCACATTACCCCGTCAGGTGGCGGGTCTCTCCCCCCAGTCAGGTGGCGGCTGTATCGCACATTACCCCGTCAGGTGGCGGCTGTATCGCACATTACCCCGTCAGGTGGCGGCTGTATCGCACATTACCCCGTCAGGTGGCGGCTGTATCGCACATTACCCCGTCAGGTGGCGGCTGTATCGCACATTACCCCGTCAGGTGGCGGCTGTATCGCACATTACCCCGTCAGGTGGCGGCTGTATCGCACATTACCCCGTCAGGTGGCGGCTGTATCGCACATTACCCCGTCAGGTGGCGGCTGTATCGCACATTACCCCGTCAGGTGGCGGCTGTATCGCACATTACCCCGTCAGGTGGCGGCTGTATCGCACATTACCCCGTCAGGTGGCGGCTGTATCGCACATTACCCCGTCAGGTGGCGGCTGTATCGCACATTACCCCGTCAGGTGGCGGCTGTATCGCACATTACCCAGTCAGGTGGCGGCTGTATCGCACATTACCCAGTCAGGTGCCGGGTCTCTCCCCCCAGTCAGGTGGCGGCTGTATTGCACATTACCCCGTCAGGTGGCGGCTGTATCGCACATTACCCCGTCAGGTGGCGGGTCTCTCCCCCCAGTCAGGTGGCGGCTGTATCGCACATTACCCCGTCAGGTGGCGGCTGTATCGCACATTACCCCGTCAGGTGGCGGCTGTATCGCACATTACCCCGTCAGGTGGCGGCTGTATCGCACATTACCCCGTCAGGTGGCGGCTGTATCGCACATTACCCCGTCAGGTGGCGGCTGTATCGCACATTACCCCGTCAGGTGGCGGCTGTATCGCACATTACCCCGTCAGGTGGCGGCTGTATCGCACATTACCCCGTCAGGTGGCGGCTGTATCGCACATTACCCCGTCAGGTGGCGGCTGTATCGCACATTACCCAGTCAGGTGCCGGGTCTCTCCCCCCAGTCAGGTGGCGGCTGTATCGCACATTACCCCGTCAGGTGGCGGCTGTATCGCACATTACCCCGTCAGGTGGCGGCTGTATCGCACATTACCCCGTCAGGTGGCGGCTGTATCGCACATTACCCCGTCAGGTGGCGGCTGTATCGCACATTACCCCGTCAGGTGGCGGCTGTATCGCACATTACCCCGTCAGGTGGCGGCTGTATCGCACATTACCCCGTCAGGTGGCGGCTGTATCGCACATTACCCCGTCAGGTGGCGGCTGTATCGCACATTACCCCGTCAGGTGGCGGCTGTATCGCACATTACCCCGTCAGGTGGCGGCTGTATCGCACATTACCCCGTCAGGTGGCGGCTGTATCGCACATTACCCAGTCAGGTGGCGGCTGTATCGCACATTACCCAGTCAGGTGGCGGCTGTATCGCACATTACCCCGTCAGGTGGCGGCTGTATCGCACATTACCCCGTCAGGTGGCGGCTGTATCGCACATTACCCCGTCAGGTGGCGGCTGTATCGCACATTACCCCGTCAGGTGGCGGCTGTATCGCACATTACCCCGTCAGGTGGCGGCTGTATCGCACATTACCCCGTCAGGTGGCGGCTGTATCGCACATTACCCCGTCAGGTGGCGGCTGTATCGCACATTACCCCGTCAGGTGCCGGGTCTCTCCCCCCAGTCAGGTGGCGGCTGTATCGCACATTACCCAGTCAGGTGGCGGCTGTATCGCACATTACCCCGTCAGGTGGCGGCTGTATCGCACATTACCCAGTCAGGTGGCGGCTGTATCGCACATTACCCAGTCAGGTGGCGGCTGTATCGCACATTACCCAGTCAGGTGGCGGCTGTATCGCACATTACCCAGTCAGGTGCCGGGTCTCTCCCCCCAGTCAGGTGGCGGCTGTATCGCACATTACCCCATCAGGTGGCGGCTGTATCGCACATTACCCCGTCAGGTGGCGGCTGTATCGCACATTACCCCGTCAGGTGGCGGGTCTCTCCCCCCAGTCAGGTGGCGGCTGTATCGCACATTACCCCGTCAGGTGGCGGCTGTATCGCACATTACCCCGTCAGGTGGCGGCTGTATCGCACATTACCCCGTCAGGTGGCGGCTGTATCGCACATTACCCCGTCAGGTGGCGGCTGTATCGCACATTACCCCGTCAGGTGGCGGCTGTATCGCACATTACCCCGTCAGGTGGCGGCTGTATCGCACATTACCCCGTCAGGTGGCGGGTCTCTCCCCCCAGTCAGGTGGCGGCTGTATCGCACATTACCCAGTCAGGTGGCGGCTGTATCGCACATTACCCAGTCAGGTGGCGGCTGTATCGCACATTACCCAGTCAGGTGGCGGCTGTATCGCACATTACCCCGTCAGGTGGCGGGTCTCTCCCCCCAGTCAGGTGGCGGCTGTATCGCACATTACCCCGTCAGGTGCCGGGTCTCTCCCCCCAGTCAGGTGGCGGCTGTATCGCACATTACCCCGTCAGGTGGCGGCTGTATCGCACATTACCCCGTCAGGTGGCGGCTGTATCGCACATTACCCCGTCAGGTGCCGGCTGTATCGCACATTACCCCGTCAGGTGCCGGCTGTATCGCACATTACCCCGTCAGGTGCCGGCTGTATCGCACATTACCCCGTCAGGTGCCGGCTGTATCGCACATTACCCCGTCAGGTGCCGGCTGTATCGCACATTACCCCGTCAGGTGGCGGGTCTCTCCCCCCAGTCAGGTGGCGGCTGTATCGCACATTACCCCGTCAGGTGGCGGCTGTATCGCACATTACCCCGTCAGGTGGCGGCTGTATCGCACATTACCCCGTCAGGTGGCGGCTGTATCGCACATTACCCCGTCAGGTGGCGGCTGTATCGCACATTACCCCGTCAGGTGGCGGCTGTATCGCACATTACCCCGTCAGGTGGCGGCTGTATCGCACATTACCCCGTCAGGTGGCGGCTGTATCGCACATTACCCCGTCAGGTGGCGGCTGTATCGCACATTACCCCGTCAGGTGGCGGCTGTATCGCACATTACCCCGTCAGGTGGCGGCTGTATCGCACATTACCCCGTCAGGTGGCGGCTGTATCGCACATTACCCCGTCAGGTGGCGGCTGTATCGCACATTACCCCGTCAGGTGGCGGCTGTATCGCACATTACCCCGTCAGGTGGCGGCTGTATCGCACATTACCCCGTCAGGTGGCGGCTGTATCGCACATTACCCCGTCAGGTGGCGGCTGTATCGCACATTACCCCGTCAGGTGGCGGCTGTATCGCACATTACCCCGTCAGGTGGCGGCTGTATCGCACATTACCCCGTCAGGTGGCGGCTGTATCGCACATTACCCCGTCAGGTGGCGGCTGTATCGCACATTACCCCGTCAGGTGGCGGCTGTATCGCACATTACCCCGTCAGGTGGCGGCTGTATCGCACATTACCCCGTCAGGTGGCGGCTGTATCGCACATTACCTGGTCAGGTGCCGGCTGTATCGCACATTACCCCGTCAGGTGCCGGCTGTATCGCACATTACCTGGTCAGGTGCCGGCTGTATCGCACATTACCTGGTCAGGTGCCGGCTGTATCGCACATTACCCCGTCAGGTGCCGGCTGTATCGCACATTACCTGGTCAGGTGCCGGGTCTCTCCCCCCAGTCGCCCCTCCAGCTCCTCCCAGGCAGCTGACGCCTCGCACGGCTGATGACTCGCCGGCAGGTTGAGAGCTTCGGAGACCTCCTCGTACCGGGCGCAGAAGTCCTGGAAGTCTATTAGGCCGTCTCCATCCACATCCAGTCTGCGGAACAGAGGACGCACCAGGTGTGACTGGAGCCCGAGATCCGTACATACGCTAACGAAGTCCTCCAGCTCCACCAGCCCGGAGCCGTTCACATCACAGGCGGAGAACAGGCTCCGGAGCTGGGAGAGGTCGTGTGCTGAGCCCATCGGCGGCTGGAAGTTCTGCACCCTCCCCCGAGTGTGTCACTATGGTACAGCCTGCGCCCGAGAGTTTGGCTACTTTGCATGTACCACACAGATAGTTGGGGGTGAGGGCCGCTCTAGTGGTTCCTCATCAGTGCGCCCAGCTCTCGGTAGTGCAGGTACTTGATAAGAGACGATCCTGGCTGTGTGTTATCCGGTGTCAGCAGCCGGGAGTCCTCATCTCCCGCCACACATTCCTGCACACGGCCGTCCGCTCCCCGTCCATGATGTGAGAAGTTTGTTGTATCTGTCCCTCCTGTGAGCGCTGAGCGGAGCTGACACTGAGGCTCCGCCCCGGGCATAGGCCGCCGCCTCCCGCCAGGTAACAGTCTCCTCAGGTGGTGGCCATGGTTACCGGTGACTGCCGCCTCCCGCCAGGTAAGGCTGGTTTCACATTTGCGTTAAAACAACGCTGCGCCCTGCGTCGTTAAGCCCCGCCCCGAGCCGGCTCCCTGCCCGCCCCATCCGGGATCACTGCCTACTTTCGCATTTGCACGCATGCGATCGGCGCACCCTATCTTTAGCATAGGGTGCGCAGATCATGCGCTGCCAGTGTGAAAGTAGCGTGCTGCGCACTTTTGACGGTGCGCCGTGCGCGCCGAAATGCAACATGCTGCTTTTCGGCGCGCACGGCGCACCGTCAAAAGTGCGCAGCACGCTACTTTCGCACTGGCAGCGCATGATCTGCGCACCCTATGCTAAATATGGGGTGCGCCGATCGCATGTGTGCAAATGCGAAAGTAGGCAGTGATCCCGGATGGGGCGGGCAGGGAGCCGGCTCGGGGCGGGGCTTAACGACGCAGGGCGCAGCGTTGTTTTAACGCAAATGTGAAACCAGCCTTACAGTCTCCTCAGGTGGTGGCCATGGATACCAGTGACTGCCGCCTCCCGCCAGGTAACAGTCTCCTCAGGTGGTTGCCATGGTTACCGGTGACTGCCACCTCCCGCCAGGTAACAGTCTCCTCAGGTGGTGGCCATGGTCACCGGTACCACTCTCACACCGGGGATTTCTGTCATGTCCGGCTGTGAAGTCGGTAACAATGGACCAACTGAGACGAAAGTGTGACCCAATGAGCCAGCCTGCTGCCGTGTCCGCCGTCCCATATTGTATCCGGTTGTGTCCGTCCTTTACGCCAGATACCGTATCGCCGCGGACTGCGCGGTTGTGTCTGGTGTAAAATATGGCCGCCACCGGAAACCTGACAAATGGCGTCCAGACTGCAGCCATCACCTCCGTTTGCCGCTTTACCCTTACCGTGGGCTGCGCCACGTTTTTTTGCGGTTTACTTCACGTATCCGTTTGTACTGCAAAAAAAGTAACCCTTTGACCCCCTGGACAATTTTTCACTTTTGCGCTGTAATTTTTTAAAAAAGAGCCATAACTTCATTTTTCTGTCGACGTAATAAGGGCTTGGTTTTTGGTGACGGAAATTGCAGTATTCAATGACGTCATTCATTTTACCATTCAGTATAGTGAAAAAAATGATAAAAAATTCCCAGCTTGATGAAATTTAAAAAAAAATATATAAATATATGGAATTCGGCAATAGGTTTTTGGCTTTTTGCGGTGTTATATGCGCGGTAATGATAACAGGTAACATGGTTCTCCTGGTTATTATGATAATGAAGCCACCAAACTTGTTTTATTTTTTTTAAGTGCAAAAAGCAAACTCAAAAGTTTGTAATGCAAAAAAAAAAGTCATGCATCATTTTTCATGCCAACACTTCTGTTTATTGCTGCAGAAAAATCAGCAAATACGAGGGGCGATCCAAAAGTAATGATAATCGGTTATTTCTATTGCACACAGAAATTAAAATAAAATGTTTTCTTCTCTGTTAGGTACCCACTAGTCCAGGAAAAAAAAAAAAAAAAAAATCGCTTAAATAGGCCACGATTCCCGGGAGCTACATTCATTTGAATATGAACTGCCAAGGAGTGAACATCAAAATGGAAAAAAACGAGCTCAGAGCTGTCATCAAATACCTCTGCTTGAAAAAAATGTTTACCAAAGACATACACAGCGACTTGGTGGAAACATTGGGGGACTCTTCTCCTCCATATTCCACAGTTGCACGCTGGGCCAAGGAATTTAAGCTGGGAAGAACATCGACGGAAGATGAACATTGCGAAGGACGCCCATCCACGTCCCTCAATGAAGAAAACGTGAAAAAAGTTGAAGAAGTTGTGTTGGCAGATCGAAGAGTGACTATCAGGCATGTAGCTGAGGTCACAGGGATCTCATATGGCAGTATTCAAAGAATCCTTGCAAAAGAATTGCATATGAGAAAGGTCTCCGCGCGTTGGGTGCCAAAAATGTTAACCGACGAGCAAAAGAAGAAACGAGTTGACATTTCAATAGCAAATCTCGAAAAGTTCCAAGCAGACAAGGAGAATTTTTTGTCACGTTTTTTGACCATTGATGAGACCTGGATCCACCACTTTGATCCCGAAACTAAACAGCAATCGATGACATGGAAACGAACCGACGCCGAAGAAATTCAAAGTGTCAAGCTCAGCAGGGAAGGTTATGGCGTCCTTTTTTGGGACGCTGAAGGAATTATTATGGTGGACTATTTGGAGAAGGGAGCCACTATTACGGGCTCCTACTACGCAGAACAAATAAGAAGATTGCGGGAGACTATCAAGGAGAAAAGGCGCGGCAAACTGCGGCTGGAGTGCTGTTTCACCAAGATAACGCACCGGCTCACAAAGCTGCAGTTGCCATGGCTACCATTCAAGAAGCGGGCTTTGAACTGGTGGAACACCCCCCTATTCGCCAGATCTAGCCCCCCAGTGACTTCTTTCACTTTCCTCGGCTCAAGGAACACCTTCGGGACAAGAAATTTGACAACAATAGCGACGTGATAACCGCTGTTGGGGAGTTTTTTGAGGGTCAAGATCAAGAATTTTTTTCGAAGGGAATTCTAAGTTTAGAAAAGAGATGGACTAAATGTATAGACTTGTTAGGAGACTACGTAGAAAAATATATATTTTTTTTTACTATATTCATTGTGTTTATTATTGATTATCATTACTTTTGGATCGCCCCTCGTACTCAGTGTCTGCATATACCCTACCAGGCCTCTGAATGATGAGTTCTGTATAACCACACCACAATCATTGATTGGCAGCTTTCTATGTACACTGTGCATAGGCCGAAAACTGCCAATTAGTGGTGGGGGCAGAGTCATACGGAACTCATGAATGTGTAGGAAACAGAAACAGGGAAACAGAATTTAGATCTTTTCACAGCTCGGTCCACTAAACTACGGTATGTGGATTCCAGGCAGTGGCGTAACGAGTCTGATGGGCCCAGATGCAAGATTTGGACCAGAGCCCCCCATCCTGAATACATTTATATACAGGAGTGGTCCAAAAGTAGGTGGACAGAAAATAAAAACATTTATTTTGATTTATATATAAAATTATATTTACTAACACAAGCATAACATTGACAATTAAATTTTATTCTGAACAATAATACAAAAGCCCTTAAATTTTATCAACGCAGGTGCTCAAACTGTGTTCCATCACAATTTGCACAGCTTTGAAGTCTGCCTCTTAGGCCTGTTTCACATCCATTTTTCCCCATCAGTCAAAATCCGCCGTTTTGCAAAAAAACGGATCCGCCATTTTTCTTGGCGGATCCGTTTTTTCCCCATTGACTTGTATTAACGGCGGATCTTGACGGATTGTCATCCGTTCGATCCGTTTTTTTACAGATCCGCCAAGATTTTGCCGTCCGCTGACCGGACAGGACGGACAATGAAACGTTTTTTTTCCTCGGCCGGATCCGCATTTTCTATTGCACATTCCCGGGAGAAATACCTGTGTCGGAAATTTAACCCTAAACTCAGTTCTGGCGACTGAAAAATATCTCTCTCTCTCCTCTCTCTCCCCGGGCAGCAGTTCCTTTAAAATTCTTAAAGTTGTGGTCAGTACAGGAACGGATCCGTTGTCCGCCATTTTAGCGGATTTTAACTGACAGAAAAAACTGATGTGTGAAACAGGCCTTACGCTTCGACAAACATTTTTGCACAAGTCTCTTTGGGTATTAATTTCTTGAAATGCATCTCTTATGTAATTTTTCAAATCACTGACACTTTTTGGTTTTCGACCATAAACTTTGTCCTTGAGTACTCCCCAAAAGAAAAAATCCATCGGGGTCAAGTCTGATGAACGTGCCAGCCAATCCATTTATTAGGAAATGTTTCATTATCCTATTACACATACTGGCCTCATACTTTTGGACCACCCTGTGTATAAATGTGCCCTCCATCTTGATATATATGTCCCCCATCTTGGTATATGTCCCTGTTTTGCAGCTGTTCTTTAATGTATAGAAAAAAATTATACCATTATACTCACAAGGGGCAAACATAGAAGTAATGTGGCTCCATTGAAAAAGTATAGTGCACCCCCATATCTCTTCATATAATACACAGCCCATAGTCGACAATAAATAAATTCAGACCAAAAAAGATATAATAACTTTTGGGATACCAAATCCACCCACAGAGATATTGGGATAATATAGGCACCCTAATGGACACTCCTAAATCTAATCATGAAAACCAAAAGACCATAAAGGAGTAAAGAGTCCATAATAATATAAAAATATATAAATTTTATTAAACCTATGTCATGTAAATTAGAATATAGACAAATACACTACAGGATCAGGTAGTGATGGCCAAGGTCACTTTATAAAAAATGTACAAAACGCTGCCGTGCTATAACAGATCAAGGACACAAACACAGGGTATACTGTATGTAAAGATCCTTAGGCTACTTTCACACATCCGTTTTTTTAAATCCGGCACGATGCGGCAAAAATTGTGGAAACCGGATCCGGAATTGGATCTGTTTTTTTCACATAGAATGTAATGATCGCCGCATCGTGCCGGATGGACATGCGGCGCCTCCGGGTTTTGCCAGATACGGCAAACATGCACCGTTCGGCGTCTGCAAAAAAACGTTGGCTGCAACGTTTTTTTGCAGCGCCGGACCGGCTTTTTCAACAGCGCATGCCCGGACACTGTGAGTTTTAACCCCACAAGTGCCCGGCGCGCATCTCTCTCCCACTCCCCTTCTCTCTCTCCCTCGCCATACCTTTCTTTGGCTGGCTCTCTCGTCCCCCGCTGT
This sequence comes from Dendrobates tinctorius, assembly GCF_039654945.1. Lineage (NCBI taxonomy): Eukaryota > Metazoa > Chordata > Amphibia > Anura > Dendrobatidae > Dendrobates > Dendrobates tinctorius. The sequence goes on from NW_027361690.1 coordinate 39,050,769, forward strand.
CTCTCTCTGGCTGCTCTCTCGTCCCCCGCTCTCTCTTTGGCTGCTCTCTCGTCCCCCGCTGTCTCTCTCTGGCTGCTCTCTCGTCCCCCGCTGTCTCTCTCTGGCTGCTCTCTCGTCCCCCGCTGTCTCTCTCTGGCTGCTCTCTCGTCCCCCGCTGTCTCTCTGGCTGGCTCTCTCCTTCCCCGGTGCTGCGGTTCAAATCACGTTCATCTCTGGGACACAGAACCCGTCTCCTTCCTGAGCGGTATGATAGTTGGACATTCCCATCTTGTTTGTACTTGTGTATAATTGTACAGATTAAGGAGGCACCTTCAGGGATCTTGAAATGGTACCCAAAGATGAGCCAGACTTGTGCAAGTCCACAATTCTCTTCCTGATATCTTGACTGATTTCTTGACTTTCCCATGATGTTACACAAAGAAGCAGTGTGTTTCAGGTGTGCATTAAAATACATCTACAGGTGTGTCTCTAAGTAACTCAAATGTTGCCTAAAACCCGAAGCTTCCAAACACATGACACCATCATATGGGTAGTCCAGAATTGTTTAAAGGCTAACAGTTGACTCCCCTGCAATTTTGTCAGATAATACTCAGTTTCTTCCTGAAAATGATTGCTATCACAAATTCTTTGGTATTATCTTCATTTAATTTGTCTTAAGGCCCCGTCTCACTAAGCAATCTCGGTAGCGAGATCGCTGCTGAGTCACAACTTTTGTGACATAACAGCAATCTCACCAGCGAGATTGCTGTGTGTGACAGCGATCAGCGAGCGGCCCCCCTGCCGGTATCGCTGATCGCTGCAAGAAATCTCTGGACATTTCTTTGGTCGCTGGTCTCCCGCTGGCCAGCACACATCGCTGTGTGTGACAGCGGGAGACCAGCGATCAGGTGTAAAAAATAATAAAAAAAAAAAAAATATATAGTTATTCTCACCTTCCGATGTCCCGTTCAGCCATCCCGCCTCTCTCCACGCTCCGGTCCCAGTGATCCTTTGCACGAATGACCGCGAGACTTTGTAATCCCGCGAGACCGTGACATCTCGCGGTCATTCATGCAAAGGATCACTGGGACCGGAGCGTGGAGAGAGGCCGGAAGACTGCGCGGGACATCGGATGGTGAGAATAACTATATTTTTTATTTTGATTCTATTTTTTACAGGATGGCCAGCGATGCCGGGCGCTCGGCATCGCTATGCTGATCGCTGGTGAAGCTGTCTGTGTGACAGCTCACCAGCGATCACATAGCGACTTACTAGCGATCCTGACACCTTGATATCGGTGTCGGGATCGCTGGTAAGTCGCTTAGTGAGACGGGGCCTTTAAATGAAAAAACAGAAAAGAGAATGAAGCAAAAAGCAAAACATTGATCATTTCACACAAAACTCCAAAAATGGGCCAGACAAAAGTATTGGCACCCCTAATACTTGGTTGCACAACCTTTAGCCAAAATAACTGCGACCAACCGCTTCCGGTAACCATCAATGAGTTTCTTACAATGCTCTGCTGGAATTTTAGACCATTCTTTGGCAAACTGCTCCAGGTCCCTGATATTAGAAGGGTGCCTTCTCCAAACTGCCATTTTTAGATCTCTCCACAGGTGTTCTATGGGATTCAGGTCTGGACTCATTGCTGGCCACCTTAGAAGTCTTCAGTGCTTTCTCTCAAACCATTTTGTAGTGCTTTTTGAAGTGTGTTTTGGGTCATTGTCCTGCTGGAAGACCCATGACCTCTGAGGGAGACCCAGCTTTCTCACACTGAGCCCTACATTATGTTGCAAAATTTGTTGGTAGTCTTCAGACTTCATAATGCCATGCACACGGTCAAGCAGTCCAGTGACAGAGGCAGCATAGCAACCCCAAAACATCAGGGAACCTCCGTCATGTTTGACTGTAGGGACCGTGTTTTTTTCTTTGAATGCCTCTTTTTTCTCCTGTAAACTCTATGTTGATGCCATTGCCCAAAAAGCTCTACTTTTGTCTCATCTGACCAGAGAACATTCTTCCAAAACGTTCTAGGCTTTTTCAGGTAAGTTTTGGCAGACTCCAGCCTGGCTTTTTTATGTCTCGGGGTAAGAAGTGGGGTTTTCCTGGGTCTCCTAACATACAGTCCCTTTTCATTCAAACGCCGACGGATAGTATGGGCTGACACTGTTGTACCCTCGGACTGCAGGGCAGCTTGAACTTGTTTGGATGTTAGTCGAGGTTCTTTATCCAACATCCGCACAATCTTGCGTCAAAATCTCTTGTCAATTTTTCTTTTCCGTCCAGATCTAGGGAGGTTAGCCACAGTGCCATGGGCTTTAAACTTCTTGATGACACTGCGCACGGTAGACACAGGAACATTCAGGTCTTTGGAGATGGACTTGTAGCCTTGAGATTGCTCATGCTTCCTCACAATTTGGTTTCTCAAGTCCTCAGACAGTTCTTTGGTCTTCTTTCTTTTCTCCAGGCTCAATGTGGTACACACAAGGACACAGGACAGAGGTTGAGTCAACTTTAATCCATGTCAACTGGCTGCAAGTGTGATTTAGTTATTGCCAACACCTGTTAGGTGCCACAGGTAAGTTACAGGTGCTGTTAATTACACAAATTAGAGAAGCATCACATGATTTTTCGAACAGTGCCAATACTTTTGCCCACCCTCTTTTTTATGTTTGGTGTGGAATTATATCCAATTTGGCTTTAGGACAATTCTTTTTGTGTTTTTTCATTTAAGACAAATTAAATGAAGATAATAATAACAATGAATTTGTGATTGCAATCATTTTCAGGAAGAAGCTGAGTATTATCTGACAAAATTGCAGGGATGTCAATACTTTTGGCCACAACTGTAGTAATATTTGTGTATGTAACTTCTGACTTTGCCGTAAGTAATACAAATGCATTAAAACATTGTCTTTCATTATTCTGGCATATGGCAAATATTAATAATTAGATTATGGCCCGATGCTATCGCATCGGGAGGATGCGATAGCATCACACCTTTTGCCATGTTAACCCTCAACACACACACTCCTCTCACCTTTCGCCATCTCCACTCACTCTTTCACTCCACATACGACCCCTTCTCTCACTCCGTCTCTCATACTCACGCCGTCATCGCCGCTGCTCCACGATCCCCGACTTCTTCTTCCGCCGGCGCCATCCTGGATCCAGACGTTGTCCACGCCGGCGACATGTTCTTGCGGCGACGCCATCTTGAGTATCGTGAAATCCCGCGATACTAAAGATGGCGTCGCCGGAAGAACATGTCGCCGGCGTGGACGACGTCGGGATCCAAAATGGCGTCGGCGAAATCTCGCGAGTTTTCGCGGACTCCATTTTGGATCCCGACGTCGTCCTCACCGGCGACATGTTCTTGCGGCGACGCCATCTTGAGTATCGCGGGATTTCGCCGATCCAAAATAGCATTGCCGCAGGAACATGTCGCTGGCGTGGAGGACGTCTGGATCCAGGATGGCACCGGCGGAAGAAGATGTCGGGGATCGTGGCGCAGCGGCGATGGAGGCGTGAGTATGAGAGACGGAGTGAGAGAAGGGGTCGTATGTGGAGTGAAAGAGTGAGTGGAGATGGTGAAAGGTGAGAGGAGTGTGTGTGTTGAGGGTTAACATGGAAAGACGTGTGCGGTGACGTCACCGGTTACAACTGGACGGAAGTTGTTACAACCGGAAGCTGCTTAGGGTATTTATTATTATAGATTATGGTAATCCTAATTGACCTAAAACGGGAAAGGTTTATTCTGATTTCATGTCAGATATTGAGAAAAACTTGCAGATGTGTCTTTTTATATAGTGTATGTAAACATCTGGTTTCAACTGTAGATAAAATAGAGAATAAGATATTACTGTTTTAATTGCCATTACTGCTAATATTATGTGATACCCTGTACCTGAATAACTGACTACCTTCATTTCTGTGTTAGGAAAATAAATAGCTTAGTTGGTTACTCTTTCCTCATCTCTCTCTGCTTGTTGCATCCCAGTATCCTGTTCACATTTGCAACACAAAAACATCACAGAGGCATGTCCATTTTGGATCCAATTCACAGATCAAAATCACCCATGCAAGTTTTTGGGGTCTGTGAACATGACGGACAGCACACACAATCCCATTCATGTGCAAACCGTGTTTTGTGCACTTTCATCATTGGAAGTTTGCAATTATTTTTCTTTTCTGTCGTACCTGAAAATCAGTGATTGTAAAAACAAACACGTTGACCAAGCACTACTAAAAAAAAAAATCAGTTTTTTTCATGTACGAGAAAATAAAAATGTGACGTCTGAATGTGCCCTTATAGCTATAATTTGAGATAATACCGTACAATAGGAGCATATAACCTCAAACTGATTGCAAAATGAGATTTGTGAATAAGCAGAAACAATTGTTTAGCAACCTATAATGTTTATACTTCATTTTCCCCATACAGGTGTCAGTGGGAAAGAGAAGATTCTGGAACTTTTCCTATTTTAAAGGTGAAATACTTTTACACCCCAAGTAAGAGGTGCAATGAATGTCCCATGTACCTTTACTGGTGCTTTTTGACGCCTTCGTACAAAGCAGATAAAACACAGCCACGTGCATTAGGCCTTAAGGGCATTTTTTTTCATTGCTCCAAATGTTTATTGTGTTCTTGAATGAATTAATTTTAAGAGGAAGTACCAGAATGATATTTGCATTTATAACTCTTCACAGTTCAGTATTCCAATGAGTATCTTCTATAATCCAATGTGTGTCTGCTTATGACTGATGAGCAGGTAAAGCCTGTATTCAGAACACGTTTGTCAACATGTTGGTTGGAATTATCAAAAATAACCTAAGGCGCTGCTGTTGTCAAAAGTGATATTAACGGGAAATTTACTAAAAATAAAGCACTAAGTATTGTTGAATTTGTATTTGTTTTCTGTAGCAGGTATTGAAGCTCATGTTGAGAGACTTAGCAGATCTCAGTCGAATTTTCAATTTCATGATGCATAACAACACAATCTAATCATCAGTAATGACAGTATAACGTGGGAATGACTCTACCTCATAGATTTGACTGTATTATGCAGTTATCTCTATGGCATGTTATGATCGTATTACCTTATGCTGATTTTACAAGGCTGTAATATGGCGATTTGTTTGGTCCAGTAGTACCACAGTTGGGTCCCAGACATTGCTGCGCTACACCTTCTCTGAAGATTGCTTTGCTGAAGAAAATAGAACAAGGCGCTCTTTTCACTATTTCTGTAACAGTTACTTTAGTATGGTAATTGGATGATGTGTTTGTCAAAAAAAAAAAATAGTAAAAAGGTGTTTTTTGTTTTTTTTAAGGTTCCTCCACGTTCTTCCATTTATTTGGGTATCCTCCACTCTAGTCCCTTTGCACAGTGTTACTTGCTTTTTAATACTACTGTAACTGCAAGGGCTACAAAGCTCAGTTATATATTTCATAGAACATAACGCTATGTGCACACGTAGATTTTGGTCCTGCGGATTTTTCCGCACGGATTTGTAAAAATCCACAGGTAAAATCTCAGGTCTAAAGACCTGCGGTTTACCTGCAGATTAGCCTGCAGTTTAGCCCTGCGGTTTCACACCTCTACAATGGAGAAGGTGTGAAACCGCTGCAGATTCCGCACAAAGAATTGAGATGCTGCGGATTTGAACCCGCAGCAAATCCGTGCGGAAAAATCCGCAGCATGTGCACAGCGTTTTTCAGTTTACCATTGAAAACTATGGTACTGTACAATGCACCTAAATCTGCTGCGGACCCGCAGAGCCTGAAACGCTGCGGATCCGCAGCAGAATCCGCACTGTGTGCACATAGCCGAAAACAGCACTCACCACATGTATCAATAAATCTTTGAGGCCAACGACCCTGTCACCAGCACCATGTTGTTTTTCTTTAGGCCGTTTTTGGTAATTAATGAATATTTCATACACCCCATAAAACGCGTGGTCTTGGAGATGTTCTGACCATGTCATCTAGTAATCACTATTTGCCCCTTCTTATAGAGTTTGTCGACTATTTGGGCAACCCCTCCTTAAATACTATATTCCCCCTTTTAAAATAAAAATACCTTCTACTCACCTCCCCACCAGTGTCATTCCAGCTACATCGGGTCTCACGAGGATCACATGTCATTGTTAAGTAGATACGCTTGCTGTCATCAATCAGCATCCGCTATTGAGCTGCTGTGCTTTAATTTCCTTTGTAAGAACCGTGGCTGTCCGAGGGAGGTCTGAGCATTGCAGTCTATTAGCGGCTGCTGATTGGATGTAGGGCTCATGTGACATAACAATGACACATAAACCTCAGGAGACTCGGTGCTGACATCACTGGAGCAACGCCGATGCTGGAGGTGAGTATAGTGTATTTTTATTTTACAAGGGGGAATATAATATTTAAGAAGCTGTTGTCCTAGTAGTGGACAACCCCTTTAAAGTAATTTGGGTCACTTACACTTGCCCATTTTACCTGCTTTAAACACATCAATTTTAATTACTATTTCCACATTTCAGTGCTTATTTAGGCTGCACACTCCAGCTGGCAGTACTTGTGGACTCATGTGCACCATATGGCCATGATTAAAGGTCCTTCTGTACTTCTATGTTATTGCCTTCTTATTATTGGGCAGTATCATACAGGAGGCAAAGTAGATGCCCCCATGGAAAACTATTTAATAACACCACTTGGACTTAACTCGGAGAGGTGAAAAAAAAAAACCTAAAACTAAGTACTCTGTTAGTTAATAACTATAACTACTACTATTGCTTTACTTATTTTACATTTTCCAGATTCTCAGTAGCTAAACACATTTATTTTAATCCTTGATTTACTTTAATCCTTGATGTTTGAAGATAACAATACGTTGTAACATTACAAGCACATATTACTATAATATAAGCGTAAGAAGCTGCTTAAATGGCTATATTGCTTTTTTAGATTACTTTGATTTTGCCCTTTTGATCCTGTATCCTAGGAAATAAAAGGAATGTGCTCTATATCTACAAGACTTGTCCTATATTGTCTTGTAAGATCATTGTGTGTACATCATTCCTCAGAAAGGATACTTCTTGTGAAAAAGAGTGTTCTTCATAACACACATTGATTTACTTACATAAGACACGAATGACAAATAAATCTAAGGTAGAGGTTGGTGGGAGTCGGGAGTGGGATGGGAATGTTTTGCTTCTAAAGCCTCAGAACAACTCAGATAAAACAGGTTGTTGAAATTGCAAACAGTTTAAGGCCTCATTCAGAAGTTTGTGTTTCCCATACATGTTGTATCCAATTTTTCCTTGGATAGAACACATACCCAATATAACCTTTGGTGCTATTAACATGTCCTTGTTTTTTTGCGGACCGTGTGTTTGTTTTCTTCCGCCAGCATGGATTAAAAATGCCAATACAAATCTACAGGTTTGTGAAAAACACATATAGCACACAGATGGTATATGTCCATGTTTGACATTGCAGTTTATCCATACATGAAAAACACTGATGACACGCTGGCCAAACATTGATCACACACTAATCCAAACTACCGATGATCATAACGTTTTTTGTGCACGTGAAAAACACGTATGAGGACTAAAGAGGGGTTCTATTGGAGTATAACCCCTTAGCGTAATATCAGTACATAGAAGTGATTGTGGAAGTGATCACGTGTGAGGGGTGGGGTCTCAGGAGAACCATATCCACAAGCAGTGGCTAATGGTTACACACTTTTGAAGACAAAATTTATTTTACCAGTAAAATAAAATTAGCTATTAGCCACCTTATATTAACGTGGTCTTAGCTGCATACAGCTGCCTCAGCATGGAAACCCAAATTCAATGTTCTTTTAATGCACAGTTATGGCTTATTACAAGACAGAGCTTTGATAACTGCATTAACCCACATGTTCAAGACCTGTTTCTATTAATGGGAAGTAAACCGGGAAGGCCTCCCCAATGTGTGTAAAAAGGGAAAAACCTGACAATCACCTGGAATGGGGCCAATATTTGCCCGCCGAGGGTTCATAGAATCATAGAATGTTAAGAGTTGGAAGGGACCTCCAGGGTCATAATGTCCAACCTCCTACTCAGTGCATCCTAGACAGATGTCTGTCCAGCCTCTCTTTGAAGATTTCCATTGAAGGAGAACTCACCACCTCTCGTGGCAGCCTGTGCCACTCATTGATCACCCTCACTGTCAAAAAGTTTTCTTCTCATATCTAATCTGTATCTTCTCCCTTTCAGTTTCATTCCAAAAACTGAGTTGTGCTTCACTAGTTGCCTATTTCCTTATGGCCTGCTTTCCAAACTACCGGTATATATTTTTCTGAAACACTGTGGCATTTCATAGTGAAACATAGCTGGCTGCAATTGCACAGCCAAGCTCTGAATCATGCTGCCCGTAGTTCAGGCAGGATGAATCTAGTGACCGGTTCCTTTTAAAGTTTCTATTGTATGATTGCAAGCAGAGACCAAGAACAAGATGAATTGATGCAAAAGGTATTAAAGGGGTTGTCTGGTCCAAATCACTAAGTCTGCAGTTACAAGCAGGCTCGGACTGGCCCATAGGATAACAGGTGAATCCCCCGGTGGGCCCCTGTGCTGATCTGGGGACCCAGCACTACTGTACGGGCAGTATGTGGCATAATTAACTTGATTCATTCTTTCCAAAAAAAAGCAGCATCTAATCATTCATTAATCAAACTACCCAGTTTATTAATATATAGATATATAGGTAAATTTGTGAATGAGGGTAATGTAATACTTGTACACAGGTGACAAGTGGGCCCCCCCAAAGTCAATGTTACTGGTGGGCCCTTGGCACCCCAGTCCGACATCGGGGAATCCCTACAGCGCACAGTGCACGCGCTGGGGGGATTCATAAGTCTGCAGTCACACAGAGTGACTGCAGACTTATTGATTTGGACCGGACAACCCCTTTAAAGGTACTTGCTGTTGTAGCAGTCGCACACTAGCCCTAATGACCATAGTCCCTTCTGTCTCATAAGAAGACATCAGTACTAGAAATGGTACATGCAGAATACTGCTATAGATTTTGCTTTGGTCAAGGAGTCTCAAGTTACCCCTCTGACTATGGCAAAAACCTGCCATATATGTACATTCACACTATTTTTTTTTTCTTCTAGTATTTCTTGAGAAACGTATTCCAAAGTACTTTAAAATCTTGACTCAGACCTGTGGGTCCACACATTAGGTTTTTTTTCCTCAGGTGAAAAACAGTCTATTTTTTTCAGTGGACTGGACCCAGTTTTGATCTGTATGTAAATTTTTACAATCCTTGTTGCATCTGTTTTTGTCATATTCGCTCCTCACCAAATCGCCTCCAAGACTTCTCCCGAATAGCCCCTATCCTCTCGAATTCTTAGCCCCAACACGTCCGACTGTCAACCACACTCGGATTCTTTAGGGTATGTGCACACGTTGCAGAAAATTTCTGCACAAAAACCTGAATCCCTTCCCAGAAACCGCACCTATTTTTCCGCGGTGTTTTTTGCGCGGTTTTGATGCGTTTTTGATGCGTTTTTTACCGCAGTGGTTTCTAAAAGCATGGGAGAAGCCTAAACCGCAGAAAAAAACGCAAAATTAATGTGCATGATGCATTTTTTACCGCAATGCGGTTTTTTCACGGTAAAAAACGCATCAATGTGCACACAAAGTGCAAAATGCATAGAAATGACTGTGCAGCTTATTTTTAGCGGTTTTATAGTGAAAACCGCGGTAAAAACCGCTAAAAAAACGCTGTGTGTGAACACAGCCTCAGACGGAACCTGAAAACCCATCTCTTCAGGAAAGCTTACAGCCTGCAATGACCCCGCTGTCTCCTCACCACTACTGGAGCTACCGCCTTAACCAACACCGGACTGCTGCAACCCATCAACCTACTGTCTCCTTCCCCACCATCCTGTAGCATGTAAGCCCGAAAGGGCAGGGTCCTCTCTCCCCTCTATATCAAGCTGTGATTGTTAGTTTAGAAAAACCAAGAAAACTGAACTGGAGTAGACTTGAATGACATGCATGATGTAAAAGCATGTTCACACTGGCCATAAAAGCAAGCAAAACCAAAGGAAAAAACAATGTGTGTATATACCCTAATGAAAATAAATAAGTAAAAAAGCAAGTGCATTAAATAACATAGGGTACTTGGTAAACACTATTTTGATCAAAAAAGTATAAAGCCGTCCCACCACAGCAAGGTGTACCCATTTGAGACAGTAACTACACTAACGGTTAAAACCTAGTGTGAATAGTGGCAGAGTCTCTGGGTCCCAAACGGACACCCAGCTTCAGAGGGAACTACACAACTCAGTCGAAAGAAGACCACACCCTATTTGCACTGAATACAAAAATCCTGAAGAAAAAACAAAAAAACTGAGCCGGAGTAGACTTGATATCTGTAATTTGTATGTAACCCCTTCTCATGTACAGCACCTTGGAACCAATGGTGCTTTATAAATAATAATAATATTAATAAGGAAATATCAATTTCTTAGTTTGTTTTATAGTAAAATACAGACCGTATGCAAACGACAGCTGTGTCTTATCCATTTTTTCCGCGCTGCCATTGAATTGCATTGTCTAGTTTGATCCAATAGACATAGCTCCATTTTTTTTTTTTTTTCAGATAAACGGTCTTCAAGATAAGGAAAAGGCACATTTGTTGTAATGGGTCTGTGATCTATACACAAAATTAACCCATAGCATAGTACCAAAAAACTGATTACTAAATGAGCCCTATTGGGAACACGAGCATGGTTTTCTACCATTCAACACAGAGCTAGGTTAATGTGTTAAAGTAAATACCTGTACACACAATGAACAGGATCTCCCAGTGCCAGCAGAGCACATATTGTCACTGGCATCAAAATGCCAGGAACTCAAGTCCTCCTTTGATCTTGATTTTATATGTACAGGATTTAATGCATTAAAATAGAAGACCTGTAAATGTCCTGTATGAAATACTTAAGCTAGGACTACAATTCAAGTTGTGTTCTCTTGACTAAATTTGCATCTGACGATAGCAAACACGGAATCCAGCATGTTTATATTTATTCTGTTGTATCACTGTTGCTGTAACTTGTGTGGCACAAATCAAACTACATTCTGTAATGCAACTATCCATAAATACAGTGGCATGTAAAAGTTTGAGCACCCCTGGTCAAAATTACTGTTATTGTGAACAGTTAAACCTGTGCCCCCAGAACCACCAGCAGTTGTGTCTGTATATATAAATACCATACCAGTCCCTTTATTACGTTACACACATAAACAGTAATTTTGATATGTAAATGAGGGTTTTGACTAGTTGATGTGGCGTTAGTGTCCCCAAACTAGTCGGCCAACTTAGATGTTGCCACGCCCCTGTGGGCGTGATAACATAACTTACAAGCACCAGCGTCATCGCTAGCGCTATACTTACCTCGCACATGCATGCGGCTTCTTACCGTCCCATCATTGAACTTCTGAAGCTACGTGTACATGTCCCTGTTTCAGAGAGGCGCACTGTGCATGATCGGCGGTCTTCTACAGCCGAGTGTACACGTGCCGGCTTCAGGAGGAATCGATGCGAAGAGAAGCCGCAAGCATGCACGAAGTAAGGATAACGCTAGTGATGACGCCGGTGCTTGTAAGTTACGTTATCACACCCACAGGTGCATAATAACATCTAAGGGGGAAACCAGTCTGTGGACTCTAACGCCCCATCAACTAGTCAAAGCCCTCATTTACATATCATAAATGCACTTTAGAAATACTTTTTATAAAGATCTGTTTGTAATGTAATAAAGGGACTGTTAGCCAGGGTATTTATGTATGCAGACATAACTGCTGGGGACATGGGGGACCTGAAAGGTTTCATTTAAGCAAGTTAAAGATGAAATGATCTCTAAAAGGCCTCAAGTTAAAGATGACACATTTGCTTTGTATTTTAGATCAATAAAAAAAAATATATTTTCATGTTTTACATTTGAAACATTATAAAAAGTAAAAAGGCTTAATGCAAAAGTTTGGGCACCCTGCATGGTTAGTACCTAGTAGCACTCCCTTTTGCAAGCATCACGGCTTGTAAACGCTTTTAGTAGCCAGCCATGAGTCTTTCAGTTCTTGTTTGAGGGATTTTCATAAATTCTTCCTTGGAGAATTCTTCCAGCTTTGTGAGATTCCTGGGTCACCTTTCATGCACTGCTATTTTGAGGTCTAGTGACAGATTTTCAATGATGTTCAGATAAGGGACTGTGAGGGGAATAGTAAAACTTTCAGCTTGCGCCTTTTGAGGTCGTTTATTGTGGATTTTGACATGTGTTTCGGATCATTATCCATTTGTACAAGCCATTCTCTTTTCATCTTAAGCTTTTTTATGGATGGTGTTATGTTTGCTTCAAGAATTTGTGGAAATTTAATTGAATCTATTTTTCTCTCTACCCCTGACATGTTCCCTGTGCCATAGGCTGCAACACAACCCCAAATCATGATTGATCCACCCCCATTCTTAATGTTTGGTGAGATGTTCTTTTCCGGAAATTCTGCGCCCTTTTTTCTTCCCATATATCTCTGATCATTGTGGCCAAAGAGTTCTATTTTAACCTCATCGGTTCACAGGACTTGTTTCCAAAATGCATCAGGCTTGTGGGGACAGGGCCTGACAAGGTTGTATATTTCTTTTATGCACTTTGACCTTTCTCTGTACCAGCTTTGTATCTAGCTTGCTGCTCAGAGCATTTTACTGTGGCAGTTTGGCGCCATATGTATACTTATCTATGGGATTTTATTTGGTATATCTATTACATACTAGCTACTATACGCCTTTATTTATATATACACATAGGTTGTGGTCATCTTATATGAGAGCTCACACCGTGCAGATACTGACTAGGAATGTGTTACTTATTCCATGTATGCATTGGCGTCTGATTAACCACTGCTGTGCAGGGGGGACATAGTGAAGCTATACCTGGTATATTATTGCACATTAGCAACTTTACCTGCACAGACACACTGGTGTGGTCATTTCATATGATGATTTAAACTCTGCAGGTGGTTACTAGATATGCTCTACTTGTCCTACAGTTGTGGCCAAAAGTATTGACACCCCTGCAATTCTGTCAGATAATACTCAGTTTCTTCCTGAAAATGATTGCAAACACATTCTTTGGTATTATTATCTTCATTTAATTTGTCTTAAACGAAAAAACACAAAAGAGAATTAAACAAAAAGTAAAACATTGATCATTTCACACGAAACTCCAAAAATGGGCCAGACAAAAAGTATTGGCACCCTCAGCCTAATACTTGGTTGCACAACCTTTAGCCAAAATAACTGCGACCAACTGCTTCCGGTAACCATCAATGAGTTTCTTACAATGCTCTGCTGGAATTTTAGACCATTTTTCTTTGGCAAATTGCTCCAGGTCCCTGATATTTGAAGGGTGCCTTCTCCAAACTGCCATTTTTAGATCTCTCCACAGGTATTCTATGGGATTCAGGTCTGGACTCATTGCTGGCCACCTTTAGAAGTCTCCAGTGCTTTCTCTCAAACCATTTTCTAGTTCTTTTTGAAGTGTTTTGGGTCATTGTCCTGCTGGAAGGCTCATGACCTCTGAGGGAGACCCAGCTTTCTCACACTGGGCCCTACATTATGCTGCAAAATTTGTTGGTAGTCTTCTGACTTCATAATGCCATGCACACGGTCAAGCAGTCCAGTGCCAGAGGCAGCATAGCAACCCCAAAACATCAGGGAACCTCCACCATGTGTGACTGTAGGGACCATGTTCTTTTCTTTGAATGCCTCTTTTTTTCTCCTGTAAACTCTATGTTGATGCCTTTGCCCAAAAAGCTCTACTTTTGTCTCATCTGACCAGAGAACATTCTTCCAAAACGTTTTAGGCTTTTTCAGGTAAATTTTGGCAAACTCCAGCCTGGCTTTTTTATGTCTCGGGGTAAGAAGTGGGATCTTCCTGGGTCTCCTACCATACAGTCCCTTTTCATTCAGACGCCGACGGATAGTACGGGTTGACACTGTTGTACCCTCGGACTGCAGGGCAGCTTGAACTTGTTTGGATGTTAGTCGAGGTTTTTTATCCAACATCCGCACAATCTTGCGTTGAAATCTCTTGTCAATTTTTCTTTTCCGTCCACATCTAGGGAGGTTAGCCACAGTGCCATGGGCTTTAAACTTCTTGATGACACTGCGCACGGTAGACACAAGAACATTCAGGTCTTTGGAGATGGACTTGTAGCCTTGAGATTGCTCATGCTTCCTCACAATTTGGTTTCTCAAGTCCTCAGACAGTTCTTTGGTCTTCTTTCTTTTCTCCATGCTCAATGTGGTCCACACAAGGACAGAGGTTGAGTCAACTTTAATCCATGTCAACTGGCTGCAAGTGTGATTTAGTTATTGCCAAAACCTGTTAGGTGCCACAGGTAAGTTACAGGTGCTGTTAATTACACAAATTAGAGAAGCATCCCATGATTTTTCGAACAGTGCCAATACTTTTGTCCACCCTCTTTTTTATGTTTGGTGTGGAATTATATCCAATTTGGCTTTAGGACAATTCTTTTTGTGTTTTTTCATTTAAGACAAATTAAATGAAGATAATAATACCAAAGAATTTGTGTTTGCAATCATTTTCAGGAAGAAACTGAGTATTATCTGACAAAATTGCAAGGGTGTCAATACTTTTGGCCACAACTGTATGTACACACCAGTGTCTGATTTATTAGTGTTGTGCAGAAAGAACATAGTGAAATCTGTAGGGAGATTTTTTAATTAGCTACTATGGCGTTTCATTAAGACATTACAAACTTTATATCTCCCACTGGTACAATATATTTGTGATATTTATGCATATACTTACCTTGTTTGGCCTGTTTGAACTGGAATCTCCTTTAACTGTGGTTTTATTGTCTGGCCATTGTGCTATAATAAAATGTAATATTTTATGGCATTACTTCTTTGTCTGTTATGATATGTTTGCTATTTTGAAGTGCCATTTATGGTAGACCAAAATTTTTTTGGATATATTGTTTAGATGCTATTTTGCATACTTTTGATGCTGAATTTTATGGTGAGGACGCAGAAGAGGTTTTCTTCTGATGACTCTTCCATGATGGCTATATTTGTGCAGGTGTCTCTGAACAATAGAACAATGTACCACAACTTCAGAGTCTGCTAAATCTTTCTGAAGGTCTTTTGCAGTCAAGCTGGGATTCTGATTTGCCTTTCTAGCAATCCTACGAGCAGCTCTCACTGAAATTTTGCTTGGTCTTCTAGACCCTATCTTGACCTATACTGTCCCTGTTAACTGCCATTTCTTAATTACATTTGAAACTGAGGAAAGGGCAACTTGAAAACGCTTTGCTATCTTCTTATAGCCTTCTCCTGCTTTGTGGGCCTCCACCATTTTCATGTTCAGAGTGCTAGACAGCTGCTTAGAAGAAAGAACCCATGGCTACTGCTTTTTGGCACAAGGTTAGAGGAGGCTGGGTTTTTATCAAGCTGGGAAATTTGCATCACCTGGCCTTTCCTGATGATGATCGTGAACAAGTCATAACCCTAACAGGCTAATTAAGGTCTGAAATCTTGGTCAAAATTATCTGAGCACACAAATCTCCAAAGGTGCCCAAAATGTTGTATTGGCCCATTTCTTTTCTTGCAATTTTTAAAATAAAAAAATGACAATATATTTGTTTGCCTAAAATACAAAGAAAATGTAATCTTTCACTTTAGGCCTTTTAGAGATCACTTCATCTTCAACTTGCTTAACTCTTCACAACAACAGTAATTATGACCAGGAGTGCCCAAACTTTTACATGCCACTGTATGTACCCCCTGGTAAAGAAGGATCCTCTTTAAGAGCTCCTTTCTAGCTTTCACGTTCCATTGAATTGTGCACTGTTTGCTGCATAACTACTGAGTGCAGATTTTCCATGCAGGACGTTAGATGGTTTTGATGATAGCCTTTAAAATGGATAAATATAATGGTGATGATGGGCAAAATTCAAGTCTAAGGCTGGTTTCACATTTGCGTTTTTTGCGCTGCGTTTTTGCGCATATGTGCGCATGCGTTTTTTACCCTATATTTAACATGGGTGCGCATACGTGCACGTTGGCATGCACACGCATGCGTTTTTCGTGCGCTGCGTTTTTTTAAGGTGTGCGTCCATAAATTCCAGACGCTACATGTTGCATTTTTTGGTCCACCCGACCGCTTAAAAAAAACATATGCGCACGTTTTTGCCCAAAAAATAACATTACAGTCTATGGGTGCGCATACGTACGCATTGGCATGCGCACGTATGCGCTTTTTTTAAGCATGCGTTTTTTAAGTCAACCTTAGGGATGAGCTTTACGATATTGACTACTAACCCTAAACCATAACCCTAAACCTACTAACCCTACCCCTAACCCTACTAACCCTAACACTAACCCTAAGCATAACCCTAACACTACTAACCCTACTAAACATAACCATAACCCCTAACCCTACCCCTAAACCCTACTAACCCTAACCCTACTAAACATAACCATAACCCCTAACCCTACTAACCCTAACCCTTACCCTACTAACCCTACCCCTACTAACCCTACTAAACATAACCATAACCCTTAACCCTACTAACCTGAACCCTAACCCTACCCCTTACCCTACTAACCCTAACCCTACTAACCATAAACCCCAACCCTACCCCAAATCCTTTTTTGGGTGAAGACAAACAATGTGCAAAAAAAAAACGCAAATGCATACAAACGCTGCGTTTTTTGCTTCATGCGCACAAAAATGCTGCAAAAAACAGCGTTTGTATGCGTTTTTTCCATGCGTTTTTTTGCGCAAAAAACGTGCTGCAAAAAAAAGCAAGTGTGAAAGTAGCCTAAAAAAAACAAACTGCACAGGTGAACCAGGACAGAAGCAACGACCTGGCAATAGGGATTCTGAGCCGAAAAAGTGTTTCTTTCATGTCAGGTAATGGTGACATGATGTGATTTTAAAGGGAACCTATCAGCAGGATTTCACCCCCCCCCCGTATATCCATCCTACCCCACCCCCTCTATTCCTCTTACCTGCCGGCACTCCCAGAACCGTGCAGTATCCTCATCTTGGAGGGCCAGCGCGGTCATGTTAAAATAGTCGCTAACCTATCAGAGACTGCCGGTTGACAAGAGTACGCCCGTCGCATGCAGCACATGACACTGTCATGTGCCGGCGACGTCAGACTCAAAATCATCAGTGTTCGTTGGGACGAGCAACACTGTTGTTCAGGTAATGAACGCTGCGTACGTGTGCACCTGCATATACTCTGCATGCGCTTTTAAAGGGCCCGTGCCCTTAACAAAAGCAGACTTTTTTTCCTTCTTTCCCCCTCTCTCCCTCTGGTCAACAGCAAGGGCCCACCGGGGATTTCCCACAAGGCCAGTGCGGCTCTGATGGAGGAATTGACTGGTCATGTAAAGGTATTGCTGACAATGAAAGCATTATTCAGATCCACTCAATGGTAAAAATTTGTAAAACTTTGCATTCAGGTGATGGACCCATGCTTTTGCTTTAAGACCCATGAGATCCAAGCTCACATTTGTATATAATTTATAATAGAAAAGTAATGGGAAATATGTGATAGACAAAATTTCCACTTACGCCTAAACCTCTATTAAGTATAAGCCATCATTTTTTACCAGAAGCAGTATAGTGCCATTTTTTACTTTAAGTACCCCTGAATGGAACCAAATGTACTCATTGTAGTCAATTGGAACCCTCATAAAAAGGATCATTTTTTGGTGGAATTCCAATATTTGTTTTTTGTTTCTGTAAAAGAACTGAAAAATTGAACTCTGAAAACTAGTATGAACCCAGCCTAATTGTAGATTAGCTAAATAACGGTCCTTAAGAGTTACCTGAAGCAGTACCCATATTCCTTTCTTCTCCTAACAAAAATACGTACACTTATTTCATATGGACCTGCATGTTATGTTTCTGATCATAGATAAGGAGGTGTCTTCTAGTTCCTGATCTTCAATGACTTTTGAAAAGGCAGATAAATGAATAGACAGTCTAATTTTGCTATCTATGAAGAGATTATATATGATTAGAGATAATTTATACAGTATAACTCACTGGCACAAAATAGGTAGCATAGAAGGAGCAACCATAACAAGTAGCCATTACTATAATGCCTACTGTAGACCAGAACTACTCATGAACAGTATGCTGCAGAGCTAGTTTTCACAGTCACATTCTAGTCTGTCCTCCGGTGCTTGTCTCATTTTCATCTGCCCTACCTTCTCATTTAAGTGATTATATTGGAGAAAGGTATGCAACTGGTTCTTAAGAATGCCTTTAAAATCCTGAGGCAAATGTACTGTATAAAGTCACATGTAGACAGTTTGTCATAAGAACATGCAGAAAAAGTGCATGTCCATAAATTCATTCCATTGAACGTGTCATGTTTTATTGTGTAAGAAGATTGAATCATTGGCTTATTAGGAAAATGGTCCAAATCAAAATAAGATCTTAAAGAGGACAATTACTGTACATAGTAGCAGGACTGTACTTAAAAACATTTTTCTTTTTTTTCCTCTCCATTCCGTGGTGAATACACAGGGTGTCGGAATTACTGGTTCCTGATATTAATTTTCATATTCCATTGAGAATTTTATTTTGTTGAGCTCTATGAACATATACTTTCATCCAACTATTAAGCCATCTAATCATAAACAGGCAGCGTCCATAGGTAGGAAAAAGTAGACGTCTACAGTTCTTACAGAAGTGAAACACCAATTGAGGTCAAGTGAGGGTTTGTCTTGTGATCCCACTGACAACGCCCCCTTCCCTACCTAGCAGTAATACCCTCATTCCTCGCCTACTCCAAAGATGCTCCTCACTCTTATTCTGTCGTCTGCCTATTCTCCTGAAACTGTCTCCTGCAAGCTTTTATCTGTCTAAGGCCGGGATCACACATGCAAGAAACTCGGAAGAGTCTCGCATGTTAATACCTGGCACTGCCGCCGGCACTCGGATCGGAGCGTGCGGCCGCATAGCAATACATGCAGCCGCACACTCTGCTCCTGAGTGCCGGGTATTAACACGTGAGACTCGTCCGAGTTTCTCGCATGTGTGATCCCGGCCTTACGTGATCACGTCTCTCCCAGCATTTCCTGTTAGTGTCAGGAGAGGAGGCAGGCAGCCTCATCAGAGTGAAAAGTGTCACTTGACATCCAAGTATCGAGGATAAGACTAGGAGGGAAACGTTATCAACGTGGTGACGAGACAAATACACGTGACTATGCTGACACAGTTCCTGACCCCAATGGGCATTTAGGTCAGAACTGTGGACACTGCCCTTTATTATTGGACAGCGTCATAGTGAGATGAAAGTAAATGCCCACAGTGCTGATCAAAATGAAATGCCCAGTTGAACAAGAAAATGAACACGTTAAATGCAAGTAATTTCGGTGCCCATTATCTCCATATCGGAGTAGAAGATAAAAACTGTTTTTCTGTACATTCTTACAACTATGTGTAGGAATCTACAGTTTATAAGGCAAAAATTGGTGAAAATTCCTTTAAAAAAGGACCTGACACTTGCTCAAAAAAATTTAGTTGCATACCTTCAGAGTCTTTTCTGTGGGGCGTGTAACTTCACCCTTCCCTCCCAGATGTCGCCAATTACAGATCAGGCTGAGCTGCCAAGTTGGGATTCTTAGTGTGTGGGAGAGGTGAAAGTGCACACCCCAAGACTAGAGTCTGAAGAAATGACCAGTTGTATTAGAAAAAGACTTTTCACATAGTGTGCTTCAAAAACAGCATATGTGAATATCTGTGCAATGGAGTGACACAATCCAAAACGGAAAAAAGTGGCAGAAGTAGGTGATTTCAAGGATTTTTTTAAAATTTTAAAAGGAAGTTAACACTATTTTATTGAGTAAGTGACAGGTCTTTAAAGAGGACACATCACTCAATTTTTCATGTTGAACTGGACACAATGCAATAGTGGCTGCAGAGCGGAATTACCGTAAACATTTTTATCATTTGCTTGTTTGTTTTTTTTACTTCCCCTTCCAAATTCAACTGCCAAGGTGCACCTCAGCTCAAGAAGAAAAGAATCTGGTATAAATATTTAAATCCTGAAAACAGCACTGTCTAAATGGGTGCAAGGTGCAAAGTGCAAATCTACCCCAAGTAAACTGGCAAAGCTTCCTATCAAAGATATAAAAATCCAAAAAAAGCAGCACATCCAAAATAGTGAAAAATTAAGGATCCTTTATTCACCAAAACCAGCTACATTTTATCTCTATGGAGTGCACTTGAGAACAACTCCATAGAGAGCTGAAACATAGATGTATTTTTTGGTTCTCTAAAGTCTGTTGGGGATTACTCATGCATGTGCTGAGCAACGAAAAAACTAAAAAAAAAGAAACAAGCAATATAGATGTGTCTTGCTCAGCATAAACACACAACAGATGTTTTAGAAAACCTTTAGCTTCCTTTTCAGAATCAACGTTTTCTATGGGTTACCAAACTATGTGAGCCATTTATAGCAAACAAGATTTGCTATTTTGCAAACCAAAAAAGACGGGCTGAAGTTCTGTGAAAAAATGAGGAAGCGTTTGTACTTTTTACCATCAATTGGCTGTTATTTGTTTGGACACATTGACTTGGAAGACGGAGTTCCCGACCTTTTTGGAAAAGATTTGTTACATCTATAGGAGCTTGGAAACTATATTTTCAATTTAAATCGGCAAGTAATGGTTGAAATAGACCTTTGCTGGGGTGGGACCATGCTTACCTGGTTAGGCAAAATGGCCGGTTGGGGTTAGTCATTCAGGGATATGAAGTGACAGTAAAGCCCCCATTACACACAGCGAGATCGCTAGCAATATCGCTGAAATGTCACTGGTTTTGTGACGCAGCAGCGATATTGCTAGCGATATCGCTATGTCTGATACTTACCTGCGACCGGCTCCCCCGCTGGTTATCGCTGATCACGCGAGAAGGTCCTGGACCATTTCCCGTCGGGCGCTTCCTGCTGGGCTTCCTGTGGCGCTGACGAGCGACGCGTGGATGCGGGCGGGAGGACGTCAGGATCGCCGCGTCTGACAGGTAAGTAGCGACCCCCGACCACTGCTATGTCGCTGGTGAGATGTGCCTGTGTGGCAGCTCACTAGTGACCACTTAGCGATGCACCAGTGATCCATATCGCTGGTGCATCGCTTAGTGTAACGGTACCCTAAGTTAGGGTTTACTGGCTTGAGTCATTTGGCTAAGCTGCGGTGATTGGTTAAAGTTTGAATTTAAAGTTTGAATTTATTAAGTTACTGGATACATTTTTGGTTTTTGTATTTAACACCTTATCACACCCCTGCCACTATAGGGCCCTATAGGGGTAGCAGGGAGAGCCGTCGAGGAGTGGGGGGGCCAATGCGCAGGTCCTAGGGCTCCAACCTCCGCTGACAGGTAGAGATACACAGGTCAGCATAGGGACAGGCACTTCCCTATGGTGTTCATTCCTTTGTGTATGATGCATTACTAATTTTAGTGTATTTTTTTGTATAATTGATTATTAAAGGTTTGACAATTTTAGCAGGGCTATATGAGATAACTGTGATTTTACTGTAGTTGTCAACTGACTACAAGTCTGACTGCGCTGGAACCAGCAGAACCGAATCCTAACGGAGATTATATATTGTAGGGATTCGACTCGCTCAGGTGCAGCGGGAGACAGTCAAGAGGCAGGTTCCTTTAAAGTTCATGCGGTTTATTTGCGTCATAAACCATAAATCAGCATATCACCAAAAATAGCCTCTAGCTTAGGCAGAAAAGAACATAAAAATGTCCATTACTTCAGGCTGAGTCCTGGAGCCTCAGCAAAACACAGGAAGCTTATCCCTCCTCACATACAGCCAGCATACATAGGCCTCACTGGGTCAGCAGCCTCAGCACGTGGTCTTCAGGAAGGTAGCCCACCTTCCTCCACCTAGGCCTGCCGGGACCTTCCACATGGCCCAATCAGATCCATGCGCTCTCTCTCTGGGACTCTCAGACGCTGGCAGCCATTACACAGAGCCACACACAGGCTGTTAGCCAGGAGACAACTCTCCTCACGGGACCTTCCGCTGTGGACCAACCAGGTCCCTGCATTCACCCCCATGTGACCTACCCTGGCCACATTATATGGTCCATAGCCACGCCCACCGGGTCACATGACGATGACCTCATCACAGGTCCTTCACACACTCACATGGTCTTTTGCAATAGGGTTCTTAAACACACCCCCTGGGTGGGCTTGTAGGTTACCAGGCCCTCCCAACTCTCTAGTTACCTGGAGACTTCTCCCTAACCTTGAAACAACACCTCGGCAATATCATTGCTGATCAATACACATACATAAGTCTCCATCTCAAGGCCACCCACCTTGAGATACATAACCATCCCTCAGGACTCTGCCACTCATCCTCTCTCTTGGGACATCCACACAGTGCCCCCTAGTGGACACAGTGGTTACTACACCACAATATGTATTATACACTCACACATACAGTATAGTATATACATCTTCTCAGTGAAAAATTTAAATATATACGTTTTTACCAGTGTGGGGAGGCCCAAATAGAACTTTTTGCTATGGGGCCCTATGATTGCTATAATAATAATAATCTTTATTTTTTATATAGCACTAACATATTCCACAGCGCTTTACAGTTTGCACACATCATCACTGTCCCCGATGGGGCTCACAATCTAAATTCCCTATCAGTATGTCTTTGGAATGTGGGAGGAAACCAGAGTACCCGGAGGAAACCCACGCAAACACGGGGAGAACATACAAACTCCTTGCAGATGTTCTTGCTATGTAAGCCCCTGCTTGCAGGGCAGTAATAATGAGGGTGATCTGGCTTGTTTCTCGAAGCCCGAGGCTCCAGGGGTCCCATTGCCAGATTGCCCGCATCATAAGCGGCATACCGGGCAGGGGGGTGGCCCAGACACATTTCTTGCACAGGGGCTCCAAGCTGTCAGTGTCTGCCCCTGCTCCCTACGGATTTCCTGTTTATTCACCTGCTCCCTACGGATTTCCTGTTTATTCACCAGCAGTAAAAAGGAAAACATGTTAGTATTTCCTTGACAAAACAAGACATCAGGAAGGATATATTAACATTTGGAGCAGGTCATTGCCATCTTTTTCATTTTCTTTATCTGACAGCAATGTCCACAATGTAGGGAATGGTTTGGCTAGTGTTGCTACTAAAATATGCTCCCATAATAAGCAAATATATGCCCTCAAATCCTTATTCAGCCAAACTATTGAGTGATTTTTATAAATTAAAAAAATAATTACTAGTACCTAGATAACCCATGTACTGTATATGGATACAGTGATTCAGAACATTTAGAAACATTGACTGCAGAGACACCTTGTGGCTGGTATTTAGTTTCTCACTTTTGATAGCCTGGAATAAGTTAAAGAAGCCAAAAATTGTATGAGCTAATCACTTCTAAACATGTATGTATTGTAGTGTAAGGCCGGAGTCATACTACCGTACAATACAGCCCAGTGCTATGCGAATAAACATTGCATAGCACTGGGGTGCAGTGTTACTCTATGGGGCAGCTCACGTCTGCGATTATTTTCTCATGCTGAATTGGCATGCGAGAGCAGTCGCAAAATGCTGTGATTGGCACTGAGACTCAGCCAAGTCTCGGCTCACTCGCACCCATATAAGTCTATGGGTGCGAATGACATGACTTAGGAATGTATCACTAACAGGCCTTCTTCCCATAACATTATGAACCCCCCTTATCCCCACTTAACTATAGATAAAACACCATACGGCATGACATTGGATATAAAGGCCACAGCAGCCCCATTTATTAAATAACATGTAAACATAAATAACATTAAATAACATCAAACAACATTTTTCACTGTAAAAGGAGGAGGGGAATTGAAGGTTCAACCATTTCTGAGGATTGCAACAAACAGCTCCACCATGTCAACCCCCAGCCATACCACAACCGGCCCAGGGAGGACCCAGCTGAATGTTGCCCATACTTCAACCATTTCGGGACAATTGCAACAAAGCAGCTAAACCATGCAGCCCCCAGCCGCACCACAACTGGCCCAGGGGGACCCAGCTGATTGTTGCCCATACCAAAAATGTCCCACTGAGACCTCTCTCAGTAGAGACCCATTTTAATTCAAACACCTGCTTAACACCGATGAGAGTCACCTATCCCTGCCATGGGTTTCCCCGACCTCCTTTGGTGTAAGCAACTTCCTTCAAAAACCCCCCTCATCTTCCGCCACAGCAAGCAGGCATGACCCTTTATGCCTGTGAGTCCTGCCACACCAAAAGAGCCTTTTCGTCTCCCCTCATCAATGCTAATGTCTATATATCTATACGAATATAATTTAAATGGACCCCATCCGACCGCAAGAAACTTTCAGGACGAACTACAAACCCCCGTACAAAGCAATAAAACGGGAGACCTCCATATTCATCTTGCTCCAAGCTTTATTTATTTATCCGCTCAACCGATCTGGCATGTTTCCATGCCAACCACGCAATGATGTCTGACCACACTAGAACTAAACCCGGATAGGATGCCAAGAGCCTCAGACAGTCAAACTTGATGTCACGGATTAAGTCCCTAGACTTTCTGGAGCCCAAGTCATTCCTCCTGCATGCAAAACAAGTATATCCGGGGGCATATCCAGAGTAGTGTGAAAATCAAACTCTGGCTACACCTGGTTCCACAACAAACCCC
The DNA here is from genome assembly GCF_039654945.1 of Dendrobates tinctorius. Lineage (NCBI taxonomy): Eukaryota > Metazoa > Chordata > Amphibia > Anura > Dendrobatidae > Dendrobates > Dendrobates tinctorius. The sequence goes on from NW_027361690.1 coordinate 39,075,518, forward strand.
TGACACCGATCCACCGCACCAAAGTCTCCTCCTTCGATATGCCCACCTGACGCCCCGTTGGTCTTGCGTCGGCCCGAATAGCACCCCAGTACACATACGAGTGGCCTAACACACAGATCAGCCAAGGGTGTCCTGAAACATAAAACAAAAGACAGAATGCAACAACCCTTCTACAACTTAATAACGCAACCAAACTGCCAAAAAAATTGGAGGGGAGATTGAGGGGGAGCCTATAACATGTGAGGCCGAACATAAGACTATACCTTGCAGACTCACGGCGACCAATCTTTTTCACAGCTTTATCCCCCAAACCCCACCGAGCAGCCTCCGGGGCCGCCCCAATCCGAAATGAGTGAGAACCAAACTCTAAGCCATTCAAACCACAATGAGCCAGTCCCCGCCTAAAAATGGTAATAAACTGATACACCGATAACGCAGAACCATCCTGATGTACCAAAAAGGATCCTGATGCAGGACCTCTCACCTCCAGGAACGAAGAAACCCATCTCACTGGTCACTCAAACAAACCGACCACACCCCACAATTCCACCAAACAACCCTTACCGGCTGTATCAGTCTTTGACCACCCCAGATAGCACCTTACAGGTGCCTCAGAGCACATTGCATCCTGTAATAACAGCCCTCCCTGACATTTAACATTCCTACTCACCAGCTCACTCATCCTAAATGCGCCAAAAAATGCCAAAACAAAGGCTGTCCCAAACAGCCGGCACTCATATTCCGAACTACACACAACACCAAGGCAACATAACAGCTGACCCAGTATTTCAAACGATACCGGGCGCCGCCAATCCCTTACCGGATAACTCTTGTGAAATGCTTTCATCGCCTGACAAACCAAAAAATCCTTAGTAAAATCCCTCCAAACCATAAGTTTAAAGAAAATGCCAAACTTGCTAACCTACCTGCTACCACCAAAAAAGACAAGCCCTTCTGAAATGCTTTGCCAAACAAACAATAATATATAGGGAAATATGAGATTCCGTCACATGCTCACCAACTGACTCCTCAAGCTCTCGCCAAAGATGCCATGCAGAAAGATACCGAGACCATGTACCAGGGTTAACCGAACGCCTAACCAGATTCAACTCTGAATGGACACAATCTCCTACAACCGCCGGGGCCAATCGGTCTCCAACTGCTCCACATCCGGGGCCAGTTCCCGAAAACGATCCCACTGGAAGTGAGACAATGCATCAGCTATTGAATTCTGAACACCTGGTGCTCAGCATAAAACCAGACATTAAAAACCAAGCACCTGAGTACTAGATGGTGCAACAGAGATAAAACCGACAAGGAACCAGCCGACAAGTTATTAATACAGTGCACGACACTCAGATTGTCACAAAAGAAACGCACATTCTTGTTCCTCAGCTCAGTGCCCCAAACCTCCAAAGCTACTACAATTGGAAACTTTTCCAGCAGCACTATATTCCTTGTTAGACCTGCCTCTTTCCATGCTTCTGGCCACTCTCCCACACACCATCTCCCGCCGAAATAAGCCCCAAAACCACACGAACCAGACGCGTCCGTGAACAAAATGAGATCCACATTAGACACAACTCGATCCAACCATACCAACCTGCCATTATAAGATTAAAGAAAATACGTCCAAACCGACAAGTCCGCCTTGTGCTCCAAATTCAATCTCACAAAATGCAACGGATGTGGAACACCGGCCGTCGCCCGAGCTAAACGCCATGAAAAAACTCGTCCCATGTGTAAAATTCTACATGCAAAATTCAACTTACCCAAAAGAGATTGCAATTGACGCAGGCGCAATTTCTTCGCCTGCAAACCCTCCTACGCACAAGACTTCAAGTCTACCAACTTGCCCTCTGGCAAACGGCATTCCATCTTAACTCAATCCAGTTCAATTCCTAAAAGTTTCAAAACCGTTGTGGGGGCCCTCTGTTTTTTCCGGGGCCAACGGAATACCAAAATGAGAAGCTACCTGTTCAATCGTCCTAAGCAGCAAAGAACAAACTTCAGACCCATCCGGTCCAATACACAAAAAAATCATCCAAATAGTGCATGACTGAATCCAAGCTGGATTCCTCCCTCACTACCCACTCAATAAAACAACTACATTTTTCAAAATTGGAACATGAGATCGAACAACCCATCGGTAAACAATCCACATAATACTGACCATCCCAAAAACAACCGAGTAAATTAAAACTCTCAGGGTGCACCAAAAGCAAGTGAAAAGCGGACTCAATGTCCGTTTTTGCCATCAGAGAACCTTTTCCCAGCCTCCATACCCAGTCCACGGCCTTATTAAAAGAAACATTGGATACCGACACCAAACTCGGATCAATACCATCATTAGCAGAACTGCCCTGAGGGTAAGACAAGTAATGGATTAAGCAAAACTTATTTGGCTCCTTCGTGGGCACGACACCAAGCAGCGAAACCCATAAACAGTAACGGGGATTCCAAAAACGGACCCACCATGCGACCCAACACAATCTCCTTCCTTATCCAATTTGTCCTTAACCCCTGCCGCATGCTTCCTAGCCGACAGCAAGTTGTTAAGCCACCCTGAACGTGGCACCGCAGCCGACGGAATTCTAAAGCCAAACTTAAAGCCATCACTTAACAACGCCGCTGCCTCCCTATCCAGTTACCCATCTAGAAATGGAAGCATCTGATTGATTCTCATCGGCGTCCTCCCTTTTTGAAGAAGCCTCATTTGACTTCCCCTTTCCTCTCTTAAAGCACTTGGAATGGCTGTGAGACCCTCCACAACCCGAACATTCGTGCTTATACTTGCAGGGTGTGCAGAAACGGCACTCCCATTTGTTAAACTGCCACACACCCTTTGTGGAACCTGCCAAGGATGCTGCCGAATTGGCAGCGCCCCCTGTACCCCAGGAAAGGACTGCGAGGCCGACTTCGGTGCTTCCATCAACCGCAATGACAAACTAATCTTGTGGTCCCACCGCAAACTCGGACGGACCGCCTTCCTTTGCCTGAACTGCTCATCATCCCTAAGCCATGCTGTCCCACCATAAATGGAATCTAAATAGCAAAATAATGCAAAAGAATTCTCTGGAGCTTTCTCCCCAATGACACTCGCTAATGTGGTAAACGCCTGTAACCAGTTCTGAAAAGTGCGAGGAATAAGGCGATAATGCCTGCGCTCCTCCTCATCCTTCTTACTCTTATCAGGCTTTACCCAGTCCAGATTAAACTTTTCCAGCGGCAACAGAGAAAAAATTTCCACGTACTCATCTTTCCATATTTTTTCTTGCACTTCCCGCTTCAAATGAGCCACTAAAGGGCCATAAAAGCACAAATAAACCTCACCCCTCACTCTGTCATCCAACCGAACTACATCCACTGTAGTCGCCGCAGCCGCTGGTGAAGTGAACGTCTCATTAACCGCCACTGGAGCAACCCCAACTGGTGCGGGACTCCCACCACTAACAACCAGTGGGGAAGAAGCACATACTCCAGTGAAAGCTGACATGTACATTTTTTTATCAGCAGCATAGGCCACAAAACGTCCCACACAGGTGCACACTGATGACATCCGTGTGTCATAAGTGTGACACATATCGGCGCCTGGGAAAAAGTGGTACAATTCGCGCTATTCACAGGCGCCAGGTGCTGAAGGCAGCTCTAATCATTGTCACCAAGTCTCCCTGAGATTAGTGCAACCAGGAGAAAATGATGGGAGTTGTATTCAGGGGCCTATATTCCAAAAGGATACCAGTAGGGTCAATCGAATAGCTTTGGATAAGAGGTTATCCGAATAGCTGCATTGGGAACCTGGATACCTGGATCGCTCCCAATAATCAGCTGTTCGCCTCCGCAGCTGCAGGTGTCATGGCTGTGTGACAGTCAAAACACATGCATGGAGAGCCTGTTTGTTTTGACTGTCACACAGCCGCGACACATGAGCTAAATCTAGCGCTCAGTCTTGCTCTTCCCAGGGTTAGTGGTAAGTGGGGTAATTTCTCATGGTGCTAGCAGTGACATCATAAGGATTACCGCAATTCATTAGCCAGCTCACACTGAACTGAGTGTGGGAACAGTTGGCAGTGAACTGCGGTAACCTCTATGACATTACTGCTCTTCATTGAAGCTGTGTCCCAAACTCAGCTTAGTGTCTACTGGATTGATGGATGAGCGGTCGCATCATGCGATTGCTCAACCATAACAGAAGATACTCATGTGAATAAACAGCATTTTGAATGTCATGAAACTGCAAAATTAATCATAGTCAAATTATAAAATAATGCTGTCAAATAATTGGACAAAAGTACGGACTGATTCTGTCTCTTTCTGATGGCTGTAATCCCAAGTGTTCTAACTATCAGCTTCTTAGATAATTGTATAACTCGTACTTACACCACCAGGCATCCACAGATAGTTTTAAATCCACCAGCAATGCAACGGTAGAAAGACCAGGAGAAACGATGCTGTTTTTTTCCAAAATCTTGTATTAGTTTACAATGGACAGAATAGTAAAAAGGAATAGCTGTTACCAGGAACAGTATACAGCTGTAATCCAAGAATAGGATTGCTTATAAGGCTAATGTAAAGCCACAACAACAACATCTTACATAGAATACAGACATTCTCTGTGCTCTTCACTTCAGAAAATTGCACAGTGAAAGATTTAACCTGTTACTAAGAACAGTTCACAGCCTGTAATCAAGAGAAAGGATCCATCTATAAGCTATTGAGAAGCTGCAGGTTACATAAACTTGCAGTTCTGTGCTGTCCAGCTCCGCTAGTTGCAACTTTGTATTGGTCTCCTTGACAAGCAGGAGCAAAACAGCGCCCACCCTTGCTCTCCTGCCACTATGTCCCAAACCAAAAGAACCCTTTCACTGCCAGTCCTGAAGCAGCAAGAAATGGAAACAGAACTTCTCACAGTTCGCAAAGAAATATCCAAACGATCAACCAATCCTATAAGGAAAGCTATAGAGAACCTTGAAATAATTAAACATTAACTTTCTTGTAATATGTCCGTCTTATGGCAAAGACTGCAGTCACATTAACAGCATCTCCCAGTATGCCTTTCACTAGTTACCACCAGAGGGAGCCCTTGAACAATTGTACTCTGCATACCAGTCTTACAAAGACACCTGCAAAAAATACATCTCAACTCTACTGAAATTAAATACGCCAGAGTCACTAAAGGAATGCCAGGTCTTCCAACAGCTCAATGCCGAATGAGATAGCACCGTGCGCGACATCGTGAACAAGACAGAAGCAAAAATCCCACAAACGTCAGAAGTGACATCGCACAAATCCAGGTCCACTAGGAGCTCAAAGCACTCAATCAAGTCAAGCTCATCAAGGTACTCAACCCTCAGTGAGCTGTTCATAAGATCACGTGCCAAAGCAGAATCTACGAAAGTGCAAGCCATTTTCGCCCAAAAGAAAGCAGAGAGGGAAACGGAATCTGCATGCAAGAAAGCAGAGATTGCACGCGAGGTGGCGGAAATAGAAGCCCTGCAGAAGGGATACGAACATGCAGCAGCCGTGGCAAAGCTAAAGGTCTTCGAGCAGGCTCTAGGTGGGAGCCAAGGAGGCAGCCTCAATTCGTACGAACTTGACACGGAAGACCCACTTAAGCGCACAAGAAATTACGTGCCGAGCCAAACCAATGAACCCCTGACCACCACCAACTTTCCCGTCAGCACCGACCTCTCTAGAGCATCAGGACGTTGATCCGCCTGCAGCTCCCAGCTTTCAAGGTCAGTCCAATGTACCACAAACATTCAAACCTGAACCTCCTTCATGCCTCAATACACAGCCTGACCCTACACCTCAGCAAACACCATACGCCAACGTCTACATGCAGCCTAACATGCTGACAAGGCACTACGCTCCTGACAGCTGTGTGATTCCAGCCCCGCATACATCAGAGATTATATGCCACAAACCGGTGGCTGGTCTAAATGCCTACACCACTCTGTATCTTCCCATGTTCTTGAACCAATAATCTACGACCCACGCTAACAGCATCACTCAGCCAGCAAATGTTTCTCCAAAGTCAGAAAGAGCAGACATGTCTGATTTTGCGAGGTACATGATACGCAGAGAACTCACCAACACCAGTCTCACAAGGTTTGACGACCAGCCTGAGAATTACAGAGGTTGGAAATGTTCCTTTAAAGCCACAATTAGTGTCCTTGGCATCACTGCTGCTGAAGAGCTGGATCTGCTAATCAGGTGGCTCGGACCTCAATCCACAGAGCGGATCAAGAGGCTCAGATCCATCCACATCAGCAATCCAGCAGCTGGTCTCATGACTGCATAGGAAAGACTAGAACGTAGCTTTGGCAGTCCTGAAGCCATAGAGAATGCACTGTTTAAGCGTCTACAGGATTTCCCCAAAATATCCGGCAAGGACAGTTCAAAATTCCTAGAGCTCAGCAACCTGCTCCTAGAGCTCCAGTTAGGCAGACATGCACCTACCTGGTCTCAGCTACCTGGATACCACTCGGGGTGTTAACCCTATAGTTTCTAAGTTGCTATACAATATACAAGAAAAGTGAACGACTGTTGGGTCAAAATACAAAAGAGCCAATCAAGCCTCTTTGCCTCCATTTTCCTTCTGTCATTTTATCAAGGATATCGCAGAGCGCAAGACCGACCCAAGCTTTTCCTATGTAGAACCCAGTGGACCCGGTCCAACCCCTCCTAAGTATGAGGGCCCACGTATTAACCTGAAAAGCCAAGGAGGCCCAGTGTCAGCGAAAAAGACCGACATCCTTCCCACACCTCCATTAGCTCCAGACAAGAGCAACACAGGGGACAAGGTCGAAGATCCTAATCATATGTGTCCCATTCATAAGAAGCCACATCCCCTAAAGAAGTGCATTGGCTTCAGAAAGAAGCCGCTCCAGGAGAGCAAGGGACTTCTAAAGACATTTGGCATATGTTACAGATATTGTGCTTCTACTGAACAGCTTGTGAATGACTGTGTCATCGCCATCAAGTGTCTAGAGTGTGACAGCGAAGACCACGTATAAGCGCTCCATCCATCACAGCCTGACTCTGCGTCTACACCTCCCACCGCAAGCCATGGCGGGGAGAGTTCAGAGCAAGCGACAAGCCAAGTTGCGGTATCTTCCTCATGCACCGAAGTCTGCGGAGAAGGTCTTCGAGACAAGTCCTGCGCAAAGATTTGCCTGGCAAGGGTGTATCCCAAGGGTCATCCAGAGAAGGCAGTCAAGGTTTACGTTAGTCTTGACTATCAGTGCAACAAATCACTGGCCAGGTCAGAACTTTTCTATCTTTACACTTTGGGCACCTGCAGCGGAGTTATAAAAACTTCTGGAAGAAGGGCCGATGGCCTCATAATAACTTCTCTTGAGAAGGATGCCATGGAGATACCACTACCCACGCTTGTTGAGTGGAACCAAATTCCATTCAACAGGGAAGAAATCCCAATGCCAGAAGTTGCTTTTCAGCATCCTCATCTCAGAATGATAGCTAAAGAGATGCCACCCCTGGACAACAAGGCAGACATCCTAATTCTCAGCAGAGACATTATACGACTGCACAAGATGCGTCAACAAATCCACGGACTACTCAATGAATCGTACACCCAGCGCCTTGAGCTAGGTTGGGTTATCATCGGCAATGTCTGCAGCGACCAGACACAGGATCCAAGCAACATCTCCTCTTACAAAACCCTTATCGCGTCATATCACCATGACTTGTCCCCCCTGCCAGACCCACGTCCCTACTGGATGAAGGAGAAGTCAAACGACATTAAGTGTCAACAACAACCATCTGACAAGTCAAGTCTGCTTTATCTTTGAGACTACAACCTCGAGAGAACAACACTTGGTCCTACCACAAAGGACAACAACTCACCATCTACAGAGGAAGACAAGGTGATCATCAGGATCATGAGAATCAAACCCACTGACTACAACTATAACAGCTGGGTAGGTCCCTCACCTTCTCTTCCCGCAAAGACTGAGATGCCAAGGGATTCACAGCAAGCAACTGCTAAGGTCCCAGCCTTTGACGCCTATTTCCATCACAAGCCTGGTCAAGCTGAAGCCATGCTAGAATTCAGTGCTCAGAGTGAGAGCTCCTCTCTCAACAGCTTATCTTTTACCAATAGTGCTAGTGTTCTCCTCAAGCAACGCAGCCTTACCACAATGCCGGATGTAGAACAACACACGTTCACTTCCCAAGCATCACCCTGTGATGAACTCGTTAATTGAACTTGGGCCAAGAGAACCAGAGTCTACAGTTGTGGCCAAAAGTATTGACACCCCTGCAATTCTGTCAGATGATACTCAGTTTCTTCCTGAAAATGATTGCAAACACAAATTCTTTGGTATTATTATCTTCATTTAATTTGTCTTAAATGAAAAAACACAAAAAGAATTGTCCTAAAGCCAAATTGGATATAATTCCACACCAAACATAAAAAAGAGGGTGGACAAAAGTATTGGCACTGTTCGAAAAATCATGGGATGCTTCTCTAATTTGTGTAATTAACAGCACCTGTAACTTACCTGTGGCACCTAACAGGTTTTGGCAATAACTAAATCACACTTGCAGCCAGTTGACATTGATTAAAGTTGACTCAACCTCTGTCCTGTGTCCTTGTGTGTACCACATTGAGCATGGAGAAAGGAAAGAAGAGCAAAGAACTGTCTGAGGACTTGAGAAACCAAATTGTGAGGAAGCATGAGCAATCTCAAGGCTTCAAGTCCATCTCCAAAGACCTGAATGTTCCTGTGTCTACCGTGTGCAGTGTCATCAAGAAGTTTAAAGCCCATGGCACTGTGGCTAACCTCCCTAGATGTGGATGGAAAAGAAAAATTGACAAGAGATTTCAACGCAAGATTGTGCTGATGTTGGATAAAGTACCTCGACTAACATCCAAACAAGTTCAAGCTGCCCTGCAGTCCGAGGGTACAACAGTGTCAACCCGTACTATCCGTCGGCGTCTGAATGAAAAGGGACTGTATGGTAGGAGACCCAGGAAGACCCCACTTCTTACCCAGAGACATAAAAAAGCCAGGCTGGAGCTTGCCAAAACTTACCTGAAAAAGCCTAAAACGTTTTGGAAGAATGTTCTCTGGTCAGATGAGACAAAAGTAGAGCTTTTTGGGCAAAGGCATCAACATAGAGTTTACAGGAGAAAAAAAAGAGGCATTCAAAGAAAAGAACACGGTCCCTAGAGTCAAACATGGCGGAGGTTCCCTGATTTTTTGGGGTTGCTTTGCTGCCTCTGGCACTGGACTGCTTGACCGTGTGCATGGCATTATGAAGTCAGAAGACTATCAACAAATTTTGCAGCATAATGTAGGGCCCAGTGTTGTGAGTTCATTTTTCCCTTCACCATTGAGGTCTGATGAACTCCCTCCTCTGGTGAAGGAAGGTAGTGAGACTGATTACCAAACACCTGGGCAGCTAGATGATAACTGGGTGGCTGGAATTGAGGACTGGATATTAGGCTGCCGACGCCCTTCTTCCTGGCTGGTGACTTTCCTGCTGGATTCTTGGAGACCAGTCTGATTCCTGCGTCTCAAAGCTAAGTTTTTCTGCTCTGCTTTGTACTCTTCAGTTTTGTTTTTGTTTTGCCTTGTTTTTTGGGAGTTCTGCCATCCCCGGCCGGGGGTGAGCTGAATTCCATTTTTGTCTCTGATCTGTTGATCCTTTGCTCTGTCTTCAGAATATACCTGAGTGCTGATATAGTCTTTTGAAGCCTAGCGACTTCAGGGCCTGTTTTTCCTATCAGTCGGTTGGCTCATTTTGATAGGGTTTTTGCGGATGGCAGACAGCAGCTTTCCTATCCTGTCCTATGTAGTTAGCTTGGGCCCCATAATTTGCTCAACCTATCTTTCTATCTGTGTTAGTGTTTTCATCTTGCTTCACCGTCATTATATGTTGGGGGCTGCCTATTGCTTTGGGGTCTGCTCTGGGGCAGTTTTGTTTTTCCCCCCTTTCTGTCTTTAGGCTATGTAGCTCTCCGGCTGTGATCGAGGGGTCTAGGGCACCGTAGGAACCCCCCACGGCTACTGCTAGTTGTTGTGGATAAGGTTCAGGGGTCTGCAATCCGATAGCTGCCAACCTCTCTGGTTTTTCTGGACTTAGCTGGTATTTTGTTTTTTCCTCCTTCGTTGACTCATCATAACAGCCCAGTGTGAGAAAGCTGGGTCTCCCTCAGAGGTCATGGGTCTTCCAGCAGGACAATGACCCAAAACACACTTCAAAAAGCACTAGAAAATGGTTTGAGAGAAAGCACTGGAGACTTCTAACGTCGCCAGCAATGAGTCCAGACCTGATTCCCATAGAACACCTGTCGAGAGATCTAAAAATGGCAGTTTGGAGAAGGCACCCTTCAAATATCAGGGACCTGGAACAGTTTGCCAAAGAAGAATGGTCTAAAATTCCAGCAGAGCATTGTAAGAAACTCATTGATGGTTACCGGAAGCGGTTTGTCGCAGTTATTTTGGCTAAAGGTTGTGCAACGAAGTATTAGGCTGAGGGTGCCAATACTTTTGTCTGGCCCATTTCTGGAGTTTTGTGTGAAATGATTAATGTTTTGCTTTTTGCTTCATTCTCTTTTGTGTTTTTTCATTTAAGACAAATTAAATGAAGATAATAATACCAAAGAATTTGTGTTTGCAATCATTTTCAGGAAGAAACTGAGTATTATCTGACAGAATTGCAGGGGTGTCAATAGTTTTGGCCACAACTGTAGGAAGGATCTCGAGCCAACCTGCCTTACAAGTTGTTTGTCCAAGGTGCCAGTTCAGAAGCTGAGATCTCATCAACCTGGACATCCTTCCAGCTGGTCAGTCATCATGCCAGCTGAAATGAATTTCAGGTTCATCATCTGCTGCCTCCTTCGAGCAGGATTCACATGAACTTGGCTTGTCCCTGGACTCTGCCACGGCGGAGAGCATACCTTCGCATTTTACTTCCGTGCTAGGACTCAGGATTATCAGCATCCAACTGAACTTTAACTTCCCCTTATGGACTAGAACTTCTACTCTTGGGTTGATGGAAGAGTTGGCATGTTGCGGCTTCCCCAATCCGAAGATGTGTTTTCTATAGGACTCATTTTTCATTTTTTATTCAAGATCTACGTTTTACTACAAGTATGGACTTGATTTCTGCATTATGTTGCATTGATTTTTTCTCATTCCTCTCATTGCAGGTTTCATGATGTCGATGGACAGAGTCATCTTATCTCGCACAAGGACTTATGAAATCTGTCGATTTCAGACGGGGAGTGTTGTGTCCCACAAATGGGATCAACCTGTAATGTATATTTCGCTGTGTTTAGTTTTTCCTCTAATCAGCAAAATTCCCTGTTGTTGCTAGGTAGAAATAGACTGTGTGAAAATTGTCCCTATGTCCCTCCTGTAGTTGAGCTCTGTATTAGGTTGCTCCTCCCTTCTTCTTCAGTTTAGCCTACAGAAGCCATTACTCAAGATGCATGTGTACTCTCCTGTAAAGATTACTCCTTTTTACCTACTGTCCATTGTAAACTAATACAAGATTTTGGAAGAAAACAGCGTCGTTTCTCCTGATCTTTCTACAGTTGCATTGCCAGTGGAGTTAAAACTTACAATTATGTAAGAAGCTGATAGTTAGAACACTTGGGATTAATAGTCATCAGGAAGAGTCAGAATAGCAAAAACTGAGCAGAAGAGAGGTGGTGCGAACACCAAAGAAACGATCAAAAAGCCCAAGTATGTGAAAATATAAAAATAATTTTATTGAACAGTCAGAAATACACATAGGGACACAGTGGATACAAATGTGTGCAGCCAGGAGTACAGTCACACGGCTGTGCGAGGGCGCACAAGCAGGGAGAAGCCAAAATACATAAGTGTCATACCCCAAAAATCAGGGAATGTAATGCAAATAACCAATCTGCCATAATTCAATGTATATAGCTATACTATTATTGCAGTATAACAATAATCATTGGGTATACTGCTCATAGATAACTATGCAATGACAGGGTATATAGATCTATGGACAGATCCATACTAAATCATTCTTATCTATCAGGTTGGATGTCAGTGACTGCCAGCATTGATAGGACATCGGAGATCAATTGCTACATAAATATCAGGGGTACATTGCCCAGGTATATAGTTACCTCCGGTAGATAGCAGAAAAAGGCTTCCCCAGGCAGTGCGTCTACCCCGACACGCGTTTCAGATAGTTCTACTTCGTCAGGGGGCGTGGAGTGAGTTAAAACCAGGATGTATAAATAGTAGCCAGACCGGAACTGGCAGGGCCGCGGACCGGAAATGATGCATCCGCCGCCATGACAACCAAAGATGCCAGACGGCGCCGACGTCATGCGGTGGGCGGCGCCAGGCCCAGAGGAAGTGCCATGACGTCAGCCGCCACATAGAGACGTTGGAAGTCGGCCAGCAGCGCAGAGCAAAGGACGCATGCGTGCAGGATCGCGGCACTGTCAAGTTAGTGAGATGCAATAGCTTGCATATGGATATATTGCAATAAACAAAGGTACTGATTTTTAAAAGCCATCTAACATGGAATATACTGGTCACTCATGAAAGGTTATACTGAGACATAATTACAGTATATACATGTATAATATGATATAACAGAGGTGAACTAAGATATACAATACTAATTATACATCACACCATACAGAATACACATACAGTGCATAAAATTAAGGATGGCAACATTTCATAGCATAATAGAGGGAGATATATACACTGATGATACATATCAACAAATAACATATAATGAGGGGTATTATCTATGTCTCTCTAACACATCTTTGTATGTACGTCACACAGTGTGTATACAACATGCTGAAGCAGGTAACACCACCTCGCACACTTCAAATTTGTATATGTGTAGGTACAATAATGTATGTGTAGGTACAAAAGTAAGGTGCCATGCCATTAGTAGATAAAGTCTAAATCTCTCTGACACATCATTATACAGTATGACTATCACACAATGGGTATTCACATACTGATAGATTCATATCCTCAAATCTGCATATCTACAGGTATAATACCAAAGTGCCAACGGTGAGGCACATAACAGTAGATAAATGGATATTCTGGTCTGGACAATTGATAAAACACATCATGGAATGAAATACACCTGAAACATAGAAAACAACAGTTAAAACCTGGTTAAAAATAAGCCGGTGAAGGTAGAGGCGGATGCACAAAATGTACAATAGTCAGGTGATGACAACAATGGTGCAAAATTTAAATTTTCATGTAGACCATAAGGGTGTACCGTATTAAGGGTCCAAATCCACCGCGCCTCCAGCTGAGCTAGGCGTTGAGAAATACGACCACCAAGGATGCCAGTATCTAGAATATCAATACCCTTGACCCTCAAACTCCTATCATCACAGTGGTGATGGAGCTTGAAGTGTCTGGGTATTGTCTTGAGTGTGGATGTGTCTTCTTGATTTATAGCGGCCTGAATGCCAAGCACATGCTCCCTTACTCGGACCTTGAGTTGGCGTGTGGTCAATCCGACATATATCAGGGAGCAGTGGCAAGTGGCATAGTAGATAACTTTTTAGACGTTCAGGTAATTAATTTTTTAGTTTTGTACTCTCAGACCTGTGGAGTCCATGAAGGAATCACTCCGATCAATGTTGGCACATGCCACGCAATGGCCACAAGGGACACATCCACATCTGGTGTTACGGTGACTCAAAAATGTTGTAGGGTAATTACCAATATAGTGGCTGCGTTCAAGATGGTCGCATAAGTTTTTAGCACACCAGTAGGCTATAAGTGGCTAACGGGTAACAGTTTTGAGATCACAGGATCAGTCATCAAAATGGGCCAGGTTTTAAGCAAAATCTTACGCACATGTTTTCCGATTGGGAACTGAACTTGGTTATAAATCTAATTGGTTCAATTTTATTGGACTTATTGTTTGTATTATACAGGAAAGAATGTCTAGAGCTATATTTAGCGCGATTATAGGCTCTTTTGATTGTCCGACGGCTGTAGCCACGTTCCTGAAAACGTCTTTCCAATTCACACGCTTGTTCCTCACATCCCCCCTCAGTTGAGCATATACGCCGAAGGTGAAGAAACTGGCCAACTGGTACTGATCGTATCATGTGGTTAGGATGAAAGGAGGAAGCATGCAGCAACATGTTATTCGATTTGGGTTTCCTATAGATGTAAATCTGTATGATACCCATGGAATCTCTACTTAGAGTTACACCGAGAAACTCGATTTTATCTCGATTGTGCTCAAAAGTAAGATATATGTTCCGATCATTACTGTTAAGATCGTGAAAAAAATTAACCAGAGAATAGGTGTATCCTGCTAAATCAAGAGGGTATCGTTGATGTAGTGCGTCCACAGGGGGACGCGGTCCATCGACTCTTGTTGATCTGACAGGAAGAGGTCCCTTTCCCACAGACCCAGGAATGGGTTAGCATAGGAAGGCATGAAGGCCGCTCCGATGGCTGTACCCTGGATCTGTAGGAAAAAGGACCCCTTGAAAATGAAAAAGTTGTGGGTAAGTGCAAATTCCAATAGCTCAAGTATAAGGGACCTCATACCCTGAGACAGGTTAGACATATCCAAAAAGAATTTATTGGCACGTAGGCCATCATGATGTCTTATATTGGTATACAGGGACTCCACGTCCGCTGTAACCAGTAGTGTATCAAAGTCAACTGAGAGGCCATCGACTTTGTGAAGTAGTTGACTAGCATCCTTTAAGAAGGAGGGTAACTCTTCAACTAAGGGTTGTAGCATGGAGCCGATCCACCGATTCACGCACTCCAAGTAATTCACCCCACCTGATATGATACTACGGCCAGGCGGGGTTTGAATATTTTTATTGACCTTCGGAAGAAGATACAAGGTTGGTATAGTAGGTTCATTTACCGTCATGGCCATAGCTAATTCCTTGGTAATCACCCCTGTAGCAGTAGCCCTTGTTAGAATCTCACTGAGTTGTGCACAGAAGGCAGACAAGGGGTTATATGTCAACTTTTTATAACAGATGGTGTTTAGTTGGCGAAATGCCTCCTTTTCGTAGATTGCCTTAGGCCATAAGACAATGTTACCCCCCTTGTCTGCAGGTTTGATGACAACATCAGGGAGATTCTGCAAGTATTTGAGGCATATGTGTTCTTCACCTGTCCAGTTGTCCTGATGGATACGAGATGAAATCTGTAGAAGATCTTTGCTAACTATCTTTACGAATAGATCAATATTGCTACAATTAGTGGGGGGAATCTCTTTGAGCGAGGACGGATGAAGGGAGGTATCTTACCTCCTTCTGATGTGTGATGTTCATTGGACAAATCCTCCAGCACCCTCAGTGCTGATTGTCTCTCCTCTGTTGGAAATAATTTATGAAGATGGTCGTCATAAAAAAATCATTTAAACATCAATGACCGTGCGAAAATGTGTAAATCTTTGATAGCTGTAAATGTGTCAAACAGGCCCGGATTGGCAACTTACCCAACCGGGCATTTTCCCGCTGGGCCGCCATTTTCATGCAGTTATAGTCCGCTGGCTGGGCGCCCGCTCCTCTGGCCGCTTGCCAGATAATGTGGCGGCGGTGGCCACCGGCCTCTTTTTTCCTGCCGCCGGCCCTTTAAATTTGCTGTCAAGGCAGCAGGCAGCGGCACCCTAGGGGGTTAAGAACGTGCCGCGACGTGATGCTGCACGTCGTCGGACGTTCTTTGAGGGTGGAGAGCCGTAAAGAGCGCGCTTCTGCTATGCTCTTCCGTCACTGGCTGCCTGCGCCAGGCACAGACACTGGCCTATCAACGGCGTCGCCACGGCCACGTTCACTGACCCAGGCCAGAAAGCAGGAATTTATCCAGGGACCAGAGGAGGCTGGGCAGTGGGAGCTACTATGCGCGACTCGACTCCTACCCCCGCGCGCCGGGCTCAGGGCAGGCTGAAGTTCATTCAAAGCGGTGTGGGCCTTGGCCGGGGCCGGGGGTGAGTTAAAAGAGGCTGGGGGGGTGCAATGATGTGATGGATATATATATGCAGGGCTGGGGGGGCCGCCATCTGCCAGTGTGGATGTATATACAGGGACTGGGGGGGCCGTCATCTGCCTGCACTGATGTGGATGTATATTACAGGGCAGGACTGGGGGGCCGCCATCTGCCTGCGCTGATGTGGATGTATATGCAGGGCAGGACTGGGGGGGCCGCCATCTGCCTGTGCTGATGTGGATGTATATACAGGGCAGGACGGGGGGCCCGCCAGGGGCGTATCTAGGGGGGGGCAGCCGGGGCAGTTGCCCCGGGCGCAGGCAACAGGGGGGCGCAGTCGGGCCGCCTAATGCAGCGGTCCGCAGTGTCCTCCTTAGGCTGCGTTCTGCCGCCCCCCCCGGCCTGAGAGTCGGCGGTTCTCTGTGTCAGCTGTCAAGCTGACAGCCGGCGCAGAGAAGGTGCGCGTGCCGGCTCCCAGGGAACAATTGACTATACAGACGCCAGTACAATTGAAGCTCTGACCGCCGGGCCAGAGCGACGTCAGCATCGTGATCAGGTCATGTGATCACGCTGCTGACGTCACTCCCCGGCGCCCAGAGCGAACGCTGGTGGTAAGTGTGCTCCTCTGTGGAGGGGGATTGTGAGGGGGATTTGTAGAGGGGATGGCGGTTAATGTGTGGGGGTATTTACAGTGGGGATGGGGGTTAATGAGTGGGGATTGGGTTAATGTGTGGGGGCGTTAATGAGTGGGGATGGGGGTTAATGTGTGGGGGCGTTAATGAGTGGGGATGGGGGTTAATGAATGGGGATGGGGGTTAATGTGTGTGGGGGTTAATGAGTGGGGATGGGGGTTAATGTGTGGGGGATTTGGAGTGGAGATGGGGGTTATTTAATGTGATGGGGGTTAATGTGTGCGGGGGTTAATGAATGGGGATGGGGGTTAATGTGTGGGGGCGTTAATGAGTGGGGATGGGGGTTAATGTGTGCGGGGGTTAATGAATGGGGATGGGGGTTAATGTATGGGGGCGTTAATGAGTGGGGTTGGGGTTAATGTGTGGGGGTATTTGGAGTGGTGGTGGGGGGATTTGGAGTGCTGATGGGGGTTAATGAGTGGGGATTGGATTAATGTGTGGGGGGATTTGGAGTGGGGATGGGGGGTTATTTAATGTGTGGGGGGGATTTGGAATGGGGATGGGGGTACTTAATGTGTGTGGGGGATGGGGGGATTTAATGTGTGGGGAGATTTGAGGACACAAAATAAAGAGTATGTATGAGGAAACAGTATGGGGGATTGGTGCAGACAGTATGGGGAGCGAATGGGTTAATGTAAGTGGACACAGTATGGGGAGTCAGGGATATGTGTGAGCAGACAGTATAGAGAGTGAGGGGGTAAATATATGAGGAGACAGTATAGTGAACAGGTGGGATGCTAGAGGGGAATAGTGTGAGGAGACAGTATATTGCAGATATTTTTATTTAGGAGCATTATAATGACACTTCTATCTTTAAGGGCATTGTGTGGAGATTTACTGTAGAAGACCGGAGAAGATGGACGTCTACAGAGACAAGATGTGGATGAGAAAACTCATCATGGGGTCTAGAAGAAAAGGTGACTGACTGCAGAGACGACGCCATCTATAAGGTACTTGGATGTAAATGTTATTTGTGATACTGACTAATTCTCATGTTTTTATTTGTTAGGAACATTATAGGGCTTGTCCAGGTTTGTGCTGAGTCTGCTGTCATTCTATGTGACTGCAGCCTTCTGAATTCTCACAGTGCTCACTGAACGCTGTCAGGATTCTCTCGTGCCGGTAATTTACATACATGCGGTCACATGCTGACTAGACATGTGTGGCCTCACTCCATGAAAATGAACGGAGCGAGGCCGGGCACGTCTAGTCGGAGTGTGGCCATAAGTATATAAATCACATACTTGTGCTGACGTGACTGTACATCGGCAAGGGAGAATCCTAAAAGTGTGCAGTGCATTCGTTGTGAGAATTCAGAAGCTGCAATGTCAGGATTCAGCTCTGCAGGTTCCAGTGTCATCACATGGACACTTCACTCATATGCGATTTTCATAGGTATGGTCCTGTGACAACGAGCTTCTCTTCCTGCTTCTCTCAGTTTTTTACTGAACATTGAGAGCATTAGGAGGAGCAGCTCGTGGTTACATGGCTAAGTGTTCAAGTCGCATATGTACTTTGGGGGGGGGGGCGCCGGACCGAATTCTTGCCCCGGGTGCCAGAAAGCCTAGATACGCCTCTGGGGCCCGCCATCTGCCTGCGCTGATGTGGATATATATACAGGGCAGGACTGGGGGGCCGCCATCTGCCTGCACTGATGTGGATGTATATTACAGGGCAGGACTGGGGGGCCGCCATCTGCCTGCACTGATGTGGATGTATATACAGGGACTGGGGGGCCACCATCTGCCTGCGCTGATGTGGATGTATATACAGGGCAGGACTGGGGGGCTGCCATCTGCTGTCACGCTCGCGCCTTGGCTGAGTGGCGCGAGCCGGGGGGTTGTGGCCCCACTGTGCCACAAACCAGACTACCCTGGAAGGGGCGTAACTACGGCAGCTACCTCGGTTTTCGCTGGAGCCTCTGATGGTGAGGTCAGGCTTGTGCGGCAGGTAGCTGCCGCGTGCCACTCCAGGGTGGTGTCTGGCTGTGGCTGCTGATCCCACTCGGGGACAGGACACCTGGACAGGTGTGAGTGACAAGCAGGCTGAGACACAGGGCAAGCGGACACGGCTGGGGCACAGGGCAAGCAGGCATGGCTTGGTACACTGGCAGGCGGGCACGGCTGGAGACACAGGACAGGCGGGCCCGGCTTGAGACACAGGACAGGCGGGTACGGCTTGAGACACAGGACAGGCGGGTACGGCTTGAGACACAGGACAGGCGGGCACGGCTTGAGACACAGGACAGACTGGCATGGTATGAGAGGGGACAGGTAAGGACCTGTTCACACAGCAGGTGTAGGCAGGAAGGAGTGGTGTATGTTGGAACAGGATTTGGACCTGTTCACACAGGAGGTGCAGGTACGGATATAGGCTGGAGTGTGGAGTAGGCAGAGCCACAGGGGTGCGGAGCAGGCTGGGCTGCAAGGGGGCCGGGCAGGCAGAGCGGCTAGGGATCCGTGCAGGCAGAGCGGCTAGGGAGCCGTGCAGGCAGAGCGGCTAGGGAGCCGTGCAGGCAGAGCGGCTAGGGAGCCGTGCAGGCAGAGCAGCTAGGGAGCCGTGCAGGCAGAGCAGCTAGGGAGCCGTGCAGGCAGAGCAGCTAGGGAGCTGTGCAGGCAGAGCGGCTAGGGAGCCAAACAGACAGAGCGGCTAGGGAGCCAAGCAGGCAGAGCAGCTAAGGAGCCGAACAGGCAGAGCGGCTAGGGAGCCGAACAGGCAGAGCGGCTAGGGAGCCGAACAGGCAGAGCGGCTAAGGAGCCGAACAGGCAGAGCGGCTAGGGAGCCGAACAGGCAGAGCGGCTAGGGTGCAGATGCACAGACAGAGCTGCAAGGCCGCAGATACACAGACAGGGAGGACACAAGGAAAGACACAGCAGGGAAGGAAGCCACAGACAAGGAGAAAGGGAGACTAAGGTAGGACAGAGCAAAGACGAGGTACTGGAACCAAGACTCAAGGGCCAGGATATTCAGCCTCCTGGCAGGTGGACAGAGAAGTACTAGGCAAGGTACCAAGACACAGGAATATGCAATAAGAGCCTTCAGAGAAGGCAAGACATAGGACAGGGCCTGGCTAACTCAGCAGCAAGGAACTAACTGAGTTTAGACATTGCACAGGCAATGTTTCAGTGGGTGTGGCGGAACTAAATAGTCAAGGGCTCTAGGTGATTGGTCAGGGACAGATTAGACAGGTGTGCCCTGACTGCATAAGAACCAGAGAGTTCTGGAGCCGCCACCCTATACACACATAGCCAGGAAACATACAGAAGAGCAGAGGCACAGAGCACAGGGTGGCAATAGACAGAATTCACAGCATGACCCGGAGCAGTGAGTAAGTTGATCTGCGGGGGATGGGAGGCCATGTAGTGACGCCAGCAGGGTTGTTACATCTGCCTGCGCTGATGTGGATGTATATACAGGGACTGGGGGGCCGCCATCTGCCTGCACTGATGTGGATGTATATACAGGGCAGGACTAGGGGGGCCGCCATCTGCCTGCACTGATGTGGATGTACATTACAGGGCAGGACTGGGAGGCCGCCATCTGCCTGCACTGATGTGGATGTATATACAGGGCAGGACTGAGGGGCCGCCATCTGCCTGCTCTGATGTGGATGTATATACAGGGACTGGGGGGCCGCCATCTGCCTGCTCTGATGTGGATGTATATACAGGGCAGGACTGGGGGGCCGCCATCTGCCTGCGCTGATGTGGATGTATATACAGGGACTGGGGGGCCGCCATCTGCCTGCGCTGATGTAGATATATATACAGGGCAGGACTGGGGGGGCCGCCATCTGCCTGCACTTATGTGGATGTATATACAGGGCAGGACTGGGGGGGCCGCCATCTGCCTGCGCTGATGTGGATGTATATACAGGGCAGGACTGGGGGGCCGCCATCTGCCTGCGCTGACGTGGATGTATATACAGGGACTGGGGGGCCGCCATCTGCCTGCACTGATGTGGATGTATATACAGTGCAGGACTGGGGGGGCCGCCATCTGCCTGCACTGATGTGGATGTATATACAGGGACTGGGGGGCCGCTGTCTGCCTGCGCTGATGTGGATGTATATACAGGGCAGGACTGGGGGGCCGCCATCTTCCTGCGCTGATGTGGATGTATATACAGGGACTGGGGGGCCGCCGTATGCCTGCGCTGATGTGGATGTATATACAGGGCAGGACTGGGGGGGCCGCCATCTGCCTGCGCTGATGTGGATGTATATACAGGGCAGGACTGGGGGGGCCGCCATCTGCCTGCACTGATGTGGATGTATATTACAGGGCAGGACTGGGAGGCCGCCGTCTGCCTGCACTGATGTGGATGTATATACAGGGCAGGACTGGGGGGCTGCCATCTACCTGCTCTGATGTGGATGTATATACAGGGACTGGGGGGCCGCCATCTGCCTGCGCTGATGTGGATGTATATACAGGGCAGGACTGGGGGGGCCGCCATCTGCCTGCGCTGATGAGGATGTATATACTGGGAATGGGGGGTCGCCATCTGCCTGCACTGATGTGGATGTATATACAGGGCAGGACTGGGGGGGCCGCCATCTGCCTGCACTGATGTGGATGTATATTACAGGGCAGAACTGGGAGGCCGCCATCTGCCTGCACTGATGTGGATGTATATACAGGGCAGGACTGGGGGGCCGCCATCTACCTGCTCTGATGTGGATGTATATACAGGGACTGGGGGGGCTGCCATCTGCCTGCTCTGATGTGGATGTATATTACAGGACAGGACGGGGGGGCCGCCATCTGTCTGCGCTGATGTGGATGTGTATACAGGGCCTGGGGGGCCGCTGTCTGCCTGCGCTGATGTGGATGTATATACAGGGCAGGACTGGGGGTCCACCATCTGCCTGCGCTGATGTGGATGTATATACAGGGCCTGGGGGGCCGCTGTCTGCCTGCGCTGATGTGGATGTATATACAGGGCCTGGGGGGCCGCTGTCTGCCTGCGCTGATGTGGATGTATATACAGGGCAGGACTGGGGGGCCGCCATCTTCCTGCGCTGATGTGGATGTATATACAGGGACTGGGGGGCCGCCGTATGCCTGCGCTGATGTGGATGTATATACAGGGCAGGACTGGGGGGGCCGCCATCTACCTGCGCTGATGTGGATGCATATACAGGGCAGGACTGGGAGGGCCGCCATCTACCTGCGCTGATGTGGATGTATATACAGGGCAGGACTGGGGGGCCGCCATCTGCCTGCGCTGATGTGGATGTATATACAGGGCAGGACTGGGGGGGCCACCATCTGCCTGCACTGATGTGGATGTATATTACAGGGCAGGACTGGGAGGCCGCCATCTGCCTGCACTGATGTGGATGTATATACAGTACAGGGCAGGACTGGGGGGCCGCCATCTACCTGCTCTGATGTGGATGTATATACAGGGACTGGGGGGCCGCCATCTGCCTGCGCTGATGTGGATGTATATACAGGGCAGGACTGGGGGGGCCGCCATCTGCCTGCACTGATGTGGATGTATATTACAGGGCAGGACTGGGAGGCCGCCATCTGCCTGCACTGATGTGGATGTATATACAGGGCAGGACTGAGGGGCCGCCATTTACCTGCTCTGATGTGGATGTATATATAGGGACTGGGGGGCCGCCATCTGCCTCCACTGATGTGGATGTATATACAGTGCAGGACAGTGCATAACCCTTTTTCTACTTTTTAGATTCTTGTCTAATCCATACTGAGGCTGTGAGTGTCTTTGTCGGACTCCGGAAATATACACGCAGATTTTTAATGTTTAAACTATGCTATATATACTGGGCCTGAGACCGTCTGAGTCTGCCTCCTGATATATAGACATAGGTTTTTAATGTTTAAACTATGCTATATATACCTGTTATCCGGTGATACTGTACCCTTTCTCAACTTTGTACAATCACGTCAAATCCATACTGGGCCTGAGACCCTCTGAGTCTTCCTCCTGATATATAGACATAGGTTTTTCAGGTGTACACTATGCTACATATATACCTGTTATCCTGTGATACTGTACCCTTTCTCAACTTTGTACAATCACGTCAAATCCATACTGGGCCTGAGACCCTCTTAGTCTGCCTCCTGATATATAGACATAGGTTTTTCATGTGTAAACTATGCTACATATATACCTGTTATCGGGTGAAACTGTACCCTTTCTCAACTTTCTACAATCTTGTCGAATCCATACTGGGCCTGAGAACGTCTCAGTCTGCCTCCTGATTAGAGATGAGCAGTGTTCGAGTCGACCTGTTCGCCAAGTTAAAATTCCAGCTGTTTTGGGCGGTGTTCGAGCCGTTCGTCGAACTCGAACACTTTGCTTAAAATTCGGCTGTTCGAGGTTCCGTTCGAGAACGGTTCGTTCACCAAAAGCATAACTTCATTTTCACATTAATAATGATTTTCAATGTTAATAGATTGTTTCTTGGCATAGTAGCGGTGTGTGGTAGCAAGCGGTGTAGTGCACCTGTCAAGGAGCTACACCGTGTGTGTTTCTAATTATTTTTTACCGCATCTTGTCCAGAAAATCCTTTTGGGCCTTGTAGCACTGTCTGCTACTCAGCAGAGGAGCCCACCAGTGAACCAAGCTATGCCGCCAGTTTATGTAAGAACTGCGTGCTACTCAGCAAAGGAGCCCAGCTGTTAAGCAAGCTACAGCACCTGTGGTTTGGACACTTAATTTTTTCATTTTTTCTGGAATGCCGGTTAGGCCTAATTCCGGAATTCCGGTTGACCTGCACTTACTGTGAAATCCTCGTTCACGGGGAAGAATTGTAATCCCAGATCCCCATCACTAACGGGGTTCAGCGGGTTATCTGCACCTGTAAGCGACACACGCTGGACCTTTCAGTGTAGCGCGCATGCAGCCCCAGACATGTAAGGGCATGACAGACCTGTTATTGATCAATCTCGCGTGCCAGAGGCTCGTGTGTCCCTCTAGTAAGCTTGACGCATACCGCGGGGGCATGCCGGAGTCTCGTTCGTTAACGGAATTAAGCTGACAAATCGCTAGCACAACTAAAAACGGACATCCACCACCACCCACAGAATCAACAAAGCTTGCAATCTGTCAATCTTTTCTGTAGCTGGCATGGTTGAGGTTTCCTGGGTGGAGTCGAATTAAGTCGCAGGCTCCACTCCTGGTGGTGCCCTTCTGGACATTCCTTTAAGGTTCAACTTTGCAACCATACTGCCCCCGGAAACCAAACACTTTGCCTTCATGGACGCTGTTCGGAGGTTCGTGGGAATAACGCCGCCCGATCAGCAGTTGGCCTAATTTATTGTGGGAAGTCCGACGGTATATGATCGTCTTCGATTTCAGATTTTTACTGTTTTTTGGTATTTTACATTTTTATTCCAGCCTTTCTTGACTTCATAAGGGCATAAAATGCCTATATCTGCGTCTCCTCCTCCTCCTTTTACTCCTCCACCTCTTTTCTATATGTAGTTGCCGTTTTCCATATGTTATTTTTGTATTCTGAGCATTTTTGTCTGCTTTGGGACACCTTTTAAGGTGTTTTGCAATTGTTTTCTATGTGTTTGTATGTGTTTGTGTTTGCCTGCCATTGTTTTCAATGGTGTTCGACGTTGTTCGTCGAACGTTCGACAAACATTCGATGAACTTGCCTCGTGTTCGACAAACCAAAACGAACTGGAACACTAGCGGGGTGGCTCAACAATACTCCTGAATATATAGACGTACATTTTTAATGTTTAAACTATGCTATATATACCTGGTATCTGGTGATACTGTACCCTTTCTGCCAGGAAGTCCTCCTCCACCCTCCACTCTAAGTGTATCATTGACACCTGGAACATTGTCCCACATGTGTGATTATTTCTTGCGGATCTTCTTGTTATATTGTGGTGTGATCCATCCTGAGTGTGTGACAGTCTGTGGGTTACTCCTGCAATTTAGATGTGCATTTAAAAATTACCCCAACACTAGTGTATACAGCTCTACGCTTGTGATACATTACCCATTTACTGCTTTTTATATTCTGGTCTAATCCAAACTGATCAAGTGAGAGTTATTTTCTGACTGTGAAAATAAATACTGAGATTGACAACAATGACCCCTACACTGTGTACAGCTGTACTCTTCAGATCCATTACCGTTTTACGGCTTTTTATATTGTGTTGTAATCCATACTGAGCCTGAGAGCGTCTGTGTCTAACGCCTTAAATATCTACGGAGATTTAGAATGTTTAATCTATACTATATATACCTGCTATCTGATGATACTGTACACTTTTTCTACTTTTTATATTCTTGTCTAATCCATAATGAGCCTGTGTGCATCTCTGTGTGACTGATGGTATATATAGGGAGATTGACAATCATCCTTTGACTGTATAGAGCTGTACGCTTCTGATACAGTACCTTATATCTGATGTTATTTTGGGTTCATGTTCTGCAACATTTTGAAGTTTGGTGGAAGAGGCCGCGGACGTGAGCGTGGGGGGGCCAGCTGGTGCTGATGGTGGTGGTGCATCTGCTGGTAGTGGCAAAAGCACAATAGCAGCTAAGGCAGGAGGTGTTGAGCCTGCGTCATGGTCTGGCTCTGGAAGGCTACCTTTTCTGGGAGTAGGTTAACCGCTTTAAAACACATGAGCATCAGGAACTGGTTTTGGCTTACATTGCCGAAACAGACTCCAGCAAATATGCCCTCCTCTTCTGAAGTTTCAAAAAATGCAAGCACTGAGTCGTCAAGTGCTGGCTCCTGGTCAGGAAGAACCCCTTTCCTTGTGTCTTTCACCCCCACCAAAAGCGAGTCATGCAGCAGGCCACACTTCACATTAGTAATGTAGCTATTTCTGTCATACCATGCCTGGGTTATCAAGTCAAATCGTGAATTCCCCAGTCCAAGATGAATCTGACATGGAGTGTGGGTGGCCAACGTTTATAGGTGAATGATACGTGACGCCACCTGTGGCTTCTGATCACATTGACCCGCGCTGCAGTGTCACTTCTCTGGGACAGATGTTGTGGTGCAGCTAAGATGTAGAAGCCCTGCACAGGTAAGGCTGTAGTCGCAGGGCAGATGAAAGAGTTGGTAGATGGTGTGCAGTGCAGGATGTAGCAGAGCTGTGCGCCAGGCGCAGGAGAAAGATGACAGACACAGTCATGCAGTTCCTTTACCTGTACTTGGTAAGTGCCGTCCAGGACCCAGAGTACAGATGGAGAAGGAGTTGGTCAGCCTGGAAGCAAATTTGGAATTCTCTCTCTGCAGATAGGTAGTGTGGCCTCCGTTCTAGCGCTTATTTGAGGTACTCGCAGTACTGAGTTCACTGAAGTTCCCCCTGTTGACTCTCTTTTGGAACTTTCTCGTATGGCAGGCAGCCATAGCCTTTTCCTTCTGGCTCACACACGTCGCTGTTGGGGCCTCCGAGCCTTAGTTGGGAACAGAGCATTTACAGCTGCTACTTCCTCCGGTTTCTGCTGCAGGACCGTCAGTGTCCCTACAAACTTGGAGACCGGAATCCCGACCATGCGCTCCAGCTAGGAGTGAGCCTTAACTCTGCTCATCCTCCAGCTCCCCTTCTCACGTCCACACACTTCCCCTTCCCTTCACAGACTGCCCTAACTTACCTCCTCCCGACCACAGAGAGCAGCTCCTCAGCAGTCAGGTTCAGAGGTCTCCCTGCTGACCTGCAGTGGGAACTGTGTTGTGTGTTGGTTTAACTGCTAGAGATCCTTCGTTGCTCCCAAGCATGACATCACACTCCCTAGGAGGAAGGTAATGCCACTGTGGCGACCGTACTCCTGAGGGCGCCACAAGTGCACTGATGCCCAGCCACTGCTAGATGATTCTGCTGGTACATTGACCCAGACCACTACATTCCCCTCGCACTCTACACAGCCAGAATCTGACCCTGATGAAACTCAGGTTCCCCTTCCCGCATACTATACCACCTTACACGGTGACAAAGAGGAAGGTGCAGATGAAAGTGCAGGTTTCTTGAGCAGGTGGGGGGGCATACTCATGGGCGACAGCACTGGCACAGGGCCCCTGATAGTACGCAAAAGTGTCTGCCGGTGGGAAGGCCCACCCGCCGTCAGACACACCGCCGTACTATGAGGGGCCCTGTGCCAGTGCCGTCGCCAATGAGTGGCCCCCCCCCGCTTGCGCAGGATCACAGCACTTGCAAAGTTGAAATACTTACCTCTCCCTGCTCCACCACTGTGATGTCTTCCGCGTTTCCTGACAGTGACATTCTCGTCATAGAGCATGATGACATCACGTCTGTACGCCCTCTGCCTAAACAGTCCAAGTGCAGAGAGATGGAAGATGGGGACAATGAGGAGTCCAGACTAGTACAGGGATTCCCTAGCGAGGAGACTTATTTAATTGTTTTCAATGTTGGGACAGCTATTTTTCGGGAGCACTATACTCTGGAGAATGATATATGAGGCCCACCATACACTGGAGCATTCCAAAGGTGGACATCAGACACTGGAGCAGCATTTGCAGGGCCCATTATGCACTGGAGCATTAGAAATGGGGCCCATTATATATGGAGCATTATTTGGGCCCAAAACACAGTGGAGCTTCATCCATGGGGACCAACATATACTGGAGCATTATGTGGAGCTCATCATATACTGTTTCAAACATTATATGGGACCAATGATTCTGTATGGAGAATTATATGGGCCTCATTACTCTGTATGGCGCACTATGTGGTGGCCATAATACTGTATGGAGTAATATACTGTCCGTTTTTGGAGCTATTGGAGAATTTAAAATGTATATCAGTCATGAGATGTAAGAAGTGAAGTATTTTTCATTGTACTATACTGCTAATTCTCTGCCGTATCAGAGGATCATGAATTGTGGCATGTGTTAAAAGAGCCCAGTGACACTCTTTGGCCCAGGGCCCACAAAAATCTGGAGCCAGCCCTACCCCCCCCCACAACTTTAGCCAAATAACCCCCAGTTTTCAATGCCTAACTATTATTATAAAGTAAATTAAGGTTGACAAGCTTAAGTAATAAGAATTGATGTTTTTGGCATTAAAATGGACACTGTAGGTGTGTTTCCTGTCCTCCACTCCCTGCCGACCTTGGTTCCCCATTCACTTGCATTGGGTTTCATGTTTCAGTCGGCCTTCAACTTTTCACGATAATCGGCCGATTCATGAAACCCAACTCGACCCTAAAAAAGGCAAAGTCGCTCATCTCTAATGGGGACGTCTTACAGACACCTCTTCATTATTAACCCCTTGGCTTGACGTCACCAGATATAGAACAGCTAACATCAACCCCAACTTTATTACCCCTCTTACCACCACACCAGGGCAGGTGGGAAGAGGGAGGTTAAGCGCCAGATTTGAGGCATCTAATGGATGCGCCATTTCTGGGGTGGCTGAGGGCTGATGTTCTTAGCCTGGGAGGGGAGCCAATATCCCTGGCCCCTTCCCAGGCTATTAATATAAGCCCACAGTGGTCTGTCTTTTTTCTGCGGTACCCCTTAAACTAACCAGTAAAGGCTAAGCAAACAGCTGTGAGTTGTTATTAATAGCCTGGTAACCTTTTGGGATATTGGTCCCTTTCCAAGATTATTAACATCAGCCCCCATCAGTCTACTTTCCCTCTGCTGGTTATGAATGGAGCCCATGCCATTTTTTTTTTAAATTATTTATTTTACACATGATGTACACCAGGGGTCTCAAACTTGGCAGAGTAAATGGGCCACACATAAAAAAAAATTTATGCTGGCAGGCCGCATTCCTTTCAAACTTAATACAGTACAAAATTGTTAAACGATTGTTTATTTGAACTACTATAACAATTCTATATTGCTGTGCTATAATACTGCTAGGTGTCACGATCTATGCTGGATTGTGACAGATAAAAGCACATGTAATCTTTTTTTTCCTTTAAGCTGTTTGCTTAATTTTAGTTTTGCCCCCCGGTGGCCATTAGGGTCATTACACAGTGGTGTCTTTAGTTCTAGTTTTGCCCCCGGTGGTGGCTAGTATTATTACACGGGAATCACTAGCAGGTGTGATGGCTCTGACTCTTGCCTATAAAGGAGAGTCAGGTGGTCTCACTCACTGTTGGTGATATTGGTCATTTCCAACCATCCTTGGTGGAGGAAGGAGCTAGAGCAGAGTTCCTTGCAGCTCAGTCAGAGTCCTGGTGTGGAAGGAGCAACAGTGAGGAGTTCCTTGCAGCTCTGACAAAGCTTTGGTGAAGTAGCAGCTGTTCAGGAAGAAAGCTGCACTCAGGTGCTGGACTCTGTTGCTGGGAGCAATAGCAACAGAGCAAAGCTAAGTGGTTTTTCCCTGTTTGTAACTTTCCTTATGTGTGTTTTTTTGCAGTGGTGGGATTAGTTTCTGCACCGTCCAATTCATTAGAAAGGGATAGGTGCAGGGCGAGCTAGGGTTTTTAGGTATCCTGCTCGTCGCCAGGTGCGGAACCTGCCTAGGGACCATCAGGAGTGTAGAGACACTGACTCAGGGGAGTGCAGGAGGTCTCCACGTCCCCCGTTCCCTATTGCAGGGCCCTCCATTGTATCGGTTTCCCTGGTGTTTCCCTTATCTCTGTAAATTCTCCCTGCTGGAGGCGGTGTATCTGGCTGCACGTTTCATTGTTTAAATTCGCCCTGCTGGAGGCGGTGTATCCAGGGTCACGGGTGTCATAGAAATTCGCCCTGCTGGAGGCGGAGTATCCAGTCACCCGTGACATCACACTAGGTTTAAACGGAAATTTGCAGGTCCTCTGTGTATTGAAAAATATGTCAGTTAGCAACTCCAACCTGCTCCTATAGAAATGCATCAAAGTCTGCGGGTGTATGCGCTGACGGGGCCATGGACAATAATGGGGCCGGCAGAGCAAACATGTGCTAATACCAATTGTGGCCGTTCAAATACCGTATATACTCATGTATAAGCCGACCCGAGTGTAAGCCGACTCCCCTAATTTTGCCACAGAAAACTTATTGACTCGCGTATAAGCCTAGGGTGGAAAATGCAGCAGCTACTGGTATATTTCAAAAATAAAAATAGATACCAATAAAAGTAAAATTAATTGAGACATGAGTAGGTTAAATATTTTTGAATATCCATATTGAATCAGGAGCCCCATATAATGCTTCATACAGTTCATGATGGCCTCATAAGATGCTCCATACAAAATACACCCAATATAATGCTGCACAAAGGTTAATAATGGACCCATAAGATGCTCCATAGAATAATATGCCCCATATGCTGCTCCATAAAGGTTATGGCCACATAAAATGCACCATAGATTATGCCCCCATAAAATGCTCCATAAAATGCTCCATAAATTATGCCCCCATATGCTGCCCCATAAGATGCTCCATAGATTATGCCCCCATATGCTGCCCATAAAATGCTTCATAGAATATGCCCCATAAGATGCTCCATAGATTATGCCCCCATATGATGCTCCATAGATTATGCCCCCATATGATGCTCCATAGATTGTGCCCCATAAGATGCTCCATAGAATAGGCCCCATATGCTGCTGCAAATAGAAAAAAATGACATACTCACCTCTCGTCGCTGGGGGCCAGGTGTCGGGTCCTGAGCAGGCTGGGACACTGGTGCGCTATGGGGGACAGGTGCCGGCATCAATGCTGGCTGAGGGCCCCGGCAACTCAGATATTCACCTGTCCCCGGTCCACCACTGCCGCTCTGTCTCCCGGGTCCTTTGTCAATGACTGTTCAGGCAGAGGGCACAGAGCACACTAACTACGTCACTGCGACCTCTGACCTGAACGTCACAGCCAGAGGATGCGGAAGACAGAGCGGAGCGCAGCAGTGGACCGGGGACAGGTGAATATCGCATATACTTACCCCCTCCTGGCGAGGTCTCTGCAGCCCCGCTTCTCCTAGGTCTCCGGCAGCTATTCCTTTCTTCAGCGGTCACGTGGTACCGCTCATTAAAGTCATGAAAGGAAGGCGCCTGAGACCAGCCGGGGGGGGCTGCAGATACGCATTGGGGAGGAGTATAATCTGAAACCCCCGCTCCTCCTCTCTTCTAGCGTGAGACATGTGGTGCACCGCGGGCCGTGTGTTTGAGACCTCTGATGTACACAGTGGGTCCTTAATACAACTCCTATTATTGTCACCTGGTCGCCCAGATCTCGGGGAGACCAGGCGACAATGATGAGAGCTGCCTTCAACACCCAGCGCTTGGAAACAGCGTGAACTATACTGTTTTTTCCCTGGCGCCCATACCTGTCACACTGATGTGGCACACAGACGGCACACAAATGCCACACATGTAACGCACGGACACGGATAGCTCTGGTACTGTTTTTTTCCAGTACCAGAAATATCAGGACGTGTGAAGGCAGCACTTACTCTAGGTAATAATTTGCTGCTGCATTGTTGGTCCGAATAAGTTTTGTATATTTTCTACACACTTTACCTGTTTTCAGGTTATCTATTGTCATAAACTAATTTTACTATCAGGAGGTTTCATCCAGTCTTTTCCCCTAAGGGGGATTATATACTTTATTACCTCACCCCCACTTTCTTTTTTATTAATTACATAGAAGCAAATTAAACTGAAAAGTGATTTTAAAGAACTTTGAGCTCCTTTTAACTGTAATGCTTACTGTGTAACAGTAGGGGGCTCTCTGACAACAGTGAACTGTGTGGTGTGGATGATAGTTTGTGCTTCAGCTTTTTACTCTGTGATTGAAAATGGGACATTTGCCCAATAGAAGGAATACTTTAACTCGTCTTGTGGACTGGTAATACCCAGAATGTCCCCACCTGACACAAACTGCCAAAGATAACAATTGTGGTATGATATCCCCAAAAGGACTGTCAAGGGCATGTTCCCATGGAGCCATAAAACCAAACAAGTTGTTATTTATAGGAATGGAATATGTTTTACTGAAATAGCCCATGTTGCATAATCCGATAGTTCAGTTTGGATATAGGAACACAAAAACGAGAACTGAATTCATTAAGACTGAGTTCACATCCTCATTGGAGCAGGTTGCACTATTTTTTTTCTGTAAAATGCAATATAGTATGATGGAATCTCGGCAACAGAATCTGTGTAAAGCATGAGTTCCATTTTTCGGTTCCTGTAATGGAACATAAATGTAGAATTCCTAAAGCAGATGTGACCAGGCGCTAGTCTTCTTTTTATCACCAGTTATGGGGCTTTAGCCATTTCTATTTTGCCATGCCCCCATTTTTTTACCCCTCCTGAAACATTAACTATTCCATATGTTATCTTTTTATAAGCATTCACGACAGTCCAACAGCTGCTACCACCTGTGTGAGCAGAAATGATATCCGCTGAACAGTTTATAGAGGATTTTACAGTAGAAAGTCTATTACAGTAAAAACTCTACCAATTCATATTGTATATGCTTATAAATCCTGCCATGAAAACTTCTTTAAACAATTAATATATATTTTTTGTGTTAGTGTATACTTAGAAAACAAAAATGGAAATAAGCAGGTGGGAATGTGTAGCTAAATATCTGGCCCCGCCAGGGTGCACCGGGTGTCTGTATTGGTTTGGACATTTTGATACTTTGATAATTTGGTTTGGACAGTCATTCTGTGGTGATAGTCGTTTAATAACACATTGCTGCAGACTCGCTCTCCGTGTCTGCTGTTCTGAACCTGGTTGTAGCATCTAGAAACACCCATTCTAGATCGTGACACCCTTCAGCTAAATTTTTAAAGTGATTGTGTCAGCACAGAAGGACTGCACAAACTAAGTCTCGCCGTTTGGTGCTTCACTGCAGGGCCAATATATACCTCCCATCTGCTTGTTTTCTCTTTGGGTATGTACACACGTTGCGGATTTGGCCCTGCGGATCCGCAGCAGTTTTCCAAGGGATGTACACTGCCATGTTATCCTATGGAAAACAAAAACCGCTGTGCACATGCTGCGGAAAATTCCGCGCGGAAACGCAGCGGTTTATTTTCCGCAGCATGTCAATTTTTTGTGCGGATTCCGCAGCGTTTTTACACCCATTCCATTATAGGCATCTGCAAGTTTAAAAACGCAGGCAAAATCTGAACTAAATCCGCAGGTAAAACGCGGGCATTTTGACCTATGGATTCTGCAGATTCCACGAGGAAAAATCCGCAGACGAATCCGCAACGTGTGCACATACCTTTATCTCCAACCCCTTCTTTGATTGACAGCTCCAGTTTCATAGAGACAGAGAAGGATGGAGATAGAGTGGAAAACAAACAGGTGGGAAGGTGTATATAAATGGCTGGCTCCGCCATGAAGCACCGAGCGTCTGTACTTTTGAGCAGTCATTCTGTGCGGACAGAGTCCCTTTAACCTTTGCGATGTATCTAAGATTTGAAGAGCTCAGAGATAATCTGCTGAAAACAGGCAATATTAGTAACCATTATGAATCTGGAATTTCTCTAAAATATTTATATATGCATTTTTAGACTAAAAATTAGTATTTTTTTGATGGTACATTCCTTTTAAATGATTTGTGATATAGGAGGTTAACAGGAATCTGACAGCAGATCTATGGTATGAGCGGCATGGATTGAAGACCGGCTGTGTTATTGCATTACTGTAGTGGATATTGCAGAAAGCAAGATTTAATGTTCACCCCTCAATCATACAAACAGGGTTCAGGAGGAGTTCTATGCTGCAGTATGGAAGGATCATCGCGCACACGTTTTGGTTGTAAGCAGATGTTACATATATACATTGTAAAACACAGGGTCATGGGACAAACAAAATTGTTCCGTTTACATAATGTATCCCCCAATATAAGGACAGCAAGGATATTTCAGTCTCAAAAAGTGAAAGCGCAAATACAATAATTTCATGGCCTGGCCCCATTAGTAATAGTATTTCTGGTTCCTTTCATTACCTAATCACTAATTCTGCTTGACAGATCCTACTTTAGATACATTTTTTTTTATTCTGAGAAATTTGTCATGGAAAGCAATTAAGAGTGCCAAGTTTCCAAATGACTTCAGAAGGTCAGTTTTGTGCTGGTCAGACATAAATTCCCATAAACTCCCCTTGCTCTCTCTTCTAATACCTTGTCTCATTTTTACTGTTTGTCTTTCTCCACTTTGGTGGCACAGAAACAAGTAAATGTTCTCAGAAAAAATGCTTTTAAGAGTGTGTGCACACGCTGCGGACTCTGTTGCGGATCCGCAGCGGTTTTGGTCCTGCGGATCCGCAGCAGTTTCTGCTGCGGTGTACAGTACCATAATATCCTATGGGAAATGGAAACCGCAGTGCAGACGGTGCAGATTTTTCCGCGTGGATTTGCTGCAGTTTCTAATCCGCAGAAAGAATTGACATGTCAATTCTTTCTGCGGATTCTGCTGCAGTTTACCATCTCTTCCTTTGTAGAGGTGATAAACCGCAGGGCAAAACCGCAGGGTAGTCTGCAGATAAACCGCAAGTCTTTTGACCTGCGGATTTACCTGCGGATTTTGCTAAATCCACTCAGATCAATCCGCAGCAGAATCCGCAGCGTGTGCACGTCCCCTTAATAATCTGTATCAATCACAAATATATGAGTAAAAAACTTAATATACTGCCCAGAATCACATACAACTGCTCCCACTGAGGTCTAATCCTTTAGTTCTTGCACTGCCTAGTTTAATTTGACTGCTCACACCTAAATCACATTTAGAATCATAGAATCATAGAATCATAGAATTGTAGAGTTGGAAGGGACCTCCTGGGCCATCTGGTCCAACCCCCTGCTCAAAGCAGGATTCGCTAAATCATCCCAGTCAGATGTCTGTCCAGCCTCTGTTTGAAGACTTCCATTGAAGGAGAACTCACCACTTCTCGTGGCAGCCTGTTCCACTCATTGATCACTCTAACTGTCAAAAAGTTTTTTCTAATATCTAATCTGTGTCTCCTCCCATTCAGTTTCATTCCATTGCTTCTAGTCTTTCCTTGTGCAAATGAGAATAAAGTTGATCCTTCTACAATGTGACAGCCATTTAGATATTTGTAGACAGCTATTAAGTCTCCTCTCAGTCTTCTCTTTTGCAAACTAAACATTCCCAAATCCTGCAACCTTTCCTCATAAGACAGGGTTTGCAGACCGGTCACCATTCTGGTCGCTCTTTTCTGAACTTGCTCCAGTTTGTTGATGTCTTTTTTAAAATGTGGTGCCCAAAACTGGACACAATATTCCAGATGAGGTCTGACCAAAGAGGAGTAGAGGGAAATAATGACTTCACGTGATCTAGACTGTATGCTTCTGTTAATACATCCTAGAATTGCATTTGCCTTTTTTGCTGCTGCATCACACTGTTGACTCATATTCAGTCTGTGATCTATTAGTATACCCAAGTCTTTTTCACATGTGCTGTCACTTAGCCCTATTCCTCCCATTCTATATATGCTTTTTTCATTTTTATTGCCCAGATGTAGTACTTTGCATTTCTCCCTGTTAAAAACCATTCTGTTAGTTGCTGCCCACTTCTCCAGTTTATTTAAATCTTTTTGAATCCTCTCTCTCTCTTCTCTAGTATTAGCTATCCCTCCTAGCTTTGTGTCATCAGCAAATTTAATCAGTTTACCCTCAATTCCTTCATCTAAATCGTTGATAAAGATGTTGAACAATACAGGGCCCAGGACAGAGCCCTGTGGTACCCCACTTGAGACATTCTTCCAACTGGATGTGCAGCCATTTACGACCACTCTTTGGGTCCGATCACTAAGCCAGTTATGAATCCACCTAACAGTTGCCTTGTCCATTCCATACTTAGTCATTTTTTCAATAAGGATTGTATGAGAGACTTTGTCAAATGCTTTGCTGAAGTCAAGATATACTATATCTACAGCATTTCCTTGATCCACCCAATCAGTGATACCGTCATAGAAGGAAATTAAGTTAGTCTGACATGACTTATTAGTTACAAACCCATGCTGACTCTGTTTAATCACTTCATTCTTATCCAGGTATTGACATACATGTTGTTTAATAATTTGTTCAAAGATCTTTCCTGGTATAGAAGTCAGACTCACCGGCCTATAGTTGCCTGGGTCCACCTTCTTCCCCTTTTTGAAGATAGGAACAACATTTGCTCTTCTCCAGTCTTCTGGGACTTCTCCTGTTCTCCAAGAATTTTCAAAGATTATGGAGAGGGGTTCAAAAATTTCTTCTGCTATCTCCTTCAGTACTCTGGGGTGTAATTCATCTGGACCTGGAGACTTGAATTCATTCAGGTTAGCTAAGTGTTTCCTCACTATCTTTCTGTTTATAGATATCCTGGATTCTTCTATTCCCTTAATAGGACAGTGAATAACAGTTGATGTTACATTTCCTTTCTGAGAGAAAACAGATGCAAAATAGGAATTTAAGAGTTCAGCCTTCTCAACATCCTGTCTTACCATTTCATCAATTTCATCCTGTAAAAATCCTATAGCATCTTTGACTTTTCTTTTACTTTTGACATATCCCCAAAATCCTTTATTATTGCCCAGGCATACGGGCTCACTTTCACAACCACGCTATATATAAAAAAGTGCTATACATTTTTTAATGATATTTCAACACATCCGTCACATGATATTATAATTCAGTGATTATATGATGCTGGTTGCCTTAGGGCTCATTCACACTTAAGTTTTCACATACGAGTGCTATCCATTTTTCTCGCGATATCACTCGTACCTATGACAGTCTGCGGAGCAAAATCTCAGAGATATGTCCAATATTGATCCAAGTGTAGGATTAAAATCGGCAATGTAAGTCTATGGATCAGTGAATAAAAATGGGCCAGCACTCGGATGCCATCTGTGTACTGTATGTTTTTCATTGACTAGTATATAGGAGAAGGTGGAGAATCTTATTTTCTCATCACTGGAAAGGAAAATAATTAAACTTTGACCAAAGCGATGAAAATTTGATGACACTCTGGTGAATATATGATGAAATTCTGATGGAAATCAGAGATGAAATTCAGTCTGTTTTTCTCGTATGTCAAAAAAACTGACATCTGAATGAGCCCTTATACTGCACAAATAGTGCCCATATAATTCTGGTATACAGCACTCAAATAATGGTGTCATGTTTCCTTCATAATACTCCCATAGTATGTCCTGTCCAAATATACAGGTGCATCTCACAAAATTAGAATATCATCAAAAAGTTAATTTATTTCAGTTCTTCAATACAAAAAGTGAAACTCATATAGAGTCATTACAAACAGAGTGATCTATTCCAGGTGTTTATTTCTGTTAATGCTGATGATTATGGCTTACAGCCAATGAAAGTTCAAAAGTCATTATCTCAGTAAATTAGAATATTTTATAACACCAGCTTGAAAAAATGGTTTTAAAATCCAAAATGTTGGCCTAATGTAATGTATATTCAGTAAATCCACTCAATATTTGGTCGGAGCTCCTTTGGCATCAATTACTGCATCAATGTGGTGTGGCATGGAGGTGATCAGTCTGTGGCACTGCTGAGGTGTTATGGAAGCCCAGGTTGCTTTGATAGCAGCCTTCAGCTCGTCTGCATTGTTGGGTCTGGTGTTTCTCATCTTTCTCTTGACAATACCCCATAGATTCTCTATGGGGTTAAGGCCAGGTGAGTTTCCTATGTCAAGGTGGAGTAAGCGCACAACAGGCCCCCGTGGAATTCCGGTCCGGTTTCACAGTGGGGACTCTCCCTCCTACACTCACCATCCTGTATGCTCGCCAGTCCTTCGAGGAGCTTGGGCTTGCTTCCTGATATAAAAGTCTTTTTTGCCACACGAACTGGTCTTGTTCGTAGCGTTCAGGGAGTTTGCCAGCTGTAGACCACTCGGAGCGGCGTGATTTGACTATGGTGGAATCTTCTGGGGTGGTGGAAGGTGGTGGATCAACTGGGGTTGCTGGATCGACTGGGGTTGCTGGAGTATCGGTTCCTGAAGTGTCCATGTGTACCGCCAGAGGATCTTCCTCGTCGTCCTCATGCCACACTGTCGGCGGAGGTTCTGGGACCTGAGGGGGAGCCTCGTGTCGTTCAGGGTCCGTGGAAGCGCATATTGTGGTGCACGGCTCGGGTAGGGTGGTTTCCTCCTTGCTCAGTTTGTATTTCGTACACCGGCCCATTGGGGCTTATTTGGCGCAGGACGCGGTATGGACTTTCTTCCCAGCGGTACAATTATTTGTTCTTGGAGTGTTGGTCTCATACGAGTACTCGATCTCCTGCCAGAAATTTAGCGAGTCGGGACGGAGTCTTCCCCGGGTGTTCTGGTCCTGAAGTTTTGTGTGGACAATTCGGTGCAGGGTTTGCAACCGATGCCGGTGGTTCCGGACCCACGTGTGAGACTCCCGTCCACGGTAGTTCTTCTTCCGGGTTTAACTCCATCTCGGTGATTCCTTTGCCCTCTCGGCCGAACAGTAGCAAGTACGGGGTATAGCCGATGACTCGGTGTACCTGGTTGTTATAGACCCAGACCAGTTCGGGGATGTATTCGGGCCAGCGGACTTTCCGGTCGCTCTCCAGGGTGCGTAGCATTTGAATTAGTGTCTGATTAAAACGCTCGCAGGCCCCATTTCCTTGGGGATGGTATGGCGTTGTTCGGGATTTATCAATTCTGTATAAGCGATGTAATTCTTCCATTACCTTTCCTAGAAAGCATGCACCCTGGTCTGAATGAATCCGCTGGGGGCAGCCGTACACTTAAATAAAGTTCTTACAGATCGCATAGGCGGCCGACTCCTCTGTCTGATCTTGAGTAGGGGTCACCATGGCAAATTTGGTAAAATGGTCCACCATGACTAGGCAGTGTTCGTACCCCTGGTGAGCAGGGCCAATGGTTAAATAGTCTATAATTAGGAGTTTGAGGGGTGCAGTTGTTACTATCGTTTGCCCTGGGGCCTGTTGCTCAGCTGGTTTAGTTAGATCGCACAGCCGGCATGCCCGGCAAACTTCTTCCACTGCGGCTTGCAATCGGGGATGGTAGGTCATTTGTTGTAGCCACTGGAAAGTCTTTTGTGCTCCAAAATGAGCCCCCTTCTCATGGGCCTCATGAGCAAGTTCGGCGAGCCGAGCTCCCGGAATCACGACCTGCCAGGCAGTCGTCGATGTTGTACACAGCACTGTCTTTCGGTATAATAGTCCTCCCTTGATAACCAGTTTTTGCCACTGGCGTAGCATTAGCAGTGTGTCTCGAGTCAATGTCCTTCTTTGGGTGTCGCTGGGTAGCTGCTTCGTGGCCACCCATTAACGCAGGGGGCCTATTTATCCATCTTCTTGTTGCTGTTGTATCCATTCATCTTGGGATTGTTCTAGCATGCCCCTAGCGGATCCTGTGTGGGATTGCTCCCGGGTTACCACCATGATTCTGGTGGGGGCCAGAGCGAACGGCGTCTCTTCTCCTTCCAGCTCATCGTCTCGGTTTTGCCCAGGGGTTGCACGTCGAATTCTAGAAAGGGTGTCGGCATGCACGTTTTCCACTCCCCTTTTGTAGATGATTTTATATTTGAATTTGTCCATCCGGGCCACCCACAGCTGTTTGAGGGCCCCCAATTTGGCATCGTCCAGGTGGGCCAGCGGGTTGTTGTCAGTCCGTATCACCACCTCAGAGCTCCATCATGGCCCACACTACAGCGAGGAGCTCGAGTTCAAAAGAGCTGTAATTGTCGGGATTGCGTTCTGAATCGTGGAGTGATTGGCTACCATAAGCGATCACCCTTTCCCGACCGTTTTAGACTTGTGACAATACAGCTCCCAGCCCGTGTAAGCTCCCTTCTGTGTGCAGTATGAACAGCTGCGAGAAATCCGTGTAGGCCAACACTGGGGCTTCCGAGAGAGCGGTTTTGAGATCTTGAAAGGCCTCTTCTTGCGGTTCTCGCCACTGGATTTTCCAGCCATTGGCCCCAGCAGGGGCCCCCTTCAACAGGTCCTGTAGAGCTCGGGCCCGGCGGGTGAAGTTTTTTTTACAAAGCGTCGGTAATATCCGGCTAACCCCAGAAAAGCCCGTACATCTTTTACCGTCTTGGGAGTAGGCCACCCTTGTATCGCGGCAACCTTCTCCATGAAGGGTCTGACGCCCTCGGCTAAGACGGTATGCCCTAGGTATTCGATTTGCGTATGGAATAGGTGGCATTTCTGGGGTTTTACCTTCAACCCGTACTTTTGCAGCCGGCCAAGCACCTGTCCCAACCGCTGCAAGTGGTCTTCAAACGTGGCAGCGTAGATGATGATGTAGTCTAGGTATATCAAGGTGGCTTCGAAATTGAGATCTCCTAGACATCGCTCCATTAGCCGCTGGAAGGTCCCGGGCATTGGTTAGTCCGAACGGCATGCGATTAAACTCAAACAGCCCCATGGGTAGAATGAACGCGGTCTTGGCTCGGTCTTCCTCTGACATTGGCACCTGCCAGTACCCGCTGGCCAAATCTAAAGTAGAAAAATACGTAGCTTTCCCCAAGGCTGATAGGGATTCCTCTATACGGGGCAGCAGGTACGAGTCTTTGATGGTACAGGAGTTCAACTTTCGATAATCCACACAAAACCACAAGGTACCGTATTTCTTACGGACCAGCACGATGGGGGCTGCCCAAGGACTTTGGCTTTCCCGGATAACCTCCTTTTGCAGCACTTGGCCCATCAGTGTTTTTACTTCTTGGTACAGCTGTGGCGGAATCTGCCGATATCGCTTTCTGATAGGGGCCGTCCCTTCGGTGGGAATGCCGTGCATGATGGCCGTGGTGCATCCGAAGTCGCCTTCATGGTTAGCGAATACCTCATGATACTGGCCCAGGAGTGCTTTTACTTGCTGCATTTGGGCCAGAGTTAGGCCAGAGTTCTGCCCGCAATTTCTCTAGGATGGCTCGGCCCTTCTCTTCGGGCGGGGCCCCGGCGGTTTGGATGGAACGGATAGTCACCGCCTAGGGTTCCCCTGCCTGCACTTTTAGCTGTAATGCCGTGGTCGGAAGCACCTCTTCCAAAGGTTTCACCAATTTTGCCATTTCGGCGCATGGTTGTAGGACGACATCTTGGTCTTCCAGGTTGGCAGAGCGCACAAGAACAGTCCCCTTTCTCACGGTGCCCAAGGCACGGGCCACCAGGACCCCAGGGGGCAGGCGCTCCGAGAAGCACGGCCCCACCTGCACCTCTACTCCCTCCAGAGGCATATGGGCCGGATGGGCAGGGCTACCACCGTGTGCCCTGTCGGCAACATAAGCTGAGGGGTCGCCAGTGCGATCACTCTCCCAAGTGCCTCTCCCTCCTGGCAATCCTGTAGGACCCGTGCCCCCCGCACCAGTTGTTGGAAGACCTGTCCTTGGGGAGTGTGGGAGCCCCATTGTTTCAGAGTTTCTTGCGTAGGTTCACTGAGAAGTAGACTGCCAAACTCTCTCAATATGTTCATACCCAGGGTGACAGGGTGTTTTTCGTTCGCATCCCCCTGGGTCAGGATTACCCCTCGGCGGCCGAGTTGTTTGCCACACAATGAGATTTGCATCCAGACTACTACGACGACAGGAACCGGTAGCTGGTTAGCGGCTTGTAACTTTACCACGGACCCCCACTGGGGCCTCACGGCTTCGGGAAAGTGCTGTCGGAAATAAGTCGCCAGCATGGTTGTAACATGCGACCCTGTATCTACCAGGCAGTGCACTGCATGTCCTTCGAACTCTTCCCATACCACCGGTCACTTTGCAATCAGGTCTTCGGGACTTCCACCACCCCGCGTTGTGGGTTCTGGTTCCGAGCGGCGTCCCCCCAGCTCAGAGACCTTTAGTTTAATGGACGCTGGGGTGGGTATCTCCCACCCCGCGGACACTTCCCGGCAAAGTGGCCCAGCTCGCCACATCCAAAACATTCCCGAGACCGCAGGGTCTGTCCGCCCCTGGGATTACGAGGGCTCCAGGGCGCTGGGCCTGGTCCAGGCTGTCCACTTGTGGTCTCAGCCCTTCTCTTCACCTCAGCCAATTCGCCTCTGATACTCTTCAGCTCCTGCTTCATTTCTTCAACCCATTGCGGCTCTCTGATGGCGTTTACGGAGACTTCAGTACTCCGGGCCTTTCCCACGGGGACTGTCAGCCCCTGCTCTTGCTCCTGGGCGCGTGCCTGGCTCCCTTCCTCAGAGAAAGCCATGCGGGGGGTTTACACAGACCTGTTCCCACAATGCTTGCTTAGTCATGGGGTCACGGAGCCCAGTCTCTAAGAGGTCACGTAGGGTTATGTCAATGGGCTCTACACTGACACCGTCCTTTTGTTCAATGGCCGTGTATAACTCCTGAAGGATATTCATGTATTGGGTGACTGTCTCCCCTTCCCCTTGCATACGACTGAATAGCCGGGTCCTCAGCTCTCCCACGTCTGTCGAGTCCCCATGGGTCCCCTCCAAGATCTGTAACACACTGACAAAGGTGTTTTGCTGTCCCGGGGGCCTCAACATCACAGAATCCCGGGCCTCCCCATCCAATGTCATTAGGGCCACTTCTGCCTCTAACTCAGGGGTCATCGGATGCATCCTAAATAGCCCTCGCATCCGTTCCGTCCAGCTCCACAGCATAGTGTTGCTACCAGAGAACCTGGGCAGGTTACTCAGCATAGCCCCCAAGGTTAAGTTGGACCGGGGGTCGCCGTCGCCCTCCCTGGTCCACAGCATCGCTCGCTCTCAGAGACTGCATCCTGCCAACTAGGCCAAATGTAGTAATCGCAGGCACGCTGGATGCAGTGACGAGACGGGAGCCGAAGTAAGCTTTAACTGTAACCTTTATATAGATATATATGGATTTCCCTTTAGGGCTATCTCGACTAACCAGAAAAATAACCAACGTTATCCTCACAGGGATCAGAACAACAATACACAAATAGCACACTGATAACTGCCCGGTTGGAACCGGTACCTATAAGGCCACGATGCGGCCGACTACGGGTCAAGAAACTATGATTATACAACTATGGCGTGTCACTTATCCTCCTCCTCTGACGTCCAGCAGAGTGGTGATCGATGTCCATTCAATGTCTCAGCCGCTGGGCCCAGCTGACGAGGAGTTGTCGCAGGCTTCTGGCGTTCCTACAATGGACGGGCTGTAGCAGCAGGCTGGAGTCGGGATGGTGGCAGGCGCGGAAGACCGCAGGTAGGCCGCGACAGCGGACTGGAGTTAGGTAGCGGCAGCCGCGTACCGCAGCGGGCAGGCCGCAACCACGGGCTGGAGTCGGGTAGCGGCGGCCGCGGTCGACAGCGGGCAGGCCACAGCCACAGGCTGGAGTGGGGCAGTGGCGGCCGCGGTCGACAGCGGGTAGGCCACAGCCACAGGCTGGAGTGGGGCAGTGGTGGCCTCGGACGGCAGCAGGTAGGCCGCGGTCGCGGGTTGGAGTGACGGGGGCAGGTGCGCGGTTGTGTGGTCAGCGGTTCCCTCCTGGACCGCCCGGGGCTGTCTCCCTCCTGGCAGTCGTCCTCAGCTCCTTTTATACAGGCTCCACCCCCACTCCTTCTAGAACTGTCTCTGGTCCGTCCTCTCAATATGTCCCTGAGAAACAGTCTCCCTGGGAACCTTGGTGACAGTCCCCTTGGTTCCGGTCCAGTTTCACAGTGGGGACTCTCCCTCCTACACACGTATATAATCTTTTTTTTTCTCTGCAGCTATTAATCTTTTACAGGACCAATTCCAATTTCCTATGCTACAGAACTGTAATGTACTGTAAAAATCGGATGCCTACTGTATGGCATGTCTGTATGGCATCTGATTTTTTTCTTACACCCATCATATTTCGGAGTCAAATTTCAACATACTGTGATTTTTTTTCTCATGCTGAATACAGCTGAGAAAAAAATAGCAGATCTGCACTGACTAACATGGGTCTGGACGCAATACCTTTTTTTTCTTGCATTGCATTCGTCCGAT
Organism: Dendrobates tinctorius; assembly: GCF_039654945.1. Taxonomy (NCBI): domain Eukaryota; kingdom Metazoa; phylum Chordata; class Amphibia; order Anura; family Dendrobatidae; genus Dendrobates; species Dendrobates tinctorius. The sequence goes on from NW_027361690.1 coordinate 39,119,017, forward strand.
TTATATGCATGCAAGTGTGATCAAACCCTTTGTTAAATTAGGTTACTTGTGTTTTTGGCATTCATTTTTATCGCGTTTTTGAGTCTTGTTGGTATGTTCTGTTTTCAACAAAGCTTCTTTGTTTTTGATACTTCTTGGTATTTGGCTTTGACAAAACTTTAATGATAGAAAATGGAAATGAACTAAAAACGCATGCGCGTTTTTTACCTGCGGATTTTCTGCATCTAAATGAAAGTCTATCTCAAAAATCTGCACATAAAACTCAGCGTCTCCACAAGAGAAATTGACATGTTGTAGATTTGAGACATGCACTGCAGGTCAGCTTACGCTAAGTGAAAAAAGCACAGTGGGCATGAGATTTCTGTAAAGCTTTACTCACACTCCTGGTTTTGGCTAGAAACACTGATGCAAAATACTGACTGTGTGAATAGACCCTAAATCCCACCCACTTTGCTAGAACTGCAAGATGCTGCGTTTTTGACCCAGCAGAACAGCGCAGCATCAAAACCTCATCATGGGCACACAGCCTTAGGGCAGTCTCACATGTCCAGATAATTCCGATACCGGAAAAAACGGTACCGGAGCTATCCGTGTCTGTGTGGACATAGCTAGCACATTAGTGCTCTTTTGGAATATGGCAAATATTAAAGAGGTGAGTAAAGAGTTTGCAGGCTCAAGCTACCAAATAAAATACTGAAGATGTGGTGGTCCATTCCCAGTGTAGAACTGGGAAATGTGCAGACACTCTCCATTAAAGTGTAATAGAGATATGCTCACTCTCTTCTTTCCATGTCTTCCCTATAGTTTATCCAAAGCTACTGAATGTGCTGGCTCAACTTTCCATGTGGAACAAGGAACTGAGTACCCTTTCCACAGTTGGTTGAAACTTTAGGCTATGTGCACACGTTGTGGATTTTGATTCTGATCCGCAGCGGTTTTTGACGCACGGATTTGCATCAATTCCGCAGTATAGTGCGCAGGCAATGTTAGTCTATGGTAAATTAAGAATTGCTGTGCACATGCTGCAGAAAAATCCGCGCAGATTTGCAGCGATTTTTTCCGCAGCATGTCAATTCTTTTTGCTGATCCACAGCAGTGTTTTCCAGTCTGGCACATAAAAAATCTCTCTCTCTCAGCACAAGGGAGAAAATTCACAGATCCAATACCACCTAACAAATCCACTCACCAAAGACGCATTACAATCTGCAGGAAATCCGCATCAATTCCGCATGAAATCCACAAGCGTTTTCCCCTGCGTTTTCTGCCAAGAGATACGGATTTTGTGCAGAAAATTCCGCAGCAACGTGTCCACATACCCTTAGGGCTCACTCACAATGGCATATAATATGGAGCAATCTCGCATTGCACTTTGGCCAGTGCTATTTAATGAGGCATAACAGATCTGCGGTTTTTTACTCATAGCAATTCGGAAAGAGTAAAAAAATCCCAGCATGCTGTGATTGGCAGCGTATCTCGTATGGTGCACACCCATTCAAGTCAATGGGTGCGTGGAAAACATCGGACTGCATTCGGATGTCATCTATGATTGGACCCGTAGAAGCGCCATCTGTGCGCGAAACGGCCGTCGTCCTTCCATCTCCCCTCATATCTCCCCTCACCCACTGCTGTGCCACTTTGGATGTCCGTATGAATTGTAATAATGGACTTCTTTTCACCACAGGAAACAGTGAGTGCTGCCTTTCTATATTTTTTCATGTTTATGTAGGGGAAGTGGACTGACCTATGGACCTGTCTGAAGCAGTAGGGTAATATACAGTGTGCTTGATGTGGACTGCTGGATATGAAGGTGGGAGACAGCTAGAAATAGGAGAAGGATGGTGAAGTACTGGGTTTGGCCACTAGGGGGAGACTAAAGACAGCAGAAAAAGGAGGTGTAATACTGTAGTTTGGCCACAAGATGGCAGCAGAGAGCAGTGGGAAAAGGGCTTTAAATCAGCTTAAGGCTACAAAACCGCAGAGTCATGGGGGGCGGGGTTATAGAAGCTCTAGAGGGGAATTCCCAGAGAGAGGGGATATAAGAAGGAGTAGAGAGTTCCAGAAGAAGTCAGTCCAGGGAGAGGAGGTCAGGGGAGGAGAAGACTGAAGTTAGAGAAAGACCGAGAAGAAGCTCCAGAAGGGACTGGTAACAGAGACGATCAGGGGGGTGGCCCTGACAGGAGAAGCCATAGAACAGAGGAGGCCCGGGGGTACCAGAGACGGACGGACTCGGACGGGTGAAACGCTGTGGTGGTAGGCCTAGGGCAGCCACAGTGAAAGAGCTGCGAGGGACGTCAATTAGGAAAAGGAAGGAAGTGAAGGTACCCGGGCCTGTGTACGGAGTGGAGCAGCTGCTGTGTGGTGCTGCGGTTGTCAAAGGGACGGCCAATAAAGAGGACCTGTTGGAAGCACATCAGTCTCTGTCTCAGTCTGTTCGCGGCGGAAAGGGACCACCCCCCCAGTCGGTCCACCTACCTACATTTACACACATCTGAGTATTTAGTCAGTATTTCCCATCAGTATGTGTAAGCCAAAACCAGGAGTGGGTGATAAATACAGACGTGATGACGTGTTTCTATTATACTTTTCCTCCGATTTTTCCTCTCCTGGTTTTGGTTTACAAATACTGAAGGAAATACTCACCAAATACTGAACATGTGGATGTTGATTAAGACGCAGCATTTTTGATGCAGCAAAAATACACGCCATCAGAGACTTATCGTGGGCAAAAAGTGTTTGCTATAATTGTAATTTTGCATTTATTTATTCTACATTTCATTGTATTATAGTATTTTGTTTGCAGCAGGATTCACAGCCAAATTATCTATTCCTATCACATTGTAAGCATAATGTATTGAGGTAAAGGGCATAATATGTTCGTGTTTATCAATTTCTATAGCCATTCATACAACATATAAAACATCAGTTTTAACTGGGATCTCCAAACTACTCTCTCAATAATGTTATTTTCCAGGAGTCCTGCACTTATCTGCTACCTACAGGTTTAAACATGACCTAAAATCTCTAAAGTCAGTGGGACACTGAAGCTACGCAGGTGAGGAGGTCCAGTTACCAGATCCTAGGTAAATAATATATGAATAGGGGTAGATGACAGGATATTATAGTCACAACTGAGTTTAAGATATTGAGTGGAATTATCCTTTAAACAAAACCCTTGACTTACAACTTTGACAAAATCTAAGTCAACAACGCCCCAGTAGTGGCCAAACGGTACATGCTGACACCTGATCCATAGTCAGAGGACTGTCCTCTCATCATGACTGTCAATGTGTTTATCATTTTAGATAGAGGCAATAGGGGTTGTTGTTAACAGATAAAGAGCTGGAGCATTTAAATAGGAAACCTGGGCTATCTGTAAACTATCCACTACCTGCTGGTTGCTATTTAAAATACATCTCCCCTTAAAATCTAAAAATCAATATATAACTATACAAAACCCTTTCTGGTATGGTCACAGCAGATTTAGTGCTGAATAAAGTTTGGAGAAATCCATGCACATGCTGTACAAAAGAAACAACCGCATGTAGCAGTAAAAAAACAAAATTTTGGCAAAAAAAAAATTTGCTTCATGTCATACGCTATTATCCTTATGTTAAAATGTAAAAAGTCAATTATATCTGTTTCGTAAGCTGAGTGAAAACCGATATGACTTCCAGGATAGCAACTACTACATAGCTTGTTACTCAGCTATCACCAGGCCAGATGCAGGAGAACCTACTGAGTTATTCCTCTCTATACACCTAGGCAGGCAGATTTGCTGTCCAGTGGTCTAGGAAAACAGGATGGAAACTCTTACAGCAGTTGTTACAATTAGTTTTTAATTTTCATATGCATTTGATGGTTCACAGAAAAGCAAGTGACACACATCAATAACTTGAATTATTTAAAAGGAACCTATCACCTTATTCAGCATCTGTAGTACATTATTGGTCATATATAGTGTTGAGCATTCCGATACCGCAAGTATCAGGTATCGGCCGATACTTGCTGTATCGGAATTCCGATACCGACTTCCGATATTTTTTCAATATCGGAAGTCGGCATTGGAATCGGAAGTTCAAAGTTGATTGACAGCCGAAATGACGTCATCATGATGCGCGGTGTGTGCGCATCATGATGCGCCGTCATTTCGGGCCTTCCGGGGGTCTCTGCCGGCCTGCCGGGGGGCTGTGTGGGCTGCCCGGGGTCTGTACCGGCCTGCCGGGGGGCTGTGCCGGCCTGCCGGTGGTCTGTGCACCCTGTGGGAGTCTGTACCGGCCTGCCGGGGGGCTGTGCCGGCCTGCCGGTGGTCTGTGCACCCTGTGTGGGTCTGTACCGGCCTGCCGGGGGGCTGTGCCGGCCTGCCGGGGGGGCTGTGCTGATGTCCGGGGGTCTGTGCAAGCATCGTCCGATGGGACTATAAGTCCCATCTGGCGATGCCTGCTACCATGACAGTGATTGACACATTAGCCAATGATGGGACAGTAGTAGTCCCATCATCCGGCTAATGTGTTAAATGTTTAAAAAAAAAAAAAAAAAATACTACATACATACTACATACATACTACATGCATGCTACATACATACTACATGCTACATACATACTACATATATACTACATGCATGCTACATACATACATGCTACATACATACTACATATATACTACATGCATGCTACATACATACTACATGCTACATACATACTACATATATACTACATACATACTACATACATGCTACATACATACTGCATGCTACATACATACTACATACATACTACATACATACCACATATATACTACATACATACTACATGCATGCTACATACATACCACATACATACTACATACATACTACATGCATGCTACATACATAACACATATATACTACATGCATGCTACATACATACTACATGCTACATACATACCACATACATACTACATACATACTACATGCATGCTACATACATACTACATATATACTACATGCATGCTACATACATACTACATGCTACATACTTACTACATATATACTACATACATACTACATGCATGCTACATACATACTACATGCTACATACATACCACATACATACTACATACATACTACATGCTACATACTACATATATACTACATGCATGCTACATACATACTGCATGCTACATGCATGCTACATACATACTACATACATACTACATGCTACATACATACCACATATATACTACATACATACTACATACAATACATTCATACAATACATACATAGACATACAGTACATATAACATAGAGTAACATACTTACCAATACTTGTCACATTGTTCCCCGAAGCCATTGTCTTTTACGGAATAAATATTAACATAACAAACCACAAAAATACTCACCCACGATCCGAAGCAGTCCACGAGTGTGTCCCACGACGATCTTGGGTAGAGAACTGCAGCATCAGCTGATGCTGCCGTTCTCTACGGGCTGCAGGAATCCAATGACGGAAGGTAGGTATCCTTCCGCACTGTATTCCTCCGCCACTTAAAAAAAAAAAAGTCCCTAGTCTCACTTTATGCCATTGCTGCGTGGGAAATTCACACAGACCCCCGAAGCCTGCACAGCCCCCCGGCAGGCCGGCACAGCCCACCGGAGCCTGCACAGACCACCGGCAGGCCGGCACAGCCCCCCGGCAGGCCGGCACAGCCCACCGGAGCCTGCACAGACCACCGGCAGGCCGGCACAGCCCCCCGGCAGGCCGGCACAGACCACCGGAGCCTGCACAGACCCCCTGGCAGGCCGGCACAGCCCCCCGAAAGGCCCGTACAGACCCCAGAGAGGCTGTACAAGGCAAAAACAGGGTTTTTCTTATTCCGATACCGGAAGTCCCATAGACTTGAATGGGACTTCCGGTATCGGAATCGGCGATACCGATACTTTTTTTTAAGATCGGCCGATCCATTCCGATCAGATACTTTGAAGTATCGGACGGTATCGCTCAACTCTAGTCATATAACTGTTACGGATCTGAAACACAAGACTAGGGTAGAAGGGGGAAAACTGACGCTGCACTATGACTAGGCTGATACCCTACGATGGAGTGGGCGACCCATTCCTTGCGAATAGACCCACCGACGATCCTAGGTTAATCTCAAGTGAAGACCTATAGATAGGGGTAGGGGAGTCCCTGAAAGATCTAACGGGTCACCTCCTAATAGAAAACACAGAGAAGGCTGCAGAAACTAACAGAATACAGAAACAAAGACTAGTGGAACCAGAGGTCCCAGTACTGCACAAATTACAGACACAGAAGGCAAAGCAAAGCACCAAGCCAGAACTCAAGCGGATTAACACTGTTGTCCAGCAAGGACTGATAGGCAGGTGCTAGTTAATAAAGAGTGATACAAACGCCTGACTCAAGACAAACCCAAAACCAGAGGAAAAAGACTAGCAGCCAGAACACCACAAGAAAATGGCGGATAGTCACAAACTAAACAGATTCTAACGATAACTGTTGTGAATTCTCTGGATCTGTCTTTTGAGTCTGGGCTCCCTCTGGTGGTTACTGCGGGTAGTGGAGCTGGCCGTGTTGACAGAAGTCTGCCACCTGATGACGATGATTGGAAGTCAGGGGTTACTGTCTGGGAGGATTTAAGTGAGCAGGCTTCCCTCAGTTGCTGCTGATGATTAGTATCTTCCTGTGCATTTTGAGGTCTGCTGTCTCCTGCCTGATCCTGCATTTTTCAGTTAAGTTGTTGATTTGCTAATTCTTTGCATCTGATCTGGTTTTGCCTCTTTCTGCTTTGCTGTGATGGTTCAGCGTGCTCCCTGCTGGGGCTGTGCTGGACCCCGCTCCATATGTTACAGCTTGTGTCAGTTTGTTCAGTCCCCTGTTATATTAGTCTCTTTTGCTTTGCTGCCAGTTCACACCAGAATGCTGATATAGTGGGGGAGAGGTCGAGAGACCTCAGTGTTTTTTGTACATCAGACGTGTTGGGTTTTTTAGGGTTTTTGCGTGATTGCAGACAGTGTCTTTCCTTTCCTATCCTATCTAGACAGTTTGGGCCCCATCATCTGCTCAGTCTGTTTTCTGCCTGTGTTTGTGCCTCATCTTGTCTCACCGACAATATATGTTTGGGGTTATCTATTTCTTTGGGGTTCTACTCTAGGGCAGTTTAGATTTCACCTTTCTTGCTTTAGGCTTTATTAGTTCTCCGGCTGTGCCGAGGCATCTAGGGCATCATAGGTACGCCCCACGGCTACTTCTAGTTGTGTTGTTAGGATTAGGGGGTCTGCAATCCGCTATGTTACCAACCTTTCTGGTTTCCTGGTGGCCTAGCCTATTCCTGCCATCCTCCTCGGTGACCTATTCATAACAGACTGACTAATCCTGCATTATCTCCAAAAACATTTTGAAGTTCTCCCAACCTGTATGCTAATCTTGTCGGTCCGGTAGGAGCATTTTCTGTGGCCTCCATCCCTCCTCCTGGCTGCGCACTACCTTTTGCCATACTGCTGGCAAGCTCACTTATGTTTTTGGCTCTGCCCGCAGTAGGACAATGCAGAGTTCACAGGCGCAGGGTGGTATACAGGAGGAGTCGGGGGTTATATAAACATTTATGGAATGAAACACAGGCGCTGAATAAGGTGATAGTTTTAGTTGAAATATGACAAAACTGGTGATAGGTTCCATTTAATCAAAAGTAATCTTTGTTGTTACGGTTTTGTTTTCTTCTTTTTACCTTTGTTTATGCAATATGGAACATATTACACATGTCACTATTTTGGGCTGAAGGAACAAGTCACAGTTTTTTCTTATTGTGACGTGCTAGTTAGACACAGTACTGTGAATACGATTTAGGCTGGTGTGATAGAAAGTTGTGAAGTAAGAATGGTTTAAAATATAAAAGTTTTAATAGTTTATTTCTATTAATTAACAAAATGCAAAGTGAATGAGAGAGAAATCTAAGTCAAATGGCCCTTTGCCTTTAAAACAACATCAGGCGCCTCCCTGATGGTATTGTATCATGGATAAGTATCTGTCATTATTTCTCAGCATTGAGGAGGGCTGTAGATTTGCAGGACCCCCTCTTCATTTCTGATCACTAGTCCCCATACAACAGTAAGGAGAGTAATGCCCTGATGGTGGCCCTGACATGATGGATAAGTATCTGACTCTAGTACTTGGCCTGGAGGAAACTAATAATCTTGACCAAATCCCCAAGTCCAGCTGGACCCCACTGGTTGCTGACAGTTCTGAGCTGATGGCAGAGCATGATGAAAACATGATGTGTCTTTCATCTGCTACACTAAGTTATCTTGGCCAACCACTATATCTACAGCCCTCCACAATGCACATATTTAAACGGGATTGACGGCAGTCCGCCCCACCAATCAGGTGATAGAGGATGGCTGAAACCTGCATCGAGACTGCGCTTGCTGGGTCATGAGCGTGCTCGTATCCAGCACATGTGCACAACCAGCAGAGATGAAATAGAATACTTACAGGAAAAGAAACTTCATTTAAAAGAAGATAATTAAATCTCAAGTGTGACTCATGTTGGAATTCATGGGAAGCACCGTATAGAATATTGGACAGAGTAAGGAATGAACAGCTATAAGGGTAAAGCAGCCTAAAAAAATGAGAAATATAAATAAGAATAAATAAAGATGATAATAAAAGGAAGGATTGACACCTGATTGGTGGGGCGGACCGCCAGCAATCCCGTTTGACCGCACTCCTGTGTCTTCTTTCTTGGAATGCCGCTCTATCGCTGCATGTGCCGTTGAACCTGGAGGCATGTCACAATGTGACATGGTCTCTTGTTTAGCATTGGATCATCAGTACATTTAAACCCCTGCACACCCTCTGCCCAGATGCCCCTGAAGAAGCTGGGCGAAACATGCGCGTTAGGGCAGAGGGATGGCACTCATCCGCACTAGTTAATGCTATTTGGATGCAGGTAAAAGTTTATTTTCATTTTTATTTGCCTACTCCACTTGTGGTTTATGCTTCATGCTATTTGCACATTGTTAGGAGGTGTTCTGGCAATTCCTATAGCTTTTATTTCTATGCTGAACACTATATGAGATCTGCACTAAGTATTATTATTATTATTTATTGTTATAGCGCCATTTATTCCATGGCGCTTTACATGTAGGGAGGGGTATACATAAAAACAAGTACAATAATGTTGAACAATACAAGTCATAACTGGTACAGGAGGAGAGAGGACCCTGCCCGCGAAGGCTCACAATCTACAAGGGATGGGTGAAAATACAGTAGGCAAGGGTAGAGCTGGTCATGCAGCGGTTTGGTCGATCGGTGGTTACTGCAGGTTATAGGCTTGTCGGAAGAGGTGGGTCTTCAGGCTCTTTTTGAAGGTTTCGATGGTAGGTGAGAGTCTGATATGTTGTGGTAGAGAGTTCCAGAGTAGGGGTGATGCACGAGAGAAATCTTGTATGCGATTGTGGGAAGAGGAGATAAGAGGGGAGTAGAGAAGGAGATCTTGTGAGGATCGGAGGTTGCGTGCAGGAAAGTACCGGGAGACGAGGTCACAGATGTATGGAGGAGACAGGTTGTGGATGGCTTTGTATGTCATGGTTAGGGTTTTGTACTGGAGTCTCTGGGCAATGGGGAGCCAGTGAAGGGATTGACAGAGGGGACAAGCTGGGGAATAGCGGGGGGACAGGTGTATTAGTCGGGTAGCGGAGTTTAGAATAGATTGGAAGGGTGCGAGAGTGTTCGAGGGGAGGCCACTGAGCAGGAGGTTGCAGTAGTCAAGGCGAGAGATAATGAGGGCATGGACTAGGATTCTTGGTTGAGGAATGAACGGATTCGTGAAATATTTTTGAGTTGAAGTCGGCAGGAAGTGGAAAGGGCTTGGATATGTGGTTTGAAGGAGAGATCAGCATCAAGGATTACCCCGAGGCAGCGAGCTTGTGGGACTGGGGAGAGTGGGCAGCCATTTACTGTAATGGATAGGTTCGTTGGGGGGGTCACGTGAAATGGGGGAAAGATGATGAATTCTGTTTTGTCCATGTTAAGTTTCAGAAATCTGGTAGAGAAGAAAGATGAAATAGTGGACAGACATTGAGGGATTCTGGTTAGCAGGGAGGTGATATCTGGTCCAGAGATGTAGATCTGTGTGTCATCAGCATAGAGATGATACTGAAAGCCATGAGATTTTATAAGCTGTCCCAGGCCAAAGGTGTAAATGGAGAAGAGCAGGGGTCCTAGGACTGAACCTTATGGGACTCCGACAGATAGGGGGCGAGGTGAGGAGGTGGTGTGTGAGTGGGAGACGCTGAATGTCCGGTATGTTAGGTATGATGAGATCCAGGACAAGGCCAAGTCTGTGATGCCAAGGGATGAGAGGGTCTGTAATAGTAGGGAATGGTCCACTGCGTCAAAGGCAGCCGACAGGTCCAGGAGGAGGAGGACAGAGTAGTGTCGCTTGCTCTTGGCAGTTAAGAGGTCATTGGTGACCTTAGTAAGGGCAGTTTCGGTGGAGTGGTGTGACCGGAAGCCAGATTGTAAGCGGTCGAAGAGGGAGCAAGAAGAGAGATGGGAGGACAGTTCAAGGTAGACGTGTTGTTCCAGTAGCTTGGAGGCATAGGGGAGAAGTGATATAGGGCAATAGCTAGATACAGAGGATGGGTCAAGATAGGGCTTTTTGAGGATAGGTGTGATTGAGGCATGTTTAAAGCTTGAGGGGAAAACACCAGTTGTTAGTGATAGGTTGAAGAGATGGGTTAGGGTTGGGATGAAGACTGTGGTGAGGTTTGGGATGAAGTGGGAAGGGATCGGGTCAAGTGCACAAGTGGTGAGATGTGATCTTGAGAGTAGAGTGGAGAGTCGATCTTCTGTAATGGTGGAGAAGTTGGTTTTGGAGGTGGAGGGCTGGGAAGTCGGGAGGAGGGGCTCTGGGGTTTGTTGACCAAAACTGTCTCTGATGTTATCAATCTTCTGCTTGAAAAATGAGGCAAAGTCTTCAGCTGAGATGAGTGGGGAGGGAGGAAGTGCTGGGGGACGGAGGAGAGAATTGAAGGTGTTGAATAACTGTTTAGGGTTGTGAGACAGGGCGGATATGAGCGATGAGAAGTAGGTTTGTTTAGCTGTGGCGAGTGTCTGTTGTCCTTAATCATACAGACTGTACTGCATGTGAGCATCTGCTGTTATGCTAAATTAGCAACTTTGATATTGCCTTTTACATTCCAAAGACATACTGATAGGTTATTTAGATTGTGAGCCCCATCGGAGACAGTGATGATGATGTGTGCAAACTGTAAAGCGCTGCGGAGTATGTTAGCGCTATATAAAAATAAAGATTATGATTTTTATTATTATGCTTTGCAGTCTTTGTGCTTGGTGACACAAACCTTATAGGACAACTCTGATTTCCAATTGAATCATTATTTTATGCCACTTACGTTTGCGGCCACATTAAAGGTTTGCACGGTGTATACAGAATCTACCTCAGCTTTAACTTTACTGACATTCAGTTAACATGCATTGGCACTAAGCACTTTAATATCATACACAGCAATAAGATTCTGATTGTTAAACTCTTGTCTAATTTGTTTAGCTTTTTGTACTAAATAATCTGTCAGATCATGATATAGAAATGTTTACCATTTAGCAATATTATCAGAACAAGTCCCTTATCCATCCTCTTTTCTTGTAACCTTTCTTAAATTTTAAACTTGTATTAAATTTAATTTAATAAATAAAATTATTTTAAATGTATTTGTATCTCAAGTCAGCCACTCTTTGTCACATTGGCTATGTAATTGCCTTGGGATATTTTTTGTGATACAGAGTTCTTGTGTTTAATATCATTGGTGATCACTCACTGCATTACCTATACACTGACACTATAAACAGAGCTCCTGTGTGTAATGTCATTTGTGATCCTTGTATTATCTGTACACTATATACAGAGCTCCTGTGTATAATGTCACGTTTGCTCACTCTATTACCTGTGCACTATATACTATATACAGAGCTCCTGTGTATAATGTCACTTGTGATCCTTGTATTATCTGTATACTATTTACAGAGTTCATGTGTATAATCTCACTGGTGCTCACTGTATTACCTGTGCACTATATACTATAAACAGAGCTCCTGTGTATAATGTCACCAGTGATCCCTGTATTACCTGTACACTATACACATAGCTACTATGTATAATGGCAATTATGGTAATATTAGTATTGTATTTTTTTTTATTAATGATCAGTATTGTAGTATTCGGTGTCACACTCGTGCCTTGGCAGGTTGGCGCGAGCGATGGGGGTTGTGACCCCACTGTGCCACAAACCAGACTACCCTGGAAGGGGAGTGACTAGGACAGCTACCTCAGTCTTCACTGGAGCCTCTGATGGTGAGGTCAGGCTTGTGTGGCAGGTAGCTGCCAGGTGCCACTCCAGGGTGGTGTCTGACTGTAGATGCTAATCCCAATGGGGAACAGGATGCTAGGACAGGTGCGGGAAACAGGCATGACTGGCGGACAGGCAGGAGAGCACGGAAGGCACAGCTGGTACTCTGGCATGTGGTCACGGCTGAGACACAGGCAGGCGGGCACGGCTGAGATACTGGCAGGCGGGTACGGCTGAGACACTGGCAGGCGGGCACGGCTGAGACACTGGCAGGCAGGCACAGCTGAGACACTGGCAGTGGGCACGGCCGACTGGGAAGGCACAGGGACACAGACAGGAAGGAGTGGTGTATGGAATAGGTAGAGGCCTGTTCACACAGGAGGTGCTGGTACTGGTACGGGAAGGATGGAAATATAGATGGTATGAAGGGACAGATTTGGACCTGTACACACTGGAGAAGAATCGCAAGGCTGCGGAGAGGAGCTGCAGCTAGCAGCAAGAGGTTCTGCAGCAGCAGAAGCATAACAAAGCAGAACCACAGGAGAGCAGAGCACAAGCAGAGCACAAGCAGAGCTGCAAGAATGCAGAGCACAGGCAGAGCCGCAAGAGTACGGAGCAGGCAGAGCCGCAAGAGTGCATAGCACAAGCAGAGCTGCAAGTGCAGGCAGAGCCGCAAAAGTACAGAGCACAAGCAGAGCCACAAGAGAGCGGAGCACAGGCAGAGCCGCAAGAGTACGGAGCACAAGCAGAGCCGCAAGAGTGCGGAGCACAGGCAGATGGAGAGGATACAAGGAAAGACACAGCAGGGAAAGGAGCCACAGACAAGGAGACCGAGAGACAGAGGTAGGACTTAGTTCAGACAAGGTAATAGTGCGAGACAAGGTACTGGAACAAAGACACAGAGACTCGGATATAGTGCCTCCTGGAGGGCAGAGAGGACAGGTACGAGACAAGGCAAAGAGCAATAGCACAGGGACCAGGATATTCTGCCACCTGGAAGGCGGATGGACAGGTACAAGACAAGGCAAGGAGCAATAGCACAGGGACCAGGATATTCTGCCTCCTGGAGGGCGGACAGACAGGTACAAGACAAGGCTAGGAACAAGGACTTAGAGACCAGAATATACTGCCTCCTGGAGGGCAGACAGACAGGTACAATATACAGGACTAGAAATCAAGCCTCCAGAGAAGGGGAAACACAGGAAAGGACCTGGCAACTCAGTAGCAGGACACAAACTGAGTAAAGGCTACCACCGGGTGGAGCTGCCCTAAATACTAAAGGCCTCTTGATAATTGGGTAGTTTTAGTGGTTATGGTGCACCCTGATTCCATAAGAACCATAGAGTTCTGGCGCCGCCCCCTATGCATACAGCCAGGAAGCATGCAGAGAACAGGCAGGAAGCAAGAGATGCACAGCATGGAGCCGGCAGCAGACAGAAGTCACAGCATGGCCTGGAGCAGTGAGTAAGTTGGTGTATGGGGGATGGGAGGCCATGCAGTGATGCCGACAGGGTTGTTACATTCGGTCACTACGTGGTAGTAATATGTAGTCTGATCATGATATGGAAGTATTTTTTCCTTGTATGTGGTTTTATTTGGTTACTATGTGGTGGCAATATGTGGTCTAGTCATGGTGTGGTGGTATTCCTTGTATGTGGTATTATTCGGTCACTATGTGGTGGTAATATGTGGTTCAGCGATGGTGTGACGGTATTTGTCCCTTGTATGTGGCATTATTGGTCATTTTAAAAAACATATGCAACACATTCCCTTAAAGTAAAGTAAATAAAAATATACCAAAAAGAGTATTAGATATTTTAGGAAATGTTTAATAGGTTAGAGTAGAGTAGGGCCTGGCCAAAAGAGTCTACCATGTCATGGTGGCGGCTTTAAAAATCTTTTGGGGAAAACAAAAAGTAATGGCCACATATGTGATTTGTCATTCAGTGGGAACCATTAATGTGTGATTGGTGAGGAGTCTGAGCATGTGGTGCAGAAGTTGAGTTTTTCCAAGAGTGGATAGTGGGACTGTGGAATGTTCAATGGGTGGAGGCAGAGCTGGGGTGGAGCCTGGGCAGAGTCTCAAGGGGGCCTGAAAATGTTGCCAGTATGGGGCCCTGAAATTCCTCGTGGAAGCCCTACATCATGTAATACCATCAGGAAAGTATCTCATTGGCTCCAAATTTATTCTGCAGCAGGTTGACGTCCCCAAGCGTATAGCTAATGTCAATAAGAACTAACTTCAGTTTAAAGAAGAACAAGGAGTCCTTTAAGTGATAATATGGTCCCCACAGAGCCTTGATTTCAAAATTAACAAGTCTGTCTGGGATTACATGATAAAAATCTGTAGAAACTTTCTGTAAAAAGCATTCCAAAAAGAATCCTTTACAATTTTTTCCACATTTAGCCAAAATCTATGTAATTCATGTGAAAATAAACAAATATTTATGGATAGAAAAACAAAAATAAAGAACTAAAATAATGTTTTTACTTAAATATGCACATCTTTAAACTATTCAGGTCTGGATTCCAAAATTTATTTATTTTATTCATTTATATAGCGCCATTAATTCCACGGTGCTTTACAGACATTATTGGCACTGTTCCCAATGGGGCTCACAATCTAAATGTTGATTTTCATCTGGCAAAGCCATTCATTTGTTGATTTGGAAGTATGTTTAGGATCATACTTGTGCTGAAAGATGAAATTCCTCTTCCTCTGTTTAGCAGATACCTGAAGGTTTTGTTGCATAGTTGATTGATATTTGGAGCTGTTCATACTTGCCTCCACTTTCACTAAAGACTCAGTTCCAGCTGCCAAAAAACAGCCACAAACCCTAATGCTGCCTCCACCATGGTTCACTGTGGGTATGGTGTTATTTTTGTGATTCACAGTATTGACTTTGCACCAAGCATACCTTTTTGGAATTATGGCAACAAAAGTCAAGCATTTTTGTAATCAGACCATAACACATATTCCCACATGATTTCTGCAGATTTGATGTAGGTTTTGGCAATGTATAGCTAGGCTTGGATGTTTTTGTTTGTAAGAAAAACCTTCCATCATGCACCCAGATGAAGAATACGGGAGAATTTCTCATGCAGTGTATAACCAGTACTTGCCAAAGATTTCTGCAGCTTCTTTGATGTTACTGTAGGCCTGTTGCTGCTTGATTGGTTCCTCGGTCTGCTGACAAATTGCTTTTTCCTTCCTTTTCAAATTCTGATGGTTTCTATTGTCTTTGTTTTCCCTTCTTGGTTTACTCTTCTCCAGGTGTTTCTCATTTTAAGTTCTTGTTTTTCTCTATCACATTCAAGGTGGGATTTTCTATGTTCACCCTTCACTGCACTTTCTTACTGGCTATACCTCTTGGTGAATGTGTATTCAGGAGTTCGAGCTCTCAGCTAAGGAGTTTAACTTGTTTGGTAAACTCCAATTGTATTCCTTCAGTGAGTCTGTTTGCTTTCCTTCCCAGCACCTTTTGCTTTTCCACTGTTAAGTTTCTATGAGGTTACTTGTTTCTTCTATTTTGGTCCTACAGAGTCCTGTCAGAAAGTGTCTAAAATTTAAATCACTTAGGTCTCCTGGTGTCACAAACATCCATGTGGACACAAGGTCTAGGGAGGTTGCTTTTTTATTATCTTCTCTGAAAAACTATTAAATTAAATGGTTGAGCAGACCAATTCATATGCTACACAATTCGCTGTCTCCCCACATCCTATTTCTCCAAAAGTAGTAACTGGAGACCAGTTGATGTGGCCAATATTTTAAAATGTTTCGCCCTTCTTCTAAACATGGGTCTGATAAAAAAAACACCATCAGATCTTATTTGTTATCTGACGTCCTGTTTTACACTCCTATTTACAGAGACGTAATGTCCAAGAAATGATTTGAGAGTATCCTACGATTCCTACACTTTGCAGAAAACTCAAATTGCGCCCCTCCCAATGACCCCAGCCATGACCGACAAATTATTTTAATGATACATTTTTCAAAACATATACCCCGAAAAAAATATCTGTGTGGATGAGTCTCTGGTCCTTTTCAAAGGTCGGCTGCATTTCAGTCAGTATTTGCCAAATAAAAGGTCCCGATTCGTACTGAAAATTTATAAATGGTGTGAAAGTGACTCTGGCTACATCCACAAATTCCTGGTGTATGATGGGAAAGACACCCAAATTGTTCCTCTCAAATGCCCCCGCCCTAAAAATAGCTGGGAAAATTGTCTGGGACCTGGTGCATCCCTCTTTATAAAAGGGGTACAATTTGTACATTGATAACTGTTATACAAGTGCATGTCTTCCAAGAAAACAGTGGCTTGCGGAACCATATGCCGGAATCAAAGAGCGTTGCCCAAGACACTTGTCACCCAGAAATTAAGGCAAGCAAAATTATGGCGCTCTGTAATGAGGACATGCTACTGGTCAAATTTTGTGGCAAAAAGGATGTCCTCGAGTCAACATCAATTCATGCTGACAGAAGCAGCAAAATTTCTGTATGCGGGGCAAGTTCTAATGTCCTGAAGTCTGTCAGTGTACAGGATTACAATAAATTTATAGGTGATGTGGACCTTGCAGACCAGATGCTGCAGCCCTACAGTACTGTTTGCAAGTCTCGTGTATGGTATAAATCCAAGTGGCTCTATATAATTCTTTTTTATTGTACCAAAAAAACTGGACATAAAAGATCTTACCTTGAGTTCCAAGAAAAAATAATAAAACATCTGATATTGGAGATTAAGGGCGGGTGGGGGAGAATTATCTAGTGAGGCCAGCAGAATTGTCTCCAGTCAGCATTTTCCCTCACAAATGCCACCTAAAACCAAAAAAAGGCAGATTCCAAAAGAGATGCGGGGTGTGTTACAAAGATGGAATAAGGAAAGAAACCAGTCCTTTTGCATATCCAGGAGATAGGAAATATTTATGAAATTGTTGCTGGATATCTCCATATACAAAGTTGTCTTCGTCCTGCTGCCCACAAAGGCTCCAAGTTCCTTGCACTACCAGAGGATCACATTGGTGAGCTGGATATTTTCCTTTTTAACGCTAACCGTCCAGGAGGTCTACCCTCCTCCATACACAGCACCCTGTGTAAGATAAACAGATCCCATTTTACAAAGTCAACCACACCCAGGGGTGGAAATATGGTGAGCAGCCTACCTGCCCAACTCTTCAGCTGTTCATAATTAGAGCTGGACCTAAGATGAAGCCCTCTTACTATTATGTGTCCTAGAGCATTACTCCAGGTTTATATCCCAGAGGACATGCACCTCTGTGATACATATCTCCCATCCACTATGTGTCCTGTGGCCACCTTACATACCTCCCCCCTCTGCATAAAGCCATGGGGCTTGGCACCTTCTACCACTAGACAAAGGATTCTCAAGAGAGCTTAGGCATCATGTAACTTCCTGGCTGTATGTTCCACATGGCAGTGAAAATCCTGCAGGGCAAGAAACTAGCATGTAACACAAGCATTTTTCGTGTTTTTCTCATTCATTCATTCACCCGAGTGGGGCATTGTCTGGCACTAATTTAAATTTTCACCCTAAGAGTTAGTATTTCAATGTGTCCACAACCCACTTTTTGGAGAAGTATTCCCTTTCTATAATGGAATAATTTTTCTCACATGCCGACTGTTTCTTACTCAGGTAGAGAACAAGATGCTCCTCTCCGTGTATCTCCTGAGAAATAACCACTCCTATTCTGACTTCTGAGGCATCCATTTGCATTACAAATTCCTTCTTAAAGTCAAACATACAAGAGTTCAAACGGAGAGAATCCAGTAGACGCATGTGGAATCTCCCAGACAGAGAATAACAGCTTCAGCATACTCGTTAAGGTTTTATTTAACCTTTCCACAAGGCCGTCTGTCTGGTGATGGTGTAATATGGAAGGTCTAACACAGTTCCAGCTTCACGTTAATAATAATGGGTGTTTCTTGTTCGCTCAGGATCTCCCTTGGAAGTCCTGCCTGGGCAAAGATGTGGAGCAACTCACAAGCAATACTTTTTGCAAAAGAGTTTCTCAGGGAAACCACTTCTTGGTACCGCATAGCATAGTTGAGGAAAACCAACATATATTGATGACCACGAGCAGACTTAAAGGGAATCTGTCACCCATTTTTAGTGATATCATGTAAAAATATCACCCAATTGTGCGTCCCATCAGGATTCTATTGGGACTTTTTATTCCCCCCGACCCCGCAACTTTGATGCATAAATACCTTCTTTATCTTGGTGGAGATGTATGGAAATCACCGCGGTCCGGTCCGATGGGCGGGGCTTATTCACCTTCTCCCCCCCTCCTCGGCTTGCTAAACGTAATCTTCATCTGTGCCGTAGTTTTCCGTGCTTGCGCATTGAAAAGGCCTCCAGCGCTTGCGCAGTATGCTTTGCCCATAATCAGTACTGCGCATTCGCCAGTATTTTTCAGCGCGGTCTATGCCCCAGAAGTCTTCACATGCAGGACACACTTCCGGAGCATAGACCGTGCTGAAAAATACTGGTGCATGCGCAGTACTGATTATATGCTTTGCCCACAGTTGTGCAAACCATACTGCGCAAGCGCCGGAGGCCTTTTCAATGCACAAGCGCGTAAAACTATGGCATCTGTGATATTCACAGATGAAGATTACATTCAGCAAGCTGAGGAGGGGGGAGGAGGCTAATAAGCCCCGCCCATCGGACCGGACCGCGGCGATTTCCATACATCTCCCTGAGTCTAGTAGTCCAGTCATTTGCAGACCATTCACTTTAACGGGACAAGCTTGTGGGCCCTTGTTAGGTGGACAGTCCACACTGCAGGCTGGATATGCATAGTATAAACATTGGTGTCCCATGGTGCAGTCCATTTTCTGGGTGGTCAGGTGACAACAGGCAACTATATGACATGGGCCGTGACATTTCCAGCAAATTATATTTCCTGATGAGACCCTTTGCATGACCTCTCCCTTGAACTTTGGATGCGCCACCTCCTTTTTAGCCTTCTCCCCCTGATAGGACACCCAAAATAAAGTGGGTTACATCCCCAAGGAACCCTCGACCCCCTGATAGTTTTCAACAAGTCCGACCAAGTCATTGGTGGTCCGTGGATCTCCCTGGGCAACACAAGTGTGCATCGGGCTAGGAAGGGAGTGCACAAACTGATCCATTACAACTCGCTCTACCATCTGCCCTAGGGTAGCGGATTCTGACTGTTGCCACTTTTGGTTGTATGGAAAACAGCCGCACTCGTGGAGATTGAATCATGAAATAAAGTTTATTACATTCAAGTTCATCACAGTGTTAAATTGCCTACACCTTCCTGATGACGCTGGCTCCATTGAAGCTACCAGGACACCCTATGGCATCTATCTACACATTTACCTTATAATAAGATTTCTACCTTATATTCAGGACGTGTGCAAACAGCTACAAAATTGTAGAAGGAACAGTGTTATGAATGAGTCACCGTAGGAGGCAAAAACAGAAATGCTAGCTAAGTCCAGAAAACCAGAGAAGTTGGCAGCTATCGGATTGCAGACCCCTGAACCTATCAACACAACTAGCAGTAGCCATGGGGGGTTCCTACGATACCCTAGACCCCTCGATCACAGCCGGAGAATTAAATAGGCCTAAAGAAAGAAAGGGGAAATCTAAACTGCCCCAGAGCAGACCCCAAAGCAATAGGCAGCCCCCAACATATAATGACGGTGAAGCAAGATGAAAACACTAACACAGACAGAAAGATAGACTGAGCAGAGACGGGGCCCGAGCTAACTAGATAGAAAAGGACAGGAAGGCTGCTGTCTGCAATCCGTGAAAAACCCTATGAAAATAAGAGCCAACAGACTGACAGTGAAAAAGGCCCTGAAGACGCTAGGCTTCAAAAAGCTATGTCAGTACTCAGGAATATTCTGAAGACAGAACTACAGGCAAAAGGAGATTCAGCTCACCCCAGAAGGGAATGGCAGAATACAGAAAAGCAAGGAGAACAAAAAACAAAACAAGAATGCTAACAGGCAAAACAGAAAACTTAGGTTTAGAGGAGCAGGAATCAGACTGGTGTCTTAGAAGTCCACAGAGAAGTCACCCGCAGGGCAGAAGGGCGTCGGCAGCCTTATATCCAGTCCGTGACTCCACTCAGCCAGTCATCCTCATTAGACTCAGGTGCCTGATAATCAGGCTCATTACCTTCCTTTACCAGAATAGGGAGTTCACCAGACCTCAGTGACGAAGGGGAAAATGAACTCACAACAGAACAGCATCCAGTCCGGGTGAAAAATTCAATTCCTTTATTCTGCCATCAATACATCAGTACAACGTTTCTACCATACAAGGTCTTTTTCAAGCACATCCAAATAGCATATGGAGCGACCTTATATAGTGTGGACAAACCAATCACTTTTTAGGTAATGCCCCTTAATAACACATACACAATAATAAGTCATAAAGTACATCAGATAAAAAAACATTCTATTACAGAACAAAACAACCTTTGTAAAGATATATATATACATCAAAATTGTCATGGATAATAAACAAAAAACATAATACACATAGCTCCCCGATGTCATCACCCAATCCCCATAAGGCATAATGGTCACCATAGTGATAATGCACCAATCAACATTCAAGATAAGAGTCTGCTCATATCAAACTGTCTCATTACCAATGAGAGAAAATCATGGCGTTGGCGCCAAGCAAGCAGCCTATCGGCAGTACTCACACATAAGATGGTGGGCAGGAACGTCATCCTACCAATTGTCTGCTCCAGGCAGCTGTATAGCGTGAGAGCGCAGCCGCAGAAAGGACGGGACCAGGACGAAGTCTCGCGATGCACCCATGCCCGAAACACTGCGCATGCGTGGTATCTCAAGCAGAGCGCAAACCGCGATCATAAGCCCCACCCCATCCACCCGCAACCGCGCATGCGCACCAACAGCATCACCTATGTCACTTGCTAATTTGGAGTCTCACACATAACAACCAGGAAGCGAGCGTCCATCAGAGCAAAGGGGCAGTCACATGACCGGTCACAAGACCAGCCATGTAAACAAACCCATAGCTACCGACACACGCCAACACATCCATATTGCAGCAGAGCCATTTACTTAAATATACCAAATCCATGGTCAATTTTAACGGCAACGTATCACTGCCAAAATACAGAATAATTACATAAAGACATTTGACCGCCATTGAATTAGGCTGAATTCCACATTTTATTCATTAACAATGATATAGCAATCGTGTACATGGAAAGGGAAGAGGGCACGGGGATCGAACAACACAATGAATCCACAAATTTGGCATAACTTCAGGACTGTTCAGTCCCCATGTCCTCAAGTTTTTCCCATGTGCCAGATCTATGAAAAAAAATAAAAATAAAACCGATTAATATGTACAAATTAAAAACAGAGGATGATTCTGTATATCAAGGATAAGGGTTCAAATGTCAGCCCCTTAGATAATAAATTCAAATCGACATCAGACAACTCGCAGGAAGATATATTTACCACCAAGTTCTGATGTCTCACATGCCCTTCTTCTTTATGTCCATATTCCTTGTTCGTACCGGACTGTTGCGCATTGTCCCCTGTGTGTGGCCTGTTCCTCTTCCTCCTGTGCTTCCTCCCACCGCAGCGAGGCCTCCTTTTACCAATTGTTTGTCCATCTTTTCTCTTCCTAAAAAAGCAGAGGTTGAAGGTACACTCATGTTGCTTCACAACAGCAGAATCAGATTCTACTGATGATTCTAGTATGAGTGTACCTTCAACCTCTGCTTTTTTAGGAACAGTCCGGTACGAACGAGGAATATGGACATAAGGAAGAAGGGCATGTGAGACATCAGAACTTGATGGTAAATATATCTTCCTGCGAGTTGTCTGATGTCGATTTGAATTTATTATCTAAGGGGCTGACATTTTGCCCAACGAATTTGCCTAATTGGTTCGAGATTGAATGCGATCTTTTTGCTTTTTTTAGGAGACTGCGGTTGACGACATACTTTTTTGACAAACAAGGGGTTTCTTGTAAATCTGATAATCACACTTCCACCGGTCTTACCTTGCAAGGTGTTGGGTTATATAATAAAAGTAATTTTCAGCCTCCAGTTAAGGATAATTTTGTTGAGGCATATATTCAATTAGTGGAGAGAGATTTTGTACAGTTAAAGAAAAATTCTCACAGGCCTGTTGGGGGGAATCTCAACAATACTGAGAGACAAGCACTAATGAAGTTATCTAATAACCCTGCTATCATCATTAAAAGTGCAGACAAGTGTGGAGCTGTGCTGGTAATGGACACCGTCAGATATAAAGCAGAAATCCTGAACCAATTGGCTGATACAGCTGTATATACTAAATTATCATGTGACCCAATTCCTAGGTTTTTGAAGGAGTTGCTACTTCTGATCAGTGACTCTTTATCCAATGGACTCATTGATCAGAAACTTTTTGATTTTCTTGTGGTAGATACTCCTGTGATACCAATTTTATATACTTTACCTAAGATCCACAAGGATCTGTTGAACTCTCCCGGACGCCCTATAGTGTCAGGGAGGGGTTCAATTTTCAGCAAGGTTGCCATATTCCTTGATAAAGTATTACGACAGTTTGCCACATCAGCAAGATCTTATATTCTTGATACGAATGATTTTCTGACTAAGATTGAGGATATTCAGGTGTCCTCAAACACTGTGTTGGTCTCTTTTGATGTGGTCTCTTTGTACACATCCATTGAACATGACAGAGGTTTACATGCCATTGATGTGGTGCTATCAGGCTCTGACATGGCTTCCGGTTGTGCACAGCTGGTCCTCACCCTGTTAAGCTTCATACTCAGGAGAAATTATTTTCTCTTTGAGGATGATTATTACCTGCAGGTGAGGGGTACCACCATGGGGTCCAATGTGGCCCCCACTTATGCTAACATCTATATGGCGGTATTCGAGGACCAGTATGTGTACAGTTCCAACTACTGGCGCCATGTCCGAGCCTGGTGGCGCTACATCGATGACATATTTTGCATCTGGGAGGGCAGCATTAATGATTTGTTAAGTTTTCAGGTTAAACTTAACAATGTGTTCCCTGAATTGAAATTCACTTTGACTTATTCGACTGATCAAGTCCAATTTCTTGACACTATGGTGTATAAAAACGATGGAGCTCTTTGTACTGATCTTTTTGTAAAAGAAACGGATAGAAACAGTCTTCTCTCCTATGATAGCAACCACCCGAGGAAGATGGTAGAATCTTTACCTTGGAGTCAGATGTTGCAGGTAAGGAGAATCGAGAAGGATGAGAATAGACTTAATACTAGACTGGATGAGATGTGTGAAAAATTTACCAAGAGGGGATACCCGATTGGGGGCATTAAACGTTTTAAAAAGAAAGCTCTTGATTTGACGCCAAATGAATTGAGTCAGAAACGGGATAGTGAGACATCTAAACATGTCCCATTTTTATCTACGTTTTGTCCCATGAGTAGTAGAATTGGAGGGATTTTAAATAGACATTGGAGTATTTTGCAGAGGGGTTTACCTCAAATCCCTGAATTTGTTAATAGACCAATTCTTTCCTACAGACGAGGATACAATTTAAAGGACAAGCTTGTGAAAGCTGATGTAGGCTTGGCCAAAATTTCAATACAGAAGACGTTGTGCCCGCCAAAATTTGGTAATTTTCCCTGCTTGGGTTGTGCAAGTTGTGGGAACATGATAAAGAGGGATAGTTTCTCTCACCCACGCACGGGTAAAAATTTTATACAAAGGAAAGATACACATGCTCTTCTAGTTTTGTTATTTTTTTGATTACCTGCCCTTGTGGGCTCATGTATGTAGGTGAGACGACAATGGAGATTAGAGCAAGGATCAGCAAGCATAAGAGCATCAGGACCAAGCTTTTGGAATTACCAGTGCCAAAGCATTTTTTTTATTGCAAACATTCTGACAACCAATTGAGGTTCAGGGTTATTGATGGAGTCTCTACTTTGAGATGTGGTGGTGATAGGGTTAAATTTTTAAAAAGAAAGTCACTTAGGTGGATTTCCACATTAGACACATTGCAACCTAGGGGTTTGAATGTGGATTATAATTTGCATATCTGCACCACTTGAACCCTTATCCTTGATATACAGAATCATCCTCTGTTTTTAATTTGTACATATTAATCGGTTTTATTTTTATTTTTTTTTCATAGATCTGGCACATGGGAACGACTTGAGGACATGGGGACAGAACAGTCCTGAAGTTATGCCAAATTTGTGGATTCATTGTGTTGTTCGATCCCCGTGCCCTCTTCCCTTTCCATGTACACGATTGCTATATCACTGTTAATGAATAAAATGTGGAATTCAGCCTAATTCAATGGCGGTCAAATGTCTTTATGTAATTATTCTGTATTTTGGCAGTGATACGTTGCCATTAAAATTGACCATGGATTTGGTATATTTAAATATATGGCTCTGCTGCAATATGGATGTGTTGGCGTGTGTTGGTAGCTATGGGTTTGTTTACATGGCTGGTCTTGTGACCGGTCATGTGACTGCCCCTTTGCTCTGATGGGCGCTCGCTTCCTGGTTGTTATGCGTGAGACTCCAAATTAGCTCGTGACGTAGGTGATGCTGTTGGTGAGCGTGCGTGGTCGCGGGTGGATGGGGCGGGGCTTATGATCGCGGTTTGCACTCTGCTTGAGATACCGCGCATGCGTGGTGTTTCTGGCATGGGTGCATAGCGAGACTTCTTCCTGGTCCCGTCCTTTCTGCGGCTGCGCTCTCGCGCTATACAGCTGCCTGGAGCAGACGATTGGTAGGGTGACGTTCCTGCCCACCATCTTATGTGTGAGTACAGCCGATAGGCTGCTTGCTTGGCGCCAACGCCATGATTTTCTCTCATTGGTAATGAGACAGTTTGATATGAGCAGACTCTTATCTTGAATGTTGATTGGTGCATTATCACTATGGTGACCATTATGCCTTATGGGGATTGGGTGATGACATCGGGGAGCTATGTGTATTATGTTTTTTGTTTATTATCCATGACAATTTTGATGTATATATACCTTTACAAAGGTTGTTTTATTCTGTAATAGAATGTTTTTTTATCTGATGTACTTGATGACTTATTATTGTGTATGTATTATTAGGGGGCGTTACCTAAACAGTGATTGGTTTGTCCACACTATATAAGGTCGCTCCATATGCTATTTGGATGTACTTGAAAAAGACCTTGTATGGTCGAAACGTTGTACTGATGTATTGATGGCAGAATAAGGGAATTTAATTTTTCACCCGGACTGGATTCTGTTCCTTCTACAATTTTGTTGGTACTATTGTTCCTCATGGGTCCTGGGACTTTGGAGCGTGCATCCAACTGAATAATCTGTGTGCTGTCGGCTGAAACTTTGTGTGCAAACAGCTAGTTACCGGACCTTTTCCATTTGTCTCTTTGCAAATTTGAGAAAGACCCGGGCTTGGGTTGAGACGTTAAAAAGAATTGCTTCTTAGGATTCCTTTTTTTCTTTCGGATACAATCATAACGTAACACTGTGATGAACTTGAATATAATAAACTTTATTTCATGATTTAATCTCCACGAGTGAGTCTGTTTTCCATACAACTTTGAGTTACGGAGTTTCACCCCAGTCCAGCCAGCACGGATACTGACAAGGTTGAGTGTGCATCCTTTATATTTTCTATTGTAACCACTTTTGGACAAGGTACAGTGAATCAAACATTTTCCGTCTACAAAAATCATCAACTAAACTTGGAGTTGAAACAACCGCCGTGCCATGAACTGCCTCTGTGAGTAATTCAGTCTACTGCAGCTGTTGTCTGTTCTGTTGCTGGATCTGTTGCATAAACAGCCTGTTTGACTCCTGTTGTGCCAGCTGTTGCTGCTGTAACTGTTGCTGGTGCTGCTGCTGGGCTTGCACCAGTTATTTAATCATGTCCTCCATTCTTTTTGACATTGCTCTCTGGCTTCACCCACAACTTGCAGTACTTTTGTAGCAGTCACATGTGTTCTTTGGTAACATTTTTCCACTCCTGTCTAAAATTTTTGTACAGTACTGTGAAATATACAGTATGTACCTCATAATTATCCATTTGATGGCTGGAGAACTGCCATTGCCTTGTTCTAGAAAGTCTGTTATATTTAACAGCTGTAAATGTGTGAAATTGGATGAAAGATATGTTTGCAGGAAAGTGTCTCTTATCATTTCAGAAAATGTTTGGATTTCAGCAGATTACTAGATGCCAACACCAACTTGCTGGTTATCTCTCAGACTTGTCACATGTTTGCACTAACTGGTTCTTTATTAATCTGTTTCCAAATTTTGGATGTGAATAATAACAGTCCTGTGTGTTGAAGAGTGTTAAAGTGATCGAGTTCTGTCAAGCCCACTGAATTGCCATAATTTTATGTAAAATAGCATAGAAAACTAAATTGTAGGCTACGTATATAAATTCAGCATCCCTTGAACAAAATTATGGGCAAAGCAGAGTATTAGGGGTTTCCCTATAGTATTTTAAAGAATGAATGAAATTAACACCTTAGTGACCAAGCTAATTTTGACCTTAGAGGGGTATTCCCATTTCCATGATCCTATCCCAATATGTAGTAGGTGTAATAATAATAATATTAGCAAATACCTCCAGATAGAAATGTAGTATAGTTTTTGTGACTCACTATGTCTCATTCCTCATGTTCAGTAATTAGAGGACCTTATGTATCCATGGTTATGACCACTGATATGGTGACAGCTAGTCGTTAGTGGTCGTAACCATGGATACCATAGCTTCTGCAATGTCTGTGTGACGGACTCAGCTCCTGCTGAGCCCATTATTTAAGTGGACCCTCTGGGTCGATGCACCCACCCACCGAGGGTGAACTGACCTTGTGAGAATCCACCCCCTATACAGGGAGTGTCAGGGGCAAGACCAAGGGGGTGAGCCACGACTGCTGGGACCAGACGGCCGGCTCAAGGGGACACTATGGGAGTGTCTGACGACCAGAGACAAGCAGGAAACAAGACAAGACAAGAGGTAAGTGCAAGGTATCTTCATTAAGATCTTCAGGATCACATTCAGTGCAAACGTGAAGACAAGCAAAACGTGCAAGGTGCGCGCGTGGGCACGCCAAGGTCCATAGCATAGTACGTGTCAGGTGGCACACCTAGGTACAGGTAATGGCACAATGGCATTGGACTCCGGACCACAGGAGACGATCGACATGATCAAGGCATCAGGCTGCGAACATCAGCTCCGGACATCAGGCCGCAGTCATCCAGCTTACGATCTCTGGCAGCGATCGGCAGGTTCCGGGCATCCGGCAGGCAAACCAGGGTTCAGGCAAGGAGGCATGACAGATATCCAGGCATGGTGCGTGTTAGGGAACATGCTAAGGTCCAAGGCTAGGTGCAAGGCAAGGTGCATGTGTAGGGGACACGCCAGGGTTCAAAGCGAGGTGCAAAGCAAGGTGCGTGTGTAAGGGACACGCCAGGGTTCAAAGCAAGGTGCGTGTGTAGGGGACACGCTAGGGTTCAAAGCGAGAAAGGGTGCGTGTGTAAAGACACGCCAGAGCACAAGGTACAAGACAGAGTGCGTGTGTAGAGACATGCCAAAGCACAAGACAGAGTACATGTGTAGAGACACACCAGAGCACAAGGTAGAAGACAGAGTGCGTGTGTAGAGACACGCCAAGGTCAGGGTTCAAGGCAGGGTGAGTGCTAGGAGCCACGCCAGGGTTCAAGGCAGGGTGCGTGCTAGGAGCCACGCCAGGGTTCAGAGCAGGACGCGTGCTAGAAGCCACGCGGGACGCACACCTCACTGGCCAGTGCACACGGCTGTAACGCCAGCACGAGGCACGACCTTCGCACAGGAGGCGGGCAAAGGAACCTTCGTGCTAGGAGCCACGCCATGTTCAGGGCAGGGTGCGTGCTAGGAGCCACCCAGGTTCAGGGCAGGGTGCGTGCTAGGAGCCATGCCAAGGTTCAAGGAAGGGCTGTGTGCTAGGAGCCACACAGGAGGCACGCCACACTGGCCAGTGCACACGGCTGTACACAAACACGATGCACTTACCATGGCACAGAAGACGCCCAAGGGGAACCCACGCCGGGGTTCAAGGCAAGGACAATGCAAGGAACAAGGCAAGACTAGGCAAGAAACAAGGCAAGGAGCAAGGTACGGAACTCGGAGCGGAACATAGGCAGAAACAGAGCCAGGTCAGAGCGAGGACAGAGTCTAGCAGCGGAGCGTAGGCAGAAGCCCAGAGCCGGGCCAAGGGAAGACCTTGGGACTAGACTTGGAAATGTGCAAGAGAGCACCATAGGACAGAGTTCAGAAAACCAGGCAGAAACGAGAACATGAGAAGTACTACAAGGCTCAGAATAGCAAAGACCAGACATGGCGAAACAGGTAAGGCAGAGAACAGAGGAAGGACTACAAGTCAAAGAATAGCTAAGGCGAGACATAGCAAAACAGACTAAGACAGAGAACAGCAGAAGGACTACAAGGCAAAGCAAGGCAAAGACAAACATGGCACGAGAGACAACACAAGACATGGCACAAGACAAGAGACGGAATAGGAGCACGGAGTGTGTGCAGAGAAGCACTACAGAGCAAAGTGCAAGGGCACAGAATAGAGGGAGCAACCCCACAGACCAAGAGCCGTGCAGGGAAGCAACACAATACTCAGGCCCTGAGCAAAGGAAGGGGTGGTCTGATATAGGGCACAGCACCTCCTCTTCCGGGTCAGGACCAGGGGAGAACTTCCTAGTTCAGATGCTCCAGGATCACAGAGCGCAGTCACATGATCAGGGTTTCAGACATGACGAGATGATCACCAAACCAGACAGTGACATGACGAGATGATCACCGAACCAGACAGTGCAGGATCCTAGGAAGGACACATAATCAGGGATTCTAGACATGACGAGATGATTGCAGAACCAGAACATTGCAGGATCCTAGGAAAGGTCACATGATCAGAGTTTCAGACATGACGAGATGATTGCAGAACCAGACAGTGCAGGATCCTAGGAAACATCACATGATCAGGGATTCTAGACATGACGAGACGATCACAGAAGGCAAAGCAGAAACGCAGGCATCTTGCAGCTCAGCGGACATGAGGTGAGTGTGCACACTGCTCTAGGGAACAAGCAGGATAGCAGACACAAGGTGCGCGTGCACACCGCTCCAGGGGTTCATGAGGCAAAACAGACATGGCGGACATGGCGGACGTGACAGTCTGCACATGAAGAAAGACCTAGCAAATCATAAAAACTGTACTACATTTCTAATTGGAGGTATTTGCTATTATTATTATTATTACTACTATTATTATTACACCAACTACATATTGGGATAGGATCTTGAAGATGGGAATACGGATTTAATGACCAAGCCAAATTTTAGAAATCGTTACCAGTGTCACTTTATGTGATATCAACTCTGGAATGTTTCAATGTATCTCAGTGTTCTGAGATTGTTTTTTCATGACACATTGTACTTTATGTTACTGGTTAATTTAGGTTGATATTTTTTGCATTTATTTGTGAAAATATCTTACTTTAGCGAAAATTTTGAAGAAAAAAAAGGCAACTTTCAATCTTTATATCCTCAAACCAAATACCGTATATACTCGTGTATAAGCCAAGTTTTTCAGCACATTTTTTTGTGTTGAAACGCCCCCTTGACTTATACACGAGACAATTGTCCCAGAGGGCCGGCGGGGAGGGGGAGTGGCGGAACAGCAGGTCACAGAGGCAGGAGTCGGCGGCTGCGGGTGTCACTGTGCTCACTGCTAAAGAGAAATGAACATTCATTTCTCTTATAGCGCGATCAGTGACACCCGCAGCCGCCGGCTTCCAGAAGACATCCTACTCACTCTCCTGTGCATCCTTGCAACATCCCGTTGGTCCCGATGCCCTCACAGCATCTGGTTGGTTCCGGTGCCGGCAGCTCTTTCTGTGCCGAGCGATTACGTGGCCCCGCTCATTAAGTTAATGAATATGCATGCCTCTCCACTCTCATAGGCGTAGAGTGCATATTCATTACCTTAATGAGCGGGGCCACGTGATCGCTCTGCAGGAAGAGCTCCTGGAACCGGAACAAGATGCATCAGGGCGTGCAGGAAGGTGAGTAGGATGTTTGTTTTTTTTTAATATGAAACATGCATACGACAGGGACCGGGGAGCCATGCATACAATGACGGGGTACGGGGAGCCATGCTTACCAGGACAGTCACCAGGGAGCCATACTAACAATGACAGGGACAGGGAGCCATGCATACAATGACAGGAACTGGGGAGCCATGCATACAATGACAGGGATGGGGGAGCCATGCATACCAGGAAAGGGATGAGGGGTTAATGCATACCTGGCTTATACTCGAGTCAATAAGCTTACCCATTTTTTTGTGGCAAAATTAGGTGCCTTGGCTTATACTCGGATCGGCTTATACTCGAGTATATACGGTAATTAATAAATAACATTTCCCATATGTCTGCTTTAAATCAGCATAAACACCATTTTATTTTGTTAGGATGTAACAGGGGTCAAAGTTTAGCAGCAATTTCTATTTTTTTCAAGACATTTATTAAACCTGTTTCTTTAGGGACCTACTTAGATTTCAATAGACTTTGAGGGGCCTATATATTGAAAACTCCCCAAGAGTGATAACATTTCAAAAACTGCACCCCTCAAATATTTCAAAATTGCTGTCAGGAAATTTTGTAAGATGCCTAATTGCCAGAAATGCCCCACAAATGTTTTATCCAGGGGTATAGTGAGCATTTTACACCACAAATGCTACACCAAATTTGATAACATTAGATCTTCATGTTGAAAATTGTAATATTTTCACAAAAATGTTGCTTTATCCCCAGATCTCTCACTTTTGCAAGTTTGAATCCCACAGTTTGTTATCCCCTTTCATATGAGTGTGGCGATACCACACATGTAGTCATAAAGTTCTGTTTATAGAAACAGCATGGCTCAAAGGGAAGGGTGTTATGATGAGTCACCGAAGGAGGAAAAAACAAAATACCAGCTAAGTCCAGAAAAACCAGAGAGGTTGGCAGCTATCGGATTGCAGACCCCTGGACCTATCCACAACAACTAGCAGTAGCCGTGGGGGGTTCCTACGGTGCCCTAGACCCCTCGATCACAGCCGGAGAACTAGATAGCCTAAAGACAGAAAGGGGAAAAACTAAACTTCCCCAGAGCAGACCCCAAAGCAATAGGCAGCCCCCAACATATAATGACGTGAAGCAAGATGAAAACACTAACACAGATCGAAAGATAGGTTGAGCAAATGATGGGGCCCAAGCTAACTACATAGGACAGGATAGGAAAGCTGCTGTCTGCCATCCGCAAAAACCCTATCAAAATGAGCCAACCGACTGATAGGAAAAACAGGCCCTGAAGTCGCTAGGCTTCAAAAGACTATATCAGCACTCAGGTATATTCTGAAGACAGAGCAAAAGATCAACAGATCAGAGACAAAAATGGAATTCAGCTCACCCCCGGCCGGGGATGGCAGAACTCCCAAAAAACAAGGCAAAACAAAAAACAAAACAGAGTACAAAGCAGAGCAGAAAAACTTAGCTTTGAGAAGCAGGAATCAGACTGGTCTCCAAGAATCCAGCAGGAAAATCACCAGCCAGGAAGAAGGGCGTCGGCAGCCTTATATTGGGTGGATCAAGGAAATGCTGTAGATATAGTATATCTTGACTTCAGCAAAGCATTTGACAAAGTCTCTCATACAATCCTTATTGAAAAAATGACTAAGTATGGAATGGACAAGGCAACTGTTAGGTGGATTCATAACTGGCTTAGTGATCGGACCCAAAGAGTGGTCGTAAATGGCTGCACATCCATCTGTCCTGGGCCCTGTATTGTTCAACATCTTTATCAACGATTTAGATGAAGGAATTGAGGGTAAACTGATTAAATTTGCTGATGACACAAAGCTAGGAGGGATAGCTAATACTAGAGAAGAGAGAGAGAGGATTCAAAAAGATTTAAATAAACTGGAGAAGTGGGCAGCAACTAACAGAATGGTTTTTAACAGGGAGAAATGCAAAGTACTACATCTGGGCAATAAAAATGAAAAAAGCATATATAGAATGGGAGGAATAGGGCTAAGTGACAGCACATGTGAAAAAGACTTGGGTATACTAATAGATCACAGACTGAATATGAGTCAACAGTGTGATGCAGCAGCAAAAAAGGCAAATGCAATTCTAGGATGTATTAACAGAAGCATACAGTCTAGATCACGTGAAGTCATTATTTCCCTCTACTCCTCTTTGGTCAGACCTCATCTGGAATATTGTGTCCAGTTTTGGGCACCACATTTTAAAAAAGACATCAACAAACTGGAGCAAGTTCAGAAAAGAGCGACCAGAATGGTGACCGGTCTGCAAACCCTGTCTTATGAGGAAAGGTTGCAGGATTTGGGAATGTTTAGTTTGCAAAAGAGAAGACTGAGAGGAGACTTAATAGCTGTCTACAAATATCTAAAGGGCTGTCACATTGTAGAAGGATCAACTTTATTCTCATTTGCACAAGGAAAGACTAGAAGCAATGGGATGAAACTGAATGGGAGGAGACACAGATTAGATATTAGAAAAAACTTTTTGACAGTTAGAGTGATCAATGAGTGGAACAGGCTGCCACGAGAAGTTGTGAGTTCTCCTTCAATGGAAGTCTTCAAACAGAGGCTGGACAGACATCTGACTGGGATGATTTAGCGAATCCTGCTTTGAGCAGGGGGTTGGACCAGATGGCCCAGGAGGTCCCTTCCAACTCTACGATTCTATGATTCTATATCCAGTCCTCAATTCCAGCCACCCAGTCATCATCTAGCTGCCCAGGTGTCTGATAATCAGCCTCACTACCTTCCTTCACCAGAGGAGGGAGTTCATCAGTGAAGGGAAAAATGAACTCACAACAGAAGGGGCACTATTTGAATTTTGAAACAAATTCGGCGCTATTTGGAATGGATTGTTGTATTTGCAGAGCCTTTGTGGTTCAGGAACAGCAGAAAAAAACCATTTTTTTTTTGTAAATTATACCCTCTGATTTATTTATCTATGAAGGTAGTGAGTAGATTGATACCATTTTTTATGCAGTTAATGCAACACAAGTTTTCAAAATGGCAATTTGCAGTTCTTTCACTATCATGTTAATTATTTTATATACTCGAGTATAAGCCGAGTTTTTCAGCCCCCTTTTTGGGCTGAAAAAGACCCCCTCAGCTTATAATCGGGTCACGCTCCCTGCGATTGAAAAAAAAATTACATACTCACCTCTCGTCGCTGGGGGCCAGGTGCCGGTGTCC
This sequence comes from Dendrobates tinctorius, assembly GCF_039654945.1. Lineage (NCBI taxonomy): Eukaryota > Metazoa > Chordata > Amphibia > Anura > Dendrobatidae > Dendrobates > Dendrobates tinctorius. Next base: position 39,152,711 of record NW_027361690.1, read on the forward strand.
TGAGCAGCGCGTGCGGCTCCCTTTCGGGAATCCTAGAGCGGCCTCAGGCATGGTCACCGCCATCGGGAGGTCACCGGGTGATGTCGGTGGGCGGAGCCGACGGTCGCTTCCGGGTCAGTGGTTGCAGGAAAATGGTGGCCGCCATTCTAGGGGGTGGGCATGAAACATCAGGCACATGCAGGGGGCAGGGGAGCCCAGGGAGGAAGCGTGGCATCACCTGCTGAGCGGATCCCGAGGGGGAAGTATGTATGGCCGTTAAGCAGGGTGACCCATGCTTCTGGCCCATTTTTCTTCACAATGGAGGATGAGCAGCTGCAGCAACCACTGCATCAGAAAGAAGCCACAGAGCAGCAAACGGCAGAGAAATCGAATACCCAACAGAGAAACCGGAGTGCAAGTCGGGGCCAGTTGCGTGACCGCTCCAGCTGGAAGAGCTCTTCCAGACAGCAGACAGCATCACCAGCTGAGATATTCCCCCCTCATATCCTGGTACCTATTTCTGCAAACACTGGTAAGTGATCTTTGTGAATGTTCACTCAGTGATGCAGCCCCCCTTATGTTTTTTGTCCTATGGGAAGAAATGCACAAATAAGCCAAGGCACAGAGAATGCGCCCTTTGTAGATGCCCCCTACCAGACTCTTGTCCAAAAAGATTATGCCCCCCTGTATCAGCAGGTGGTGAGGTCAAGGGGGAGGGGGAGCAGCGCTAGCCCCTACAGCAGGGGTGGGAAATGTCCGGCCCTTGGGCCGTATACGGCCGACCATATCATCTTGTGCGGCCCGCAGCCACTTTCCCCATTTTTTGGCCGCGGGCCCTTTAAGAGGTGTGGCGGTATTGTGCTCAGCAGGGCCGTATTTGCCATTTGCCCCCCATCATACTCACCTCCTCCATCCATGCCTGTGCTGCAGCTCTAATGGTCCTGCTCTTCCTGTGTGAGTGCGCGGTCACACATGGTACCGCTCATTAAGATCATGAATATGGACGCCACTCCACTCTCATAGGCGTGGCTCCCATATTCATGACTCTAATGGGCGGTACCACGTGACCGTGCGCTCACACACAAACAGGAAGAAGTAGCAGCAGGGAACGGAGTCGGACTGTAATGTTTAAGTAAGATATGATTTTGCAGAACATTCTAGAAATCTCCCATTGCTACTCTACTGATGAGAAAATCTGCCTGTCAGCTGAAAACCCCCCTTATTCCTTAACAGCTCTGTGTCTGCATTGGTAATAGGACACCAGACATTTCCTGTTGCAAGCAGCTGTCTGTCTCTCTCTCTCCCCCCTCCCTGCACAGCCAGGAAAGGAAGTCTTTGTTTAAACCATGCGGGGCAAGCATGTGAATGGGAAGTATTAACAGAAGCTCTATCGCTAGAACCATACGCGACATAGATATGAAAATTACATTTCTGCGTAGGGCACGAAACCAACTTTCTAACCCCTAATTTTCACGGTTCTAACACCCCAGAAACTGATATATGGATTACTCCCAAACTGTGTAACGGAACTGCTGCATGTTTGGTCTTTAATTATTGTATTCGATAAACTGGGAAAAATGATATCACGTACGTGTCTATACAAGGTCCCTCCGGCTAGATACAGTCATTATAAGTTCTGCAGTTAAATTATAATTTCAAGAGTAGGGGGTTGAACCTCCCCGGCCAACCCCTTCTGTGATGTCACACAGCAGAGGCCATAAGGCATTCCAGTGAACAAACCAGTTAGTTCAAGCTGCAGAGTCCATGCTGAAAGGACCCACCAGATGTCTGTGGATGTATGGCTGCTGCCCATCCCCCTGCCACATGACTTGCCTAAAGAACATTAAGCAACTGTAAGTTTAATTTCTGCTTTCATCCCTGTTATTTTATATTTGCAATGTACATATCTAATGTCTCAGCTTTGTAAAATCGTTTTATCTATGTAATCACTACCCGCCTTTGGGGAATAAATCGTAAAATTATCAGTCTGCCTTCATGCTCTAAGAAAAGAACTTAAGCGCCTTTTTTAGATAATTACGCTACTGATTGGGTGGCTTCGAACCCCTCTATTAAGTCTATAACTTAAGCAGAGAAGTCGGGAGCTGATGGCGGCGGAATGTGATTTGGGCCCCGGGTATTGGTGGCTGTGACGGAAAGGGATTTGATATGCTAATTCGGAGGCTGTGGCCAGAGCATTGATAATTTTCTCACTGCAGCATGCCGGGTGGCCAGACCTCATTGAAGCAGCCAGCCGGTGACCAATTATCCCAGGTGTAGTTCCCTGACTGACCCGAGGATAAGGGAGGGCGCGGGAGAGCTGCGAGTTCCAAAGTGGAACTGTAAAGTTTTGTGAAGTATTGTGGGCAGTGGTGGGACAACCAAAATAACCCCCCTGCGATAAATTGTTAGGGCAAGACTAGCTTGCTGCTTTTGTATCACGTGGTGCCAGTGGTGGGATAACTAAGATAAGCCCCCACTGTGCCTGTGATAGCCGTGTGTCAGCAGTATGTCGCGTCCCTCCATCCGCTGACATATCCGTGTCAGCGGTGGGATCGTCACATATTGGTGGCAGCAGTGGGATCATCACACGGACCAAGCCACAGGTGAGCCAGGGGGAGAAAGAGCGGCAGGAGGGATGAGCGAATGGGCCGGGTGGAGAATGAGTGCCGGGGGGTGGCAATGGGCACTTGGGGGGGTGTAGAATGAGCATCTGGGAGAGGAATGAGCGCGGGGGGATGAGTGCCGGGGGGAGGAATGAGCGCTCGGGGGGAATGAGCGGAGCCTGCACTGGGGAAACAGGTGCACTGGGGAGATGGCTGCACTAGGGAGATGGCTGCACTATGGAGATGGCTGCACTGAGGAGATGAGTGCACTGAGGAGATGGGTGCACTGAGGAGATGGCTGCACTGAGATGGCTGCACTGGAGCAATGGGTGCACTGGAGAAATGGCTGCACTAGGGAGATGGGTGCTCTGAGGAGATGGCTGCACTAGGGAGATGGCTGCACTAGGGAGATGGGTGCACTGAGGAGATGGCTGCACTAGGGAGATGGGTGCACTGAGGAGATGGCTGCACTAGGGAGATGGGTGCACTGAGGAGATGGCTGCACTGAGGAGATGGCTGCACTGGGGAAACGGGTGCACTGAGGAGATGGCTGCACTAGGGAGATGGTGCACTGAGGAGATGGCTGCACTAGGGAGATGGGTGCGCTGAGGATATGGCTGCACTAGGGAGATGGGTGCACTGAGGAGATGGCTGCACTGGGGAAATGGGTGCACTGGGGTAACGAGTGCACTGAGGAGATGGATGCACTGAGGACATGGGTGCACTGAGGAGATGGGTGCACTGAGGAGATGGCTGCACTGGGGAAACGGGTGCACTGAGGAGATGGCTGCACTGGGGAGATGGCTGCACTGGGGGAGATGGCTGCACTGGGGAGATGGCTGCACTGGGGGAGATGACTGCACTGGGGAGATGGGTGCTCTGGGGAGATGGCTGCACTGGGGAGACGGGTGCACTGGGGAGACCGGTGCACTGGGGAGACCGATGCACTGGGGAAACGAGTGCACTGAGTTGGGTGCACTGAGGACATGGGTGCACTGAGGAGATGGCTGCACTGGGGAAACGGGTGCACCGAGGAGATGGCTGCACTAGGGAGATGGGTGCACTGGGGAAACGGGTGCACTGAGGATTTGGCTGCACTGGGGAAATGGGAGAACTGAGGAGATGGCTGCACTGGGGAAACGGGTGCACTGAGGAGATGGCTGCACTGGGGAGATGGCTGCACTGAGGGAGATGGGTGCACTGGGGAGACGGCTGCACTGGGGAGACGGCTGCACTGGGGAGACGGCTGCACTGGGGAGATGGGTGCACTGGGGAGACGGCTGCACTGGGGAGACGGCTGCACTGGGGAGAAGGCTGCTCTGGGGAGATGGCTGTACTGGGGAAAAGGGTGCAATGGGGAGATGGCTGCACTGTCGACATAAACTAAATCTCCGAGTACGCCAAAATACTCGGAGGACACCTGAGCATGCTCGGGAAAACCGGAGCAACGAGTATACGCGCTTATCATTATTAATAATTTTATAAGGCCCCCGAACACTATTATAAAATTCCAAATGGCCCTCGGCAGTAAAAAGGTTCCGCACCCTAGAGAGTCTACATTGCCCATTAATATTCCCCTCAGGTGGAAGAAGAGACCCCCAACTTCACCTCAAGCCTGAAGGACATCATCAGAACAGAAGTAAGGGAGTCCATAAAATCCCTGACCCAGGGCGAAAGTTCTAGGCAGGAAGATCCCCAGAATCGGATTCATCGGTTGACTGGAGGAGAGACAACGATTCCCCTGAATAATCCTTCTTGGCTTCTTCATCTGAGGAGGACTCAGGCCGTGCCACTTATGTCTGCCCCTAGACCAGGTAGTAAAACTAGTAAAGGCAGTCTGGGGAACAATGGGGATAGTGAGACCCAGGCCAGAACTATCCATGCAAGACATTATGTTTAAGGGATTGGATCAGAATCAACGAAGATCCTTTCACTTGAATAAAAAGATTCAAGAACTGATTCTCTGGGAGTGGAAGAGGCCGGAAAACAAGGGCTCCTTACCTCCGGCCCTCAAGCGGAGATATCCCTTTGACAACCCAGCTGTTAACGTCTGGGAGAAAGCCCCTAAATTAGATGCAGCAGTCGCCAAAGCATCAAAAAAATCTTCCCTGCCCTTTGAGGACATGGGGGCTGTTAAGGATCCCCTGGATAGAAAAGCGGACATTTTCTTAAAGGAACTTGGGAGATGGCGGCCGGATCCCTGAGACCTGCAGTGGCACCCACTTGCACAATTCAGGGGGCCGCAGCTTTTCTATCGGACGCCTCAATAGATGCAGTCAGGATGGCAGCAAGGGCAGCTGGCCTCTCCAACGCGGCCCGCAGAGCACTATGGTTAAAATGCTGGCCAGGCGATATCCAAGCAAGGTCTAAGCCTTGCACCGTCCCATGTGAGGGGGAGTATCTCTTTGGTCCAGTCCTAGATGAGCTGCTGGATAAGGCAGGGGATGAGAAAAAAAAGGTTCCCCAACCTAGCGTCCTCAGCTTACCAACATCCCTTCAGCAGGAGAAAATTCGGTCAGAGAAGACCAACAAGGGATTGTTCCAAGTGGGATGACAGGAAAAAGAGAGGTACTGGCTTCATGTTTAAGTGTTCATCGTGGGAATGAAAAAAAACATCCCAGTGACTAGAGATCCCCGTAGAGGGCAGACTGTCGGCCTTTTATCCAGCCTGGTCTCGTACCACCAACAGCATTTGGGTGCAGGATGTGATATTGACAGGACTAAAGGTTGAGTTCATTTCGATCCCAGGGGATTGTTCAGGATAACTCCGGTCCGTCCCTCTTAGATAGAATAGACGGCTCTTGAAACAGAGATTGTTAAATTGTGCCACAAAAAAAGTCCTAGTGGAAGTCCCGGAGTCCGAGGAGGGTAGAGGGTTTTACTCTCCCCTGTTCTTGGTTCGGAAACCGGATAACTCTTACAGGACCATTATCAATCTTCAGTCCCTTAATAGGTTCCTAGTAGCACGACCCTTTAAAATGGAAACAGTTGGTTCAGCAATAAAAATGTTGTTTCAAAACTGTTTTATGTTGGCTTTAGATTTAAAAGACGTGTACTATCATGTGCCTATTCGTGCAAATCACCAATGCTTCTTGAGAGTGGCTGTTTCCATAGATGGCGTAATCCGGCATTTCCAGTATAGAGCTCTCCCCTTTGGCCTTTCAGCAGCACCTCGAGTTTTCACAAAGTTAATATCTGAAGTTATGGCCCACCTTCGAGAGTCGGACATCTTAATAGTACTTTACTTAGATGACTTCTTGATTATAGGCAATTTCGCAGACTATTGCCTTTTCCAAGTAGAAAGGTCTATATCCATTCTAGAACACTTGGGTTGGCTGATAAACTTTGAAAAATCACGCTTACAACCCTTGAAGGTCCAGCAATTTCTCGGCCTCATTTTAGATTCAGAAAATCAAGAATGTCGTCTGCCAACTGATAAAATCTCTCATATTTGTGATCAGGTTTTACATGCGGTAAAGAAACCCTCCATGACCCTCAGGCAGGCAATGTCCCTATTGGGTTCCCTAACATCTTGTATCCTGGCCGTCAAATGGGCTCAGTTTCACACCAGAGCCCTTCAGAGAGATATTTTATATAATGATAGAGCCCTAGGGGGGTCCCTACTCGGTAAAATGACATTAGGTCCATCTGCTTTAAATTCCCTAAAATGGTGGCTTAGCAAGAACAACTTGTCCTCTGGAGTTCCCTGGGAGAATCGCATATCCCGGTAGTAACTACAGATGCAAGTTCCTCAGTGTATGGGGCCCATATGGGCGATATCATGGTCCAGGAACATTGGGACCCCTTGGTAGAAAGTTCATCCAACCTGAAGGAACTATCGATGGTAGAGCTGTCAATTAAAAAGCCCCTTGCATACCTGCAGGCTCACCATGTCAGAATTCTCTTGAACAACCATGTGACAATGGCGTATATCAACCACCAAGGTGGGATCCGATCCGAGGCTCTAATGGAGGTAGCGGAACGCCTTTTCCAGACAGCGGAAAGACATTTTCTGTCTTTGACATCGCTAAACATAAGAGGAAAAGACAATATCACAGCAGACTTTCTCAGCCGTAATACACTAATACAGGGAGAATGGTGTCTGAATGGAGCCATCTTCAGCCAGATTGTCTGTATGTGGGGTCAACCAGATGTAAACCTCTTTGTCACCAGGCAGTACAGAAAAGTAAAACAGTTCTGTTCTCTGAATCAGGGAGAGAAACCTCTTGTTGTGGATGCCTTCCTGAGGAAGTGGGATTTCGATCTGGCCTACGCCTTCCCCCCATTATTCCTGTTACCTCTGGTAGTAAGGAAAATCAGAGAAGACAGAGCAAGGATTAATCTTATTGCCCCATTCTGGCCCTAAGCCAATAGTTTTCATGGCTGAGGACAATGTCAGTCTGCAACCCCTGGGTACTTCCAGATTTTGAGGATCTTCTTTTCCAGGGCCCAGTCAATCACCCGCAAGTAGCAGGGCTCCACCTGATGGCGTGGAGTTTGAAAGGGCATTATTGAAGGATAAAGGATTCGCCCTCAATCTAACAGACACCCTTCTGAAGAGTAAAAAATCAGTAACAACCAGAATCTATGCTGGAACCTGGAGACAATTTTTAGCCACTTCTGACCTTAAAGCCGAAAATGGGGTTCCTATAGAGCAGATTTTAGAGTTCCCGCAGAAGGGTCTGGAATTATGTTTAGCTACTAGTACCTTGAAAGGGCAGATTTCAGCCCTTGGTGCCTTATTTAATTGTGATATTGCAAAAAATACTGGATATCCAGCTTCATTAAAACAGCTGGCAGATCTAGGCCCATACACAAGGTAAGGTGCGTACCATAGGAGTTAAACTTAGTCCTTACGGCTATGACGGAGACTCTGTTTGAACCCATGGTATCTGCCTCAATTAAGATTCTATCGCACAAAATAGCCTTTTTGGTAGCTATTACATCGGCATGTAGAATAAGCGATATCCAGGCACTCTCTAGAAACCCTCCTTACATGCAGATTTTGGATGACATGGTAGTACTTAGGCCAGACCCTGCCTACTTACCAAAGGTTGCCTCAGGCTTCCACAGAACATAAGAGATAGTTCTCCCCTCCTTCCTCCCTAACCCCACTAACCAGAAGAAGGAAAAACTTCACACCTTAGATGTTAGAAGATGTCTATTACAGTATCTCTCTGTCACTAATCCCTGGAAAAAAGACAGTGCCTTATTTATATCCTTCCAGGGCTCTAGGAAGGGTCTTAGAGTTTCAAAGTGTACATTAGCTAGATGGATTAGGGTGGCTATCTCTGTAGCTTATAGAGGAGGTGGCGGTCCGGCTCCGCAGAACTTAAGGGTGCATTCTACCCAAGCCATGACAACCTCTTGGGCAGAAAGACCTGGAGTTTCCATTGACAGATATATTAGGCGGCTACATGGTCATCCCCTTGCACCTTTTTTAACCATTATAGGCTAGACATGGGTGATTCCTCAGATCTCACCTTGAGGTTAAGGGTACTGCAGGCTGTAGTCCCTCCCTAAGATAGTGTTACTGTTCTGTCTTCATACACGTTGACACGGTGTACACTCTAGCATACAGCATAAACCACCTTCTATCTTCCAAAATAATAATGTTCTCTGTAGTCTAACTTGTTTATTGGTGAAGAGTAGAGATGAGTGACTTTGCCTTTTTTAGGGTCAAGTCGGGTTTCATGAAACCCGACTTCTCAAAAGTCGAGTCGAACGAAATCGACCAACTATCGTGAAAAGTAGAAGGTCCGACTGAAACACGAAACCCAATACAAGTCAATGGGGAAGCAAAGTTGGCAGGGAGTGGAGGACAGTAAACACACCTACATGCCGGACCGCTTTTTTAAACTCTCTCTTTCCCCGGATGCTGCACATGTCATCTCGTTGCCCACAGTGTACGTCCTTGCTCAGTGGCTGAAAAAAGTCACGTGCAAGCATTCTGGGAAATCCGACTTTGGCGCTCGGGTCGGCGACCGCATGGCCGACCTCACGCTATGGCCGACCTTTCGCCGAGCGAAACCCGACTTTAGCGAAAGTCGGCGACTTTTGAATTTGACCGACCCGTTTTGCTCAACTCTAGCGAAGAGTATAGAACATGCGGTAAAACTATAAAGAATACAAACGACATGGGTAAGTATTGGGCAGATGATCACACAGCTATCACAATCACAGGAAGTATACAGTATGATGCAAACTTTACATTGAACACACAGGTGTCTAATTACATCTGCTAAGCTCTGGCTGCCGTACAGTTAATAACCTCTCTGAACAACACTGCATTGCAAGAAAAGATGTTAATCTTACCAGCTACGCTTTACTCGGATAACGAACTAAAGTAGGTGAGTTAACAGGAGGACAAATAAACACGTGCGTCCCATGAGACACACAGAAGAAAAACAGGATTTTTAAGTTGCTTACCGTAAAATCTGTTTCTCGGAGCCTTCATTGGGGGACACAGAGACCATGGGTGTATGCTGCTGCCACTAGGAGGCTGACACTATGCACAAAAAAGGTTAGCTCCTCCTCCGCAGTGTACACCCCACCGACCGGCAGGGAATTCCTCAGTTAGTGAGAAAGCAGTAGGAGAAGCAACAGAATAGATTGAAAAACAGAACAGACAACTCAACTGTAAATAACCAACAAACATAAGGACAGGAGTTGTAGAACTTGGGAGGGTGCTGTGTCCCCCAATGAAGGCTCCGAGAAACAGATTTTACGGTAAGCAACTTAAAAATCCTGTTTTCTCGTTCGCCTTATTGGGGGACACAGAGACCATGGGACGTCCCAAAGCAGTCCCTGGGGTGGGAAACAAACTTCCATCAGGCCAGCGGACTCACCACCGCCGCCTGCAGAATCCTTCTACCTAGGCTGGCGTCCGCCGAAGCGTAGGTGTGGACTCTGCAGCATTTCACAAACGTGTGAACCGATGAGCAGGATGCAGCTTTGCAAAGCTGCAGCACAGAAGCTCTGTGGCGTACCGCCCAGGAGGCACCCACTGCCCGAGTAGATTCGGCCCTGATCCCGGAGGGGCTCCGCGACGTTTAACTCGGTAGGCTTCCAAAATTGCCGATTTGATCCAGCGAGCAACAGTGGCCTTTGACGCCGGGAGACCTTTCCGCGCCCCGTCTGGAATAATGAAAAGCGACTGTCTTTCGGAAGGGAGTCGTCCTAGACAGATAGACCCTTATCGCCCTAACCAGATCCAGCTTGTTGAAGGACCGCTCTCGGGAATGAGCGGGACTCGGACAGAAGGACGGCAGAACGATCTCCTCCTTGAGGTGAAACGAAGACACCACCTTCGGGTGGAAAGAGGGCGGAGGCTGTAGAACCACCTTATCATGGTGAAGTACCAGGAAGGGAGATTGGCAAGAAAGAGCTGCCAATTCCGACACGCGCCGGACGGAAGTGATGGCCACCAGAAAGGCTACCTTCCAAGAAAGGAGAGAAAGGGAAATATCTCTGATAGGTTCAAAGGGAGGACCTTGCAGAACCCCTAGAACCAGATTAAGGTCCCATGGATCCACGGGCGCCCGGTACGGCGGAACCGTGTGAGCCACGCCCTGAAGAAAGGTCTTGACCTGAGGACAGGAAGCCAACGTCTTTTGAAACAAAATGGACAGTGCCGAAACCTGACCTTTCAAGGAACTGAGGGCAAGCCCCGCATCCAGTCCTGCCTGAAGAAACGCTAGGATTGAAGGGAGCGAAAAAGACATGGGCGCGAAGCCATAGGACTCACACCAAGTGAAATAGGCCTTCCAAGTACGGTAGTAGATCTTGGAAGAAGATGGCTTTCTGGCTCGGATCATGGCCTGAATTACTTGGTTGGAAAATCCTGCTTGTTTCAAAACCTCGGTCTCAACAGCAACGCCGTTAAAATGAGCGGCCGAGAATTGGGGTGGCAAATCGGACCTTGAGACAGCAGATCTGTTCTGTCTGGAAGCTTCCAGGGGGCGTCCGCGAGAAGGTTGACAATGTCCGCGAACCAAGACCTTCTGGGCCAATTCGGGGCAAGGAGAATGACTGGAATTCCTTCTGCCTTGATCTTCTTCAACAGCTTGGGCAGAAGAGGCAGGGGAGGGAACAGGTAGGGGAGTTCGAACTGCGACCAAGGAACAGCCAGAGTGTCGGCGCCCACTGCCAGAGTGTCTCGAGACCTGGAAACAAACTGTGGGACTTTCCTGTTGAGGCGAGACGCCAGAAGGTCTACGTCCGGGGTGCCCCACCGACGGAAGAGCAGAAGAAACACCTCCGGATGTAGGGACCACTCCCCCGCCGCGAGGCCCTCCCGGCTGAGAAAATCAGCGGCCCAGTTGTCTACGCCGGGAATGTGTACCGCAGAGATTGTCGGAACGGAGATCTCCGCCCAAAGAAGAATCTTGGACACCTCCGCCAGAGCTGAGACACTCTGTGTCCCCCCTTGGCGGTTGACATACGCCACCGCTGTGGTATTGTCTGTCTGAATCCGGACAGGCAGTCCCTTGAGGAGTTTCTCCCAGTGAACGAGAGCCAGATGGATCCCTCGAATCTCTAGGACGTTGATCGGCAGAGCTGAATCCCGATCCGACCATCGGCCCTGAACCGTGTGGTTGCGGAACACTGCTCCCCAGCCGAGGAGACTGGCATCTGCTGTTACTATCTGCCAGTGAATGGGAAGAAAGGAACGACCCGATAGAATGAGAGGCGACGTCAACCACCAGTTGAGGGACCGCTTGATCCGGTATGAAAGATGAACAGGGCAATCCAGGGACAGAGGCGATCTGTTCCACCTTGACAGAATGGCCTGCAGGAGAGGTCTGGCGTGAAATTGGACAAAGGGAACTGCCTCTATCGCCGCCACCATCTTTCCCAGGACCCTCATGGCTTTACGGAGGGACGGGAGTCGTGTGATCTGCAGCGATCGTACTTCCTGCTGCAGGGAGAGAATCTTCTCTTGTGGGAGAAAGACCCTTGACCGACGAGTGTCGAACCGTAGGCCGCCTAGAAAGACCAGAGGTTGGGTAGGAATCAGAGAGGACTTTTTCCTGTTGATGATCCACCCGAAATTGGAAAGAGTGTCCAGGACGATTGACAAACTTTGGTGAGCCTGTTGAAATGAGGGAGCTTTGATCAGAATATCGTCGAGGTACGGGAAAAGAACGAGACCTCTGACCTTCAATGAAGCCAACAACGCAGCCATGATCTTAGTGAAGACTCTGGGAGCGGTGGCAAGACCGAAGGGCAGTGCGACGAACTGGTAGTGGTGCTGCCGAATCGTGAGACGCAGTAACTTCTGATGTCCGGAGAAAATTGGAACATGTAAATAGGCATCTTGGATGTCTATTGAGCACATGAATTCCTGCTCCTCCATGGAAGCGATGACCGAGCGAAGCGACTCCATGCGGAAGTGGCGAAGGCGGACCCCCTTGTTGAGCGGCTTGAGAACCAAGATGGGTCGAGCTGCGCCGTTTTTTTTTTTTTTTCGGCACTACAAACAGGTTAGAATAGAACCTTGTGAAGCGCTCCAATTCGGGAAAGGGCACAATCACCCCGGAACTGAGGAGAGAGGCGATAGCCGTAGAGAACCCCGAGATCAAGGCTGGATCTTTTGGAGGCTGGGATTCGAAGAAACGATCCCGTGGAAGAGAGACAAACTCTATCTTGTATCCTGAGGATACGACCTCCCTGACCCAAGCTTCCTCTACGGAGGCCAGCCAAACGTCCCTGAAGGAAGCCGATCTCCCAATTGGAAGGACCCCTCGAGTGCCCGACGATAGTCATGCTGAAGTAGACCGTCCAGATCCAGATCTGGACGGTCTGCCCTGGGAAGAGTGGGATCACCAGGAAGGAGTGGGTCTAAAGGAAACTTTCTATGCTGGCGAGCCTGCGGTCTCTGTTGGCTGGAGTTGTCTGCCGTATTGAAACGGCGGAAAGCCCGAAAGGGTCGAAACTGACGCCTTAGTGGAGGACTGCGAGGCTTGGACTGAGGGAGGAGTGAACTCGTGCCTCCAGAGGCGTCCTTAATAATCTGGTCCGATTGGGACCCAAAGAGGCGCACCCCCTGAAAAGGCAGGTTAGTGAGGGACTTTTTAGAAGACAAGTCCGCTTGCCAGGCCTTTAGCCAAATTGTACGTTGAATTGCAACTACGTTGCTTGACGCCTGAACTGCGCAGGATGCGGCATCCAAGGAAGCGGAAAGAAGATAGACCCCCGCATGGAAGATCTGATTGGCGAGATCGGCCAACCGCTCCGATTGCGCTTTATCCAAGATGCCCTGACGAAGGTAGTCTGCCCACGTGGCTATGGCCTTTGCTGCCCAGGAAGAAGCCAAGCTTGGACATACCGCCGCTGAAGCCGCTTCGAAGGCAGACTTCGCCAGGGATTCTATAATCCTGTCATTAGAATCCTTTAGGGACGCCACACCTGAAAGCGGGAGAACCGTATTATTGGAAAGCCTGGACACGGGCGGATCCACCGAGGGAGAAGCAGACCAGTTGTCCGTGAGCTCCTTAGCGAATGGATAGAGTACGCCGAGACGCTTTCCTCTTTGAAAGCGTCTGGTCGGATCCTCTCTTTCCCTGGTAAAAATCTTTCCAAACTCGGAATGGAAAGGAAATACCCTGGAGGGAGTTTCTGCCCGTCTGAACGAAACCTCCTGATCTGAGGATTTCGCAGGGGAGTCAGCAATATCGAAGGTATGATGGATCGCTGCAATGAGGTTCTGCACTGTGAACTTCATGTTTGCATCCTGGTCTGAATCCAGCTCTAAAATCCCCTCAGATGACCTGTCCGAAAGCGCTTCACCTGACTCGGGAGAGGAGGCCCGAGTGGGAGGCTGCTGAGAAGGGCTATGCGGTGAGATGGGGCGAGGAGAGGATTCCGGCTGGGTCTTTTGCGACTAACGCTGGCTGACTCAGATGGAATAACTTGGGACCTGCTTGGCCCTGCCGAAGAGTCCAGGGGCAACGTATCCAGAACGGTCACCAGGGACTGAGACACCTTGGTGAGGTCTGCCACTGATTGAGATAGAGAGGAGGCCCAGCCAGGCGTGGGGGGGTTCACCCTCACCTGGGGCAGTAGATGGCCCCTGGACGGCGTCAGGCTGATGTTAGACATAGTGAAAAGCTGAGGTAGTGCCGGAAGGTTGGGGGACAGAGGGCGGAGAAGGGTCAGTCTGCAGTGCAGAGCTACTCACGGTCCGGTGTCCCCAGAAGCGATGCTCTGCGACCTGTCAGTGGATGCGGGTCAGAGCGAAATCCGGCCGACAGACCACCTGAGCGAAAAACCAGCTGGCAGATGGTGATATCCGGTGACGAGCTGTGAACGAAACCTCCTGTGTCCGGCTGACAGGCTGGGAAAATGGCGCCTGCCTGAGAAAGAGCGCGCGTCCAGGAGAAGAGGGAGGGCGGAGCACACCACAGGGTTAAAACTCTCTGCCCTCTGGCCAATAGCAGGCTGGGCAGGTAAAGGACAGGCGGTGGGAGGGCCTGGGAAGAGCGGGAGAGAAGCCCGCTTAGAAGAAAGGGGCGGGGGGCGTGGCCGCGACGCTGCGGTAGGCCCGAACTAAAGCCGGGGCCTAAATTAGTTGCGGCGGCCGCCTGTCAGCAGGGGGTCGGCGCGGAGGTCGGAAAAAGGACGCCGCCGCCGCCGGAAGCCGCGTCCAAGGGAAGAAGGAGAGGAAGAGGCCCTGTTCTCCCTGTCCCCAGAAAGGGGGGAGGGAAGGGGGGAACGCGGGGGCCAGCAATATGGAGCATGGTGTGCCTATGGGCGTAGGGCGACTGCGAGCGACCGCAGCAACCGCTCCCTGTGCCATTGAAGAGGCGCACCCCCTGTCCGTCGGGAATGGGCAGCCAGGTAAATAAAAATAAAAAATCCATACTCGCCCATCCCCGATCCGTTACCTGGGACTGAAGAACTCCTGCGTCTCATCCAACCGACAGGCTCTGGTAGGCGAGTGGGAGGGAGACTGGCGACAAGGACCCCTGGAGTCGCTGGCACGTCTTGGTGTCGGCGTCCGTCTGGCTGGTCCTGCCGCGGAGAACTGCAAGGATACGGGGTGGCAATACACGCCGTACTCGCAGACTCCATGTGGGAGTACAGATGTGACTTTTCACTCTGTATCCCTCCGTAGAACCTGTAAAGGAACGACGCACGACGAGGTAGATATGGGTCTAATGAAAGACCCGTGTCCACCTCCTACTGACACTAAGCTAAACTGAGGAATTCCCTGCCGGTCGGTGGGGTGTACACTGCGGAGGAGGAGCTAACCTTTTTTGTGCATAGTGTCAGCCTCCTAGTGGCAGCAGCATACACCCATGGTCTCTGTGTCCCCCAATAAGGCGAACGAGAAATGGCATCTTCCTTATCCCAGAAAACATTGCTTCAATCCCATAATGCAACACTCTGTTAAAGACACAGGCTGTAAATGCTATTAAAGACACAGCTATAAATTCAGCCACCACTAGATGGTGCTATAACTAAACCAGCACATAATGCAAACATATTTGCCCTATATTCAGAGGGCAGAACAATTACATCTCTGTAATTCTCTCGTGGTGCTGTCATGTGAGTCCGCATAAAGTATTAAGTTACGTTCCAGTAACGGTATTTTTCGGAAGCCCATGACAGCACCCTCAGTTCCCTCCCTTTCATTTGTGGGTGCGCACTTCTTCCACTTGTAATTTTCACGTGGGTTGATCGGTTCAGGTTGTGTATATATTTTGTGCCATTAACCATGGAGGACCTCTCAAGCTCTGTAATCCAACTGATGCGTGGGAGAGGTGCCGCCCTTTTTGTATCTGTAGTTTTCCTGTTCCCGAAGGGCAGATCCCCTCTCTCGTGGTGCTGTCATGGGCTTCTGAAAAATACAGTTACTGGTTTGTAACTTAATACTTTCAGTTTTATAGATCATACAAAATGTACTCCACACTGCGGAATAGTGGTTAAGAAATGTAGCCCAGGAATATATTTCAGCAAGTTTGTTCTGTAACATAAAAAAAGACCACAAATACTTGATGGATCAGAATATATTCAATATTTTCAACCCCAACAAAAAAGCTGCCCTTATATATTTGTCAACGGACTGCACAGCCCTAATCCCTATTTACTGATTGTATTCAGCCACTCTCACTAATCCTGTGACTCTCTTTCCCTCCCTAGGGTAAATGCAGATTGTATGTGATACAAACAGCAAATCATACGATTAGCCCTTAGAAGGGCTGTTAGTATGATGGCTCAGCTTAAGCACCAATATCAACACTACAGGCCTCTGATTCCTTATACTGTGCACATGTAGGGGGTGGACTGACCTATGGACCTGTCTGGTGAAGAAGGAAATGTAACCTGTGATGTGTACAATGCTTTATTCTGACTTGAATGCATATATGTGGGGTAACAGCTAGAATTAGGGAAAGACGGTGTAGTACCAGGTTTTGGCCACAAGATGGAGACATAGGGTAGTGAGAAAAGGGCTTAACAGCAGCTTTAGGCTAGGGAAACACAGAGTCATGGTGGGTGGAGTTACGGGACTGGGAAGGGGATTTCCAGGGTTAGGAGATACAAGGAAGGAGAGTTCCAGGGTTGAGGAGATCTCTCTCAGGGGGACGACGGAGACAAAGAAGAGCTCAGGAGAAGAAAGAAGATAGCAGAGCTCAGGAACAGACAGGAGAGAGAGACGGATAGTCGGGGGGCGGCCCTAAAGCTGCAGAGCACAGGACGCAGGACAAAGGAGGCCTGGGATACCGGATGACTGGACACTGAAAGAACAGTAAGTGTTGCAGCGGGCAGACTTGATCGGGGGAAACGATGTGGCCATGGGCCTAACGGCAGCCACGGTAGAAGAACCCAGGGGTCTTCGCCAAACAGGAGCAGGAGGAGGTGACAGGTACCCGCGCCTAGGAGCAGAAGCTGTCATGTTTGCTGTGGATGTCAAGAGGACACCCAATAAAGTTGAACCTGATTGAACGAGTTTCTGCGTCTATCGTCAGTCTGTTCCGCGGCCGAAAGGGACCACTCCCTGGTCAGCACACGTACTACACACACAGGCCTAGACAAGCACTCTCTCACTCCAATAAGAAGTGTTACAGAGCTGTGCAATGGCATCAGTGTGCTGAGCCGGGCTACACCTGTCCTTTTGTAATCCCTGATGATGTCAGACAGACAGTCAATCACAGTATTGTCACAACAAAGATGGCTATGGCATTACAGGGATGTGCAGGCAATCCCTGCATGCTTATTGGCTGTGTAACAGGCCCGGGGAGTCGAGTTTGAATTCGAGCACCACCCATTGCTCGCTGAGTAACAAGCACATTCAAGCTCGGTGATAACCAAGTATCACAGAGCATGTTCTCTCATCCCTAGTGAGGACACATAAAGTAAAAATTATATTACAACCCCTGGCAAAAATTATGTAAACACCGGCCTTGGAGGATGTTCATTCAGTTGTTTAATTTTGTAGAAAAAAAGCAGATCACAGACATGGCACAAAACTAAAGTCATTTCAAGAGGCAACCTTCTGGCTTTAAGAAACACTAAAAGAAATCAAGAACAAAAAATGTGGCAGTCAGTAATGGTTACTTTTTTAGACCAAGCAGAGGGGAAAAACACAATCGCTAGTATTTTGTTGCACCACTTCTGGGTTTTATAACAGCTTGCAGTCTCTGAGGCATGGACTTAATGAGTGTCAAACAGTACTCTTCATCAATCTGGCTCCAACTTTCTCTGATTGCTGTTGCCAGATCAGCTTTGCAGGTTGGAGCCTTGTCATGGACCATTTTCTTCAACTTCCACCAAAGATTTTCAATTGGATGGCGATCCGGACTCTTTGCAGGCCATGATATTGACCTTATGTGTCTTTTTTCAAGGAATGTTTTCACAGTTTTTGCTCTATGGCAAGATGCATTATCATCTTGAAAAATGATTTCATCATCCCCAAACATCGTTTCAATTGATGGCATAAGAAAAGTGTCAAAAATATCAACATAAACTTGTGCATTTATTGAAGATGTAATGACAGCCATCTCCCCAGTGCCTTTACCTGACATGCAGCCCCATATCATCAATGACTGTGGAAATTTGCATGTTCTCTTCAGACAGTCATCTTTATAAATCTCATTGGAATGGCACCAAACAAAAGTTCCAGCATCATCACCTTGTCCAATGCAGATTCGCGATTCATCACTGAATATGACTTTCATCCAGTCATCCACAGTCCACAATTGCTTTTCCTTAGCCCATTGTAACCTTGTTTTTTTCTGTTTAGGTGTTAATGATGGCTTTCGTTTAGCTTTTCTGTATGTAAATCCCATTTCCTTTAGGCAGTTTCATACAGTTCCGTCACAGACGTTGACTCCAGTTTTCTCCCATTCGTTCCTCATTTGCTCTGTTGTGCATTTCCTGTTTTGGAGACATATTGCTTTAAGTTTCCTGTTTTGACACTTTGATGTCTTCCTTGGTCTACCAGTATGTTTACCTTTAACAACCTTCCCATGTTGTTTGTATTTGGTCCAGATTTTAGACACAGCAGACTGTGAACAACCAACATCTTTTGCAACATTGCATGATGATTTACCATCTTTTAAGAGTTTGATAATCCTCTCCTTTGTTTCAATTGACATCTCTCGTGCTGGAGCCATGATTCATGTCAATTCACTTGGTGGAACAGCTCTCCAACGTGTGATCACTCCTTTTTAGATGCAGACTAACAAGCAGATCTAATTTGATGCAGGTGTTAGTTTTGGGAATGAAAATTTATAGGGTGATTCCATCATTTTTTCCCACAGAATTGAGTGACTCCATAATTTTTCCCCTCTGCTTGGTCTAAAAAAGTAACCATTACTGACTACCACATTTTTTTGTTTTTGATTTCTTTTAGTGTTTCTTAAAGCCAGAAAGTTGCCACTTGAAATGACTTTAGTTTTATGCCATGTCTGTGATCTGCTTTTTTTACTACAAAATTAAACAACTGAATGAACATCCTCCAAGGCCGGTGATTACATAATTTTTGCCAGGGGTTGTATAATATTAAATTTAAAAAAATAAAATATTGTACTTAATAGCAAAGCCACAAAAAGAAGACTAAAAATTCTCCAAAAATTCAAGAATTTATACATTAAAATGGGACAGCAATTGTTACCTGCCCAGATCTCAGAACTAATGCACTCTCAGGATGCAGCAAACCGTTGTAGTAAAGATGGGGGCAACATAGGTGCAAAATACTGATGAGACAACCACTCACAGCATATGAATTCATGGAGGTGGTGATTGCTTAGTATTGTTATACTTCTGGGTGTTAACAAGAATTATCAGATCTACATGGTTTTGATTTATTGCAGCAGTTCTTATATCAATGACATTTCTAATGTTTGGATTATCCTTCTAACGTAGCATAATACATTGATAAAGACAGCTATTTGGTATAAGAAATTGATGATTGCCTTAAAGGGGTTTTCCCATGAACAAAGTACTTTTTAATCAATAGATCTTGGAATAAGAATAATTTCCACAATTGGTTGTGTTTAAAAAAATGTTCCTGTGCTGAGATAATCTTATAAATGTGCCCCTGCTGTGTACTGTGTAATGACTGTGTCTGACTGTGCAGGGACATGGTCTGATCATACCACAGCTCCTGGGCAGGGGAGGACACAAAAGAGATGATACAGACATGACAGCAGGGGATCACACCTGATTCTTTCTGTGAGGTAAAGCATTTCCCTACCTGTTTTTAAGCAGTTTTTTTTTTTTACCCCAAAGAAAGAATTAGCTGTGATCCCCTGCTGTAATGTGTCTATACTCTTTTGTTTCCTCCCCTGCCCAGGAGATGTGCTATGATCAGACCATGTTCCTCCACATCAGACACAGCCATTACACAGTACACAGCAGGGACACATTTATAAGATTATTATCTCAGCATAGGAACATTTTTTTAAACACATCCAATTGTGGAACTTATTATTATTCATACATCTATGGATTAAAATGTTGATTAAAATTTACTTTCTTTGTGGGACAACCCCTTTAAGGGTAATATAGCGTTGCACAGCCACTTGGCTTTATGTATACATGCTTCTTTGGTGACTCACTGAATTTGAACATTGACATTTAGCACTGATGCACTAATCCTTCTGGAGGCATCTGTGTACTTTCAAATAAATGCAATATACTGCCAAGTACCAACTAACAATGAAAAGAATGATAAACTGCTCGGAACAACATATGCCTAACTAGGAAGATGCTATGCAGTTCCGAAAAGTAAAAACAGTTACATGGTAAGCAAATCTTATGTGCAGAATGTAACCCATTGTATGTTATGTAACAAGCAGAGGCATAGCTAGGGGTGCAACTCTTGGAGGGTGAAACATCTGAGTGGCCCATAAGTGGTAACCCTGATTACAAATATGGTGGCACTTTGATATTACCGCTATATGGTGACATAAAGGGCTAAATACCAGTCCTATAGAACATGCAAATGATTACAGTACAGTTATACATTACTTTATGTAGTAACCTACAGCTGACATCCTTTCTGATGGAATTGTTCACTTTTCACATCTTTCCCATCTGACCCAGACCAAGATGACAACTTTTTCCAGCCAGGACTTGTCTGCAGAGAGTACAACAAAGACACTTGACTTCTTATTTTTCCAGCACTGTCCCCATCTATCCCCAACCTGCACAAACACCTCATCCTACTGATACCCCAATACTAAGCCGCCACTGTCATGTGTCCCTGTTACTGTACCTGCTATTTGTCACAATAATAGCGCTCCTCTTACTGCCTCACATAGTAATGCCCACCTCTGTGACCCTTACATAATAATAATGCCTCTTTTTTTCCCTCTAGATGGTAAAATTGCCCCTAGATAACATTAATGCCCTAGAAACGGCCACAATACTCTGAGTGGCCCTGTAAAAATAATTCTGCTTAAGTGCCCACTTAATATTTAATAGTGTCCACTGAGTCCCCCAATGTACAGCAACTCTACAAACAGTATGGCGGGCCCACATATCCTTTATACAGAGTATGCTGTCCTCACCACTCCCCTATCCACAGTATGGTGGTCCCACACCTCCGCTATGCATAGTATCAGGTCCCCACTGCTTCACCAAAACACAGGATAATAACCCCCACAGAACCCTTACACTGTATAATGGCCCCCACAGTAAAACCCTCACTGTATAATGACCACCACACTGTATGATGGTTCCAACTCTTCCCAACACTAGCCCTCAAACTGTATAATGGCCCCCCATTAGCTCCCACACTGTATAATGGGCCACACAGTAAGCCCCAAAGTGTAAAATTTCCCCAGCATTAGCCCCCAAACTGCATAATTGCCCCTACATTAGTTTCCACACTGTATAATGGCCCTCATATTAGCCCCCAAACCGTATAATTGACCTGCACTAGCCCCCAAATTGTACAATGGCCTCTGCATTATAGAGAACTTAACGTCAGGGTAATACATATTATACTAAAGGCATTGCCATAATGGTTCTGATATACTGATGTAATACATACTTTCAATGAAGAAATCCATAGCCATCATTAGAAGATTATTTTTAACTCTCCAGTTTACCTCCTATACTGTCTACGGGGCCCAAAATTAGCCCCAAAATAAAATAATAGGTCCCACACTTTATAAGGGCCCCCACAGTAGTCCCTATAATGTATGAGGGCCCACCCCTGTTTCAGGGTCCCCCATTGTTTATGATGCCCCCTCTAGTTTTAATAAAAACAATAAAAACGTAATATACTCACCTAATCCAGGATCCTGATGATCGATGAGGTTTGGGCAGACCAGGGGGTGCGGCCTCTCTCCATACAAGTGTATGGAGTGAGGCCGTGACCATTAGACGGGTTATGGCCAAGAGTAATCATAACGCATACGTACCCATTGGTCCCGACTCAGAAGCCGGCGAATACTTGAGGCGCACACTGCATGCTCTGGGGGATTCATAAGTCTCCAGTCATACAGAGTGACTGCAGACTTATCAATTTATACCAGACAACCCCTTTAAGGTGTCTAATTCCACCTCATTAATCTTGTTAGCCATTCTACCTTACTGTTTTGTTAGTCCTTGTATAATCCCTTTGCCACCATTCCATTGGTTTTAGTAATTTTCGTTTTTTTCTCCCCTAGGTTAAAGAGGACCTGTCACCGGGTCAAAAGTGACCAGTGTTTGCTCTTATGTTATTCCCTCGTTTCCCCTGAGTACCGTATTCATTGTTTCATTATTTTTTTTTACATCCATCATATGGTTCCAAAGATATGAACCTTTTTACTTAGTGCTAATTGTTATGCTTGTGGTTTAAAACATTCTTTGGGGTAGTGTTTTTAGTTTGGTCTGCATTATTACCGTGTGAGCTATACCCCCTTGATAAAGACCATAAAGACTAACACTAAATAAATAGGATTCTATGGGGAGCCTGAAAAAAATCCATGTGAAAAAGCACTGTGTTTTTAAGTACAGGATCAAAACTTTTCTATACTATAAAAATTATTAAATTTTTTCACCATTTACTGATCACCCTAAATATTCTGATCACTGTATTATATGGACACACATTAGACCTGGTCTTCACCCGTCTCTGCTCTCTTTCTAACTTCACCAACTCCCCTCTCCCTCTATCTGACCATCATCTACTCACTTTCTCATCCCTGTCCTCCTCACCTGGCACCCATGTTCAGCAACACGCACACCCCCGCAGAAACCTTGCACACCTAGACACCCACGCGCTCTCTGACTCTATTCTACCACTGGCATATGGCATCCATATCCTCACTCCATGACACAGATGGTGCCACTGCTTTCTACAATGCCACTCTCGCATCAGCTATTGACATGGTTGCCCCTCTCGTTCATGCCAGAATGCGACGTATCAACAGACAACCCTGGCACAATAACACCACTAAAAAGATCCGGCAAGAGTCCCGGATTGCAGAGCGGCGCTGGAAGAAAACAAATTCGCAAGATAACTTCACCACATTCAAACAGGCAACACTCGATTTCAAATCTGCCCTCACCTCTGCTAAACAGGCCTACTTCACAACCCTCGTATCTTCCCTATCTTACAACCCAAAACAGTTATTCAAAACTTTCAACTCCCTCCTCCGCCCACCACTGCCTCCTCCAACCTCCCTCATCTCTGCCGAGGACTTTGCCACACACTTCAAAAATAAGATTGACCAAACAAGGCAAGTCTTCATCACTCAACCACCACAACCCCTTTGTATAACAGACCAATGCCCAAACCCCATAACCTCACTCTCCAACATCACTGAAGGGGAGCTTAATCGCCTCTTCTCCAAATCGCACCTCACAACCTGTGCACTTGACCCCATCCCATCCCACCTCCTCCCCAACCTCACCACCACACTTATCCCATCCCTAACCCACCTCTTCAACCTTTCACTAACATCCGGTACCTTCCCTTCTGCTTTCAAGCATGCCACAATCACGCCTATCCTTAAAAAGCCAACCCTCATCCCAACCGCTTTGGACAGCTATCGCCCAATATCATTGCTTCCATTCGCTTCCAAACTCCTGGAACAGCACGTCCACTCTGAACTTTCCTCCCACCTATCATCTAACTTGCTCTTTGACAATCTACAATCTGGTTTCCGCCCCCATCACTCCACTGAGACAGCCCTGACCAAAATTACTAACGACCTACTTACAGCCAAATCAAATGGACAATATTCTATACTCCTGCTTCTAGACCTCTCATCTGCATTTGACACAGTTGACCACTGCCTCCTAGTGACACAACAGCGATCTTACCAGCGAGATCACTGTGTGTTACAGCCATCAGCGACCGGCCCCCTGCCGGTATCGCTGATCGCTCTGGGAAACCTCTGGACTATTCTTTGGTCGCTGGTCTCCCGCTGGCCAGCACGCATCACTGCGTGTGACAGGCGGGAGACCAGCGATCTGCTGGTAACTAACGTACACATCGGGTATCTAAGGGACGCACGTCCCTTGGATACCCGATGTATACGTTAGTTACCAGCTTCCTGCATCAGCGCGCTGGTAACTAACGAACACAGCGACGTCGCGCGCTCGGCGTCGCTGTGCTGATCGCTGGTGAATCTGTCTGTGTGACAGCTCACCAGCGATCACATAGCGACACACCAGCGATCCTGACACGTTGATATCGTTGTCGGGATCACTGGTGAGTCGCTATGTGTGACTCCAGCTTAAGAGTAAAAAGATCATTAGAAAGGTCTTTGTAGTGTCCCCTCATATATTTATACATGGTAATAAGATCACCCCTAAGCCTTCGATTTTCCAAACTAAATAACCCCAAATGTAATAACCTGTCTTGGTATTGCAGACCCCCCAGTTCCCTAATAACTTTGGTCGCTCTTCTTTGCACCTGCTCCAGTTCAGCTATGTCTTTCTTATACACCAGAGACCAGAACTGTCTATAGATATCTATTTATCTATAGATATATCTATCTATGTATAGCTATATCTATCTGTCGATAGATAGATATATCTATAGATAGATAGATAGATCTATCTATAGATCTATCAATTTTTCTATCTATCTATCTATAGATATATCTATCTGGCTATCAGGCCCGCATTGGTAATATAACCAACCGGGCATTTTCCCGCTGGGACGCTATCATGTGGGCCGCAGGCGGCAGCCCCCCGCTCATCTGGCCGCTTGCCAGCTGGCTGTTGTAATAACAGCGGTTATAGTTTCCAACCCTCCCACACAGCAGGGAGATAAGCCACCACGCCTCCCCACGCACCCCATCCTCACCCTAGCTTGAGACCTCCCCCCCGCAGCCACTCACAGCGTCACTTGCCTGCTCTCTTCTCTGTGCACAGGACCTGTGATGAGGTCACAGGAGGGGAGGAGTCAGGGGTCACATGATCAGGAGCCTTTGTCCAGACCCCTGATCATGTGACCCCTGACTCCGCCCCTCCTGTGACCTCATCACAGGTCCTGTGCACTCAGCCTTGCCTCTTGGTGTCTGCCGGACTCTGCTGTGCTGGTTGTCATGGTGCTGGATGAGGTAAGTATGTGTGGGGTCAGGAGGGGTTTACAGGGTAGATGTAGCAGAGCTGTGTGTGTATGAGGTGTATGGAGCGGAGCGGAGCCGAGCCGTGTGTGTACGAGGTGCACGGAGAGGAGCCGCGCGTGTACGATGTGCGCGGAGAGGAGCCACGCGTGTACGAGGTGTGCGGAGAGGAGCCACGCGTGTACGAGATGTACGGAGAGGAGCCACGAGTGTACAAGGTGTACGGAGAGGAGCCGCACTTGTACGTAGTGTACGGAGAGGAGCCGCACGTGTATGAGGTGTATGGAGTGGAGCCGTGCGTGTACGGAGCGGAGCTGGATGTGTACGAGGTGTATGGAGAGGAGCCGTGCGTACGATGTATACGGAGAGGAGCCACGCGCGTACGAGGTGTACGGAGAGGAGCCGTGTGTGTATGAGGTGTACAGAATGGAGCCGCGCGTGTACGAGGTGTACGGAGAGGAGCCACGAGTGTATGTGGTGTACGGAGAGGAGCCGCGAGTGTATGTGGTGTACGGAGAGGAGCCGCGAGTGTATGTGGTGTACGGAGAGGAGCCGCGCGTGTACGAGGTGTACGGAGCGGAGCCGCGCGTGTACGAGGTGTACGGAGCGGAGCTGGATGTGTACGGAGGGGAGATGCGCGTGTACGAGGTGTATGGAGCGGAGCTGTGTGTGTATGAGGTTACAGAACGGTGTACGAGGTGTACGGAGAGGGGCCACGTGTGTACGGAGAGGAGCTGGATGTGTACGGAGAGGAGCTGTGTGTGTACAAGGTGTACGGAGAGGAGCCGCGCGTGTACGAGAGGTGTACGGAGAGGAGCCGCGCGTGTAAGAGGTGTACGGAGAGGAGCCTCACGTGTACGAGGTGTACGGAGCAGAGCTGGATGTGTACGAGGTGTACAGAGAGGAGCCACGCGTGTACGAGGTGTATGGAGCGGAGCTGGATGTGTACGGAGAGGAGCCGTGTGTGTACGAGGTGTACGGAGCGGAGCTGGATGTGTACGAGGTGTACGGAGCAGAGCTGGATGTGTACGAGGTGTACAGAGAGGAGCCGCGTGTGTACGGAGCGGAGCTGGATGTGTACGAGGTGTACGGAGAGGAGCCGTGCATGTACGAGGTGTACGGAGCGGAGCTGGATGTGTACGAGGTGTACGGAGAGGAGCCGTGTGTGTATGAGGTGTACAGAATGGAGCCGCATGTGTATGAGGTGTACGGAGTGGAGCCGCATGTGTACGGAGAGGAGCCGTGTGTGTATGAGGTGTACAGAATTTAGCCGCGCGTGTACGAGGTGTACGGAGAGGAGCCGCGCGTGTACGAGGTGTACGGAGAGGAGCCGTGTGTATACGAGGTGTATGGAACGGAGCTGGATGTGTACGAGGTGTACGGAGAGGAGCCGCACGTGTACGGAGAGGAGCCGCACGTGTACGAGGTGTACGGAGAGGAGCCGTGTGTGTATGAGGTTTACAGAATGGAGCCGCGCGTGTACAAGGTGTACGGAGAGGAGCCGGATGTGTACGAAGTGTACGGAGAGGAGCCGTGTGTGTACGAGGTGTACAGAATGGAGCCGCGCGTGTACGAGGTGTACGGAGAGGAGCCGCGTGTTTACGAGGTGTACAGAGTGGAGCCGTGTGTGTACGGAGAGGAGCCGAGTGTGTACGGGGTGTACGGAGAGGAGCCGTGTGTGTACGGAGTGGAGCTGGATGTGTACGAGGTGTACGGAGCGGAGCCGCGTGTGTACGGGGTGTACGGAGAGGAGCCGCGTGTGTGCGAGGTGTACGGAGAGGAGTCGTGTGTGTACGAGGTGTACGGAGAGGAGCCTCATGTGTATGGGATATACAGAGCGGAGCCGTGTGTGTACGGAGTGGAGCCATATGTGTACGGGATGTACGGAGTGGAGCCAAGTGTGTACGAAGCATACAAAGCGGGCTTTTCCCACGGACACACGAGTACAGGAGCATTTTAAAACTCACACATGACGTTCCACCGGAAGTGATATGCTGGAAGCTGACCGGAAATAAGATAATTTCATGAGGAGATTGTGACAGAACTAGGAATGCTTCAGTTCTGTCACCATGTCCTCCGACAGCGCAGACAGCGGGATCGCCTTGGAATCAGGGATGCCGGCCATGTGAGTGGATCATGATATGTCCTGCATTGGGAGGCTCAGGTGGGCACTACAATGGGAGCCGGGCTGCTATAGTGTCTTTATAGAATCTTTCTTTATTTCTTTCTCTCTTTTTCTTTCTTTCTCTGTTTTTTCTTTCTCATTCTCTGTTCTGTCTTTCCCTCATTTTCTTTCCCTCTCTCTGTTCTTTCTTTCTCTCTCTAATCTTTCTTTTTTTCTTTCTCTCTCTCTCTGTTCTTTCTTTCCCCTCTTTTTCTTTCGTCTCTTTCTTTCTCTCTGTTCTTTACTTCTTTCTTTCTCTCTCTGTTCTTTCTCTGTCTCTGTTCTTTCTTTCTTTCTCTGTTCTTTCTTCTTTCTCTCTCTGTTCTTTCTTTCTCTCTCACTCTCCTTTCTTTCTCTCTCCATTTTCTTTTTTCTCTCTCTCTCTCTGTTTTCTCTCTTCCTTAATGCCAGTCAGTGTGCCCATAATGCCAGCCACTGTGCCCTCAGTACCAGTCAGTGTGATCAGCAGTGCTAAATGGGTGAGGTTGGGCGTGGACATGGGTGTGACTAGTTGCACAATGGATGTGGCTAGGGCGTGGCCTAAAATTTGCAGCTCCCTCTTCCCTTCTTCAAAAGTTGGGAGGTATGATAGGGGCGGCTATGACCAGGGGGTCTGGTTGCCCAATGGATAGCAGTTCTGCCAGGAATTCTGTCACGGTGCGTACAAAAGGGGACAGAGCTTTGGGAGGAGTACTGCAACTAAAAGCAACAAATAGGACTGAGCTGAAATACTGGGCACAGCTCTGACTACATGTTATATAGCCGTGTTAATCTCCTCTCACTTCTTGTAACCTACAAGTGTACAAAGATATGACCATGTGACTAGTGGGCCTGTGTAACTTCATATGCCAGGGCTGAATTTTAGTCCCAGTCTGGCCCTGCTGGCTATTGAAATAGGTAGACCCTCCCCCACAAAAAAAAAATGACATGGGGTCCTCCTATAATTTATAACCAGAAAGGCTATGCAGACAGCTGGCTGATATTCATAGCCTAGAGAGGGTCCATGGATATTGGACCCCCTCTCCAGCTACAAACACCAGCTCTCAACCACCCCAGAAATGGCACATCTCTAAGATGCGCCAATTCCAGCACTTAGCCTCTCTCTTCCCACTGCCTTGCAGCCATGGCAAATGGGGTAATTAGGTGTTAATGTCACCTTTGATTGTAAGGTGACATTAAGCCAGGTTAATAATAGAGAGGCGTCAATAAGACACTTATCCATTTTTAATCCTATAGTTAAAGGGTTAAAAAAGACACAGCCAGAAAAAGTATTTTAATGAAATAAAACATTACACAGTTTTCCATATTTTTATTGCACGCCCAAATCCAAGCGAGGCCCTCGATCTCCTGAAAAAAATAAAATAACAAACCAACAGAAATACTCCCTGTTCTGACGTAGTCCATTTAATCACGAGTGTCCCACGACGAGTCCAGCTCTGCTATATCTGGATGCATGACATCTAGATATAGCAGAGCTTGTAGATGACCACCGGAGATCTCCGGCGATCATCTACACTGTAGTTCTCACGGTCAGCTGAACATGAGAACTAGCCTAGTTACAGGAAATAACCCTCGGTCACGCGCATGGCAGTTCTCGCGATAACATGGCAGTTCTCGCGATAAGCTAAGTTATCACGAGAAATGCAGTGGACGCGGACTTCCGGTGGCGGGACAGGTAAGAACTTTATTTTAATTAGTAGACATGCGTAATAAGCTGCGTTTACACAGTAAATACGCATGTGACTAATCATTAGATGCAGTTTTTCCGCATCTAATGATTGTCTATGGGAAATTTACGCTGCGGCGACGGAGCGTCGCCGCATTGTAAACAGACATGCTGCATTCTGGAAAGACGCGCCGCATGTCCGTTTACTCTCGTCTGCCGCCTGCGTCTTTTAACGCATAGTGGAGACGGGATTTCATGAAATCCTCTCCACTATGCTGTAACATCTGGACACTGCATGTTTGATGCTGCGGCTGTACACAGTGTCAAACACGCAGCGTTTCCTGACCGTGGAAACATACCATTATGCTACAGGTTGAGAGTTCAAATCTCAGCAAGAATATACAGTAAGTATGCACAGAGACACTGGCCCCTGTCCTGGATGGCAGGAGAAGAGACATCAGACAAAGTGAGTGAAAATTGGAACATAGCCCTAACCTAGAAGGACATCTCCCCCAAATTGGGACTGTCCTGATGGATCCAGAATGATTGATAACTATGCATACTTGCATAGTTCCCAACTGTTCTGGATCCATGTGGACTGTCCCAATTTGGGGGGCTGTCCCAGGGGAGTTAAGGAAGTGTCCTGGCTTCCACTCACTCTGTGTGATGTCTTCTTTTCTTGAATGTGCACTGTATGCTTCTAAATTAAAGGTAGATTATATGCAAATAGCCTATATATAGTATATACCTGTATGTCATCTTCTCCTGTATATAGAAAATACCTTTAGTGATTCACAACAGGGCTGAACTTCAGAGAACTATTGGATGTGTCTAAGGGTCCCGTTTCACATAGCGACGCACCAGCGATCCTGACAACGATACGACCTTTTAGGGATCGCTGGTGCGTCGCTACATGGTCGCTAGTAAGCTGCCAAACAGGCAGATCTCTTCAACGACGCACCAGCGATCCCGACAACGATACGACCTGGGAAGGATCGCTGGTGCATTGTCACACAGCAGCTATTCTGATTGATTCCAGCCTGCATCCCTGAGTTCTGCGTCGCCAACGAGGTCGCTCGTCAGCGTCAATCACAGCGATGCATGCTGGCCAGTGGGACGCCGATGATGAAAAAATGGCCCAGGACATTCAAGCACGATCAGCGATATCCAACAGGGGGGACGGTCGCCTCTATGTGTCACATGTAGCGAGATCGCTGGTGAGATCGCTGTTGACGCATCAGCGATCTCGCTATGTGAGATGGGGCCTTTAAGTCTTAGAAAATTATTACATTCCCAACTTTTACAATATCTTTGCTCATGGAGGTCCCCAGAGGAATATATTACCATTATATTTCCTATCACAATTTTATCTGTGCATAGATAGGAGACATAGCATAGATAACGTAATTTATCTGGCCAATATCCATTTGGCAGACCACGGCCATCGCCCAACGACGTGAAACCTGCTTTGCATTTGCCATTTCATCAAGTTTCCGAAAATATGACTTTCCAATCTATTATATCAACACAGTTTATAATGCCTTACTTCATCATTTCTATAAGGTAGACAAAGGCTTTTACGTTTTCTTTTTAGCTGGGGCTCTTATCTCTATCAGTTGTAAATCTACCCCTCTCCACACTTGTGCTTTCGGCTATGTGCCCACGCTAGCGTTTTTAAACGCTCAGGAAAAGGATCCCCTTCCCAGAAATCGCGCGTCTTTTTCCGCGCGTTTTTTGTGCGATTTTTTTACGCGTTTTTGACGCGTTTTTTGACACGCGATTTCTGGGATCATTGGGGATGGCTAAAAACCCTGAGCAATGCGGGAATTAATGAGCATGCTGCGTTTTTAGCCGCTAAGCGATTCCTGAGCGGTTAAAAACGCATGCATTGGCACAAAAAGCCAAAAATGCATGCTAATTAATTTGATGCATCTTTTAAGCATTTCTGCAGCGTCTGATCCGCCTCAAATGCTGCGGAAACGCTTAACAAAACGCATCGTGGGCACACAGCCTTCAAGCTAAGATTGGCCTCACATCTGTTATCCATTAGGATTTTCCTTTAGTACCTGTTTCTAAAGGAGGGGGCTAGCTTCATAGTGGTTGCTGCTTCAAAAAGAGATAGAAAAGATCAGTCTCCCATTTGGAGAGGTCTTATGGATTTGAATTTTTCTCTGATACACGGTGATCGATAAATGGCATAAAAAATAGCGTGTTTGATTTGCTTCTCCATTAAATGTAACAAAAATGTAATGCTGAGGCCATATTCACATATAGTGTAAATACTACTTTTTTCTGCAAGTGTCGGCACCACATGACAATAACAATCTCCTCTAATTATTGAGTTTTCGCCGCATTTTATTAATGTGTTTTCTGACTTTTTACGCATTTTGGTGCAGATTTGAAACAGCATTTTTAATTTTTTTTATAATGTGGAAAGGCTTGATTCTGAGCTTAAAAATGCAATGGCTTTTTTATATGCATTTATTTCAGGCTCTACATAGAAGCTTACACAGAAAAAATGCACAAAACTGCAAAGTTCAACAGCATATTCAGACACATGGCAGTCATTAGTTTTTATGAAATCGCACCCACTTTGCTTGTATGTTTAGACCATGTTCACATGTAGCGTAAATGCTGCATTGTTTTCTGATTTTTTTTGCATTGAAAATGCACTGTGTTTAACTGCCCAAGCAAAGTTGATGTGATTTCATGAAAATTCCACCCACCGTGCATCTAAAGACACGAAATGCACTTTTTTGGTGAATTTTTTTCTATCTATACTTCTAAATAATTCCTATTATTGTATTTCTGCAGCTCCTGACCTGACTCGTGCATCTTTATTCTAACAGACAACAAAAAATCTGTAGTCTGACTGTACTGTTGAACTTCCCTTTATCTGTCTTCCACTTCTTGCTCTTTGTTACATTTTATTTTTGGCATTGAGTTTTTTTCTACAAGCTTCTGTCAGCATGTAATTTTAATACAAAAACCTCTTCCCTCTCTGCAGTTCCCAGCTTAAAGATAGTTACAAAGAGCTCTAAGCCAAAATTTGCTGCCAGCAGCCCATGCATGAATGCCTCTTAAGTATCATTGCAAGGCACTCAATTGAACAGTACTGGACAAATAAAGTTATTATTACGTTCTCAGCTTGGCAAACCTGACTCTTAGATAAATGATGCCGTTTCTACAGAGATGATAGAATAAGCAATAAAAAACAGCACAAAAAGGCCTGCATGGATAGAAGGCAAAATATACTGTACCATAGATAGCAAAGAGCACCAGCCAAATTGATGTGATAAAGAATAAAGCAACAAAGCCAAACACTACAATAAAAATTGAATATGTACAGTACATACATATATGACAAATAAAAAGGAGTGGAAAAGCACAACATGAAATATAATCGTCCTACTGAGACAACCCTAGTATCTAGCAGTGTCTCAGTATCTAACGACCAGTGATTTAGTGTCCTATTTTTCCAGGGCAAGAGAGTAGATACTATAAAGTCTGTAATTAGCCATTTGAGAAGCTTAGGGTCTAATCCCCTTTACTATTGGGTGATGAGAACTTGTGTAAGATTCCCCTTTGCTTTGCAAGCAGCAAAGGAAAGGACATTTTGACACAGGATCATGAAAAGGGCCTAAAAGGGGAAACCACACACTAGGCACCATACTGGAGACCCAGATTGATCTTGATATTATGAGGCTCCATTTATTCTATGTTTACCATTGTAACATTGATTTATCATTCAACAGCGCCTATGTTCCACCCTAATACATTGCTTATACCCAGCTGCTGCTGGAGAAAATTTCAGCTACTCGGTGGGGGAGCTAGGTGTTACCTCCTCCTCAATTTTATATTGATATTCATCAAATGTCAAGTCCTGAACAACCCCTTTAACGCTTGGTTTATTAATATATCAGGTAGTAGAAACATTTAGCGATACATTACTCTAGACAATCAAACATATTATTTGGTTGCATGGATGGCAGTGATTTAGAGAACACAATATGATAGCCGTACCACCAGTTATCACACATAAGCTGTGCAAGGAGCAACACACTACAAGCAGAAAAAGACAGAACTGAGCCAACTGCATTGGCTGCCAAAACAGAAAAATGTTCAACAATTAGATAACAGAGAGCAAAAACTGAGAAATCTCACTTTACAAATACCAGTTCTCTTATCCTGTTTGTCTTCTGAGTACAGGCCACTAGGAGAGAGGCTGGGAAGAGGTACAATGTGGTAAAAATCGGTAGATGACTTGAGCCATGTAAGATATTTTGGCATGAAAGTAAAGAGTGAAGGGCACAAGGTGCAAGTCAATAAACATTTTGAAAGGATGCCTAATAGGGTCAGATACTAAGGTTAGAAAGAGCTGAAAAGCAGGAATTTCTGATGGCTTTCAACAAACTGAAAATAAGTACTGAGAGATGGGATTTAAGAGCTTTTGCTGAGTGGATAGGGGAAACAACCTGTATTTATTTAGTGCCAGTTTATTACAAAGTACATTACAATCCGAAGTAGTAAACTTACTAAATAGCAAATAACAACAGGATCCAAAAAAGTGGAGTAATAACAATATTGATGGCAATCTCTGACAATGAACTAGGACTATAGTAAGTAAAACGGCTGCATCTTGTTACACTTACATAAACCTGTCTTAGAATGTTAATATAATTCTAGCTGTGAGCATGTGCACCATCAGGCTCTGCTGCAGAGACCTTAATATACTTCATGCAGTCAGGTTATCTCCATGTCACATCGGCCATTCAGCAATAAGAAATACTGGATTGACAGGAGTGTGAGCAGACTCTTACTTCAGTACCCCGATGTATCCAGTATTAGACCAGGTAGGCAGATGGAAAGCAGTGTGAGTAGCTTGTTCTTATCTTAGCACCCCTGGTACCTCCAGTCTTACATCAAGAAAACACTGTGGACAGCAGTGTGAGCAGCCTCTTCTTACTTCAGTACCACCAATGTGTCCAGTATTAAATCAGAATGACAGGTGGAAAGCAGTGTCAGGAGCTTGTTATTATCATAGCACCCCTGGTACCTCCAGTCTTACATCAAGAAAACACTGTGGACAGCAGTGTGAGCAGCCTCTTCTTACTTCAGTACCACTAATGTGTCCAGTATTAAATCAGAATGACAGGTGGAAAGCAGTGTCAGGAGCTTGTTATTATCATAGCACCCCTGGTACCTCCAGTCTTACATCAAGAAAACACTGTGGACAGCAGTGTGAGTGGCCTCTTCTTAACGCAGTACCCCTGGTGTCATGAATAACAACTGGGGGGTCACGTAGAGCTCTGCCACCAGTTGTCAAGGATAACAGTCGGGGTTGTAGTGGGGGGTTTACACAGATCCCACAGCTGTTCACAGCGTGTCACTGATGACAAAGCAGAGATCATGCAGATCTCACCATTGTCAACAGTTTGCCAGGGGAATGCAACTCCACTGGCTCCAATCGTCAGGGCAACTATGCAATTGAGTGCTGAGTGATGGACGAGTTAGCACCTGCTTCCACTGCTAAGCTGGTTATTGGGGAATAGTGATGAGTGAGTATACTCATTACTCGAAATTTCCCAAGCATGCTCAGGTGATCTCCGAGTATTTGGATGTGCGCGGAGATTTAGTTTCTGTTGCCGTAGCTGCATGATTTGCGGCTGCTAGACAGCCTGAGTGTCATGGTATTGGACAGGGTCCATGGCCTGCCCTCTCAGGGTTAATTGTGGTAGCCTCCCTTTGGATATGGGAGGGGTATTTATACACACTCTGGACTAGGATTCCCTGTCAGCTGTACTTTCGTTTAGTCTGTGTGCCTGACCCCCTGGTGTATGTGCTTTGTTTACGTCTGTTTGTTTTGGTCTCCGTGCTTGACTCAGTCCATTTACTCTCTCGGCTTTCTGACCTCCGGCTTCCTTTTCACTATCCCTCTGCCTCACCACTCCGGTACCTCGTTATCTCCTGAATTTTGACCTTGGCACGTTTGACTGCTCTCCAGCGTCTATCGTCTCCTCTGCACCCCGGCGCCTGGAGCCACCCTCGGCCACCTCCCACTCTGTCACGTGGTTCAGGTCCTGCTTGCTACCTGGTGAGTTCTCTGCCACTCTGCTATCAGTTCCCTTGCTGCAGAGCGCAGCCCTCCCCACAGCAGTTACATCCGGGAGCCGTGACATTACAGCTGACCATATAGTCTTTCCCTGGTGGTGGGATGCTAGTGTATTATGGATCCACTGCGGGACCTCATGGAGCGGATTAATAAGCTCTCTCAGCTTATGCAGAAGCTGTCCATGGAGCAGCAAGCCCTAGTTCACTTGCACCAACAGGTGCAGAGAGATGTGACAGGCGCTCTACAGGGGTCTGCTCCATTAGAGTCCTGGGAGTGGGGCCCCACTGGTGTATCCCTAGCAGACCCTGAGCCACCGGTAAAGTTACCCGACAATTTTTCCAGAGATAAAAAACTGTTTAGGGTCTTTAAAGAGGGATGCAAGTTGTTTTTTGAGTTACGTCCCCTTAAGTTACATTTTGAGTTACGTCCCATGGAAGAAATTGTTGTGCTCACGCGCAGTGTGCCTGCCAAGATCTGTCGGTCAGTACCCGGCAACAATAGGAGATTTTTCCTATTGGTTCATTTTCATCACTGTGATAGATTCTACGACAGTTATCAAAAAATAATTGTAAATCAACTCCCCCCCTTTGTCACCCCTTTAGTTAGATAAAATTAATAAAATATATTTCGTAAATTTTTTTTCAATTCTTTGCAGTTAGGGTTAGGGTTAGATATGGGGTTAGGGTTGGGGTTAGAGTTGGAGTTAGGGTTGTATCAGGGTTGTATTAGGGTTAGGTTTCTGTTGGGTTTAGGATTGTGTTAAGGTTAGGGGTGTGTTGGGGTTAGGTTTGGGTTCAGGGCTGTGTTAAGATTGGAGTTAGAATTGGGGGTTTCTAGTGTTTAGGCACAACAGGAGGTCTCTAAATGCGACATGGTGCCCGCTATCGATTCCAGCCACATTTTGCGTTCAAAAAGTCAAACGGTGCTCCCTCCCTTCTGAGCCCTGCCATGTGCCCCATACAATGGATTTCCTCCTCATATGGGGTATTGATGTACTGAGGAGAAATTGCACAACAAAATTTGTGGTCTATTTTCCCCTAATACCCTTGTGAAAATAAAAAAGCTTGGGTCTAAAATAAATTTTTTGTGAAAAAATGTAGATGTTAATTTTTCCCTTTCACATTGCTTTAGTTCTGAAGGGTTAAAAGACTTCTTAAATGTGGTTTTGAACACCTTGAGTGGAGCAGTTTTTAGAATGGGGTCACTTTTGTGACAGTGGTCAGAATTGTAGAAATTGGTTTGGTTATTAAGGTCAAAATTGTCTCTGTCACTAAGGATTTAAATAACATCATCATTGCAATCCTGATCCTCTCAGGTTATTGACCAGGTACATCTTGGTCCCAGGGATAGGAATTTGGGTAAAACAATGGCAAAAATGGAGAGCAGATGAATTTATAAATTGGGGGTCTTATCAACTGATGGACTTAATGAAAATTTTGGTTTGAATGCGATCTTATAAGTAGGTATTGTGAGGTATGGGGAGTTTTTTCGTTTGTTGGTTTTATGATTTTATTGTGTTATTTTGTCTTTTTAATTTTAATTTTCTTTTACATAACAGATCACATGCAATTTGAAAATGCATTATTCTGACTTTTACTTACATTTACTGCAAAGTTCCTTTGTAATCGATGAATATATCTTCAACTTGTTGTGATGAAGTATAGATGTCTTCTTTGGCCTTTAATCCCTTAAAAATGCACCTATATGATTTTCATCTTTTTATGTGTTACCATTTGAGATATTTCTATATATCAACTTCTTATCATTTATTAGTTTCAGCACTATATCTATTGTTTTTTTATGTTCACTTCTTGTCTTGATATTATAGATCCCTTTTACTTTTGTATCATAGTCTTTTTTCTGTCCTCACTGAATGAGACAGATGTCATTGCAGCTTATACAGGCAGATAAACCGCTATACCGAGTCCAATAAGGAGACTAGGTTGAATCTGTGCTTTATTGAACGTGATGGTATATTGGCACGGTGAAACTACAAACAAAACATATATGCATACAATCAATACTTGGTTCATCAGAGATTCATATATACATAATACAATGTAAATCAACATCTGGACTAACAGCTAACCAGGGGAGAACTAACTAAGCAGGCTAGTATGAGACAGGGATTGGATACAGGAAACCTAAATACATACCAGCGATGCTATCACAAGGGGAGAAGAGAAATGAGATGCTTCCTGAATGCAGGCTGAAGGAAATATGGTGGACTGGAGGGAAATACCATAATTCTTTGCAAAAGGCTACCAGGATGCATTGCAAAACTTTCCAGGATGCACTGCAACAGAGGGAAATGCAGCAAAGTGAAAGTAAAATAACACTGCGGTTATAACTCTGGTCACTAGAGAGAGCCAGAAACAATTAAAACAATAGAATCTATGCAAAACTGAACATTCTATATATTCTGCAGTAAATCACTGTGAATATAAATATGCACACAGTCAAAGGTTATGAATTAGATGTCGGAGACAGAACAGTCTCTTCATCTCTTCAACTCTTTGATTCTGATTCACCTGCACTAGTGTATGTGTTAACATTTACACCCCTTCGGTTACTTTCTGTTAGGCACGGCGGAACGCACTAAATATTAAATAATAAAGAGTGCGTTCGCCGCCCAGGGTCCACCGTGCAGAGGTGTTAAACTGCTGCTATAATAATGGCGGACTCACAATATGGCGGTATATCGCACACGGGTTGAGCGTCACCCGGTGTGCACTGGGCGTACTCTGTTATCTTCACAGAGACGCCTTATGTATTAACACAAATGCTGAGCCTGTTGGACTCACAGGTCTCAGAGAAATGCACGCATGGTATATGGTCACAGGAGCTGGGCCCGAGGCAGCGGGTCAGAGTCCTTCTAGACCAACCATGCGTGCGGCGTCACTACCGCGGACACCCTAACGTGTTGCTGACGGCAGTGCGGCAACTGACACAGCCGCTATACGACAATGCCCAGGAGGGGTGCACTGTCGGACGCTAGCTATGTGGATATGAGCACTGTGTCTTGTAGCATGCCACTGACTGGCGCTGACTCTAAGGCTAAGTCCCTGTCCACACACATAATATCAGAGGGAGGGGATCCTAATGAGTCATTCGCAGGTTCATGCATCCATCATCATTCACACAGTAGCAATTAGAGACTATACTAGCGCATGGCCGGGCGGCCATGCGGGCCTTTTATAGCCGTGCGCTTCCGGGACTTTCCAGATCTCTGAGATGGACCAATCAGATCAGGGGAAGGACCTGAGCACGTGACTCCCAATCTCCAATGGGAGATCGTCTTGTGAGCATGCCCAGTAGCGTGGCGAGAGGATTTAGCTTCCAGAGTGGCTTGCTGCAGGACAGCCTGCGCTGCTATTGCTGACCCAGAGGTGGCAGCAACAACCAGTCCTACAGAGCTGGACTGAGCAGAGCATCTGGGGCGCCAAGATTGCTGTGCAGGCTCCTGAGCGGTCGGTGGAGAATGGGAGACTGCTGGATGCAAGGCTCTGGATTCCCGCTGTGCAGCTGCAGGAACCCGACACCTAACATTACCCCCCCTAGGGCCCCCTCTCCTCTGAGCCTCAGTACGCTCAAATGCCATGATCAGGAGCGGAGCGTGGATGTTCTCCACTGGCTCCCAGGTCCAGGCCTCAGGACCATGACCCTTCCAGTCCACCAAATAAAATTTTTTGCCACGCACAATCCTGCGTCCCACAATGGCGTTGACCTCAAACTCATCCGAGGACAGGTCTGATTTCCTGGCAGATGACTCGGAAAACCGAGCCATGTGAACAGGCTTGAGAAGGGACACGTGGAAGACGTCAGAGATAGCCAAGTGTGGTGGAAGAGCCAGATGGTAGACCACTGAGCTGATGCGCTCGAGGACTTTGAAGGGAAAAATGTATCGCGGAACGAATTTGGAGGACTCGACCCGCAGCTTGATATTACGAGCAGAGAGCCACACCAAGTAGCCAGGGGCAAAAGTTGGAGCGGGACGCCGATGTGTGTTGGCTGACGCTCTTATTCTCTCTTTAGAGGCTCGAATAGCATCCTGAGTGCGATCCCAAATGTCGCAAGCCTCCACTGCCCAGTCTGCCAACCTGGAATCAGTGGAAGACACTGGCATCGGGACAGGGACATGCAGATGCTGGCCATAGTTAAGAAGAAACGGCATCTGACCAGTGGAATCCGCCACTGCGTTATTCAGGGCAAATTCAGCCCACGGTAGTAAGGATGCCCAGTCATCCTGCCTGGCAGAGACAAAATGTCACAGGTAGAGTTGAGCGAAACGGGTCGAAAAATTTCAAAAGTCGCCGACTTTTGGCAAAGTCGGGTTTCATGAAACGAAACCCGACCCTAAGATGAGGTCGGCCACGAGGTCGGCGACTTACGTGCCAAAGTCGCGTTTCAAAAGTTTGTTTTGCGCTCTTTTTCAGCCAATCAGGATCCACGGACACTGTGGGCAACGTGATGACATAGGCAGGGGTCACCACCATCTTTCAGAAGGGCATGCAAGTGATTGGCTTGCTTTGGTGGGCGTCACAGGGGGTATAAAAGGGCATGCACGCCGACCGCCATCTTACTTCTGCCGATCTCAGTATAGGGAGAGGTTGCTGCTGATTCTGTAGGGAGAGCGTTAGGCAGGGAAGAAGACAAAAAAACTGCTTCTGCTGCTAGTGATTTGGCCTGCACAACACACCAGTCACTGTGTGTGCAGTGAAAGGGGAGGCTATATAGTGGTGTATCAGTGGTGTTGGTTGTTGGGCTGCCTTCTAAGTCTTGCTGACTTTCCTGCATTGCTGTTTACCCACTGCTCCGCAAACTGCTTTTTTAAAAGCAATCCCAATTTTTTTTTTGTCCTGCTGAGAAGAAAAAAAACTGCTTCTGCTGCTAGCGATTTGGCCTGTACAACACACCAGTCACTGTGTGTGCAGTGCAAGGGGAGGCTATATAGTGGTGTATCAGTGGTGTTGGTTGTTGGGCTGCCTTCTAAGGCTTCCTGACATTCCTGCTTTGCTGTTTACCCACTGCTCCGCAAACTGCTTTTTTAAAAGCAATCCCAATTTTTTTTTTGTCCTGCTGAGAAGAAAAAAAAACTGCTTCTGCTGCTAGCGATTTGGCATGCACAACACACCAGTCACTGTGTGTGCAGCGCAAGGGGAGGCTATATTGTGGTGTATCAGTGGTGTTGGTTGTTGGGCTGCCTTTTAAGGCTTCCTGACAGGCTGGCATTGCTGTTTACCCACTGCTCTGCAAACTGCTTTTTTAAAAGCAATCCAATCTCCCTTATCCTCTAGTCACTTTTGTCACAGCTGTGCCATCGAGCCTGTGACATAGCGCTCAGATATCAGTGGGCCTCACACAATCCAAAAGTGTCCAGTGTCCACAAGTGTCTGCAGAAATTCAAAATCTCCCTTATCCTCTCGTCACTTTTGTCACAGCTGTGCCACCGTGCCTGTGACATAGCGCTCAGATATCAGTGGCCCTCACACAATCCAAAAGTGTCCAGTGTCCACAAGTGTCTGCAGAAATTCAAAATCTCCCTTATCCTCTAGTCACTTTGGTCACAGCTGTGCCATCGAGCCTGTCACATAGCGCTCAGATATTCATTGGGTCTCACACAATCCAAAAGTGTCCAGTGTCCACAAGTGTGTGCAGAAATTCAAAATCTCCCTTATCCTCTCGTCACTTTTGTCACAGCTGTGCCATCGAGCCTGTGACATAGCGCTCAGATATCAGTGGGCCTCACACAATCCAAAAGTGTCCAGTGTCCACAAGTGTCTGCAGAAATTCAAAATCTCCCTTATCCTCTAGTCACTTTGGTCACAGCTGTGCCATCGAGCCTGTCACATAGCGCTCAGATATTCATTGGGCCTCACACAATCCAAAAGTGTCCAGTGTCCACAAGTGTGTGCAGAAATTCAATATCTCCCTTATCCTCTAGTCACTTTGGTCACAGCTGTGCCATCGAGCCTGTCACATAGCGCTCAGATATTCATTGGGTCTCACACAATCCAAAAGTGTCCAGAGTCCACAAGTGTGTGCAGAAATTCAAAATCTCCCTTATCCTCTCGTCACTTTTGTCACAGCTGTGCCATCGAGCCTGTGACATAGCGCTCAGATATCAGTGGGCCTCACACAATCCAAAAGTGTCCAGTGTCCACAAGTGTCTGCAGAAATTCAAAATCTCCCTTATCCTCTAGTCACTTTGGTCACAGCTGTGCCATCGAGCCTGTCACATAGCGCTCAGATATTCATTGGGCCTCACACAATCCAAAAGTGTCCAGTGTCCACAAGTGTGTGCAGAAATTCAAAATCTCCCTTATCCTCTAGTCACTTTGGTCACAGCTGTGCCATTGAGCCTGTCACATAGCGCTCAGATATTCATTGGGTCTCACACAATCCAAAAGTGTCCAGTGTCCACAAGTGTGTGCAGAAATTCAAAATCTCCCTTATCCTCTCGTCACTTTTGTCACAGCTGTGCCATCGAGCCTGTGACATAGCGCTCAGATATCAGTGGGCCTCACACAATCCAAAAGTGTCCAGTGTCCACAAGTGTCTGCAGAAATTCAAAATCTCCCTTATCCTCTAGTCACTTTGGTCACAGCTGTGCCATCGAGCCTGTCACATAGCGCTCAGATATTCATTGGGCCTCACACAATCCAAAAGTGTCCAGTGTCCACAAGTGTGTGCAGAAATTCAAAATCTCCCTTATCCTCTAGTCACTTTGGTCACAGCTGTGCCATCGAGCCTGTCACATAGCGCTCAGATATTCATTGGGTCTCACACAATCCAAAAGTGTCCAGTGTCCACAAGTGTGTGCAGAAATTCAAAATCTCCCTTATCCTCTCGTCACTTTTGTCACAGCTGTGCCATCGAGCCTGTGACATAGCGCTCAGATATCAGTGGGCCTCACACAATCCAAAAGTGTCCAGTGTCCACAAGTGTCTGCAGAAATTCAAAATCTCCCTTATCCTCTAGTCACTTTGGTCACAGCTGTGCCATCGAGCCTGTCACATAGCGCTCAGATATTCATTGGGCCTCACACAATCCAAAAGTGTCCAGTGTCCACAAGTGTCTGCAGAAATTCAAAATCTCCCTTATCGTCTAGTCACTTTGGTCACAGCTGTGCCATCGAGCCTGTCACATAGCGCTCAGATATTCATTGGGTCTCACACAATCCAAAAGTGTCCAGTGTCCACAAGTGTGTGCAGAAATTCAAAATCTCCCTTATCCTCTCGTCACTTTTGTCACAGCTGTGCCATCGAGCCTGTGACATAGCGCTCAGATATCAGTGGCCCTCACACAATCCAAAAGTGTCCAGTGTCCACAAGTGTCTGCAGAAATTCAAAATCTCCCTTATCCTCTCGTCACTTTTGTCACAGCTGTGCCATCGAGCCTGTGACATAGCGCTCAGATATCAGTGGGCCTCACACAATCCAAGTGTCCAGTGTCCACAAGTGTCTGCAGAAATTCAAAATCTCCCTTATCCTCTCGTCACTTTTGTCACAGCTGTGCCATCGAGCCTGTGACATAGCGCTCAGATATCAGTGGCCCTCACACAATCCAAAAGTGTCCAGTGTCCACAAGTGTCTGCAGAAATTCAAAATCTCCCTTATCCTCTCGTCACTTTTGTCACAGCTGTGCCATCGAGCCTGTGACATAGCGCTCAGATATCAGTGGGCCTCACACAATCCAAAAGTGTCCAGTGTCCACAAGTGTCTGCAGAAATTCAAAATCTCCCCTGTCCTATAGACACCTTGTACCTTGTTTTACATTACTATATAGTTTGTTGGATTTTGTCTACATTTCTACCAAAAATGAGGAAGGCTGGTGGAAGAGGCCGTGGAATTGGGCGGGGGTTGGCAGCTGGTAATGATGGTGTTGGTGGTGGATCTGATGGTAGTGGCAAGAGCAAAATAGGACCGAATGCAGGAGGTGTTGAGCCTGCGTCATCGTCTGGCTACATAAGGCCTCGAACGCTTAGTTTTCTAGGAGTTGGCAAACCGCTTTTAAAGCCAGAGCATCAGGAAAAAGTTTTGTCTTACATTGCTGACTCAGCCTCCAGCTCTATCGCCTCCTCTTCTTCAGTTGTAAAAAGTAAAAGCACTGAGTCGTCATTGGAGGCTCATGTTCATGAACCACACCTTTCCTTGTGTCCTTCACCCCAACCAAGATTGAAGGATGACGCAGGCCATACTACTGATTACTCCATGGAGCTGTTTTCACATACCATGCCTGGATTATCAAGTCAAATGGTGAATTACCCAGGCCAAGATGAATCTGACATGGAGT
This sequence comes from Dendrobates tinctorius, assembly GCF_039654945.1. Taxonomy (NCBI): domain Eukaryota; kingdom Metazoa; phylum Chordata; class Amphibia; order Anura; family Dendrobatidae; genus Dendrobates; species Dendrobates tinctorius. Next base: position 39,195,552 of record NW_027361690.1, read on the forward strand.
GCACTGATGCACAGCCGCTGATGGATGATTCTGCTGGTACATTCACTCAGAGCACTACATTGTCCTCGCAGTGTACAGAGCCAGATTCTGACCCTGATGAGACTCAGGTGCCCCTTCCCGCACACTATACCACCATACACGGTGACACAGAGGAAGGAGCACATGACATAGAAGAGGAGGTGATGGATGACCCAGTTGTTGACCCAGATTGGCATCCATTGGGGGAAGAGGGTGCTGCTTCCAATAGCTCAGATGAGGAGCATCCACAGCAGACATCGACATCGCAACAGCTGTTATCTGGCAGGCCCGGAGCACTCCAAAGACAGGTTCCAAACATCAAAAGAGTTGCTGGACAGCTTGTCCAGAGGGTCAAAAGATCACAGCGTGCTAGGCCGCAAAATGTCTGCCAAAGTAGGAAGAGTGCAGTGTGGCACTTTTTTGACCAAAATCCTCATGATCAGGCCAAGGTTATCTGTAAGAAGTGCGCAAAGACCTTTAGCCGAGGGAAAAATCTGAAAAATTTGAATACCAGTTGCATGCTTAGACATTTAACCAGCATGCACTTGCAAGCATGGACACAACACCAAACCTCAAGTGCCACATGTGCAACTGATCACAACGAAGGTAGTCAGCAACGCTACATTGTTTCCCCCACTGTAAGCCCACCGGTTAGCACAGCAGCAAATGTTGAGGTGTCGTTGCAAGGCCACAGCAGTCAGGGAATCCCACTGTTATATCAACGAAAGACTGATTCTAGGCCATCAGAAAGAACACCAACTCCATCACCATCATCAACCCTCTCTCAGTCCGCCCTGTCCACCGCTACTTCCACCATATGCAGCTCTCAAGTCCAGCTCACCCTCCCAGACACTATGAGTAGGTCAAGAAAGTACTCAGTCTCTCATCCGCGTACATTGGGTTTGAACGCCCACATTGCCAAACTAATCTCGTTTGAGATGATGCCCTTTCGGTTGGTGGAAAGCACAGCTTTCCGCGAACTCATGGCCTATGCAGTACCACGCTATGACCTACCCAGTCGCCACTTCTTCTCTCGCAAAGCCATCCCAGCCCTCCACCATCATGTGAAAGACCGCATTGTCCATGCACTCAAGCAGTCAGTGAGCGGAAAGGTGCACCTCACAACTGATGCATGGTCCAGTCGGCATGGCCAGGGCCGTTACGTGTCCATCACTGCGCACTGGGTTAATGTGGTGGATGCAGGGTCCACAGGGGACAGCGGTGGTGGGACAGTGCTGCCTAGCCCACGGTATAGGAAACAGTTGGCTGTAGGCGTTCGACCCTCCTCCTCCTCCTCCAGAAGCGAAAGCTCGTCCACAGAGCGCAGTCGTACGAGCACTCCATCTGCAGCTGCCACTGTTGCACACGATGTGTCCCCCTATCGAGCAGCTAGTGGAAAGCGTCAGCAGGCTGTGTTGCAGATGATGTGTTTGGGCAACAGACACACCGCCGAGGTGCTGGCCGAGTACTTGAAGCGACAAACTGAGTCATGGCTGGGCAGTGTACATCTTGAGGCAGGCAAGGTAGTTAGTGATAACGGCCGTAATTTTGTGGCAGCCATAGCCCTTTCAAAACTCAGCCATATACCTTGCTTGGCTCACACCTTGAACCTGTTGGTGCAGTGCTTCCTCAAAAATTATCCGGAGTTAACAGCCCTGCTCCAGAAGGTGCGAAGACTGTGCGCGCACATCCGCCGGTCGCCTGTACACTCCGTTCGTATGCAGAAGCTGCAGCAATTGCTCCACCTTCCCAACCACCGCCTCATTATCGACATTGCAACAAGGTGGAACTCCACCCTGCACATGGTGGAGCGGCTGTGCGAGCAGAGGCAGGCCATAATGCATTTGTGGGAGGATACACGGCCAGGCACTTTGAGAGCAGACATGGAGTTGACAGGTGTGCAGTGGTCAAAGCTGAAAGACCTCTGTAAAGTCCTTCAGTGTTTTGAGGAATGCACACGCTGGTAAGCGCAGACGACGCCATCCTAAGCATGAGCATCCCACTTATGCGTCTGCTCATGCAAACTTTGACGCACCTTAAGGAGCAGGCGTCTGCAGCCAATGTTGATGAGGAGGAAGAGGAGGAGGGAATCCTTGATGACATTCAGCCATTGTCTGCTCAGGGACCTCTCCTGGACGAGGTGGAGGAAGAAGAGGAGGAGGAGGATGATGGGGATGATTACTTAGGGGAGGAGGATGCATCTCGTGGGGCAAGTGAAAATGTTGGCGTGGCAAGGTCTGGTACAGGGTTTGTGCGTGACTGGAGGGATGTGGATTTGCCAGAAAGTGCTCCTCCAACCAGCACTCGCAGTGCATCATTGACACCGGGAACATTGGCCCACATGTCAGATTATGCCTTGCAGATCCTAAAAAGGGACCCACGCATTGCCAAAATGATGAACGATGACGACTACTGGTTGGCCAGCATCCTGGATCCACGCTATAAAGGCAAATTACAAAACATCATGCCACAGGAGAACCTTGACCTAATATTGGCTAATAAACAAGCAACTCTGGTAAATCGGTTGCTTGAGGCATTCCCAGCACACAGCAGCGGTGATGGTTCTCACACGAGCCGTACGGGCCGGTGTCAGCTTGGCAGAGGTGTTCGTGGTGCACACAGCAGAAGTGGCGTTGGAGACAGGGGTTTCATGACAATGTTGTGGACTGATTTTTCAAGTACCGCTCACACAACTGGTAATACTGCATCGATGGAAAGTGACAGGAGACAGCAGTTGTCAACTATGGTTACAAACTACTTTTCCTCCCATATCGATGTTCTGCCACACAGGTCATTCCCCTTTGACTATTGGGCCGCTAAACTGGACACCTGGCCTGAATTGGCACAATATGCCTTACAGGAGCTCGCTTGCCCAGCTGCAAGTGTGCTATCGGAAAGAGTCTTCAGTGCAGCTGGATCAATCCTGACAGAAAAAAGGACCCGTCTGTCAACCCAAAATGTGGATGATCTAACCTTCATTAAAATGAACCACGCATGGCTTTCCAAGGATTTTGTCCCACCTTCCCCTGATGACACATAGGGTGACAGAAAAATGGCTTGCTTTGGTCCACCTCTTCCTGGGACTTGACCTATTTCACCTTTTGCATCAGCTGAATGTCCAACATCAACATATGCCACTTTCTAAAACTCCCTAACTGTGCTGCCTCCCCCCCATGGCCGGGGTCACCACCTAGCGCACGACACCGTGCGAGTGCCGTTGCCGTGAACAGGTGGGTAGGCCGACTCTTGGGCGCAGGCACTGGCACAGGGTCCTTCATAGTGCAATCAAGTGTCTCTGACGGTGGTGGTGCACACCCGCCGTCAGACACACCGCCGTACTATGAGGGGCCCAGTGCCAGTACCGACGCCCACGAGTGGGCCCCCCTTGCTTGGGCAGGGCCCCAGCATTTGCAATCTTTACCTCTCCCTGCTCCTCCGCTGTGTAGTCTGGGCCGTCAAATCCATACTGTGCCTGACACCGTCTGAGCCTGCCTCCTGATGTATAGACATATATTTTGAATGTGTACGCTATCCATGCATGTTATCTGGGGATACGGTACCCTTTCTAACCTTTGTGCAATCACGTGCAATCCATACTGGGCCTAACACCGTCTGAGCCTGCCTCCTGATGTATAGACATATATTTTGAATGTGTACGCTATCCATACATGTTATCCGGGGAAACGGTACCCTTTCTAACCTTTGTGCAATCACGTGCAATCCATACTGGGCCTAACACCGTCTTCCTGCCTCCTGATGTATAGACATATATTTTGAATGTGTACGCTATCCATACATGTTATCTGGGGATACGGTACCCTTTCTAACCTTTGTGCAATCACGTGCAATCCATACTGGGCCTAACACCGTCTGAGCCTGCCTCCTGATGTATAGACATATATTTTGAATGTGTACGCTATCCATACATGTTATCCGGGGAAACGGTACCCTTTCTAACCTTTGTGCAATCACGTGCAATCCATACTGGGCCTAACACCGTCTGAGCCTGCCTCCTGATGTATAGACATATATTTTGAATGTGTACGCTATCTATACATGTTATCTGGGGAGACGGTACCCTTTCTAACCTTTGTGCAATCACTTGCAAGCCATACTGGGCCTTACACCGTCTGAGCCTGCCTCCTGATGTATAGACATATATTTTGAATGTGTACGCTATCCATACATGTTATCCGGGGATACGGTACCCTTTCTAACCTTTGTGCAATCACGTGCAATCCATACTGGGCCTAACACCGTCTGAGCCTGCCTCCTGATGTATAGACATATATTTTGAATGTGTACGCTATCCATACATGTTATCTGGGGATACGGTACCCTTTCTCACCTTTGTGCAATCACGTGTAATCCATACTGGGTGTGAGAACGGCTGGCGAGCTGTTAAGCAAGCTACAGCACCTGTGGTTTGCACACGTAAGTTTTTCATTTTTTCAGGAATGACGGTTAGGCCTAATTCCCGAACTGCGGTTGACCTGCACTTACTGGGAAATCATTGTTCGCGGGTAATAATTGTAATCAGTGATCCCCATCACTAACGTTGTTCAGCGGGTTATCTGCACCTGTAAGCGACAAACGCTGGCCTTTTCAGTGTAGCGCACATGCAGCCACGGACATGTAAGGGCATGACACACCAGTTATTGGCCAATCTCATGTACCAGAGCCTCACGTGTCCCTCTAGTAAGCCGGACTCGGACCGCGGGGCATGACGGAGTCTCGTTCGTTAACGGAATTAAGCTTGCAATGTGTGCATCTGTTCTGTAGCTGGCATGGTTGAGGTTTCCCAGGTGGAGTCGAATTTAACCGTAGGCTCCACTCCTGGTGGTGCCCTTCTGGACATTCCTTTAAGGTTCAGCTTTGCAACCATACTGCCCACGTAAAACAAACACTTTGCCTTCATGAACGCTGTTTGGAGGGTCATGACTCGTGGGAATAACGCCGCCCAATCAGTTAACCTGCTAGAGAGATCGTTCGTTGCTCCCAAGCATGACATCACACTCCCTAGGAAGAAGGTAATGCCACTGTGGCGACCGTACTCCTGGGGGCGACACAAGTGCACTGATGCCCAGCCACTGCTCGATGAATCTGCTGGTACATTGACCCAGACCACTACATTCCCCTCGCACGCTACACGACCTGAATCTGACCCTGATGAAACTCAGGTTACCCTTCCCATATATATAGTTCCATCTTACACGGTGACAAAGAGGAAGCTGCAGATGAAAGTGCAGGTTCGGCCCACCCACCATCAGACACACCACCGTACTATCAGGGGCCCTGTGCCAGTGCCGTCGCCAACGAGTGGGCCCCCCCTGCTTGCTCAGGATCACAGCACTTGCAAAGTTGAAATACTGTGCAGTGAGATGGAAGATGGGGACGACGAGGAGTCCAGACAAGTACAGGGATTCCCTAGCGAGGAGACTTATTTGATTGTTTTCAATGTTGGGACAGCAATTTTTGGGGAGCACTATACTCTGGAGAATGATAGATGGGGCCCACCATACACTGGAACATTCCAAAGGTGGACATCAGACACTGGAGCAGCATTTACAGGGCCCATTATACACTAGAGCATTAGAAATTGGGCCCATTATGTTTGGAGCATTATTTGGGCCCATAAGACAGTGGAGCTTCATCCATGGGGACCAACATATACTGTAGCATTATGTGGAGCTCATCATATACTGTTTCAAACATTATATGGGACCAATGATTTTGTATGGAGAAATAGATGGGCCTCGTCATGAGATGTAAAAAGTGAGGTATTTTTCATTGTACTATACCGCTATTTCTCTGCCGTATCGGAGCATGATGAGTTGTGTTATGTGTTAAAGGGGCGCTCTTTCGCCCAGGGCATATGAAAACCTGCAGCCGGCCCCCCCCCCACAACTTTAGCCAAATAACCCCCATTTTTCAGTGCGTAACTTGTATTATGAAGTTAATTAAGGTTGACAAGCTTAAGTAAGAAGAATTGATGCTTTTGGCATTCAAATGGGCACTGTAGGTGTGTTTCCTGTCCTCCTCTCACTGCCGACTTTTATTCCCCATTGACTTACATTGGGTTTCGTGTTTCGGGACGACCCCGACTTTTCCCTATAATCGGACGATCTTGCTCGACCCGACTTTTGGAAAAGTCGGGTTTCACGAAACGAAACGCGACCCTAAAAAACCAAAAGTCGCTCAACTCTAGTCACAGGTATGTGACCAGAGTTTGATTGGCTCTCTCAACCAACCCGTTCGTCTTGGGATGATATGCAGAGGACAAATTGAGCTCGATACTGAGTAGACTGCAGAGCTCCCTCCAAAATCGAGATGCAAACTGGGGACCTCGGTCACTGACTATTTTGTCTGGCATACCGTGCAAACGAAATACATGCTTTATGAACAGTGCAGCGAGACCATGAGCGGAAGGCAGCCGTGCGAGTGGCACCAGATGCACCATTTTAGAAAAATGATCGGTGACCACCCAGATGACCATGCTGCCATCAGATTTGGGCAGGCCGACCACAAAGTCCATGCTGACCATCTCCCAGGGTCTGTCTGCCACCGGCAAGGGATACAGAAACCCAGCCGGCCTCTACTTAGTGGACCTGTTCCGAGCACAAGAGACGCATGCTTGAATATACTCTTTAGTGTCCCGGGCCATGTGCGGTCACCAATAAGACCTTGCCAGGAATTCTGTGGTCCACTTAATGCCAAAGTGACCACCCACCCTGGACGAGTGTGCCCACGCGAGGACCTCCGGCCGCAGGCGAGGAGGGACAAAGGTCTTGCCCGGCGGAACTGCCTCAACAGCGACCGGAGCCACGGTCCTCAGGCTCTCCGTGGGGACAATTAGCCGAGTCTCAGCCTCTTCTTCCTCCGTTGAGACCACCGAGCGAGAAAGAGCATCTGCACGGACGTTCTTCTCTCCAGACAGGTAATGCAAGGTAAAGCGGAAGCTGGAGAAGAGCAACCACCTAGCTTGACGAGAGTTCAAACGCTGGGCCGATTGCAAATAGACCAGGTTTTTATGGTCAGTGTACACCTGGAAGGGAAACCGGGCTCCCTCCAGGATATGTCTCCACTCGGAAAAGGCCAATTTCATGGCCAGCAACTCCCTGTCCCCGATGGAGTAGTTTCTTTCCGCCGGTTAGAAGGTCTTTGAGAAGAAGCAGGGATGCTTCCAACCTTGAGCATCCTTCTGTAAAAGGACTGCTCCTGCACCAACGGATGAGGCATCTACCTCTAGGATAAAGGGTTTATCCACAACGGGACGGTGGAGGATGGGAGCACCAGCAAAATGGGTTTTCAGAGACGAAAAGGCCGTGGAGACCTGCTCTGACCAAATCTTAGGATTGGCTCCTTTCTTGGTGAGAGCGACCAAAGGAGCTACCAGTTTGGAGAAGTAGGGGATGAACTGGTGGTAATAGTTAACGAACTCCAAAAAGTTGCACCGCTTTTAGAGAATGGGGCTCCTGCCAGTCCATTACCGCTTGCAATTTGGCAGGATCCATAGCCAAACCCTGGGCCGAGATGATATAGCCCCGGAATGGCAAGGACTTCTGCTCAAACTGGCACTTCTCCAGCTTGGCAAACGGTCAAAGACCTTGCAGACGTCTCTCCGGTGGGAGGTCAAATCTGGAGAAAAGATGAGGATGTCATCCAGATAGACCACCACTGAGGTAGAGAGCATATCACGAAAGATGTCATTTACGAAGTCCTGGAAGACAGCAGGCGCATTACAGAGGCCGAAGGGCATGACCAGATACTCATAGTGGCCATCCCCGGTATTAAAGTCTGTCTTCCACTCGTCTCCTTCGCGTATGCGGATCAGGTTGTACGCCCCCCCATAGATCTAATTTCATAAAGATTTGGGCCCCTCGCAACCTGTCAAACAACTCAGAGATCAAAGGAAGAGGGTATTTGTTTTTTACAGTAATGGCGTTAAGACTTCTGTAGTCAATGCAGGGGCGTAACTCTCCACTCTTCTTCTGCACGAAGAAGAACCCTGCACCCGCCGGCGACACCGATTTTCTGATAAAACCTCTTGCCAGGTTCTCCTGGATATATTGTGACATGGCCTCCATCTCAGGGAGAGATAGAGGATACACGTGGCCTCTAGGAGGTTCCGCGCCTGGCAATAGGTCTATCGGGCAATTGTATGGATGGTGTGGTGGAAGCGTCGCTGCAGACTTTTTGGAGAAAACGTCCGCATTCTGCCGGTAGTGTGTAGGAAGCGCGGAAAGGTACGCGGGCACCTCCGTGGAGGCTACTTGGACACTGCCCCTCATGCACCTTCCCTCACAGTTCTTGCTCCAACCCAGTATACTCCCCGAAGACCAATCTATATGAGCGGAATGGTAGCGGAGCCACAGAACTCCGAGAAGCACCTGGTCGATGCCATCTGGCAAAATGAACAGGGACAATGCCTCGTGATGGGAGGGTGAGATCGAGAGATGCTGTCTGGTGTGTAACCTGAGATGGTAAAGGTGCACTGTCAACCACCCTGATGGTCATGGGATGGGGCAGTAGTACCAGCGGAATAGCGTGCTTTTGGGCGAAGGACGAGGACATGAAGTTCCCTTCTGCCCCGGAGTCCACCGTGACCTCTACCTCCCAGGTGGAAGCACTGCTATCTAACATCCCTCGGAATACTGGTTTGGGGGAAAAGGGTTTCATATCGGGCAGACCCCCACCTACTACCATGGTACGTGCTCATTTTTTTGAGCGCTGCAGACACCTGTTAGCCAGATGACCAAACTGTCAACGTTGGTAACAGCGTGCAAAGCTTTGCGCCAGACTCGACTTGGAGTCGGTGCGAGACACCTCCGTGGGTACAAGAGGTACAGAGAAGGTCGGAGCCAACCTATCCTTCTGTCTGGATTGAGCTCGCTCCAACCCACGCTCAGTATAAAGGAGATCAATGCGGGTGGAGATAGCAATCAGCTCCTCCAGAGATACAGGAACATCCCTGGTAGCTAAGGCATCTTAGCATGCCCCGCCAAACCCCTCCAGAACACAGGGATGAGTGCCTTATCAGGCCACTCCAACTCACAAGCCTGTGTCCGCAAACGGACGGCGTAATGGCTAACCAAAAGGGAGCCCTGTGTTAAAGCTAATAACTGGAGAGAGGTGTCGTGAGTGACCCGTGGTCCCAAAAAGACCTGTTTTATAGAAGTTAGAAACTGAGCAGCGCCCAGAACCACGGGGTCACCACGCTCCCTCAGCAGCATGACCCATTCAAACTCCCTGCCCAACAAAAGGGAGACGATAAACCCAACTTTCGCCCGCTCTGTAGGAAATTGTGCGGCCAGTAACTCAAGCTGGATAGATCACTGGCTCACGAAACCCCTGCAGGTGACGCTGTCACCAGAAAATTTATCGGGCAACGGGAGGTGGGACATTGTCAGCACAGGCGTGGATGTGGGCACACGCGAGACAGCCTCTGTGACTGTCTGGGCAGCGGCCATAGTAGCATTCGCAGCTGAGGTGGAGCTCTCAATAGCTGCCAACCTGCTCTCCAGCTGCCGAATGTACCGCTGTAGCTGCTGCAGGTCCGCCATTACTAGCCAGACCCTGGCGCTAGTATAATGTTAGGGATGGCAGAACGCACTAAATATTAAATAATACTGCTATTAAACTGCTGCTATAATAATGGCGGACGCACAATATGGCGGTATATCGCACACGAGTTGAACGTCACCAGGTGTGCACTGGGCGTACTCTGTTATCTTCACAGAGACGCCTAATGTACATTATTAACACTAATGCTGAGACTGTTGGACTCACAGGTCTCATAGAAATGCACGCACGGTATATGGTCACAGGAGCTTGGCACGAGGCAGCTACTGCGGACGCCCTAACGTGTTGCTGACGGGGGGCGCGGCAACGGACACAGCAGCTATACGACAATGCCCAGGAGGGGCGCACTGTTGGACGCTAGCTCTGTGGCTTGTAGCATGCCACTGACTGGCGCTGACTCTAAGGCTAAGTACCTATCCACACACATAATATCAGAGGGAGGGGATCTTAATGAGTCATTCGCAGGTTCATGCATCCATCATCATTCACACAGTAGCAATTAGAGACTATACTAGCGCATGGCCGAGCGGCCATGCAGACCTTTTATAGCCGTGCGCTTCTGGGACCTTCCAGATCTCTGAGATGGACCAATCAGGTCAGGGGAAGGACCTGAGCACGTGACTCTCGAACTCCAATGGGAGATCGTCTCGTGAGCATGCCCAGTAGCGCGGCGAGAGGACCTAGCCTCTGGAGTGGCAAGCTGCAGGACAACATGCGCTGCTATTGATGACCCAGAGGTGGCAGCAACAACCAGTCCTACAGAGCTGGACTGAGCAGAGCGTCTGTGACGCCAAGATTGCTGTGCAGGCTCCTGAGCGGTTGGTGGAGAATGGGAGACTGCTGGATGCAAGGCTCTGGATTGCAGCTGCAGGAACCCGACCCCTAATACTTCCACTCTGCACTCAGTAACACGTTTACTTCAGTTGAATATTATCTACTGTTAACTCTGACCTATACATTTTACATAACATTCACTTACTTGGTATCCTTTCACCTTATTGGACCATGTTGTATTCACATTTAGTTTTATATTTATTATATGCAGTACTTGAGGCTGGCTTTAATCCTGTTGCACATCCGTTTTTTCATTTTGTTTGACCACTTCATTTTGGAATTTTTAACCACACTTTGCATATTTATTTATTTTATTCCTTTGATTCTATACATGATCATATTAACATATATTTTAAATACTTACTGTATAATAATGTTGATATAGTGATATCTTAATGGATATTGCATTGCTATACATATATCTTGGTCATAGTTATGACTGTACTGAATATATTAATTTTTATTCCATATATTTTTGTACCCACTCTAAGGCTGCGGCGTTTCCACCAGAGAGTTAACGAGACAATGACACAAGTAAGTTCGACATAAGCATCTTTATTTTTGTCAACTTTACAAAATAAACTCAAACGTTTCCGTCCGGTGTGCAGCTGGTACGCCCATGTACATTTTAGTGCCATGGGCGCCTGCACCACTATAGGAATCTTGGGTGCGGTAATGGCTTTGCCCAAGACTCTGGCACCTGCACCACCGTAGGAATCTCGAGTGCAGTAGTGGCTTTTCCCCAGTCTCTGTCTTTGGAATGTGTTCAGTCTCACACAGCCAGGCACACTCAGGCAAAAATCCAGTTGTGCTGCACATGAAACCAACACTGAGACACTCAACACTTACCTGCAGGTTAAAATGTGAATCGTGGTCATGGGTGACTTGCAAAGCCTGGACTAGAGGTAAACATCCGTTCCACTACCTTTCTAAAGATCTTTCCTTAAATAAAAGCCCATATCAGATTTTCCTAAATATGACTTGGTTAAATATCTTGACCCAGTCCACACTTTTATTTTTTTTATTTAATCACCCGAGCTCCTCTGTCCCTGACAGCTATTAAAGTATGGTTTTCTCTGAGACACCACAGAGTTTCAAAGACAAACATAAATGACTGTGATAGTACAGCTTGTGGCTGATACATGATGCCCACGGTTCCTTTTAATTATTAGCTTAGAAAGATGGGGTAGAGAGTAGTGTGAGCAACCTCTTCTTAGAATCATAGAATGGTAGAGTTGGAAGGGACTTCCTGGGTCATCTGGTCCAACCCCCTACTCAAAGCAGGATTCACTAAATCATCCCAGACAGATGTCTGTCCAGCCTCTGTTTGAAGTCTTCCATTGGAGGAGAAATCACCACCTCTTGTGACAGCCTGTTCCACTCATCGATCACCCTAACTGTCAAAGTTTTTTCTAATATCTAATCTGTGTCTCCTCCCACTCAGTTTCATCCCATTGCTTCTAGTCTTTCCTTGTGCAAAGAAGAATAAAGATGATCCTTCTACAATGTGACAGCCCTTGAGATATTTGTAGACGGCTATTAAGTCTCCTCTCAGTCTTCTTTTTTGCAAGCTAAACATTCTGAAATCCTGTAACCGTTCCTCATAAGACATGGTTTGCAGACCGGTCACCATTCTGGTCACTCTTCTTTGAACTTGCTCCAGTTTGTTATGTCTTTCTTTAAACTGTGGTACCCAAAACTGGACACAGTATTCCAGGTGAAGTCTGACCAAAGAGGGGTAGAGGGGGATAATGACTTCACATGATCTATTCTGTATGCTTCTGTTAATACATCCCAGAATTGTATTTGCTTTTTTTGCTGCTGCATCACAGTGTTGACTCATGCTTAATTTATGATCTATTAGTATACCAAAGTCTTTTTCACATGTGCTGTTGCTTAGCCCTATTCCTCCCATTCTGTATATTCTATTTTCATTTTTATTGCCCAGATGTAGTACTTTGCATTTTTCCCTGTTAAAAACAATTCTGTTAGTTGCTGCCCACTGCTCCAGTTTATTAATACCTTTTTTAATCCTCTCTCTATCTTCTCTAGTATTAGCTATCCCTCCTAACTTTGTGTCATCAGCAAATTTAATCAGTGTACCCTCAATTCCTTCATCTAAATCATTGATAAAGAGGTTGAACAATACAGGGCCCAGGACAGAGCCCTGTGGTACCCCACTTCAGACATTCTTCCAACTGGATGTGCAGCCATTTACGACCACTCTCTGGGTCCGAGCACTAAACCAGTTATGAATCCACCTAACAGTTGCTTTGTCCATTCCATACTTAGTCATTTTTTCAATAAGGACGGTGTGAGATACTTTGTCAAATGCTTTGCTAATGTCAAGATATACTATATCTACAGCATTTCCCTGATTCACCCAGTCAGTGATTCTGTCATATAAGGAAATTAAGTTAGTCTGACATGACTTATTGGTTACACACCCATGCTGACTCTGGTTAATCACTTCATCCTTATCCAGGTACGTACATACATGTTGTTTAATAATTTGTTCAAAGATCTTTCCTGGTATAGAAGTCAGACTCACTGGCCTATAGTTCCCTGGGTCCACCTTCTTCCCCTTTTTGTAGATAGGAACAACATTTGCTCTTCTCCAGTCTTCTGGGACTTTTCCTGATCTCCAAGAATTTTCAAGGATTATGGAGAATGGTTAAAAATTTCTTCTGCTTTATCCTTCAGTACTGTGGGGTGTAATTCATCTGGACCTGGAGACTTGAATTCATTTATGTTAGCTAAGTATTCCTCATTATCTTTCTGTTTATACATAGCCTGGATTCTTCTATTCCTTTAATAGGGCAGTGAAGATCAGTTTCTGCGAGAAAACAGATGCAAAATAGGAATTTAGAAGTTCGGCCTTCTGAACATCCTATCTTACCATTTCATCATTTTCATCCTGTAAAAATCCTATAGCATCCTTGACTTTTCTGTCATGATCTGAAGTGATCTGACAATTTTAAAAGCACAGAGTGAATTTTTTTTCCTTTTGGCAAGTTGCCAAGGTGACTTGACTGTCCCCGGTGGTGGTTAGTGGTATCGCACCTTAGGTTTTCAGTTTAAAGTTCTCTGTAATTATGATTCAGGTGTGGGGCTCTATAAATGAGTCTCAGGGTGTGCAATCACGGCTGGTGATATTGATTCATTCATTGATTCTGAGTTGGTGAGAGCCTGGTGGAAGGATTGAGCTGAGGAGGAGTCCTGTGCAGCTTAGCCAGGGGGGATGTGTGTCAGCTATGGTGTCTGGACGAAGGGCTGGCATGGCATGGTGGGGTCGCAGTGATGGTGTCAGCAGGAAGTGTCTGCATGGTCTGGTGGAGTGGCGACTATGGAGAGTGGCACTCACCTTGTGGGACTTGGCTGCTGAACTGGACTCAAGCATGCTTGCCTTCGTGGCAGAAGCTGAACTCATCTCTGGGACTCTTTTACTAAGCAGCAGCAACTGGTGGTGGACTCTGCTCCAAGGCTGCACTATGGTGATGGATTCGGGTGGAGGAGAAGACGCACGCAGGTGGAGGGCTCTGTTGCAGGAGCATAAGCACAGAGCATAAAGCTAAGTAGTGTCCCCCTGTATTGTCTCTTTCCCTCATGTGTGTTATTAGTGCAGTGGTGGGATTAGTCTCCGCACCGCCCAATTCCCTAGTGAGGGTTTAGAGTCAGGGCGAGCAAGGGTTAAAGGTTCGCGTGCGGCGACAGGTGCGGAGCCTGTATAGGGAACGTAAGGAGTGCAGGGACTCTGGCTCAGGGGAGCTTAGGAGGTCTCCTCGTCCCCATTCCCTATCGCAGGGCCCACCATTGTTAATGTTTCCCAGGTCCCCCTTATTATTTAAATTCGCCTTACTGGAGGCGGGGTTTCCAGAATTTGTATTAACGTGTAATACCTAAATTCGCCAGGTGGAGGCGGTGTATCCATCTGCACGTTTTATTATTTAAATTCGCCCCACTGGAGGCGCTGTATCCAGGGTCACGTGTGTTATGGGTCCGCCTTGCGGTTTCATCTGCGTCCTGACACACGTTGACCGTGACATTATCACCAGCCCTACAGTTTTTTTTTCTGGTGAGCTTTGGCCATGTGGAGACCTGTAAGTAATTGCTGCCGGGCCTCACTGAGGTGAGTGGGGAGCGGCAAGGTGTGTTAGAGCCGCTGCAGCAGCAGTTATCTGGGTCTGGGGCCTCTGCTCAGGCAACCAGGAAATCAAAATGGCGGCTTTGGCAAATTGCGGGTCTGGCAAAAGCCCCTTGAGTCGCTGCTGGGGAGCGGGACTTGTTCATACAGGCGGACGTAACCAGAAAGGTGGGTGGAGTTGGTGATCCCCATTGTGCTGTCTGGGGTTCCCCGAGGTGAAGGGGTACGTCCCTGTAGTGAGCAGACTGGTGTATAGTCCGTGGGGCACACGCCAAATCTTCCATACCATTGAAGAAGCCGCCCCCTCCTGGTCGTGTGGAGGTGACCAGCGAGTGTATATTTCCTCCACATCCCGGTCCCTTCACCTCCAGGTGTGAGCAGCAGGTGCACTGCGGGGGAGTAGGGACAAATCTCAACTCTCGCCATTAACCAACCCTGGGAGGGACAGACCTCATGGTGAAAGGGTTGGAGGGTGGTGTCCCTTGGTGAATAGCGGGAGAGTGAGTGTGGTGACAGCAGGGGGACGCCTCTGTTGTCGTGTCCAGAAGGAGTTCACCAAATATATGACAAATGAATGTGTGCAATAAACGTTCAGGTCCGGACCTGTGTGTGAACGAGCATGTATGGTGCCCACCAAAAAACATCTTGTGGAAGTGTGTTGTGGAGCCTGATCAGCTCATAACAAACACATATATAAACTCGTTCCCCAGGTCGGTGCTGTGGAGATGAGTGGTGCCTCCAAAATGAACTTTATTGCCAATACCAGCGGTGTGTTTGTCATTATCCTGAATTCAGGTAGTGGTGGGGTGAACTCAGGATCTGGGCGTCCCCGCTGTAGGTTTTTCCCTAATGAGGAGTGGTCTTGAGGGTCCAGAGGCCCCTCATTAAGGAGGGGGTACTGTCATGATCTGAAGTGATCTGACAGTTTTAAAAGCACAGAGTGAATTTTTTTTCCTTTTGGCAAGTTGCCAAGGTGACTTGACTGTCCCCGGTGGTGGTTAGTGGTATCGCACCTTAGGTTTTCAGTTTAAAGTTCTCTGTAATTATGATTCAGGTGTGGGGCTCTATAAATGAGTCTCAGGGTGTGCAATCACGGCTGGTGATATTGATTCATTCATTGATTCTGAGTTGGTGAGAGCCTGGTGGAAGGATTGAGCTGAGGAGTCCTGTGCAGCTTAGCCAGGGGGGACGTGTGTCAGCTATGGTGTCTGGACGAAGGGCTGGCATGGCGTGGTGGGGTCGCAGTGATGGTGTCAGCAGGAAGTGTCTGCATGGTCTGGTGGAGTGGCGACTATGGAGAGTGGCACTCACCATGTGGGACTTGGCTGCTGAACTGGACTCAAGCATGCTTGCCTTCGTGGCAGAAGCTGAACTCATCTCTGGGACTCTGTTACTAAGCAGCAGCAACTGGTGGTGGACTCTGCTCCAAGGCTGCACTATGGTGATGGATTCGGGTGGAGGAGAAGACGCACGCAGGTGGAGGGCTCTGTTGCAGGAGCATAAGCACAGAGCATAAAGCTAAGTGGTGTCCCCCTGTATTGTCTCTTTCCCTCATGTGTGTTATTAGTGCAGTGGTGGGATTAGTCTCCGCACCGCCCAATTCCCTAGTGAGGGTTTAGAGTCAGGGCGAGCAAGGGTTAAAGGTTCGCGTGCGGCGACAGGTGCAGAGCCTGTATAGGGAACGTAAGGAGTGCAGGGACTCTGGCTCAGGGGAGCTTAGGAGGTCTCCTCGTCCCCATTCCCTATCGCAGGGCCCACCATTGTTAATGTTTCCCAGGTCCCCCTTATTATTTAAATTCGCCTTACTGGAGGCGGGGTTTCCAGAATTTGTATTAACATGTAATACCTAAATTCGCCAGGTGGAGGCGGTGTATCCATCTGCACGTTTTATTATTTAAATTCGCCCCACTGGAGGCGCTGTATCCAGGGTCACGTGTGTTATGGGTCCGCCTTGCGGTTTCATCTGCGTCCTGACACACGTTGACCGTGACATTTTCTTTTACTTTTGACATATCCCCCAAATCCTTTTTTATTGCTTTTGACATCTCTCGCAAGCCTTAATTCATTGTCAGCTTTAGCTAATCTGATTCGTGCACTGCACGTTCTGCAGACAACATTATATTGTTCTTTAGCTATGCCTTCCTCTTTCCAATTGATAAACATTTCTTTCTTCCTTTTTTAGCATGTGTTTAAGTTCTGTGTTCCTCCATCCTGGTTTCCTTAAATGCTTCGTATTCTTCCCTCTTTTGGAATTGATAATAATTGTGCTTTGAGAATCTCATTTTTCACAATTTCACATCCTTCCTGGACAGTTTTTGTCTTTAAGGATATCCAACCATTGGATCCCTCTGATTCTCTTTCTGAGTCCCTAAAAATCTACCAGTCTACCTATCTAATAACCTTAAAGTTTGAGTCTTCACAGGTCTTCCTCCTCTAGTTATCCAAAATTCTAAAATAGCATGGTCTCTACCTCCTAGGTTCTCTGTTGTGAATTCACTTTCTGGTCTACCTCTGGTTGCTGGTGAGAGTGGCGGAGCTGGTTGCATTGACAGAGGAGTCATGAGTTCTCTTTCCGGGCTCCCTCTGGTGGTTGCAGGAGGTAATGAAGCTGATCTAATTAATAGAGACCTGCCACCTGATAATGAGGACGACGATTGGACATCTGGAGTCTCTGACTGGATTTAAAACAGCCGACTCCCTCTGTCCATGCTGGTGATTTTTCCTGCCTCCTGAGGTCTTAGTTTCCAGTTCAGTCCCTGCATTCTCAAGCTAAGTGTTCTTTGCTATTGTTCACATTTGATTTGGTTTTGTCTATTCAGTTTTGTGTGCTCCGCCAGCCCCGGCTGGGGCTGTGCTGAATTTCCATCCTTATGTTACTGTTTGTGCCAGGTTGCTTTTTGTCCCTTATTAGATTGGCCTCTTTTTGCTCTGTTTTCAGAATATGCCAGAGTGCTGATTTAGTGGGCGAAGTCTAGTGACTTCCGGGTTTTTTTTGCTATCAGAAGTGTTGGACATTTTTGCAGGTTATTTTGGCGTGATTGCAGACAGCATCTTTCCTTTCCTGTCCATTCTAGTTATTGTGGGCCCCACTGTTTGCTCAGCCTATTTTCCTACCTGTGTTTGTGTTTTCATCTTGTCTCACCAACAATACATGTTTGGGGGCTGTCTATTGCTTTGGGGTCTGCTCTGGGGCAGTTTAGATTTCCCCTTTTCTTGCTTTAGGCTTATTTAGTCCTCCGGCTGTGTCGAGGCGTCTAGAATCATCGTAGGTATGCTCCACGGCTACTGCTAGTTGTGTGGATAGGATCAGGGGTCTGCAATCCGCTTAGCTACCAACCTCTCTGGTTTTCTGTGGCTTAGCTTGGTCTCGTTTTCCTCCTCGGTGACCCAATCATAACAGAATCACCAGCCTAAACCGCAGATTCTAGGGTACTCAAAAGCAGGAAAGAATTGTAAAAAAATTTTTTTTTTTATGTGTATTTTTCCTCTTTTTCTCTGGGGCCGTAGGAGGATTTTTTCTTTAATGGAGATTAAGCAATTGTCTGATCATGTTGAGCAGCTCGCTGCTGGAGTGCGGGGATTTTCCGGCTATCTCGCTCAATCACATGCTGTTGACCCAAAAATCCCTACTCCTGATGTGTTTTCTGGGGATCGGTCTAAATTTTTGAATTTTAAGAATAATTGTAAATTACTTCTTGCCTTGAAGCCTAACTCATCGGGGAGCTCTGTGCAGCAGGTTAAAATTGTCATCTCCTTGCTGCACGGCAATCCCCAGGATTGGGCTTTTTCTCTGACACCTGAAAGTCCTATTCTGACTAATGTGGATGCATTTTTTCAAGCCTTGGGGTTGTTGTATGATGAACCTAATGATATTGATCAAGCTGAGAAAACCCTATTGGCATTGAACCAGGGTCAGGATTCTGCAGAGGTATACTGTCAAAAATTCCGAAAGTGGGCGGTCCTTACTACATGGAATGATGGCGCCTTGGCAGCTCTCTTTCGGAAGGGTTTATCAGAAACCGTAAAAGATGTTAGGTGGGATTTCCTGTTCCCTCTGGTCTTGATGATTCTATATCTTTAGCCATTCAAGTTGATCGGCGTTTACGTTAACGCAAAACTACACGAGAGGTGTTGCCGCCTTTTGAACAAACGTCTGAACCCATGCAATGTGATAGGGTTTAGTCCAGGGCACAACGTCAGGAGTTTAGAAGGCATAATAAGCTGTGTTTTTTCTGTGGAGACGCCTCTCATATTATTTCTGTCTGCCCTAAGCGAGAGAAACGTTTTGCACACACATTTGCTGTTGGCCGTGTACAACCTAAGTTCCTTTTGGCAATTACTCTGATCTGCTCCTTATCCACATTTTCCGCAAAGGCTTTTGTAGATTCAGGAGCAGCTTTGAATCTGATGGATTTGAATTTTGCTAAACGTTGTGGTTTTCCCATGATACCTCTGCGGATGCCTATTCCTTTGAGGGGTATTGATGCTACTCCTTTGACGGAGAATAAACCTCCGTTTTGGACCCAGGTGTGTTAGGCATCGGGTTCCTGCCACTGCACAGCAGGAATCCAGAGCCTTGCACCCAGCGGTCTCCCATTCTTCAGCCGCAGTGAAGCCTGCTCAGCAGATTCGCCGGTCCCGGCGCTCTGCCCAGGCTTAGGCGTAGGTAGGTCTTAATTTGAGTCAGGCATCTGGCCTCACCAGGGACTCGGCACACCTCAGTGCACGCAGTGGCGGATTAAGTGGACTATGGGCCCGGGGCTGTTCATAAAACCTGGGCCCCTGTACCCCCCTTCCCACCTGAGCACTGCGGTCCCCGTGCGGGAATTGACAGCCGTACGGACCGCAGCACTTGGTTTGCTGCGGGTCCATACAGAAAACCCGCCACCATTCCACCACGTGTGGACATGGCCTAAAAAGACGTTGCACATAAGCTGTAGGCCTACGGCCAATACGCACAAAATCGCCCAACGTGATCCTGGCCATAGGGGATCCACTTTAATGTCCCCACTTTAATTTGAAGTCCCCTTACTTCATCCATTGCAGTCCCCTATCACCCACTCACTTCATCTGCAGTGCCGCTTCATCATTTGCAGCCCCTTATCCCCCCTTCCATTTCATCATGTGCAGTCCCCTTCCCCCCCAACTTCATGTGCAGCCCCACTCCCCCATCATCATGTGCAGTTAATTTTACCCCCACATCATGTGCAGTCCCCCTTACCCCCAATTCATCATGTGCAGTCCCACTTGCCCCTTAATTCATCATGTGCAGTCCCACTTACCCCTTAATTCATCATGTGCAGTTCCCCTTACCCCCAATTCATCATGTGCAGTCCCACTTACCCCTTAATTCATCATGTGCAGTCCCACTTACCCCTTAATTCATCATGTGCAGTCCCACTTACCCCTTAATTCATCATGTGCAGTCCCACTTACCCCTTAATTCATCATGTGCAGGCCCACTTACCCCTTAATTCATCATGTGCAGTCCCACTTACCCCTTAATTCATCATGTGCAGTCCCCCTTATCCCCCACTTCATCATGTGCAGCCCCACTTATCCCCCACTTCATCATGTGCAGCCCCACTTATCCCCACTTCATCATGTGCAGCCCCACTCACCCCCACTTCATCATGTGCAGCCCCACTCACCCCCCTTCATCATGTGAAGCCCCCACTCATCCCCCCTTCATCCTGTGAAGCCCCCACTCACCCCCTTCATCCTGTACAACCCCAGTCACCCCCCTTCATCATATACAGCCCCCAGTCACCCCCCGTCATCATATACAGCCCCCAGTCACCCCCCCGTCATCATATACAGCCCCCAGTCACCCCCCTTCATCATATACAGGCCCCAGTCACCCCCCGTCATCATATACAGCCCCCAGTCACCCCCGTCATCATATACAGCCCCCAGTCACCCCCCGTCATCATATACAGCCCCCAGTCACCCCCCCGTCATCATATACAGGCCCCAGTCACCCCCCCTTCATCATATACAGCCCCCAGTCACCCCCCTTCATCATATACAGCCCCCAGTCACCCCCCCTTCATCATATACAGCTCCCAGTCACCCCCCTTCATCATATACAGCCCCCAGTCACCCCCCCTTCATCATATACAGCCCCCAGTCACCCCCCTTCATCATATACAGCCCCCAGTCACCCCCCTTCATCATATTCAGCCCCCAGTCACCCCCCTTCATCATATACAGCCCCCAGTCACCCCCCCTTCATCATATACAGCCCCCACTCACCCCCCTTCATCATATACAGCCCCCAGTCACCCCCGTCATCATATACAGGCCCCAGTCACCCCCCCCTTCATTGTGTACAGCCCCCACTCACCCCCTCCCCCATTTAATTCATTTTATAAATAAAAAAAAATAAAAAAAGTTCCCCATACTTACCTCACAGCCGGCTCGCGCCTCTGCTTTCAGCATCCTCCGGGACATGTCGGCGCGTGCACGATGACGTCATCGCGCACGCCCGACATCTGACCCGGAAGTACAGCCGGAGGGAGCCGGAGCTGAGCAGCCGTCAAGGTGACGGCCGTGCACAGCTCCCGGCCCCTCATAGAATGTGACGCGGGCGGCTGTCTGCTGCCGGCGGCGTCACAGCACAGGGCACGGCCGGCCCTGTACAGGTGCTGGGGGAGCGGTCCGGGTGGCATTTGCCTCTCTGCCACTCGGCCCAGCCCGCCCCTGCCCCTGGGCCCCTGGGCCCCCAAAAAACCTTGGGCCCGGGGCGACCGCCCCATCCGCCCCTATTAAGATCCGCCATTGAGTGCACGTGCTCCATAGCCAGCGTCTATAGCGGCGCTCGCGGCAGCGACATAGCGCGTTCAGTGGGCCTAGAAGGACTCTAACCCCATGTCCTTGGGGTACAGTTCTGTGGCCGTACACTGTGCGCTCTTTTGGCCGAGCTCTGTGAGTTAACAGGCTCCGGCATCTTCTTTCAGCGGTGGTGCGGCTCTGTGCAGTAACAGAGTTCGCCCTGTTCACATTGGGTGACGTAACCCACCCTCCTCATAGGAGTTATGACTGTGCAATTGAGTTGATGCCCGGGTGTAAATTTCCCAAGGGTCGACATTTCAACTTATCGGTACCCGAACATGATGCTATGCGATCTTATATCAAGGAGTCATTGGAGAAGGGTCATATTAGACCATCCTCTTCACCCATAGGTGCTGTTTTTTTTTGTAACCAAGAAAGATGGTTCATTAAGGCCTTGTATTGACTATCGTTCCCTTAACAAAATTACGGTTAAATATTAGTACCCGTTACCCCTGATTTCTGATTTATTTTCCAGAGTTAAAAGTGCCTGCTGGTTTACCAAGCTTGACCTCAGGGGAGCGTATAATCTTATTCGCATCAAGCACGGGGATGAATGGAAGATGGCGTATTTTTTAGATGATTTTTATTTAAAAGTTGTCAGCATGAAACTTTGACAATACATTTAACTTTAGCATATAATATAAACCATGTTCAACCTGACAGGCGATATAACTGTACTTACATCCTAAATCCCCTACCCTCCCCCCATCCACCCTAAACCCATCCCTTTAAATCATTGCACTTATCACATACCATGTCACATTTTGAATCTTTTTTCGAGACAGCCACTTAAGATCCCTGTTTAAAGTACCAACACAGAGGGTCAAGGGCACATAGGTAGATGCATTCTTTCTCTCATAAGAGCCTCCGAAGCCAGGCCTGGGCGCTCCATCCAGCCACCCCACACATTCTCAAACTGCATTAGTTGACCTCTTTTCGCATATATGTTCTGTTCCATCAAAATAATAAAGGTAACCTTATTAATCAGTTCCTGTCTAACTGGCGGTTTGTCATCTAACCAGTGGGCCGCAATGAGCTTTCTGGCAGCATATAGGATTCTGGCTATGGTCAGCTTCCCCCACTCATCAACTGCAATATCCTCCATGCATCCCAATACACACGTCAGTGGGTTCCTTATAAGATCCACTCCCATTGCCTCCTGAGTCAAATTAAGTGTTTGTACCCAAAAGTTCTGTAGGGCAGGGCAGGACCACATCATATGTAGGAGATCTGCCCCATCCTCAGAGCAACGCGGGCAGCAAGAATCTCCCCTCAGGCCTGCCCTCTTCATCCAGACCGGGGTCCTGTATACCCTATGTATTAGGTAGAACTGTGAGACTCTCTTGGCTTCGCTCATAGAGACCTTGGGGATGAATTGTAATATGCTCTCCCACTGAGAATACGAGATTGGTCCCACATCCTCCTCCCATTTTTCTCTGGACTTAGCCGGGTGCCTTACTAGGAATGAATCCAAAAAACCCCTATATACGAGGGAGATGAAACCCCTAGTGCCCCTCAGTGACCCTATAAGATTCACCATCTCACCATCACATCTGATTGAATCACTATTCTTGATATTTTAAGCTGTTGATCGACTGCATGCCGCAGCTGCAGATATTGAAAGAAGAGAGATTGACTAAGAGGGAACTCCCTCCTGATCTCTTCAAAAGTCTTAAGCATGCCGCCAACCAACAGCTGTGACACAAACCATATCCCGACCCTTCTCCATTGAGCAAATCCCCTCAGACGTATTAACTCCCCCAGTCTCGGTTCAAACCAAACCGACGAAAAGCGCGTGAACTCCGTAATGCCCCTCCATTGTCTAACTCTTTGTCAAATCTTGTCCACCATAGCGATCGTTGGGAGCCTTTTAGGGTTCACCCGGAACCTACCAGCCTCTAGACTAGCCAGCAGTGGACCTCTGCCCACTATAAACTCAAGGACCTTCCCGGCCGATGTAGATTGAGTTGGCTCCCCCCACCCCACCATATGCTGACATTGGGATGACACATAATAAACCCACGGGTTTGGGATTGCCAGGCCCCCCTCCTCTTTTGACCTCTGTAGATGTTCAAGTTTAATGCGTGCCCTACTACCCTTCCAGATCAAGTCCCGGAAAAGAGAATCAATCCGGTAGAATTTACTTTGCGCCAACCAGACAGGCATATTATGAAGTATATATAGGAGCTGGGGCATGAGGATCATTTTTAATAAATTTGCTCTACCTGCCACAGACAGGAATAGTTTCTTCCATGCTCCAATTTTTTGTTGAAACTTATTGATAAGAGGGGTAAGATTAAGCCGTTCATATTCCTCCAATTTAGCCGATACCACAATGCCCAAATATTTAAACTCCCTAACCACCCTCAAAGGGGTCCCAGGGTCTAGCGCCAGGGGAGCAGCCGAGTCCACGGGAAGCAACACGGATTTATCCCAGTTGATAGTCAGTCCAGAAATAGAGCCGAATTTACCAATAACTGCCATAGCCGAACTCAGGGAGTCGCTCGGGTCAGCCAGAAACAGCAGCACATCATCCGCGTATAAAGCCACTTTCTCTACGTGGCAGTCATATTGGAATCCCCGGATATCCGTAGTACCCCGAATCTTTGCCGCTAACGGCTCTACCGCAATCGCAAACAGCAGGGGGGACAGGGGACACCCCTGCCTCGTTCCCCTATATAGGGAGAAACTCTCAGACAGCAAACCATTTACCCGTATTTTAGCACTAGGGGATGTATATAGAAAACGCACCCAACTCACAAACTGATCACCAAATCCCATGGTTCTCATTACCGCCCACAAATACCTCCACTCCACACTGTCGAACGCCTTAGCGGCATCTAGGGAAACTATTACCCTCTGTCCCACATTATCCGCCCTCGCCTGCATGTTTAAGTATAATCGCAGGAGATTTATAGCTGTGGATTTATTGGGCATAAACCCTGACTGGTCTTGGTGAATTAGGGATTCGATGACCTTGTTAAGTCGGTTCGCCAGCATTTTGGCCAATAACTTAATGTCAGTGGTCAACAAAGAGATCGGACGATATGAAGCTGGGTCCGTCAAATCTTTTCCCTGCTTTGGTAGGACAACAATTATCGCCTCTCGCATGGAACGGGGCAGCTCGCCCCCCGCCAAACCCGCAGAGTAAACCTCCATCAACTTGGGAAGCAACACCTCCTTGTATTTTTTGTAGACTTCCCCTGGGATACCGTCCCCCCCCGGGGCCCTGTCACTAGGTACAGAGGCCAGAGCTGCCTCAAGTTCCTCCATATCAAAGGGCTCCTCAAGAAGCCTCTGCTCCGCTAGTGAGAGTCGTGGAAGCTGCACCCCCACTAAAAAGTTATCAATTTCCTCCTCCGACGGCTGCACGTGTGACTGGTACAGATTGGAGTAAAATGCCATCATCACCTCCAGTATGGCCCTACTGCCTGTATGCTCACATCCATCTTTCCCCTTTAATTTAGCAATATACGCCGATTCCCTTTGGGCCGCCACCACCCTGGACAGAAGGTGACCCACTCTCTCTCCCTCCTCGAAAAACTTCATTGTGCAGAACAGCCTTTTCCTCTCGGCAGTTTTCATAGTCATATTACAAACCTCTCTCTGCGCTGATCTCAAACGGTCCCGGGCCTCAGGGGTTTGCTCCTCAATTAGTGCCGTCTCTGCTCCCTCTAATGACCTAATCAATTCCTGGTCTCTCCTGCCCGTCTCGGTCATAACTAGCGATATGTCTTTAATGCACAGCCCTCTAAAGTAGGCCTTCATGGTTTCCCATACCATTAATACCGAGGCCGAGCCCATATTAATTTTAAAGAACTCCGTCAGGTCAGCCCCCACATGGCCGTCCAGATCAATCAGCTGGAGCCAGAATGGATTTAGCCTCCACAGGGGTCTCCTGGAAAATTTGGAGCCCTGCCCCTGAAGCACCACACACATAGGCGAGTGATCCGACAGAGTTCTAGCCAAATAAGTT
This sequence comes from Dendrobates tinctorius, assembly GCF_039654945.1. Lineage (NCBI taxonomy): Eukaryota > Metazoa > Chordata > Amphibia > Anura > Dendrobatidae > Dendrobates > Dendrobates tinctorius. The sequence goes on from NW_027361690.1 coordinate 39,220,940, forward strand.
ACCTCACCCACTAGACTTAACATCGGACCATTCCCCAGAGCCAGATCAATCCTGGACAGCGAGGCAGAGGCGGATGAAAAGGAGTACTTATAGGTTCCGGGGTGATGGATTCTCCATATGTCTATTAGTGCAGTCTCCTTCAGAACTGCCCCAAAGGGGGTGCATTTACAACCCAGTCTCCGCGCCTCGCGACCACCCCTGTCCCAATGGGCATCTGGAACATTGTTGAAGTCGCCAATTATCAGAAAGGGAATCCCCGGGAATCGCCCACTACCTCCATGACCTTGTACAGCAATTTCCCACAATACGGCGGAGGGATATATATCGAGATCAGTAACATCAGCATACCAGACAATTTACATAGCAAGCATACGAACTGTCCCAGCGGGTCTATAATCACTTTACACTGTTCAAAAGGCATACCTGTGCGAACAAGAACACTGACCCCCCGTGAGTATGAGGAATATGTTGCATGATACCCTGCCTGCAGCCACCCTTTTTTGAGAAGATGCGTTCTACTCTCTATCAAGTGGGTTTCTTGCAAGCATATGACTGCAGGTTTGGCATCGAGCAAGAACGTAAACATTGCCTGTCTTTTTACTCCGGACGCCAACCCCCTAACGTTCCAACTTATTATCTTTATTTTATCCGCCATTACCCTGCAGCCCTAAATACTGTGCCATCCATTTCCACAATTGTGAATTAGTAAGGCTGTTTCCACTCAAACCTGTGTGACATAGACAATAATTTACCTTCAACATGTCTAGAACATGTGAACTAGAAAAATAGAAAGAGGTAGGAAAATTTCTCCCTCCCCCTCCAAAGCACAGCAAGATTATTTCCCAAAATGAGAGGGAGGGTCCTCCTCCTGAGAAAAAGGTATAGAGGAAGGAAGAGCAGATATATGTAGGATCCCATCCCGATTAAAGGACAAGTCCCGTCCCGATTAAAGGACAAGTCAGCTCAGTCAGCCAGCGGAGTCCTTAGAATTCGCCTTGCGGAGACGCGTCTCGTTGATGTCCAGCCAGTTGAGGGCCTCCTTTGCATCCGGGAAGAAATGGACAATGTCCTCATCTACCACTCTTAGTTTAGCCGGATATAGCATTGCGTATGGCACACCCAGAGCTCTCAACCTCTTCTTAATGTCAACGAATATGGTCCTTTGCTTTTGAACCTCCATAGAGAAGTCCGGGTAAATGGAAATCCTGGAGCCGTTGATTTTCCGGTCCGGATGATTCTTGGAAAAGCGAAGAATAGCATCCCTGTCCCGATAATGCAGAACCTTGACAAGCACCTGTCTTGGGGAACGACCAGGGGGGAGGAGAAACGCGGGAAAGCGGTGAGCTCTTTCCACGGCTTATAAACGGGACAGGTTATTCTGGCCAATAGTGTTTAACAGCCACTGTTCAAAGAATTCGGTGGGCGCAGAGCCTTTGTTTTTTTCCGGCACCCCAATGATCCGCACATTGTTGCGCCTTGACCTGTTCTCTAGGTAATCAGTCTTTGCCTGCACAGCTGATATTGCAGTGGCCATACGCTGATGCTGCTTGTCAGATTTTGCGATAGTATCTTCCACAGTGCTAATACGTTTCTCAGCTTCCCCCATCCTCTCCTTAGTGACATTCATAGAGTGTTGTAACTTAGACATACTGGCCTGCGGGACCCCCAGCTGTGCTGCCACATCAGTAATAGTAGTGTGAGAGTGCAGTGCCAGCTTGAACAAGCCTTTTAATGTGGGCTCCTCTGGGATCACCATCCCCCCATTTGCCGCTTACATTTCTCCAGCTCACCTCCACTCTCCCACCTCATGGTTCCTTGCTCTTTCTCCCGGCTCCCGCAGTCACTCTCCTCACCCTCCTCCACACCAGATTCCTCTGGCTCCTCCGCAGGCTGACCTCCACCTGCATGTGCCGGGCTCTGCGTGTCTTCCTCCAGCCTGGCGAACTTCCGCAGCTTAGATGCGGCATCTGACTTCTTGGGGATTCCCCCATCCTCCTCCGGGCCCGCCATCATTATGTCCTCCCCACCGGCGCCATCTTGTGCTTTCTTCTCCGACTCCCCAGCCGGCCTTCTGCCTCTTTTCTTCCCTGCCATTTGTTCGTGCACTCCTGATTTACAGAGCCTGCGGTCAGGGTCTGCACCCTCTCCAAGGAATGTGAATTTGACAGCTAAATAGTGGCTGCAATCTATCAAACTGTCCAATGACGAGCGGGAGCTCCTTCAGCACGCGTCCACTCACATCTCCCTCAGGCCATGCCCCCCCGAAGTTGGCGTTTAATACTCCGGAGGGACATTTTGAGTACCTGGTGATGCTTTTTGGACTCACTAATGCCCCTTCTGTCTTCCAATCCTTTATGAATACAATCCTTATTGAAAAAATGACTAAGTATGGAATGGACAAGGCAACTGTTAGGTGGATTCATAACTGGCTTAGTGATCGGACCCAAAGAGTGGTCGTAAATGGCTGCACATCCAGTTGGAAGAATGTCTCAAGTGGGGTACCACAGGGCTCTGTCCTGGGCCCTGTATTGTTCAACATCTTTATCAATGATTTAGATGAAGGAATTGCGGGTAAACTGATTAAATTTGCTGATGACACAAAGCTAGGAGGGATAGCTAATACTAGAGAAGAGAGAGAGAGGATTCAAAAAGATATAAATAAACTGGAGAAGTGGGCAGCAACTAACAGAATGGTTTTTAACAGGGAAAAATGCAAAGTACTACATCTGGGCAATAAAAATGAAAAAAAGCATATACAGAATGGGAGGAATAGGGCTAAGCAACAGCACATGTGAAAAAGACTTGGGTATACTAATAGATCACAGACTGAATATGAGTCAACAGTATGATGCAGCAGCAAAAATGGCAAATGAAATTCTAGGATGTATTAACAGAAGCATACAGTCTAGATCACGTGAAGTCATTATTTCCCTCTACTCCTCTTTGGTCAGACCTCATCTGGAATATTGTTTCCAGTTTTGGGCACCACATTTTAAAAAAGACATCAACAAACTGGAGCAAGTTCAGAAAAGAGCGACCAGAATGGTGACCGGTCTGCAAACCCTGTCTTATGAGGAAAGGTTGCAGGATTTGGGAATGTTTAGTTTGCAAAAGAGAAGACTGAGAGGAGACTTAATAGCTGTCTACAAATATCTAAAGGGCTGTCACATTGTAGAAGGATCAACTTTATTCTCATTTGCACAAGGAAAGACTAGAAGCAATGGGATGAAACTGAATGGGAGGAGACACAGATTAGATATTAGAAAAAACTTTTTGACAGTTAGAGTGATCAATGAGTGGAACAAGCTGCCACGAGAAGTGGTGAGTTCTCCTTCAATGGAAGTCTTCAAACAGAGGCTGGACAGACATCTGACTGGGATGATTTAGCGAATCCTGCTTTGAGCAGGGGGTTGGAGGTCCCTTCCAACTCTACGATTCTATGATTCTATGATTCTATGAATGATATTTTCCCGGACTTTGTGGATAAGTTTTTGATCATCTATCTGGATGATATTTTGATCTTTTCCAGTGATTGGGATTCTCATGTGGAACATGTCCGGACTGTGTTCCGGATTTTAAGGGAAAATTCCCTGTATCTTAAGGGATCGAAATGCCTCTTTGGTGTACAGAGGATTTCATTTTTGGGATTTATTTTGTCTCTGTCGGCTATTGAAATGAACCCAGCCAAGGTACAGGCCATTTATGATTGGGTTCAGCCCACTTCTTTGAAGGCTCTCCAGAAGTTTTTTGTGGATTTTGCTAATTTTTATCGTAAATTTATAGGTAATATTTCTGGTATTGTCAAACCACTGACTGATCTCACCAAGAAGGGCGCTGATGTGCTGAATTGGTCTCCAGAGGCTGTCTTGGCATTTCAGGAGCTTAAGCGGAGATTCACTGCTCCGGTTCTATGGAAACCTGATGTCTCACTTCCATTTCAGGTGGAGGTAGATGCTTCTGAGATTGGTGCAGGAGATGTTTTGTCCCAAAAAGATCCGGTGACTTCTAAAATGAATCCCTGTGCCTTCTTTTCTCGAAAATTCTCCCCATCTGAACGTAACTATGACGTGGGGAATCGGGAATTGTTGGCTATGAAATGGGCATTTGAAGAGTGGAGACACTGGTTGGAGGGAGCTAGACATCAAGTTGTGGTCCTCACCAACCACAAGAATTTGATTTATCTTGAATCGGAGGATAATTCTTGGGTCTGTGCTTCTGACATTCATGCGGATAGATTGGTTCGTGCTTTTCACCGGGCCCATCCTGATCGGCCTGGTGGCGTGGATGAGGGTTCGGTGACCCCTCCTCAAGGGGGGGTACTGTTGTGAATTCACTTTCTGGTCTACCTCTGGTTGCTGGTGAGGGTGGCGGAGCTGGTTGTATTAACAGAGGAGTCGTGAGTTCTCTTTCCGGGCTCCCTCTGGTGGTTGCAGGAGGTAATGAAGCTGATCTAATTAACAGAGACCTGCCACCTGATAATGAGGATGACGATTGGACATCTGGAGTCTCTGACTGGATTTAAGACAGCCGACTCCCTCTGTCCATGCTGGTGATTTCTCCTGCCTCCTGAGGTCTTAGTTTCCAGTTCAATCCCTGCATTCTCAAGCTAAGTGTTCTTTGCTATTGTTCACATTTGATTTGGTTTTGTCTATTCAGTTTTGTGTGCTCAGCCAGCCCTGGCTGGGGCTGTGATGAATTTCCAACCTTATGTTACTGTTTGTACCAGGTTGCTTTTTCTCCCTTATTAGATTGGCCTCTTTTTGCTCTGTTTTCAGAATATGCCAGAGTGTTGATATAGTGGGCGAAGTCCAGTGACTTCCGGGTTTTTTTTGCTATCAGAAGTGTTGGACATTTTTGCAGGGTTTTTTGGCGTGATTGCAGACAGCATCTTTCCTTTCCTGTCCTTTCTAGTTAGTGTGGGCCCCATCGTTTGCTCAGCCTGTTTTCCTACCTGTGTTTGTGTTTTCATCTTGTCTCACCGACAATATATGTATGGGGGCTGTCTATTCCTTTGGGGTCTGCTGTGGGGTAGTTTAGATTTCCCCTTTTCTTGCTTTAGGCTTATTTAGTCCTCCAACTGTGTTGAGGCGTCTAGAATCATCGTAGGTAAGCTCCATGGCTACTGCTAGTTGTGTGGATAAGATCAGGGGTCTGCAATCCGCTTACTTACCAACGTCTCTCGTTTTCTGTGGCTTAGCTTGGTCTTGTTTTCCTCCTCGGTGACCCAATCATAACAGGTCTCTGTCACTCTTACCTCCTCAACCATTTCCTCCCTGTTTATAAGGATTAGATCCAAGGTAGCAGATCCCCTTGTTTTCTCTCCTACCTTTTGGAAGATAAATTTGTCAGCAAGAGAGGATAAGAATTTGCTTAACCTGTTAGTTTTGCCTGAGAGAGATTCCCAACAAATGTCTGGATAGTGGAAATATCCCATGACCTTTATGTCATATTTTTTGGAGAACCTGGCCATTTGATGCATAAATAGTTCATCCATATCTTCAGCTTGCACAGGTGTCCTGTTGTAAATGCCTACAATGGTGTCCTTTCTGTTGTTTTCTCCTTGTATTCTTACCAAAACAGTTACTACAGAACTCCCGGTGTCTGTGTCATGATCCATGCTGGATCTTACAGATAAAAGCACATGTAACCTTTTTTTTCCTTAAGCTGTGTGCTTAAGTTTGGTTTTGCCCCCGTGGCCACTAGGATTATTACACAGTGGTGTCTTTTGTTCTAGTTTGCCCCCGGTGGTGGTGAGTGTCATTGCACTCTGGTTTCTTTAGTGCATGTGATTATAAAGCAGGTGACTGCTCTGGCTCTGCTATAAAAGAGTGTCAGGTGTTGCAATCACTGTTGGTGATAGTGTTCATTTCAACCATCCTTGGTGGAGGAAGGATCTAGAGAGAGGTCCTGGCAGCTCAGTCAGAGCCCTGGTGTGGAAGGAGTCAGAGGGGATTTCCTTACAGCTCTGACAGAGCTTGGTGGCAGCTATTCAGGAGGAAAGCTGCATTCTGGTGGTGGACTCTGTTGCTGGGAGCAAGAGCAACAGAGCAAAGCTAAGTGGTGTTTCCCTGTTTGTATTTTTCCCTGGTGTGTATTGGGGCCAGTGCCTGCATCACCCAGCTCCCTAGCAAGGGATAGATGTAGGGTGTGCTAGGGTGACAGGTTCCGGCTCAGCGACAGGTGAGGAGCCTATATAGGGAACGTTAGGAGTGTGAGGGTCACTGACTCAGGGGAGTGCAGGAGGTCTCCACGTCCCCGTTCCCTATCGCAGGGCCCACCATTATAACTGTTTCCCCTTCCCCTGTGACTTGTTGTTTTAGTTACCGGCCTGCTGGTCGCGTCACACAGGACGGGTCCACGTGACATTATCACCAACCATAACATTTTTTTCCCTCTGGTGAGCCATGGGCCAAGTTCAGACCAGTGAGTAGTTGTTGCTGGCCCTCACTGAGATTAGTGAGGAGTTGAATGATGCGGTTCAGCAGCACCTGCAGCGGAATTATGGGTCTGAGGCCTATCCTCTGCCTCAACTAGAGGGTCCCTATACTGCTTTGACGAGGATGTGCCATGGAGTCCCTGCTGGGGAGCAGGACTTGCTTATACAGACGGACGTACCCAGGCAGGTGGGTGGAGTCAGTGTCCCCATGGTGCTGCCTGGTGCTCCCCAAGGTGAAGGGGTACGTCCCTGTAGTGACAAGACTAATGATTTAGTCCTGGGCACTGACGCTGAAAATTCTGTACTGTCAGAGAAGCCGTGCCCCCTGGTCATGTGGAAAAATAGTTTGGGGTCTACTAAGGGGTCAGTATACTGTGTGGGGGGTACTATACAGTGAGGGGGCAATATACTATATACAATAGTCTAGAGAGCATCATACTGTGTAGAGGGGAGTTGGCTGAAATTGATATCATATGCCATATTTCATTTGTAGAGCCCCTGATGTGCTTAAACAGTAGAAGTGACCCTATTTTGGAAAACTACACCCCTCAAGGAATTTATATAGAGGTGAGGTGAGCACCTTAAACCTGCAGGTGATTCACAGAATTTTATTAAGTTGAGCAATAAAAAAAAATAATGTTTTCCACAAAATTTTGCTTTAGCCTCAGATTGTTTTCACAAATGTATCAGGAGAAAATGAACCATAACATTTGTTGTTCAATTTCTCCTGAGTACAAAAAAAAGTGGGGAAAACAGCAGCGTAGATTTGGCAGGAATAGACTGAAGGCAACATGTTGCATTTGAAGAACCAGTATTGTGCCAAAACAGCAGAAAATAACCACATGTGACCCCATTTTGGAAACTACACCTCTTCAGTAATTTGTCTATGGGTGAATTGATTATTTCAAACCCACAAATGATTCACAGAATTGTGTAACATTGGGAAATGAAAAAAATAATTTTTGTCCACTAAAATGTTGTTTTAGCCCCAAGTTTTTAATTTTCAAAAGGGCTATTGGGATGAAATGGATCACATAATTTGTTATGCAATTTCTCCCAAGTTTACCAATATGCTATATGTGGTCCGAAACTATTTATCAGTCACAGTACAAAGCTCAGAAGGGAATGAGAGCCATATTGAAATGCAGATTTTGCTGGAATGGGTTGCAGGCCTCATGTCACATTGGCAGAGCCCCTGAGGTGCCAGAACAGGAGAACCCTCTAAAAGTGAAACCATTTTACAAACTGCAAGCCTCAGGCTGAGTTCACACGTGTCGCTTCTTTCGCATTTCCGCGGCGGTTTTAACCGCGCGATTTTGCCGCGAAAAATAAGCATCCCATGCATTCCTATGGGATTCCGCAATGCTGTGCTAATGCTGTGGTTTTTACCGCGGCGAAATTGCTTCGCGGTAAAAAACGCAGCATGCTCATTAATTTCGCGGAATCACGGCGATCCCGCACCCATAGGAATGCATTGTTCTGCTTACTTTCCGCATGTGGCTGTGCACAGCATGCGAAAAGTAAGCAGAACATTTGCGGATGGTACCCACAGTCCGGAGGAGAGGAGACTGTCCTCCGGGCTTTGGGTACCATATCCCTGTAAAAAACAGAATTTAAAATAAAAAATATTGTTATTCTCACCTTCCGACGTCCCGCGCAACCTTCCCGCCTCTCTCCACGCTCCCGATCCCAGTAAGCCTTTGTGAGCGATGAAGTCCGTTCTCGCGGGATCGCGAAGTCTCGTGGTCATTCGCGCGATGTCATCGTCATCGTCATGTCGGGACGTCGGAAGGTGAGAATAACAATATTTTTTTATTATTATTATTATTTACATTCTATCTTTTACTATTGAGGCCGCATAGGCGGCCTCAATAGTAAAAAGTTGGTCACACTAGTCAAACACTATGTTTGACGAGTGTGACCAACCTGTCAATCAGTTCTCCAAGCAATGCTACAGATTGCTTGGAAAACGCTAGCAATTCTGCAAGCTAATTACGCTTGCAAAATGCTAGTTTTTCCGTGGGAAAATCGCGGGAATTTAAAATGCGATTTTCCTGCGGAATGGAATTCCGGAACTCTCGCGGTAATTTCCGCGAGAGTTCCGCTACATGTGAACCCAGCCTTAGTGAAACATCTAGTTATACAGTGAGGATATTGACTTCACAGGTGTGTCACAGAATGTTATAGCATTCTGTGGTGAAGAACTAATAATTAAATTTTTATCACTAAAATACATTTTACATGAAGATTTTTTATTTTCACAAGGTAAAATGAGTAAAAAAAGGCCCCATAATTTGTTACACAATTTGTCCTGAACGTGGAAATACCTCATATAAACAAGAACAGAAAACATAGTATCATAAGTCAGAGGCTGACAGCATTGGGGCTGACAGCCCCACAAAGAAGCCCATGCGAAACGCGCGTTGGGGCTGACAGCATTGGACCCTTAGTAGAGACCACGAGTAAGACCTGTGCTACATAGCTTTCTCTCTTAAAGAGGTATACACCATTTAAACCTGGTTCATTTCTCCATTGTTGGTTGCCTACATGTGCCTTTTAATTACTGCTGCTGATTTAATATTATTTCTATGCAAGTTTATTTCTGAGGCATATGTGGTTACATCACTAGGGGGAAATGTGTCGGTTTAGCATGAACTATAGCGACCATGCTATTTTAGAATTTTGGATAACTAGAGGCGGAAGACCTGTGAAGACTCAGACATCAAGGTTAGATTTCAGAAAGGCAGATTTTAAGGGATTCAGAAAGAGAATTGGAGGGATCCAATGGCTGGATATCCTTAAAGACAAAAATGTCCAGGAAGGATGGGAAATCTTGAAAAATGAAATTCTCAAAGCACAGTTGTTAACAATTCCGAAAAGAGGGAAGAATAGGAAGCAGTTAAGGAAACCAGGATGGATGAACACAGAACTTAAGCACATGCTAAAAAGGAAGAAAAAAATGTTTATAAAATGGAAAGAGGGAGGCATATCTAAAGAAGAATATAATGCTGTCTGCAGAACCTGCAGGGCACAAATCAGATTAGCTAAAGCTGAAAATGAATTGAGGCTTGCAAGAGATGTCAAAAGCAATAATAAAGGATTTTGGGGATATGTCAAAAGTAAAAGAAAAGTCAAAGATGCTATAGGATTTTTACAGGATGAAAATGATGAAATGGTAAGACAGGATGTTGAGAAGGCTGAACTTTTAAATTCCTATTTTGCATCTGTTTTCTCTCAGAAAGGAAATGTAACATCAACTGTTATTCACTGTCCTATTAAGGGAATAGAAGAATCCAGGATATCTATAAACAGAAAGATAGTGAGGAAACACTTAGCTAGCCTAAATGAATTCAAGTCTCCAGGTCCAGATGAATTACACCCCAGAGTACTGAAGGAGATAGCAGAAGAAATTTTTGAACCCCTCTCTATAATCTTTGAAAATTCTTGGAGAACAGGAGAAGTGCCAGAAGACTGGAGAAGAGCAAATGTTGTTCCTATCTTCAAAAAGGGGAAGAAGGTGGACCCAGGTAACTATAGGCCGGTGAGTCTGACTTCTATACCAGGAAAGATCTTTGAACAAATTATTAAACAACATGTATGTCAATACCTGGATAAGAATGAAGTGATTAAACAGAGTCAGCATGGGTTTGTAACTAATAAGTCATGTCAGACTAACTTAATTTCCTTCTATGACGGTATCACTGATTGGGTAGATCAAGGAAATGCTGTAGATATAGTATATCTTGACTTCAGCAAAGCATTTGACAAAGTCTCTCATACAATCCTTATTGAAAAAATGATTAAGTATGGAATGGACAAGGCAACTGTTAGGTGGATTCATAACTGGCTTAGTGATCGGACCCAAAGAGTGGTCGTAAATGGCTGCACATCCAGTTGGAAGAATGTCTCAAGTGGGGTACCACAGGGCTCTGTCCTGGGCCCTGTATTGTTCAACATCTTTATCAACGATTTAGATGAAGGAATTGAGGGTAAACTGATTAAATTTGCTGATGACACAAAGCTAGGAGGGATAGCTAATACTAGAGAAGAGAGAGAGAGGATTCAAAAGGATTTAAATAAACTGGAGAAGTGGGCAGCAACTAACAGAATGGTTTTTAACAGGGAGAAATGCAAAGTACTACATCTGGGCAATAAAAATGGAGAAAGCATATATAGAATGGGAGGAATAGGGCTAAGTGACAGCACATGTGAAAAAGACTTGGGTATACTAATAGATCACAGACTGAATATGAGTCAACAGTGTGATTCAGCAGCAAAAAAGGCAAATGCAATTCTAGGAGGTATTAAGAGAAGCATACAGTCTAGATCACGTGAAGTCATTATTTCCCTCTACTCCTCTTTGGTCAGACCTCATCTGGAATATTGTGTCCAGTTTTGGGCACCACATTTTAAAAAAGACATCAACAAACTGGAGCAAGTTCAGAAAAGAGCGACCAGAATGGTGACCGGTCTGCAAACCCTGTCTTATGAGGAAAGGTTGCAGGATTTGGGAATGTTTAGTTTGCAAAAGAGAAGACTGAGAGGAGACTTAATAGCTGTCTACAAATATCTAAAGGGCTGTCACATTGTAGAAGGATCAACTTTATTCTCATTTGCACAAGGAAAGACTAGAAGCAATGGGATGAAACTGAATGGGAGGAGACACAGATTAGATATTAGAAAAAACTTTTTGACAGTTAGAGTGATCAATGAGTGGAACAGGCTGCCACGAGAAGTGGTGAGTTCTCCTTCAATGGAAGTCTTCAAACAGAGGCTGGACAGACATCTGACTGGGATGATTTAGCGAATCCTGCTTTGAGCAGGGGGTTGGACCAGATGGCCCAGGAGGTCCCTTCCAACTCTACGATTCTATGATTCTATATGAAACACTGGCACTTTATATAAATTGCTGTTATTTCTACTGGTCTTCCCGTCCACTTATTGTAAATACTGTGGGTCTTTTTGCTTTGCACCTTTGCTCCATACTATCTACTTTGTCATTTTGTTTATTATTTTATCATTTTTCAATGTATAAATATTCTGCATAATAAAATTTGTGACTTTTTATCTGGGACTTTTGTTGCTCTAATTTTCTTTGGTGTTTCCAAAACCTCATATAAGTCTGTACAGTAGTGTTTGGTCACAAGGCAGGCCTTGAATGAGCGCTATTTAACTTTGGCGGCTCAGATTTTTCTAGATTAGCTTGTGAACTCCATTTGCAGAGTCCCTGCTATGCTTAAACAGTGGAAACCCCACTCAAGTGACCAGTCATAGAGATTTACACCCCTCTGGGAATTCATCAATATGTTTAGTGACGCTTTTACACTATGGGCATTTTCCAGAAATAAACAAGCAGTGGAAGTTGCAGAGTGAAAATTGCAAATGCCATTATAGTGCCCTTACATTGTAGTGACCAATACATTGTGTCCAGCTTGTGCATTCGGAGCCCTGCACCATAAATTAAGTTGGCTCACCTCACTACGTTAATGTTAAACTTGTGGGTAGTAACTGTGGTTTAGGCACACTCTGTGGGGCACAGAAGATAGAAGGCATTTGGATGCAGGAGCACAAATTTCACTAGATTTCAATAGGTGGGAGCCATGTCAATTTTCAAGAGCCTTTGTGCTATTAGTAACTTGGAGATCACTTATATTTCTGTTAACAGGTGACGGACCCGAGTGTACTTGTTTTTGTGGGTTGAGTTGAAGCTTTTATTGATGGCATTTTGGGGTACAGAACATAAATTTTGGATCATTTCACATTTATCCTGTGCTCTATGCTGAGCACTTACATCAGGGTTTCCATCTAAATATATGAAACACGTGATTCAAATGAAACCCCCGATGGATCCATTTGCTAATGAGGCAGGCAGAGTTACTCTGGACTTTGTTTGGCCTCTGTTTAACAGCATTCATCTTTTCAGAGGTGCACAAAACTGTGGCTGACCGTGCTTTTGTGCATACCTAAAAAGAAGCCCAAAAAAAGACAGAATAAACAAAAAACAACAATTCAGGAATTGCTTATTGGGAAGTGAAGGGGGATTTATGCCATTCACAGTGTTGTAAAATTGATAAGATTTATAAGCATTATTGTCCAGGTCTGTGTGATTACAGTGATACCACATTTATTTATTTTTTTTATGTTTTGCACAAAAACTATTAAAAAAAAATGTTTTTGCACCGCTATATTCTGAGAGCTATAGCTTTTTTATTTCTCTGCTTACAGAGCTATATGTCGGCTGTTTTTTTACAGGACAAAATGAAGTTTTCAGCCATTACATTTTTATTTACATTCGACTTTTTGATCATGTTTTATTGCACTATTTGTTCAGCAGTAGGATGACAAAGCATTGTTTTTTGCCACTGTTTTGTTTTTCTTCCAGGGCCGCCCCTGGAAAAAGTGAGGCGAACTGCGTTGGGGTAAGGAGACACAGCATCTGGCAATCCCTAGGTGGTACCTGGGCTTAGGTAATAAACCTCTCATTCTTTGGAGTTTAACGCTTGTTGCCTTGGGTCTGTAACCTATGAGGGACCTAGTGCATATTGGCAGGATAGCAATTCTCTTTGATTGCGCTAGCACTTGAACTTTAAGTAATGCCTTTGATCTTTTGCTTGCATATGTCTATATGAATAACTTAGTTTTTTTATATACTCAATGTGTCTCTATTTTGGAGGCCTGTCTTTTTTTCATGTTTCTGTTTTATGGATTAATTCAATTAAAAATATATATTTTTAATTATTCTTCTGGAATAGCTTAATATCCTGTGACAAATCTATACACATTTTTTGTTGCGGACAGTGTTTTCTTTAATTTATTAGAAAAGTGTCTAGCAGTATACTGTTTTTCCTTTGGGACTAAGGTGATTAATTGAGATAGGAGATGGCAGCTACTACGGGCACAATTTGTCATGATCTGCTGAGTTTGTGTGATCAGGTAGTTAAGAGGTTAATCTGGACAGCCTCACTCTGAGATTCTGGGAGGCTTTTTATAGCCTCATTGTGGGCTCACTCCTTGTCGCTTATACTCAGACCCTTGACCGAGTGTGTGACCCTGGTGTGCTTTGTTACTGTGATACTTTGTGCTTGCTTGGTTTTGATCCGGTTCTGTCCCTGCTACGAGTTCTGCCTGTTTCTTTTGTACTGCTCTGCTATTCCCGTGTATGACTTTTTTGCCTTGGACCTGACTACTCTCTGACTGCCTCCCTTGTACTGCGTTGCTGTCTCTGTGTATGATTCATTGCTTACGTTTTGACTATTCTCTGCTTGTCCTTCTGGTACCGCGCCGTCCTTCCCGTGTATAAACCCCGCTTGTCTGACCTGAGTTTCCCTAGCCTTTGCTCCAGGATTCCTGTAATAGAACCCTATCCTGCAGCAGGACGCTAAGCCACGCCCCCTGTGGTCACATGATCGTAGGTCTTTGTACTGCTATACTACTTTCAGTGTCGCAGGTCCTCTTGTCTGAACTTTCCCTGCAGTATCGGACCCCGGGTCCTCCCGTAGTCTGGGTGAGTTATCCTGTTCAGCCACGGCAGTCCGCCGGCGCTGACAGGATCCTGATACAATTCTACGTAGATGGTAGGAAGAAGGCGCTAGAGGCTGAGCCCCCCCCACATCAGCACATTTTTCTGATATGAAATATTACAAAGTTGTTTACTTTCATGTGCACTATTGATTTATGAAATAAAAATTAAAAAGGTTACACTTTAAGAATTTTATTTGTACTATTTTCATTCCATATGCATTAAAATGGCGGCCGCAAAGGGTACTTATTCCCTTATTGCCGTTTTAATACAGCGATCGGGAATAAGGCAGTAGCACCCCCGAATGTTGAAAAATCTCCAGGGTCTTGGCTACTGGGAGTGGCTGAGACCCTCGGAGAACATGAATAACGGCAATCACAAAAAAAGTGTGCCCGCTGTTTCAGTGATTTCTATCTCTTCTGACATGATATATATATGACAACCTAATGTTATTAAATCATCTGTTGTTCCTATGGGTTAAAAATGCTCACTATACTCTTGGATAAAATCATTGAAGGGTGTGGTTTTCAAAATGGGGTTACTTGAGAGGGGTTTCCAATGGTTAGGCACATCAGGAGCTCTCCAAACGTGACATGTTGTCCTCTAATTATTCCAGCAAATTTTACATTTAAAAAGTCAAATGGTGCACCTTCCGTTCAGAACCCTGCCGTGCGCCCAAACAGTAGATTTCACCCACAAATAAGGTATTCAGGAGAAATTGCACAATAAATTTACCGTATATACTCGAGTATAAGTCGATCCGAGTATAAGTCGACCCCCCTAATTTTGCCACAAAAAACTGGGAGAACTTATTGACTCGAGTATAAGTCTAGGGTGGGAAATGCTCCATAGATTATTCCCCCATATGGTGTCCTCAGAAGAAGCTCCATAGATTGTTCCCCCATATGCTGCCCCCACAAGAAGCTCCATAGATTGTTCCCTCATATGCTTCCCCCATAAGAAGCTCCATAGATTGTTCCCCCATATGCTGCCCCCATGCTGCTGCTGCATGTAAAAATAAAAAAAATGACATACTCACCTCTCCGTCTCTGGGTGTCAGATTCTCACCTGTCCTGTGTCCATGGCTGCTCACCTCTATCTGCCACGTCATCAGTCAGTGACGTTCAGACTGCAGGGGGCGCGGCGCGTACTAACCACGTCACCGCACCCTCTGCTGTCTGAAGTCACTGACCGATGACAGACAGCAGCAAGCAGCCATGGACGCAGGACAGGTGAGTATCGCTATACTTACCCGTCCTGACGCTGTGTCTTGAGCCCCCAGCTTCTCCGCGCTCTCTCTTCCTGCCTTCAGCGGTCATGTGGTACCACTCATTAAAACTCATGAATATGCGCATATTCATGAGTTTTAATGCGCTGCACCACGTGACCGCTGAAGGCAGGAAGAGAGAGCACGGGGAGAAGCTGGGGGCTCAAGACACAGCGTCAGGACGGGTAAGTATGACCTGACACATCCGCCCCCTCCAACCCCCTTTGTATATGACTCGAATATAAGACGAGAGGGGGACTTTCAGCCCAATTTTTTGGGCTGAAAATCTCGACTTATATTCGAGTATATACGGTATTTGGGGGATCATTTTCTTCTGCTACTCTTGTGAAAATCAAAAAGTTTGGGTCTAAAGTACATTTTTTGTGAGGGGTGCAGTTTGTAGAATGGTGTCACTTTTGGGTATTTTCTCTAATATAGGCAACTCAAAGTCTCTTCAAATGTGATCTGATCCCTAAAAAAATGGTTTTGTATATTTTATTGGAAAATTTTTTAACCCTTCTAACTATGTAACAAAAAAAAATATGGTTACAAAATTGTACTGATGTAAAATAGACATGTGGGGTTTTTTATTTATTAACTATATTGTATGACACCACTCTCTAATTTAAGGGCATAAGAATTAAAAGTTTGAAAATTGTGAAATTTGCCAAATTTTCATTTTTTCACAAATAAATTCATGTCATATCAAAGAAATTTTACCATTACCATGAGAAGTACAACATGTCACGAGAAAACAATCTCAGAATCAGTGGCATCCATTTAAGCGTTCCAGAGTTATAACTTCTTAAAAGGACAATGGTCAGAATTGTAAAATTTGACTTGATCATTAAGGTCAAAATTGGCTTGGTCACTAAGGGGTTAAAATAGTAATTTTATGAGTCCAGCTTTAGCTTACTTTAGTATCAGGATTATATAGCAGGATTATATAGCAAGTTTGACATAGTTGGTAAATATAAGTACATCGGCATCATCAATCCATGTGTATAATTTAAAATATTAAATCTAGCAGCTTATCTACTTTAAAGGTTAGTGACATTTAGGCAATACAAAGCCTAAACTGAAATTTCAGAAATCCTCCCTTAAAGTACATTGGTGTATAGCTGTAAGCTCTTATGGTGAGACCATAGACTTGGCCCCTTGACTTGGTATACGATGTTACAAACTTTTGACAATATTATCAGCAAGTTCCTGTTCATTTGAGGTCTTGTAACTAAAGTTAGAAAAATTCCCTAGTCAGTTTGACTTCAAATGCCAACAGAGATACCAATAGAAAGTCCGGGATTTTCCAAAAGCAAATTTGTAAGTAGAGGTGGAGGGAACCTTAACATCCTCTCATAATGTCATAATGTGACTGTACGTCAGCCTATGTTTATGCAGGTCATGTAATGAAAATTTGTTAGTTTTACATAAATCTTGTAATTCTTTAAAACTGTCATTTATTATCAATTGTGGTGCCGTAAAAATAATTGTTATGAGGGGTGTTTAATAATTTATCCATCTAAATAAAATATTCTGAGAAAATTAAATATACTGCTCTTCAGTTTAATTCCCGTTGACTTCAACACAATTATTGCCTCCAGTGATCAGATGCCCTTAGAATGGAAGGAGACTTTTTGCTGCTGCAAGAATTATATTACTGCCTCTTTGACTAAATTATCATCAAGAAATTGTTTCCCATGCAGAAATTTCTTCAGGTTCCGAAATAGAAGGTAATCACTGGGAACCAGGTCTAAACCCCCATGAAGCCGCATTCTTTCATAGTAGCTTGTGATTTGCGAGACTTGTGAGCTGGAGCATTGTCGTGAAGCAGCAACACAGCTGCCAACAACTTCCCATTGCGTTTGTTTGATTGCCTCACGTAATGCCTTAACTGTGAAAGCATAGGTGTCTACAGTAATTGTGTTGTGTTATGAATTCTAATTCATACACCTTATGTATCCCAAAAAAAATGTTGCAACGATCTTTCCAGCTGACTGCTGGACCCAAATTGTTTTGGGAGCTGGTAACCTCCTGTGATTCTATTGCAAGGACTCTTGTTTGGTCTCAGGATCATGGTGGAGGACCCATGATTTTAAAAGTCTTCTGAATTTTCTCTAATCATAAATTCTCTTGGCTAAATTGCTGGCAATGTTTTATTGCTCTGGCGCCAACATTTGTTGCACCCACCAGGAACTGACATTTGACAACATCACAACATTATGAATGAAAAATGGAAACAGTACCAAATGAAATGCCTAATTCACAAGTTATAACACTGACTTTGACTTGGTGATCTTCAAGATCAAAGCTGACAATATGATACAGAGATTTCTTGCAAGGGGGTATCCTGACCGGGTGCTAAGGGAGGCATTTAACCATGCAAGAGAACAGACAATGACATCACTCCTAACTTCTCAAGAAAATAATATATCAATTAAGAAACAGGCGTGGCTGATATGTGCGTTTAACAATGGGGCGCCATTGGTCAAACATATCCTTGGGAAGCATTGGAGCATCCTAAGGATGGACAACGACATCAGGGAATTTGTTGGTGACAGACCGCAAATTACCTATAGGAGATGCAAGACACTGGGGGATTGTCTAGTGCACAGCCATTTCAGCTCACCCCAGAGGGAGATGTGGCTGATTCCGAGACTACTTTCTTATGACATATTGTACTTCATGGTAGTGATATAATTTGTTTGATATGACTTGCATTTATTTGTAAAAATATCGGAAATTTGCCAAAAATTTAGAAAAGGTTGCAATTTTCAAACATTTAATTTTTATGCCCTTAAATCAAAGAGTTATCTCACACATAATAGTTAATAAATACTTTTCCCACATGTCTACTTTACATCAGCACAATTTTAGAAACATAATATTTTTTGTTAGGAACTTATAAGGGTTAAAATTTGACCAGCGATCTTTCCAACAAACTTTACAAAACCTTTTGCTTTAGGGACCACATCACATCTGAAGAGACTTTGAGGGGCCTATATTCAGAAAATACACGAAAGTAACACCATTCTAAAAATTGCATCCCTCAAGGCATTCAAAATCACATTCAAGAAGTTCATTAACCCTTCAGGTGGTTCACAGGAATTAAAGGAATGTAGAAGGAAAAAATGAACATTTAACCTTTTTTCACAAAAATGTTACTTTAGTACCAATTTTTTTTTTATTTTCACAAGGGTAAAAGGAAAAGATGGACCCCAAAATTTGTTGTGCAATTTCTCTTGCGCATGCAGATACCCCATATGTGGGGGAAATCCACTGTTTGGAAACATGGCAGAGCTAGAAAGGAAGGAGCGCCATTTGACTTTCTGAATGTAAAATTTGATGGAATAATTAGCAGACACCATGTCATGTTTGGAGAGCCCCTGATGTGCCTAAACAGTGGAAACCTCTCACAAATACACCAAATTGGAAACTAGACTCTTCAGGGAATTTATCTAGTTGGGTGGTGAGCACCTTCAACCCTCAGGTGATTCATGGAAATCTATAACGTTGAGCCGTGAAAATAAAAAAAGCTAATTTTTCCCACTGTTCTTTAGCCCCAAATTTAATATTTTCACAAGAGTAACAGGAGAAATTGCACCATACAATTTGTTATTCAATTTCTCCTGAGTACACAGATACCCAAAATATCAAACGGAAAAGAACGTTGATTAAAAGGCTTGTATCATTAATGTAAGAAAAACTTTATTATTTAGAGCCACAGATAAAACATTACATATCACCAATTGGGGGATAAAGGGGAAGTAAACATACACACATGTATATGTGATTACACATCTAAAAAAACGCACATAACCAGCACCTGAAGGGGCGGACGCGCTACCCAGGCACCTGTTCACCTCCTGACCACCACTGCCGGTAATCACTGATTTAATATGGGCCGCTACTTATATATATGTGGCGGCCATTGCTGAGAATGGCCGTTATGGTGTTAAGTGATTTGTTGTACACAGTGGCTATTGCTGGTAATAATCACCATGATACGTCTAGTGGCCACTTGTTGGCGGTATTGTAGATAAACATTACGGGTGATTGGCCAGGATAGTGGTTATATTTAGGTACCACACCATATAAGGTTTAGTATTATAAGTAATTATGGCCGTTATATATACAGTGGTTAGTTTCTCGGTGGTGGAGGCATGATATAATAGTCATTCAATATGAATTTTCTAAATTGGTTGTATGAGGACATAATATTATAGTGTCCATTCTGAGATTGATGTACTATTTTTCAGCAAAATTGTTAATTGTGGATAGTCATATAATTGGAAGTGTATAGGTTATACCTTCAGGTGCTGGTTATGTGCGTCTTTTTAGATGTGTAATCACATATACATGTGTGTATGTTTACTTCCCCTTTATCCCCCAATTGGTGATATGTAATGTTTTATCTGTGGCTCTAAATAATAAAGTTTTTCTTACATTAATGATACAAGCCTTCTAATCATCGTTCTTTTCCGTTTGATATGTTATATTTGATGATAGGCATATTTTATCCGAGTGGACACATGGGGATTTAAACTAATTATATGTAATGACTATTACCATGTGTCCTAGTCATACTTGGTACAGATACCCAAAATGTGGATACCTGAAACTACTGTTTGGGCGCATGGCAGGGCTTGGAAGGGAAGGAGTGCCATTTGACTTTTTAAATGCAAAATGTTCTGGAATTATTAGCAAACGCCATGTCGCATTTGGAGAGCCCCTGATGTGCCTGAACAGTGGAAACTTCCCACAAGTAACCCCAATTTAGAAACTAGACCCCTAAAGGAACTTATCTAGATATGTGGTGAGCACCTTGAACCCCCAAGGTGCTTCATAGAAGTTTATAGTGTTGAGCCGAGAAAAAAAAACACATTTTGACCACAAAATTGTGCTTTTAGTCCATTTTTTTTATTTTCACAGGAGAAAATGGACCACAAAAATTGATGTGCAATTTCTCCTGAGTACACCAATACCTTATATGTGGCCAAAAACTGCTTTTGAGGCACAGTGCAAAGCTCAGAAGCAAAGAATCGCCATATTGGAGATCAGATTTTGCTGGTCTGGTTTGATGATGCCATGTCACATTGGTAGAGCCCATGAGGTACCAGAACAGCACCTCTCAATGAATTCATCTACAGGTGCAGTGACCAAATTGACAACACAGGTGTGTCAAAGAATTTTATACCATTGGGCAGTGAAAGAAAAATAATTACATTTTTACCACCAAAATTTTGTTTTAGCTTCAGATTTTACATTTTCACACTGGGAAATGGGTAAAAATGGATCCAAAATTTGTCACATAATTTCTGCTGAATGTAGAAATACGTGGCTGTACACTTTTGCTTAGCCACTATTTTTGCCTCCAGATTATACTAGAATAGTTTGTGTTAGGAACGGTGGAACGCACTAAATAAAAATATAAAGAAAGTGCGTTCGCCGCTCGGGGTCCACCGTGCGGTAGATGGTATAACCGCTGCTAGCTGGTGGCAGAGCAATATGGCGGAGGTGCGCACGGGGTTAACCTTCACACAGGTGCGCAGAGCAGTCACTGTTTAGTCACAGAGATGCTACAGAACATGAAGTGCTGAGCCTGTTAAGGTCACAGGAACTCAGAGAAATAACACTCACGGTAAATGGTCACAGGAGTAGCCCAAGATGGCGGCACTAAGTCCTTCTAGACCTACCGTGTGTGTCCATATGTATAGCGTCGCAGCCGCGAATGCTTAAGAGGGCTGCTACTGCAGCGCGGCATGGATACTGCCGCTCAACAACACCGCTATGGCGCAAGAGCAATGTCGGACGCTAGCAGCTGTGGCTATGGAGCAATAGCGTGCTGGCGCTGGTACTGGCAATAACTCAATCCCTCACACAAGCGTATTATCAAAGGGTAGGGGTTTCAAATAAGTCATTCACCAGATCATTCATCCATCCTCATTCACACAGCAGCAAGCATGACTATACTAGCGCATGGCGGAACAGCCATGCGTGCCTTTTATAGCAGCCGGGACCTTCCGGGAGCTTCCAGACCTCTGAGATGGAACAATGAGATCTGGAGCGGGACCTGAGCACATGACTCCCCCGATCTCCAATGGGAGATCGTCTCATGAGCATGCTCAGAAGGCAGATGGAAGAACTTAGCCTCTGGAGAGATTTGCTGCAAGGCAATCTCCTCTGCAATCTCTTCTGCAGTAGATAAAGCGCAGGAGACTGCAGAATGTGAGGGTCTGGATTCCTGCATGGTAACCACAGAAATCTGACTCCTAACAGTTTGTGGACTCCATTTACAGAGCCCCTAAGTGCTAGAAGAGCAGAATTCCCCCTTACGTGGCATCATTTTGGAAATTATAACCCTTTGGAAGTTTATCTACAGGTGTAGTGATGATTTTGTCTCCATGGATGTTTTCCAGAAACAACCAGCAGTGGATATTGCTGAGTGAAAATTGCAAACTGTTGTTGCAGTACCCAGTACGTTGTTGTAGTCACCAGTACATTGTAGTGCCCAGCTGATGCTTCTGGAGACATGCACCTGTAAATTAGGCGGGCTCTCATCATTACAGAAATGCCAAACATGTGGACGCTAAATGTGGTTTAGGCACACTGGGGCTCAGAAGGAAGGGGGGCATTTGGATTTGGGAGCGCAGAATTTGCTGAATGTCTTTTAGTGTGCGAGGAGCTATAGCACTTTTACTGCGCCTTCGTACTACCAGTAACATGGAAGCCACCTAAGTTTCTATTGACAGATGACAGACCTGAGTGGGGACTTGCTTTTGTTGTGGATTGAGTTGAAGCTTTTATTGAGAAAATTTTGCATAACATTTGGGATTATATTTATCTAGAGTTCTATGGTGAGCACTTAAATCAGGGTTCACATCTAAATCTCTGAGTGACGTGACTCAGATAAAACCCCAGAGGGAGCCATTCACTACAAATAGGTAGCAGAGGTACTCTTGACTCCTTCTGACCTCTATTCAGTTTTATCCTTTTCAGAAGTGCACAAAACTGTGACAGACAGACTTTTATGCACCCCTTAAAATATGGTAACCGGTCAGACGGGGTCCATAGTACCTCCACCTGCCTCATTATAGGGAATCTTCTGCTGGGGGTTCCATCTGAATCACATATTTCAGAGATTTACAAAGAAATCCCAATGTAAGCGCTCAGCGTAGATAGAGCGCAGGATAAATGTGAGCCGAGCCTTACTGCGATATTTGGGAGGCAGGGTGAAAAAAAATCAACATCAGGCGAAAAATTGGTTTCATTTATTTTTTACGTCGCTCTTTATGCGGTATAAGTGATTAGACAACTTTATTCCTTGGGTTGGTGCAATTCCAGCGATAACAGATTTATAACGTTCTGTTTGGCAGCTGTCACACACTAAAAAGGCCTTTTATTGCAAAAACAAATTTTTGCATCCTCATATTTAGATAGCTATATTATTTTATATTTCGGCTGACATAATCATGTGAGTGCTTGTTTTTTGCAGGACGAGTTGACATTTTTAATAGTATCATTTACATGCACATGACTTTTTTAACCGCTTTCTATTCTGATTTTTAGGAGGCAAAATAAACAATAATCAGCAATTCAGGAATTTTTTTTTTAACATCATTCCGTGTGTGGTAAAATTGATAAGGCAGCTTTATTCTACGGGTCAGAGTTCGATTACAGTGATACCACATTTATATTTGTTTTTATGTTTTGATGCTTTTATGCAATAAAAACTATTTTATAGAAAAAAAATATTTTCGCATCCTTTTATTCCGAGATATATAACTTTTTTATTTTTCTGCTGACGGAGCTGTATGATGGCTTTTTTTTTGCGGGACAAGTTGATATTTTCATAGATGCCAATTTTGCTTAAATTCGTCTTTTTGATATCGTTTTATTCCACTTTTTGTTAGTCGGTAGGATGATAAAGAATAGTTTTTTGTCTTGTTTTTTATTAATTTAAAGGGAATCTGTCACCCTTTTTTGCCTTATGAGCTGCCGGCATTGACATCAGGGGCTTATCTACAGCATTCTGTAATGCTGTTGATACTGTAAGCCCCCGATGTAACCTGAAAGATATGAAAAACGAGTTAGATTATACTCACCGGAGGGGGTGGTCTGGTCCGATGGGTGTCGCGGTCTGATGCCTCCCATCTTCATACGATGCCGTCCTCTTCTTCCCTTCCTGTAGTGGCTCCGGTTGAGGGCAGAGCAGAGTCCTGCAGTGCGCAGGCGTCGGGAGAGGTCTGGCGCCTGCGCACTGCAGTATTCTGCTCTGCCCTCAACAGAGCAGTGCGCCTGTGCCGGAGCCACTACAGGAAGGGAATTTAACCCAATAGAGATTACAGAAATATTCCAAGAAACACGCACACTGCAGTTTGGTAGGAGAATAATTCACTCAAAGCCCACCAATTCTGGTAAGGTTCCTGAGAGTTGGTACGTCCAGCTTACGACACGTCTACGGCCCACCAGTATTCTGCTCATGTCTCCCTCTGTCCAGTCCTGACTTATGTTTGTTTAGTGATATCAAATAAAAGAACTATAGATATGAAAGCACAGGTGATATATTGTAACAGTGCAATGGAAAGGCCCTAAGGCTTTGCTGCACTTTACCTCATTATGTGGGGGAACCCCGAGTCCCCCTCAGGTAAGTCAGTACCCCCAGCCTGGTGAGCAGGAAGCAGCCTGCACATGTGCACACAGCCCGACACCTCCGAGAGTGACAGGCAGAGGGTGTGAGAGGAGCAGGAGGGCAGAGCTTCGGATCTCAGCCTGCCTGTGCACTTCTCCGGCATTCCTCTCATCTCACTGCCTCTGTTATTACAAGGAGCCTGTGCTTAGCTGGAGCCATGGGCTAGAGGAGGCACCCTGCCTGCCCGAGCATGGCTGTGCCAGTCCTCCGGAGCAGTGCAGAGCATGGAGCCACCCTGACACTGCCCTGACCACTTGTGGAGCATAGCTGTCTCCTGGGACCAGCCACCCCTCTGTACTCCTCACATTGCTTCTGGTTTCATATGATTTAACCCCTGCACCACCACCAGGCAGGAGGATGCTTCCTAGCTGCAGGTAAGACCATGTCCTGTCTATGTCCCACCACCAACTTCATTGTCAAGGTGTGCAACAATGCAGCAGCACGCTCTGTCCATGTCATACAATACTAAGAATGTGCAATGGTGCAGCCAATAAATGTTACTAACTTATTCTGCTCCTTCACCCCAGAGGCATGCACCTGGGAGGTGTGCTGAGCTCATGAGGTGCCTGAGAGTGGAAGTTCTGCAGATGTTATGGAAGATATTGTGTATCACAGCTATCATAGCTGTATCTAGCCTGATAAAAAGTGTGTTGTAGTTTCTACACATGTTGGAACTTTGCATAGTTTACATATTCCAATCATTGCATATACAAAATTGACATCCATCTACTTGGTCTACATGATCCCATGAATGATGGGCATTGCTTGTACCTGCTGTCAGATTTGGCACCATACTACACCGGAGCATACTATACAGCTTGTTTCCTGTCTGTACGGCTAGGTTCACATTTATACCTCTGCAAACTTAATGCGTTGGATGTATACAAAACGTATGCCATGCATCAAAATACAAAGTTAAATTTAATGTCGTACGTCCATCTTTGTCTCTATTTTTTTCCATCTAGTTTTACTGGTGTCAACAGTCCCATCCCACTCCATTTTGGCATCTACTCTGTGAGGAGGTGTCCAGAGGAACAAACTTTTTTTCACCCCACTTAATTCACTAAAAACGCGTACCTTTGGTCAATTATGTTTTTCCCACAATACAACGTGATCCAGGCAAAACATAGTCAAAAGAAGATTTTTTTTACGCTACGTGCTGCCCATTACGGTTTATGGGTACGGTCATCTGAATATTATTTTTTTTTTTTTGCAATTCAGACATATTTGTCCAGCAAACTGCACTGTATAAATGTGAGCCTGGCCTAAGAAGTCTTTTGCCCAAGGAGGATAAAGCACATCTTAAACAGAAGTCCATTTTACTGTGCGTTGCTGCTTTGCAGTGTGTAGTTTTGTCATGCTGTTTTTACAGGCGAAAGATATTTACTTTGAGACTTTATTCTTTTGCAAAAGTGGCCCTAATGGTGAATTTTATGTTTGCGCCTTTCTCGTTATTTAACTTGGATCCCTTTTTTTTTGTTCTCTTTACTTGGATCCTTTTTTTTTTTAGGCGAGTTCCAAGACGTGGTTGACTGCCTCTTGGATCTCGGCTCAAGTAGATACAGCCGAAAATGATGTCCTACAGAGCACACGGTGACTCCGTCTGCATCATTACAGCCAATGGCTCCTTCAGTGTATATGCCCAAATCTCATTTTCAGATGTAAGCCACAACACATATGCCCCTTCATGCGAATGGCGTAGCACTACACATGGGACTGCCGTGTAAAGCTGAACACGGTACTGTGCTCTCTCGGTCAGTCCCACAGAGAATGAATGGAGTCGATTGAGCATGTTCTTTGACGCTCCATGTCAGTGGGTGACAAAAGTCTCCCTTTCTAACAGTCGGTGGGGGTCTCAGCAGTAGGACCCCTAGCAACCTAGAAGTTATTGCCAATCTGTGTAGTAAGTGATGAGATTCCCATTGCATTTTCTTTGTGTCTAAATATACATCATAAAAAGTAGCTTTGCAAAACCGCAGGTGCATGAATATCTCTGGAACGTTGCACATGTGACTCTTGTGTATAGCTAAGGATTGCAACTGTTGCACTATAAAAAGTACCGTAGTTAAAGATGGTAAAAAAGTAACGTATGTCCATCATGTAATGTGGAGCTATATTTCCAAAATGTTGCAGTAAGTATCATTTACTCATACTCACATGGAAACCTACTCTATCGTCATTGGGAAATCACTGGCAGAGAAGAGGTTAATTAGCTGGATTTGCGAATGGTCAGGCACATGTTTTGTAATAATACCCTCATTTACTAAGGTTGGACATGGAAAATCAGGAATGAATGAATCAAGTGACAGCTGCACATCTATGTACTAGATGCCATGTACATTATTCAGGGATTTACAGAGATTACCTGAGTATAGGGTGTCATTACGAGTTGGCTGCTGTGCCAAGAGCAACGAGCTAAGTCACAGTGACTATCAGTTATTCTGACACACATCAACAAGCTGGGGGAATGAGGCCAGTGGGTGACCGAGCACGCTCATATATCGTTATCCTGGAGCTGTCTTGTTACTTGGCACAGTCAGATTTTAAGTTTTATTAGCAACTGTAAATGCTTGTAAAATGGAATGCCTAATAACTCTAGGTTGGTTGCAATATCATGAAAAGTAGTTAATAAGTCTATGTGGTTTGATAGATTTATCTTCTGTAAGTGTCTGATGTGTTTTTTTTTACATTGATAAATATAAAAGTTTAATAATTTCAATATCTCATTCTGTTATCCAGATGCTGCTGTATGTTTGTAGATCATGATATGATGAGCACTATAGTTTCTGGATGCCATGGTTAGACCTTCTTGGCACCAAACTCTAAGCACCAGTCCACTGTCCTACCACCCATCCAATGCTATGCAAAAAACATGTCCATGTGGGATGATGACTTGTGTGCAGTGTTGAAGTGGGGTGTCAAGGGCCCTCCAGTAACATTGACTTTAGGGGGCCCACTTTTCACCTGCATACAAATACACTGCTCAAAAAATAAAGGGAACACTTAAACAACAGAATAAAACTCCGAGTAAATCAAACTTCTGTGAAATCAAACTGTCCACTTAGGAAGCAACAATGTTTGACAATCAATTTCACATATTTTTTTGAGCAGTGTATAAACGACCCTCCTGCACAAATATACCTATAGCTCTATATAATAATACACTGGGTAGTTTGGTTAATGAATGATGAGATGCTTTTTTTTCTGTACAGAGTAAATCAAGTGAATTATGCCAAGTACTGCCCATACATTGGGAGTGAGAGCCCAGATGTGCACAGGGGCCCACCGGGGGGATTCCCCTGTTCCCCTATGGGCCAGTCCGAGCCTGCTTGTGTGGATAAGATAAGCTTGTGAATATGATACACCTCCTTTTTGCCTGTATGGCAGTAACCTGTGTGTAAGGGAACATTCACACAAATGCTGTTTCCTATGCTCTTACTGTCCATCTTTGCAAAAGTCCACACAGAGCACTTGTAGCCTATGGCTCAGATTCATTAAGATTAAGATTTTCTCATCGGTATTGTTGAGGGCAGTGTAAGACTCAGACCCTCTTGATTCATTAAGAGCACATGATGCTCCTGATTAGAGGCGTGCGCCACACCACACATCTTTCTCCAGTAAGATGAATTGGAGCCTTTGTGCTAGTGCACATGGGCGATTTTCCACATGGACCAGACTAGTGCCTGGAATTAGCAGGTAGCCCCTGCATCCGCCCATCATGTGGATGAGCACACATTTACACAGCCATTCATGTCCACAATTTGCAGTATTGAGTAATTCGATAAGTTTAGCTCGCATCTGAATTTAGACATCCTTTGCTTTTTGACTTGACCTTGCAGTGTCTTCACATCCCACAGGAGGGAGCATCATAGCACTGATCTCATACATTAGTAGTGATTTGCCTTTGCATGATTTAGAAATGTCTTTTAAAAGACTGTAAGGAGCTGACTTTTTCTTATAATGTAATTTCTAATAAAAATTGGCAATGAACAATACATTTAGAGTATAAAAAGGGCTGCAAAACTAATGTTCTATACCTTGAATTGGCTATTAAATGCCAATCAATTGCTATCCTCCCATTTAGTTCCTGCAGATAACTCCTTTAAAGAGTAATTAAAATTTAAATATGATTTTTCATATTTTTTAGGCAGTTTAATTTCCTGCAGATTGATGGGTTCTGGATCCTGAAAGCCACGCTGATCACTCCATAGACCTCCAGAAGTGCACATCTTAGCAGACAGGAGCACAGAGATCCTGTCTGAGTGCGCACACAGACTGGAGTATGGATTCAATAGAAAACACAGGCTACGTAGCACATCCTTTCTCTTGAATCCTTTCCCTGCTCTAGATGTGTACTCAGGCCTGAGGTGAGCTCTCCTGTCTGCTAAGCAGTGCACTTCAGAGAGTCTGCTGATCAGTGGGGGGGGTCTCAGGACCTGGAATAATCTGCAGATAATTAAAATGCCTGCCAAATACGAAAAATGATATTCAAAATATAGTTACTCTTTAGTTAGTGCTGGGCATATCAGTTTGAAGGACTCTGGTCCGTTGACCAGGTTAGCAGTCTTTGGTTAATAGATGAGAGGTCTGCAATTCTCTTAGAGTATGTTTCCACATTCAGTATTTACTGCGGATTGGACACTGCGTACAGCCACTGCGTCCAGTCCGCAGCGGCCAGATGTTACAGCATAGTGGTTGTACAAAGACGCAGGTGACAGACCTGCGTATACGCACATGAGGCTCGTCTTTCTACACCACAGCATGTCGATTTATCTTGCGGAGACGTTCAGCCTCCGCAAAATTAATATCACCGTCTGTGTATAGGCAGGGCCGGTTTTAGGCAAAGTGGGGCCCTAGGCAAAAGTTTAAAGTGGGGCCCCAAATGCTAACATTGTATAATCATACATTTAGTTTACATTACATGAACAGTTGGCAGAGGGGCCTGGAGTCAGTGGTGGCACTGTGGCCCCCATATTAAGGGGCCTTATATCGGCCGACGGGTCAGCCACTATTAGCATTATACAGGAGCGTTGCTAGGGTCAAAAAAGATTGGCGGGCCCAAGCCCCAAAGACAAAGCGTTGTCCCCAAACCCCCTCTTAATTTTTTTTTTTAACACTGCAGATAACACAGCAGGGCTCCTAACCGTCCTGGATCCAGCGGGACAGTCCCGATTTTGACACTCCCACCTGCGGGATTGTAGTTTTCCCGCACTGCAAATCAGCCGCCATGCCCACCTGTCATTTCAGAAGGGACTGTGTACTGATCGCCATACAATTCCCTCCATGCACAGCACACTCCAGAACAGAAGCCCTCCCCTGCTCACGTGACCAGACACATGACTGTGACCTCATCCTACGTAACACCAGAGATAGCAGTGATAACTCTCTGAGAACAGATAATATAGTAGATGTCACCTGCAGTCCTATGTAACACCACAGATAGCCTTACTCTGAAACGCTATGGCTATGTTCACACGCATTTTTTTCAGTAGCCAAAACCTGTTCTATTGGCAGTAAAAATGTTGCGTTCAAAACACCTGTTTTTCAGTTTGTTTTCTGGTGTTCTTTTACACTTTTTTCAGCTTTTTTTAAAGTGAGGATGTTTGCTTTGTCTACAGTATGTTTAAGGCCAAGTTCACACCTTGAGTATTCGGTCAGTATTTCACATCAGTGTGTGCAAGTCAAAACCAGGAGGGTGAGAAATCCAGAAGTGGTGACCTGTTTCTACTATACTTTTCCTCTGATTGTTCCACTGCTGTTTCTGCATTACAAATCCTGATGTGAAATACTGACCAAATACTAAACATGTAAACGACACTTAATAGTTTAATTCACCAAAACCACTTAAAAAATTGCAGCGAAAAATGCCGATGCAATATGCGGCTTTCTTTTTTATTTTAATTTTCATTGCTTTCTACAGGTGAAAACACACTGATAGAAGTGACACGCTGCAGACTTAAAAAGTGCTACAGTTCAGAAATTCAGTCAGAAAAAAAACAAGCGCATGCAGGAGATTTCGGAAATCTCATATGTTTTGCTGGCACTTTAAAAAGCAGCTTTTGGCCACGTTCATATGCAGAATTTTTGCAGCTTTTTCTTCTGCAAATAAGTTTACAGCATTTTATAGCACAAGCAAAGACAGAGATTTTCAGAAATCTCCTGCACACCCTTTTATTTTCTCCTCTGAATTTCACAACTGCAGCGTTTTTTAAATCTGCAGCGTGTCACTTCTTTCAGCAATTTTTTTCACCCGTAGAAAGCAATGAAAAAGTTTTAGAAAAGCTGCAAATGTCGCAACGTTGTTTTTCACTGTGTTTTTGGTGAATAAAACTTTATTAAACATGTACTGTAGACAAAATGAATACTATACAAAAAAACAGCAAAAGCTCTAAGGGTATATGTGTCCACGGTCAGTAAACTCTGGATTCTGCGTACATCCGCAGCATCCTACCCGCAGCGGCCAGATGTTACAGCATAGTGGATGGGATGAACACATGTGGAATCACCTGCGTAAGATGGCAGCACTTTAGACGGAGCACATGTCCGCTGCGTCCAAAGTGCTGCCATTTCCGGATCGTCTGCACATACCCTAAAAAAGAGGTGTTTTGACAGCAGTGTTTTTACTGCCAAGAGAGCAAGCTTTGGCAGCAAAAAAAAAAATGCACCAAAAACGCTGATTCAAATGCACACCTGTACTATATATGTGTATGGTTTACCCTTATTATTTCACATGGGAATTCATTTAGTTCTATATCATAAATACCCTGATTCAGCAGACAATATCCCTGTCTTGTGTCATCCAGACAGTAGTCACAGGAGGTCACCCTGTCACATTACAAGCAGTGATTAGTGACTGTGGTCAGAGCCCATGCTGATCGCTACTGTATGTGGCTGTGAATCTTGATCCTACAGCAATCAGCACAGAGCTCTGGGACCACAGTGAGTAAATCACTGCACTCTAACGTGTTATTGCTGCTCTTACCAGGTTCTGTGGCTTCACTTGGGCATATCCATTCTCAGGATAGTGCTAGGAGCAGCCATGATCAGGACTCAGGAGGAGACATATAGAGCTTCAGGCATCTTCCTTGCTGTCACTGTGCTGTAATCGGCCCCTCCCCCTCACTCTCAACTTTTAACCTAACTGCAGGGAGAAAGAGAGATGGGGGCTCAAGGGGCTTTGTGAGAGACACTCCAAGACCAGAGCAATGCACTGCATTATTCACTGCTGTACACCCTCTGGGCACTTGATAAATGGGCTGCAGATGCAGGGGGCCCCCTTTGTAGGTGGGGCCCCAGGCATCTGCCTGGTCTGCCTATCCCAAACGCCGGCCCTATTTATAGGATGCGGTGATTCTGTATGGTTCAATGAACACATGCGGAATCACAGCACATACAAAAGCCGGCAGCGCTTTGGACGGAGCTATGTCCAAAGTGCTGCAAATACTGACCGTGGAGGCATACCCTTACCTTTGAAGATCTCCAGGGCGGCTTTTGATTAGCCAGGCTGGAGAAATGTCATCATTGTGGCGATATACACAGGTGACATCGTTCCAACTGGGCTGCTCAATAGACAAATCAGTGATCCCAGAAAGCAAGAGAGTCACAGACTTCCCATCCATGAGACACAGAGCACTGATAAGGCCGATGGACCTGAGTCCCACAAATTGATCTGCCCAACTCTATCTTTAAATAGAAAGATTGATTCTGTGATAGATATATTTAAATTTAAGCAGACACAAAAAGCAGGACCCTGGTGCAGCACTATGTCAGTTTGTGGCAGTGGGAACAGAGCACTTTGAACGTCCTATTATCTGCGGCATTCTCTGTGCCTTTGTAAGGGGGTGAAGAGGAAGAAGAGCCTAAAAGGGGTTACCTTTCCTGCTCCATATCCGGAACCACCTAGTCAGACAGCAGGGTTGCCGGGGGGAAGACATTCGGCCCGGACCAACTGAACCATGTGACCGTAGGGGGCTGTGACAAGAAAGGAGGGGTGCTGGACAGGAAGCTGTGCAGGGAAAGGGTGCAAAAGCAGAGTGTGCCAGACACAGAGCAGAGCATGCCAGAGGCAGAGCAGAGCGCGCAGGACAGGGGCCAGGCTGCAGCACCGCACTTCCAGAGAGCGAGAACCTCCCGTCCAGAGACATAGACCGAAGGACGAGGTATAGAGAGCGCCGTATGTGATTACGTGGACCTGGTAGCCTCCGTGACTAGAGGAGACTTCCCCCCCTGACAGTGCAGTGACAGTGACCCGAGAGCGCAGTCCCAGAGACCACAGTGACAAGCTGTGGCACCTGAGTGTGGCAGAGAGACTTCCCAGTGTGCGCAGCATCATTCCTGTGGAGAGACAGTCAGGGTATCATATAGAGACTCGGAGCAAGGGAGACTTAGGTTCGCAGCGTCTCCATGCTCCTGGCTTTAACCCCTGAGGTCCCAGCTTCATTTAGAAAAGAGACTCTAGAGACTGCAAGCACCGCTGTTGTCGGCACCAACGTGGGAGAAGTAGACCCCTTCAATCAAGCTTCCCTGGACTGATTAGTTCTATTTTTCTGAGGTTAACTGTTTCAATGCCTACATAACTGTTTTATTGCTTTCTACAGCTTCATTGTGCTGTTCTACTGTTTTTTTACTGTGACTTTTAACCCCCTCTTGCTCCTCCCTGCGTGGAGAGAAAACCCTTGTAAATAAAAAATAAACCTTTAACTCTTGGTCTGTCCCGGTTCCGTGGCGACATCCTCAGTACCTGCAGTTTATTACACCTTTTATGATTAGTAGGCCCTCTTGACGTCCTTTGTGTGTAGCAGTGGAACGTAATGATGTCATGGGACCTACAACTCATAAGACGCGCCGGAGATGCCTCATGTAGTAGGCGTTTCAAAGTGCTCGGGTCCAATGGTCACTGGTGCCGGATCCTGCATATCTTTTTGTTGAACTCGAGACATAATATTTTCAAACATTTATGTTGCTATGTTTGAATCTGTATTTGCAAATAATTTAGTAGATCTCAGTAAACAGCAACATCATATCAATTACATATATAATTTACTACAATTTTGTTATGTGTTTCTGTGTCCTCATTTGAATAAATGTTTTTTATAATGTGTCCAGTGTTCTCGTACTCCAGGACTAAGCATCGGGACCCTGGGGAAGACTTGACAATAATTTCGCAGTTTACTCATATTCTGCTTCTCACAATTAAAGGTCATGGAAACAACAATGAGACTTGTGTGGAGACTGTGCATTGGCAAATATTGTCCCTCTACAGTCGTAGTCGAAAATGTTGGCACCCTTGAAATTATTCCAGAAAATGAAGTATTTCTCCCGGAAAATTATTGCAATTAAACATCTTTTGTTATGCACGTGTTTATTTCCTTTGTGTGTATTGGCACAATACAAAAAAAATGAGAAAAAAAATGAAAATTGGACATGATTTCAAACACAGCCCCGAAAATGAGCAGTACAAAATTATTGGCACCCTCAACTTAATATTTGGTTGCACACCCTTTGGAAAAAATAACTGCAATCAATCGTTTGCATCCTATAACCATCAACAAGCTTCTTATAACTCTCAACTAGAAATTTGTACCACTTTTCTTTTGCAAACTGCTCTAGGTCTCTCATATTTGAAGGGTATTTCTTCCAGCAGCAATTTGAAGATCTCTCCACAGGTGTTTAATTTAAATCTGGACTCATTGCTAGCCACTTCAAAACTCTCCAGTGCTTTGTTTCCATCCATTTCTGGGTGCTTTAATTACCTTTGATGTCATTGTTCTGCCGGAATACCCATGATCTGGGACGCAAACCCAGCTTTCTGACATTGCGACCCAAAATTCTTTGGTAATATTCAGATTTCATGATGCCTTGCACACAGTCAAGGCACCCAGTGCCAGAGGCCGCAAAACAACCCCAAAACATCTTTGAACCTCCACCATATTGGACTGTAAGGCCTCATACCCATTGGCGATTAAAAAAATGGTCCGCGTTCTTGACTGGAAAAAAGGGTGGAGTGTTATGCCAGTGTCATGTGATTTCTATGCGATTTTTTTTTTTTTTTTCCCATCCGTTTTCCATCCGTTTTTTTTTTCCCAGCAACTCTTTTTCTACAGTCATTTACAGGACCATTTACAGTGTTCTATACCACATAATGGTGATGTATCCATTAAAAACGGATGGAAAACGGATGGTCCGTTTTTGGTCCTTTTTTTAATCGCACCCATTGACTTCTATTGTCAAAAATCGCTGCAAATCGCAGCATGCTGCGATTTTTTTCTCAGACCGATTTTGGCTGAGAAAAAAAATTGCAAGTGAGATGTCACCCATTCACTAACATGGGTCAGAGTGCAATCCGATTAAAAATCGGATTGCAATCGTCCGATTTTATCGCCAGTGAGTATGAGGCCTAAGTCCTATGTTCTTTTCTTTGTAGGCTTTATTCCGTTTTTGATAAACAGTGGTATGTTTTGTTATACCAATATTTATTTTCTTTGTGTTAATTGGAACACCATAAAAAACTGAAAAAAAGGCAAATTGGACATAATCTCACATAAAACCCCAAAAATGGACAAAATTGTTGTCACTTTTCCAAAATTATGGATAAACAACTTTATTTTCAACATTTGATACTAGTTCAAACTCACTGGTGGCAGGTAACAGGCATGGTCAATATGAAATTTGCACCTGAAACCAGATAAAAAGGGGAGAAATTGACTCAATCTTTGCATTGTGTGTCTGTGTGTACCACACTAAGCATGGAGAACAGAAAGAGAAGAAAAGAACTGTCTGAGGACTTCAAAAATCTCAAAATTACAAGTCCATCTCCAGAGATCTTGATGCTCCTTTGTCCACAGTGTACAAATAATCAAGAAGTTTACAACTCATGGTACTGTACAGTAGCTAATCTCCCTGAATGTGGAGAGTAGAGAAAAATTGATGAAAGATTTCAACACAGGATAGTTCAGATGGTGGATAAGCAGCCCCAATCAAGTTCCAAAGAAATTCAAGGTGTCCTGCAGGTTCAGGGTGTGTCAGTGTCAGTGTGAACTATCCATCAATATTGGAATTAAATGAAACGCTATGGCAGGAGAACCAGGAGGACCCTAATGCTTACAGAGAGAAATAAAAAAGCTAGACTTCAGTTTGCCAAAATGTAGCCAATTTTTTTTCTGGGAAAGCGTCTTGTTTACAGATGAGACCAGTATAATGTTTTTGGAGTGCGGGTCTAAATCCTATTGAACACCTGTGGAAAGATTTTAAAATTGCTGTTCGGAGAGGGCACACCTCAAATATGAGATACCTGGAGCAGTTTGCAAAACAAAAGTGATCAAAAATTCCAGTTGAGGGGTGTAAGAAGCTTGTTTATGGTTATAGAAAATGATCGATTTACAGTTGTTTATTCCAAAGAGTGTGCAACCAAATATTAAGTTGAGGATGCAACAATTTTGTCCTACCCATTTTTAGGGTTTTGTGTGAAATTATGTCCTATTTGCCATTTTTTTTTTGTCGTTCTAAAGGAAATAAACATGTATAACAAAATATATATACTGTATTTTTCAGACTATAAGACGCACTTTTTTCCCCAAAAATTTTTGGGGAAAATGGGGGTGCGCCTTATATTCAGAATATACTTACAAATACTGTGACGGTGGTCCCGGTCCGATGCTGCAGGGTGATGCAGCCTCCCTTCCCAGGCTGGTGCGGCTGTGGTGTGGTGGTGCTCCTCTGTGGGGCGGCGGGGCTCCATCGGCATTTTGTGAAAGCCTGGAGGCCCCCGCAGATCCAGTGCTGCGATGCGGTGGCCTCCGGGAAAATGGACGTCGGGGGCGGCGCATGCTCAGATTCAGATGTCAGCAATGAGATTTCGTCTCGAGATCTCGGGACGAGATCTCGTTGCCGAGATCTGAATTTGAGCATGCGCCGCCCCCCGCCGGCCATTTGACCGGAGGCCACTGCATTGCAGCACTGGATCTGTAGGGACTTCTGGAATTTCACAAAATACTGACGGAGCCCGGCCGCCCCACAGAGCACTGCTGCCACCCCACAGAGGAGCACCACCACCGCCGCTGCTCCTCTGAGGAGCACCACCGCCGCACCTGTCGCAAAATGCCGGCGGAGCCCCGCCGCATAACAGAGCAGCACCACAGAACATCACCACCGCCGCACCACAGAGCACCATGGCTAAACATGTCGCAAAATGCCAGAGGAGCCCTCCACACCACAGAGCACCTACGCCGCACCAGCCTGGAATGGGATTTCCTGAAGGCCACCGCACTAGCCTGGACCACCGAACAACATCTATGACCACTCCTCCACTTGTGCCGATTCCCCCCCCCTGGTAAACTGAATACGGACTTTAAGATGGACCCCCATTTGACACAATATAATTTTTTTCCCTATTTTCCTTCTGAAAATTGGGGGTGTGTCTTATGGTCCGGTGCGTCTTATAGTCCGAAAAATACGGTAATTGCAATGATTTTCTGGGAGAAATGCTGAAGCATTTTCTCTAACAATTTCAAGGGTGCAACACTTTCGGCCATGAATGTAGATTGTGACTATGGGGCTGATTCGTGAAGGTTATCCTAGTGTATAACACCTTAAGAAGTTGCAACATTTCTGCGCCACCCAAGTGTGCAATAGCAATCTGCTGTTTATTGCATTTATTTATACATTTCCTTTTTTTATACATTTTCATCTGCAGATTTGATGTAGCATTTTAGGCCTTTTGTTAACACAGAAACAATTTGATTCTGGACTTAAACACACAGATAGCATTTTGTATTTATTTATTAAGC
Source organism: Dendrobates tinctorius (assembly GCF_039654945.1). Classification (NCBI taxonomy): domain Eukaryota; kingdom Metazoa; phylum Chordata; class Amphibia; order Anura; family Dendrobatidae; genus Dendrobates; species Dendrobates tinctorius. The sequence continues at coordinate 39,257,636 of NW_027361690.1, forward strand.
TTTCCATAGGAGTGGATGGCTGAAAAAAATGAACAAAAACACACAGTTCCACAGCGTCTTTAAATCTCTATATATAAAAATCAATGTGTGTGTGTGTTTCACCAACCAATCACGAAGCATCTTTCATTTCACCAGAGCTGTTCAAAAGAAACTAAGCTGTGATAGGTTGCTATGACAACAGTTTTCCTTGCAGCCAATCACTAAGCATCTCTCGTTTCACCAGAGCTGGTTAAAAGTAGCTGAGCTGTGATTGGTTGCTATGCGCAAGTTTTCCCACTTGACAACACCTCAACAGACACTGACATGGTGGGAGAAATCTAGCATCCCCAGGAACATAAGCTCCCAGCCATCATCTGTCCCCCAGAAAGGAGCAGTGAGTACATGACAGAAATGAATCCTCCCCTCCCGTGTGGTAACATTAAGTGAAACACATGAATGTAGGAAAGTGCACATATTAAATGTCATGTGGTTTAATATTTTCTCACAGACACTTTTATGCATTATTGATGTGTTACTGTGCTCTGATGCTGTGAGTTTTTTTAAAGTGCTACTTTTCCCATAATTCACCTGAATATACCCATATAACACGTAATGCTTTTCCCATAACAACCCATTAAATATGATACTATACTGCATACAGATGCTGTACATCCATGAGCAACTCAGCCGGACAAATTACAAGTTGACGGTGCATGAAAATGTGTGTGAATGTTCCTCTACTGTACTAATGTATAAGGTTTGTGCCTGTGCATTGGTGAAAAGCATGACTGTGATATTTATGGTGGCAGATAAGTGAGAAAATCAGCCTGATCAGTAAAAAACCTGGGATCTTAGAGAACCATGTTTCTGTGGAATTTCACTATTCTACTTTTACTGGCTCTGACGGGATGATGTGGGATATTAGGGGTAGTAGTCTGGTAGCTCTGGCTGACGGGATGATGTGGGATATTAATGGTAGTTGTCCAGTGGCTCTGGCTGACAGGATGATGTGGGATATTAGGGGTAGTAGTCCGGTAGCTCTGGCTGACGGGATGATGTGGGATATTAGGGGTAGTAGTCCAGTGGCTTTGAAGGGATGATGTGGGATATTAGGGGTAGTAGTCCAGTGGCTTTGAAGGGATGATGTGGGATATTAGTAGTCTGGTGGCTCTGGCTGATGGGATGATGTGGGATATTAGCGGTAGTAGTCCGGTGGCTCTGGCAGACGGGATGATGTGGGATATTATAATGAATGTGGCTATGCGAAGTGGGCGGGGCTATACACTCAGCTTTATATATATATATATATATATATTCATTATAATTTGTTATAACTAACTGCAGTTAGTTACTATGCCCGGGCAGCGCCGTGCTCTTCAGCTAGTCAACTATAAAGAGGAGAATTTCCAGAGGGAAAAAAAATGTTGTTTACCCAACATGTGAGCATGCCCTCACTGCATTGCTGCCATTACAATGGTTATAGCCCAAATGCTGTACTGCATAGTCTAAGAAATGACCTTTCTTACCTGGATTACCTACTTTCCACTCTACTCAGCCTAAACTGATTGTTGGATGTCGGGAGGAAGCTTTCAGAATGAGTTCTTTCCATCATCTTCATGCTGGTGGATCCATTCACATCTTGGGTCAATAGATGCATGTCATATCTTGTACCTTCAGGTGCTTATATTGTCTCCTGAGCAACATGTGTTTTCTATTGAAGGAAATGAGCTATTTATGTAGTGTAAACATTCTGCTATAAATTTAGGTCATTTTGCTGACATAAAATCTTGCTTCCAGTGGTGGGGTCTTAATTGGCCCTGTTGTACAAGGTCTTAGCTCCTAGGGCTAATTTAGTCCTTTTATTCCCTCCTATTGTAAGGACACAATTGTTCAGGGGCCTAATGATGACTAATGGCAGTGACATGTGGTAAGGGGTTACATCTGGACTAATGATGCAGAACGTGAAAAGTACAAGTTAATTAGTAATTATTACTGGGGGCACTTACATAATCCCTTTTGTTTTTCCATGCCCTCTAATTTAATGTTGTTATATCTAACAAGAATTTCTGCAGGTGTATACATAGGATTTTCTGGACCTTTAGCAGTTTATATACACTGCTCAAAAAAATAAAGGGAACACTCAAATAACACTTCCTAGTTCTGAATGAATGAAATATTCTCATTGAATACTTTGTTCTGTGCAAAGTTGAATGTGCTGACAAGAAAATCACACAAAAATCAATGGAAATCAAATTTATTAACCAATGGAGGCCTGGATTTGGAGTCACACAAAATTAAAGTGGAATGTAATGTACTTAAAACAAGTCAATATGAGACTCAGTATTGTGTGTGGCCTCCACATGCCTGTATGACCTCCCCACTGTATAACGCCTGGGCATGCTCCTGATGAGGCGGTAGATGGTCTCCTGAGGGATCTCCTCCCAGACCTGGACTAAAGCATCCGCCAACTCCTGGACAGTCTGTGGTTCAACGTGACGATGGATGGAGCGAGACATGATGTCCCAGATGTGCTCAATCGGATTCAGGTCTGGGGGATGGGCGGGCCAGTCCATAGCTTCAATGCCTTCATCTTGCAGGAGCTGCTGATGCACTGCAGCCACATGAGGTCTGGCATTGTCCTGCATTAGGAGGAACCCAGGGCCAACGCACCAGCATATGGTCTCACAAGGGGTCTGAGGATCTCATCTCGGCACCTAATGGCAGTCAGGCTACCTCTGGCAAGCACATGGAAGGCTGTGCAGCCCTCCAAAGAAATACCACCCAACACCATTACTGACCCACTGCCAAATCGGTCATGCTGAAGGATGTTGTAGGCAGCATATCACTCTCTACGGCGTCTCCAGACTCTGTCACTCTGTCAGGTCTGTCACATGTGCTCAGTGTGATCCTGCTTTCATCTGTGAAGAGCACAGGGTGCCAGAGGCGAATTTGCCAATCCTGGTATTCTGTGGCAAGTGCCAAGCGTCCTGCATGGTGTTGGGCTGTGAGCACAACCCCCGTCTGTGGATGTCGGGCCCTCAGACCATCCTCATGGAGTCGGTTTCTAACCATTTGTGCAGACACATGCATATTTGTGGCCTGCTGGAGGTCACTTTGCAGGGCTCTGGCAGTGCTCCTCCTGTTCCTCCTTGCACAAAGGCGGAGGTAGCGGTCCTGCTGCTCCACGTCTCCTGGTGTACTGACCTGTCTCCTGGTAGCGCCTCCAGCCTCTGGACACTATGCTGACAGACACAGCAAACCTTCTTGCCACAGTTCACATTGATGTGCCATCCTGGATGAGCTGCACTACCTGAGCCACTTGTGTGGTTTGTAGAGTCCGTCTCATGCTACCACGAGTGTGAAAGCACAACCAACATTCAAAAGTGACCAAAACATCAGCCATAAAGCATTGGTTCTGAGATGTGGTCTGTGGTCCCCACCTGCAGAACCACTCCCCTTATTGAGGGTGTGTTGCCAATAATTTCCATCTGCTGTCTATTCCATTTGCACAACAGCATGTGAAATTGATTGTCAATCAGTGTTGCTTCCTAAATGGACAGTTTCATTTCACAGAAGTTTTATTTCCTTGAAGTTATATTCTATTGTTTAAGTGTTTTCTTTATTTTTTGAGCAGTGTGTGAGTGTGTGTGTGTATGTGTGTATATATATATATATATACACTCACTGGCCACTTTATTAGGTACACCTGTCCAACTGTGTGTTAAGACTTAATTTCTAATCAGCCAATCACATGGCGGCAACTCAGTGCATTTAGGCATGTAGACATGGTCAAGACAATCTCCTGCAGTTCAAACCGAGCATCAGTATGGGGAAGAAAGGTGATTTGAGTGCCTTTGAACGTGGCATGATTGTTGGTGCCAGAAGGGCTGGTCTGAGAATTTCAGAAACTGCTGATCTACTGGGATTTTCACGCACAACCATCTCTAGGGTTTACAGAGAATGGTCCGAAAAAGAAAAAAAATCCAGTGAGCGGCAGTTCTGTGGCCGGAAATGCCATGTTGATGCCAGAGGTCAGAGGAGAATGGGCAGACTGGTTCGAGCTGATAGAAAGGCAACAGTGACTCAAATTGCCACCCGTTACAACCAAGGTAGGCAGAAGAGCATCTCTGAACGCACAGTGCGTCGAACTTTGAGGCAGATGGGCTACAGCAGCAGAAGACCACACTGGGTACCACTCCTCTCAGCTAAGAACAGGAAACTGAGGCTACAATTTGCACAAGCTCATCGAAATTGGACAGTAGAAGATTGGAAAAACGTTGCCTGGTCTGATGAGTCTCGATTTCTGCTGCGACATTCGGATGGTAGGGTCAGAATTTGGCGTAAACAACATGAAAGCATGGATCCATCCTGCCTTGTATCAACGGTTCAGGCTGGTGGTGGTGGTGTCATGGTGTGGGGAATTTTTTCTGGGCACTCTTTGGGCCCCTTGGTACCAATTGAGCATCGTTGCAACGCCACAGCCTACCTGAGTATTGTTGCTGACCATGTCCATCCCTTTATGACCACAATGTACCCAACATCTGATGGCTACTTTCAGCAGGATAATGCGCCATGTCATAAAGCTCGAATCATCTCAGATTGGTTTCTTGAACATGACAATGAGTTTACTGTACTCAAATGGCCTCCTCAGTCACCAGATCTCAATCCAATAGAGCATCTTTGGGATGTGGTGGAATGGGAGATTCGCATCAGGGATGTGCAGCCGACAAATCTGCGCCAACTGTGTGATGCCATCATGTCAATATGGTCCAAAATCTCTGAGGAATGCTTCCAGCACCTTGTTGAATCTCTGTCACGAAGAATTGAGGCAGTTCTGAAGGCAAAAGGGGGTCCAACCCCTTACTAGCATGGTGTACCTAATAAAGTGGCCAGTGAGTGTATATATATATATATAATTGCAGCCATTAGCCACTTTACAATATATATATATATATATATATATATATATATATATATATAATATACATGCACTACCGTTCAAAAGTTTGGGGCCACCCAGACAATTTTGTGTTTTCCATGAAAACTCATACTTTTATTAAACAAGTGAGTTGCCAAATGAATTTACAATCTAGTCAAGACATTGACAAGGTTCGAAAAAAAGATTTTTATTTGAATTAACCCCTTAACCCCCAAGGGTGGTTTGCACATTCATGACCGGCGAATTTTTACAATTCTGACCACTGTCCCTTTATGAGGTAATAACTCTGAAACGTTTCCATGGATCCCGGTGATTCTGACACTGTTTTCTCGTAACATATTGTACTTCATGTTAGTGGTAAAATTTCATTCATATAACTTGCGTTTATTTGTGAAAAAAATGGAAATTTGGCGAAAATTTTGAAAATTTCGCAATTTTCCAACTTTGAATTTTTATGCCCTTAAATCACAGAGATATGGCACACAAAAAGCTTAATAAGTAACATTTCCCACATGTTTACTTTACATCAGCACAATTTTGGAACTAAAATTTTTTTTTTGTTAGGAAGTTATAAGAGTTAAAAGTTGACCAGCGATTTCTCATTTTTGCAACACCATTTTATTTTTACGGACCACATCACATTTGAAGCTACTTTGAGGGGTCTGTATGATAGAAAATACCCAAAAGTAACACCATTCTAAAAACTGCACCCCTTAAGGTGCTCAAAACCACATTCAAGAAGTTTATTAACCCTTCAGGTGCTTCACAGGAATTTTTTGAATATTTAAAAAAAAATGAACATTTAACTTTTTTTCACAAAAAAAATACTTCAGGTTCAAATTTTTTTATTTTACCAAGGGTAACAGGAGAAATTGGACTGCAAAAGTTATTGTGCAGTTTGTCCTGAGTACGCTGATACTTGATATATGGGGAGGAACCACTGTTTCGGCGCATGGCAGAGCTCAGAAGGGAAGGAGCGCCGTTTGACTTTTTCAATGCAAAATTGGCTGGAATTCAGATCGGACACCATGTCACGTTTGGAGAGCCCCTGATGTACCTAAACAGTGGAAACCTCCCACAAGTGACCCCATTTTGGAAACTAAGCCTCCCAAGGAACTTATCTAGATATGTGGTGAGAACTTTGAACCCACAAGGGCTTTACAGAAGCTTATAACGTACAGCGGTACAATTAAAAAATCATTTTTTCCACAAAAATGATCTTTCCACCCCCAATTTTTATTTTCCCAAGGGAAAAGGACCCTAAAAGTTATTGTGCAATTTGTCCTAAGTACGCTGATACCCCATATGTGGATGTAAATGACTATTTGGGCGCATGGCAGAGCTCAGAAGGGAAGCAGCGCCATTTGACTTTTTTGGCTGGAATTAAGATCAGACACCATGTCGCGATTGGAAAACCCCTGATGTACCAAAACAGTGGAAACCCCCCACAAATGACACCATTTTTGAAACTAGACCCCCCCAGGAATCTTATCTAGATGTGTGGTGAGAACTTTGAACCCCCAAGGGCTTCACAGAAGTTTATAACGTACAGCCGTACAATTAAAAAATCATATTTTTTCCACAAAAATGATCTTTTCACCCTCAATTCTTATTTTTCCAAGGGTAACAGGACCTTAAAAGTTATTGTGCAATTTGTCCTGAGTACGCTGATACCCCACATGTGGGGGTAAACCACTATTTGGGCGCATGGCAGAGCTCGGAAGGGAAGCAGCGCCATTTGACGTTTTTGGCTGGAATTGAGATTGGCCACCATGTCGCGTTTGGAAAGCCCCTGATGTACCAAAACAGTGAAAACCCCCCCACAAATTACACCATTTTGGAAACTAGATGTGTGGTGAGCACTTTGAACCCCCCCAGTGCTTCACAGAAGTTTATAACGACCGGGCGTGAAAATAAAAAAATTGTATTTTTTCAACAAACGTGATCTTTTAGTCCCCATTTTTTTACTTTTCCACGGGTAACAGGAGAAATTGGACCCCAAAAGTTGTTGTCCAATTTGTCCTGAGTACGCTGATACCCCATATGTGGGAGAAAACTACTGTATGGGCACACGTCGGGGCTCGGAAGCGAAGTAGTGACGTTTTGGAATGCAGACTTTGATGGAATGCTCTGTGGGTGTCATGTTGCCTTTGGAGAGCCTCTAATGTACCTAAACAGTGGAAACCCCCCACAAATGATGCCATTTTGGAAACTAGACCCCCTAAGGAACTTATCTAGATGTGTGGTAAGTACTTTGAACCCCCAAGGGCTTCACAGAAGTTTATAATGCCCGGGCATGAAAATAAAAAAATCGTATTTTTTCCACAAACATGATCTTTTAGTCACCAATTTTTTTATTTTCCCAAGGGTAACAGGAGAAATTGGACCCCAAAAGTTGTTGTCCAATTTGTCCTGAGTACGCTGATACCTCATATGTAGGAGAAAACTACTGTATGGGCACACATCGGGGCTTGGAAGGGAAGTAGTGACGTTTTGGAACGCAGACATTGATGGAATGGTCTGCGGGTGTCATGTGTGTTTGGAGAGCCCCTCATGTACCTAAACTATTAAAACTCCCCACAAGTGACCCCCATTTTGGAAACTAGACCCCCCACGGAACTTGATATTTTTGCCCCCAATTTTTTATTTTCCTAAGGATAACAGGAGAAATTGGACTCCATAAGTTGTTTTGCAATTTGTCCTGAGTAGGCTGATACCATATATGTGGGGGTAAAACACTGTTTGCACGCATGGCAGAGCTTGGAAGGGAAGGAGCACCGTTTGACTTTTTTTCAACGCAGAATTGGCTGGAATTGAGATCAGACGCCATGTTGCATTTGGAGAGCACCTGATGTGCCCAAACAGTGGAAACCCCCCAATTATAACTCCAACCCTAATCCCAACACACCCCTAACCCTAGCCCTTGCCCTAACCCTAACCCTAACCCTAGCCCTAATGGTAAAATGGAAATAAATACATTTTCTTTTAATTTTATTACTTTTCCCTAACTAAGGGGGTGATAACGGGGGGTTTGATTTACTATTTATGGCAGGTTTTTATTTTTGGCAGCTGTCGCACGCTAAAAGACGCTTTTTATTGTAAAAATAGTTTTTGCATCTCCACATATTGAGAGCTATAATTTTTCCATATTTTGACCCACAGAGTCATGTGAGGTCTTATTTTTTGCGGGATGAGTTGATTTTCATTGGTTCCATTATTGGGCACGTGACATTTTTTGATCGCTTTTTATTCCGATTTTTGGGACGCAGAATGAATAAAAACCAGCGTTTCATTAATTTCTTTTGGGGAGTGCGTTTACCCCGTTCCGCCTGTGGTAAAATTGATAAAGCGCTTTTATTCCTCAGGTCAGTACGGTTACAGCGATATCTCATTTAAGTCTTTTTTATGTTTTGGCGCTTTTATGCAATGAAAACAATTTTATATAAAAAATAATTATTTTTGCATCGCTTTATTCTGTGAGCTATAACTTTTTTTTTTTTTGCTGATGATGCTGTATGGTGGCTCGTTTTTTACGGGACAAGATGACGTTTTCAGCGGTACCATGGATATTTATATGTCTTTTTGATGGCGCGTTATTGCACTTTTTGTTCGGTGGTATGATAATAAATCATTATTTTTTGCTTCGTTTTTTATTTTTATTTTTTTAAGCACAGATTTCCACTGGTCTAATGTCCATTCCTTGTGTTCTTTAGCCCAAAGAAGTCTCTTCTGCTTGTTGCCTGTCCTTAGCATTGGTTTCCTAGCAGCTATTTTACCATGAAGGCCTTCTGCACAAATTCTCCTCTTAATAGTTGTTGTAGAGATGTGTCTGTTGCAAGAACTTTGTGTGGAATTGACCTGGTCTCTAATCTGAGCTGCTGTTAACCTGCGATTTCAGTTTTCATAGTCATGAAAATAAAGAAAACTCTTTGAAAGAGAAGGTGTGTCCAAACTTTTGGTCTGTACTATATATACAGTACAGACCAAAAGTTTGGACACACCTCATTCAAAGAGTTTTCTTTATTTTCTTGACTATGAAAATTGCAGATTCACTCTGAAGGCATCAAAACTATGAATTAACACATGTGGAATTATATAATTAACAAAAAAGTGTGAAACAACTGAAAATATGTCTTATATTCTAGGTTCTTCAAAGTATCCAGAGGTAGTCACCGGAAATGGTCTTCCAACAGTCTTGAAGGAGTTCCCAGAGATGCTTAGCCCTTGTTGGCCCTTTTGCCTTCACTCTGCGGCCCAGCTCACCCCAAACCATCTCGATTGGGTTCAGGTCTGGTGACTGTGGAGGCCAGATCATCTGGCGTAGCACCCCATCACTCTCCTTCTTGGTCAAATAGCCCTTACACAGCCTGGAGGTGTGTTTGGGGTCATTGTCCTGTTGAAAAATAAATGATGGTCAAACTAAATGCAAACCGGATGGAATAGCATGCCGCTGCAAGATGCTGTGGTAGCCATGCTGGTTCAGTATGCCTTCAATTTTGAATAAATCCCCAACAGTGTCACCAGCAAAGCACCCCCACACCATCTCACCTCCTCCTCCATGCTTCACGGTGGGAACCAGGCATGTAGAGTCCATCCGTTCACCTTTTCTGCATCACACAAAGACACGGTCGTTGGAACCAAAGATCTCAAATTTGGACTCATCAGACCAAAGCACAGATTTCCACTGGTCTAATTTCCATTCCTTGTGTTCTTTAGCCCAAGCAAGTCTCTTCTGCTTGTTGCCTGTCCTTAGCAGTGGTTTCCTATCTGCTATTTTACCACGAAGGCCTGCTGCACAAAGTCTCCTCTTAACAGTTGTTGTAGAGATGTGTGTGCTGCTAGAACTCTGTGTGGCATTGACCTGGTCTCTATTCTGAGCTGCTGTTAACCTGCGATTTCTGAGGCTGGGGACTCGGATGAACTTATCCTCCGCAGCAGAGGTGACTCTTGGTCTAACTTTCCTGGGGCGGTCCTCATGTGTGCCAGTTTCTTTGTAGCGCTTGATGGTTTTTGCCACTGCACTTGGGGACACTTTCAAAGTTTTCCCAATTTTTCGGACTGACTGACCTTCATTTCTTAAAGTAATGATGGCCACTCGTTTTTCTTTACTTAGCTGCTTTTTTCTTGCCATAATACAAATTCTAACAGTCTATTCAGTAGGACTATCAGCTGTGTATCCACCTGACTTCTGCACAACACAACTGATGGTCCCAACCCCATTTATAAAGCAAGAAATCCCACTTATTAAACCTGACAGGGCACACCTGTGAAGTGAAAACCATTTCCGGTGACTACCTCTTGAAGCTCATCAAGAGAATGCCAAGAGTGTGCAAAGCAGTAATCAAAGCAAAAAGGTGGCTACTTTGAAGAACCTAGAATATAAGACATATTTTCAGTTGTTTCACACTTTTTTGTTAATTATATAATTCCACATGTGTTAATTCATAGTTTTGATGCCTTCAGAGTGAATCTACAATTTTCATAGTCATGAAAATAAAGAAAACTCTTTGAATGAGAAGGTGTGTCCAAACTTTTGGTCTGTACTGTATATATATATATAGATAGATAGATATACACTATGGTAAAAATTAAGAGATCACTGCAAAATTTTCAGTTTGTCTGATTTTTCTCTTTATATGTATATTTTTGAGAAATATTTAAATTGCTCTTTTATTCTCTAAACTACAGACTACATGTCTTCGAATTTCCAAGCACTAAATTTTGTATTTATTTTCAGAAAATGACAAAGGGTCAAAATAACAAAAAAATGCAGTGTTTTCAGACCTCAAATAATGCTAAGAAAACAAGTTCATAATCATTTAGAAACAACAATACTAATGTTTTAACTCATTAAGAGTTGAGAAATCAATATTTTGTGGAGTAACCAAGATTTTTAATCACAGCTTTCATGCATCTTGGCATGCTTTACACCAGTCTTTCACACTGCTTTTTGGTGACCTTATGCCACTCCTGGTACAAAAATGTAAGCAGCTTTTCTTTGTTTGATGGCTTGTGATTATCCATCTTCCTCTTGATTACATTTCAGAGGTTTTCAATGGGGTTCAGGTCTGGAGATTGGGCTGGCCATGACAGGGATTTGATGGTGGTGGTCCTTCATCCACACATTGATTGGCCTAGCTGTGTGGCATGGCGCATTGTACTACTAAAAAACCAGTCCCCAGAGTTGGGGAACATTGCCTGAGCAGAAGGAATCAACTGTTTTTCCAGGATACCCTTGTATGCGGCTTGATTCATACATCCTTTGCAAAGATTAACCTGCCCAACTCCAGCCTTGCTGAAGCATCTCCAGATCATCACCGATCCTCCACCAAATTTTACAGTGGTTGCAAAACACTGTGGCTTGTACGCCTCTCCAGGTCTCCGTCTAACCATTAGATGACCAGGTGTTGGGCTAAGCTGAAAATTAGACTCATCAGAGAAGATTATCTTACTCCAGTCCTCTATGGTCTAATCCTTATGGTCTTTGGCAAAATTCAGCCTGGCTCTCCTTTGCTTATCATTGATGAAAGGCTTTTTTCTAGCTTGACATGACTTGAGCCCTGCCTCTAAGAGCCTGTTACGAACTGTTCTTGCCGTGCACTTCACCCCACCTGCCATTTGCCATTCCTTTTGTAGGTCACTTAATGTCATCCTGCGGTTGCTGAATGACATTCGAATAAGATGACAGTCATCCCGGTCAGTGGAGAGTAATTTTCGCCCTCTCCCGGTTTGTAGCTTTGCTTTTCCCAATGTCTGCTGCTTGACCTTGTTGTAATGAACTGCCATCTTAGAAATTTTAAGGGTGGAGGCAACATGACGCTCAATGTATTCCTTTGTTAGTAAAGCCAGAATTGAGCCCTTCTTTTCCTCATTCAAGACTTTCCTTTTCAACTTCTTTGGCATGGTTAAATGTTTTTCATATTTTCCTTCGTTAAATAAGATTTGATTCAGGTGTCACCTAATCAGAAGCACATTAAGTAGAATGAGGTGTACTCACTGGAATGGAATGGCTGTCAGACATATAGAGAAGCTGATTTTTATAAAACTGTGCAGTGGTCTATTAAGTTTTGCCAGAGCTGTGTGTATATATACACAGCTCTGGCAAAAATTAAGAGACCACTTCCAAATGTTCAGTTTGCCTGATTTTTCTCTTTATAGGTATATTTTTGAGTAAAATATAAATTGTTCTTTTAGTCTACAATCTTCTGACAACATGTCTCCGAATTTTCAAGCAATACATTTTTTTTTGAAAAGGAGAAATGGTCAAAATGAAAAAAAAAATGCTTTCAGACCTGAAATAATGCTAAGAAAACAAGTTCATAGTCATTTAGAAACAACAATACTAATGTTTTAACTCAGGAAGAGTTCAGAAATCAATATTTTGTGGAATAACAATGATTTTTAATCACAGCTTCCATGCGTCTTGGCATGCTTTCCACCAGTCTTTCACACTGCTTTTGGGTGACTTTATGCCACTCCTGGTACAAAAATGTAAGCAGTTCTTCTTTGTTTAATGGCTTGTGACTATCCATCATCCTCTTGATTACATGCCAGAGGATTTCAATGGGGTTCAGGTTTCGAGAATGGGCTGCCAATGACAAGGTTTTGATGTGGTGGTCTCTTAATTTTTGCTATATATAGTATGCCAAGAGTGTGCAAAGCAGTAATCAAAGCAAAAGGTGGCTATTTTGATATTTTGAAGAACCTAGAATATAAGACATATTTACAGTTGGTTCACACTTTTTATTATATAATTCCACATGTGTTAATTCATAGTTTTGATGCCTTCAGGGTGAATCTACAATTTTCATAGTCCTGAAAATAAAGAAAACTCTTTGAATGAGGCGTGTCCAAACTTTTGGTCTGTACTGTGTGTGTGTGTGTGTGTATATATATATATATATATATATATATATATATATCTATCTATATGTATATATATATATATATATATTTGAGCACAGAATACTTACTATCTGTGGCGGCAGTAGGAATAATATAAAGATAATATAATGTTTGTTTTCTTTCTGTTATTTTTTCTTTTACTCCATCTAGTTAGATCATCGTGCAGTCTGTAAAATGCTAAGATTTTCTTACAAGTTTTCAGAATTAAGTATCCTATACATTTGAACAATTTACAGATGTACCCTTTCTCCACTGTTGTCTGATCACCATGATCTATAAGTTACACTCTCCCTTCTATTGCTTTGGTTAAAATACCTTCACATGTTTCTTAACGAAAAAAATATGTGACGTCGCCAATATCGATGGGTTCGGCTTAGACGATAATGTGTTTGGGGTGCCAGCCAACTGATTATCGCACTGGCGGACGCAGACAGAGAAGGACCCCTGAGCGAGATCAATATATGGGAACACAAGACACTTGTCTTCTTGAAGCCATGAAGAATTCACACCCTTCATAGCTATTTGATAGAGACAGTATTTATTGATTATTTTCCATGGTTGGGGGCAATGCAGCATGATTCCACTGAATAATATTGTTCTATCACATGCATTTTTTCCTAATTGGAAACATGTAACTTCCAGCAGAAACATGCAGATATGAATCTTCCATGTAGCCCTAGCCCGGGGCAGTGACAGGAAGTAGTCTGCTGGTATCGTGTCTGGGAGTCTAATGGGTTTTTCACATCCCTCTGGTCCATGTTGCAGATGGTAAATGAGTGCTAATCTTTTACATTCTATATTTTGTGTACTAGGACTGACGCACCCCAGTCTATTTAGGTAGTGCCTTATTCTTCAGCATGGCCAAGCCTGTTTACGATGCCTTTTTCTATACCACTCCAGGTTTCACTTGGTATTGTTTCTTTACACTATTCTAAAGTTTGTTTCTTGCGAGCTTTAGTAGGAACTGGCCCGTAAGTTTTATTAAAGAAAACTGTAAATATGTATTTGCTTTTGACCTGAATGCTGCTATTCCCCTGAACCTGGCATTGGTTTTATATTGTTCTTGTGCATGACCCTCCCGAAGATGTCCATAGAAAAACGTCCCCTTGGAAAACGAGCTAGATATGTATACAAGGCACAAAAAAGAACAGGGAGCCAAATGACAGGATTTCAAAGGCATTGTAGCTTAAAAAAATATAAAAAATTAACTGCTCTAGTTTCAAAACAGTCACATTTAGACCAGGGAAAAGCAATTACATATTTTATGGTAAGTGTCAGGGTTTTTCTTTAGGTTGGGGCTGCTCAGTGACTTTGGCAACGACACATTTTGCACGACCTAAGATTGGCATGTATATATTGCAGGGCAGTACAAGTGAATGGAGTACCCTAAGGTTACTGCAACCCCGACAAGTTGCAAACATTCCAGCGCGGTTGGACTTTTTGCAACTTTCTTGCTTGCAGTACCTTCGGGATTGCAGGGCGACCCCATTCACTTCTGTTGGGTTGTGATCAAACAATAGCATGTAGTGATCTATGTGGTGGCCAAAGTCGCTGTGAAGCCCCAGCTTTAAGTACACATTTGCTTATAAATCTCATTAAAGATTCACATAAATGTTACTTGCTCAGCTTAATGTCATAACTGTTGTGCCACTTAATGATTCTGCAATGAGTATTACACGTTACAAAGTTATGTAAGGTAAAATGTGCCAAGAATCAGCGTTACTTTTTTATTCCTTTACATTTTTTTTAACTTCTTTCCAGTTGTAGATCCTTTCTTATACAATTTGGTATTGGTGATATGTAAAGTGTATATTACAGCCTTAGAATTAGGGAAGGGTTAGGGCCCCGTCACACATAGCGACTCACCAGCGATCCCGACAACGATATCAACTTGTCAGGATCGATGGTGTGTCGCTACATGATCGCTGGTGAGCTGTCAAACAGGCAGCTTCACCAGCGATCAGCACCAGCGACGCCGAGCGCGCGGCGTCGCTGTGTACGTTAGTTACCAGCGTGCTGATGCAGGGAGCTGGTAAAAAAGGTACACATCGGGTTTCTAAGCGGCGCACGTCACTTAGAATCCCGATGTGTACCTTGGTTACCAGCTCCCTGCATCTGAGCGCTGGTAACTAAGGTACACAACCGGTTTCTAAGCACCGCGCGCTGCTTAGAAACCTGACGTTTACCTTGGTTACCAGCGCGCTGATCGCTGGTCGTTGTTCTCCCGCCTGTCCCACGCAGCGATGCGTGCTGGCCAGTTGGAGACCAATGACCCAAAAAAGTCCTGACTTTTCAGGGACGATCAGCGGTAACCGGCAGGGGGACGGTCACTGATAGCTGTCACACAGCGATCTCGCTGGTGAGATCGCTGTTGCGTCACAAAACTTGTGACTCAGCAGCGATCTCGCTAGCGAGATCGCTATGTGTGACTGGGGCTTTAGACGACTACATAACTCATTTGAGAATCTCAACGCAATGCTCTGACTGGCTGTCGGCTCTCCTGACCCAAGCCTGACATCATGTGTTTCTGTGCAGCTGTCACATTCTGGCCAGGAGAGCCAACAACCAGTCTGAGCATTGCGATGTGATGCTCAACTGAGTTATGCGTCCATCTGACTCTTCCCTAAGACCAAGTCTTCCATCTTGCTCATGCTATTGCCATCCCAGTGCAATCAGCAGAATGTGCTCTGTGAATGGGTCAAGCACAGGGCACATTTTGACAGACCCGCTGCTGGTGAATCTTATGATTGGTGCTTGTTTCTTGTGATGGTACCCTGATGTCATTGACAGGCAATGTGGGCTCCACTACACCACTACAGCCTTGGTCTATTTCTCATATTATAACCTGCTTGTTAAGAAGGGAGCACTTCTGGTGACAGATCTGTTTCCTGGAATTACTTATCACATAGTTTTGTAACATTCATTTGAAGTGGTTCCAAGATGGAACTTAACCTTTACATTACTGTATTCATCCATGAATGGTTGTGGCTAGATGCAGCTCTTCTATAACATGTCATTCATTTTAATGAACTTGTGAGATCTCTGTCTACAAAATTTGAAAATAAAACAGAGAATTTCAATTTTGAACTCTTAGATGTCAGATTTTGTTTTTACCCTCAAAACCACCTCTTTTATCTGATTGATTCTAGATTCCAAATGTATCCTTTCATGAGTAAGTAGATGCCTCAGAATGATGAAAAGAACTTTGTTGTACAGTATATGCTATTAAGCTATTTACAGTCAAAGAGGTGAAGATTTTTCCAAAAGGGTCAATATGCCAACCTCTCAACTCTGCCCAATGTGTCCCTAAGGACATGGAACATCTACATTAGGCCAGCAAAACTCTGCTTGACATGCACGCGGGAACTTTTGTGTTCCAGATTGGCTGGGAATAGGGGATAGACATCTTGAGTTCTCTTGAAAAAGTTTCCACCTCTTTGACTGCAAAAAAACTCATTAGCAAGTGTTGGGATATGTTCACATGTTGCATATAATACGCATGTTTCTGTTAAGCTTTTGTTTGTGTGTTAAACCCATTTACTGAAATGGGTGAAAAGTGGTGCCAAAAACGCTGAAAGAAAGGACATGCCGTGTCCTGTAAAAAAGCTTAAGGGCTAGAAATCCATGCGGGAAAAAAACATTTGTGTACATGAAATTTCAGAACTCTCATTGATTATGCTGGTACTATAAAAAGCACCAAATGTTCTATGTAAAAAATGCATTATAAACACCACGTGTGTGTTAGCGTGGGTAGTCTGGAGCCGGAAACTCCAGGAGTTGACCCTCTGGGCCGTGGCACCGAGGGGTCCCGGGCGAGCTGCCAGGTGGAACCGACCCCTATACAGGGACCGTTAGGAGCAGGCCCAGGGGTTCAAGTACCACGGTAGCCGGTACCGAGAGGGGCGGCTCAGGATGGACCGGAGTAGGACTGTGGGACTGAAGTATAGATGACAGAACAGAGCTGGAACCAGGAGGCAGGAATGGAGTAAGACAGTATACTGGGACGAGGAGGGATGACAGGAGTAGGAACACAGGAGAAAGGATTAGAGGAGGACGGAAGGACTGAAGCTGGATAGGACTGGAGTAGGACGGAAGGACTGGAGCAGGATGGTACAGGAACACTGGAGGCAGGACTGGAGTAGGACGGCAGGACTGGAGCAGGATGGAACAGGAACACTGGAGGCAGGACTGGAGTAGGATGGAACAGGAACACCAGAGGCAGGACTGCGGAAGACAGCAAGGAACACGGGTAGGAGGACTGAGAGGCTGCTGCGGGGAGCAGATGAGAACGGAACTGCAGGAGGAGAAAGCACACGATGAAGCGAGGCCCAGTGTGCTAGGAAACACAACAATCAGGCACCTCCCTCAGAGGGAAGCGGCCTGATATGCTCCTGTCTGGTCTGCCATTGGTCAGGGAGGTGCTTCCGGGTCAGGGCATAGCCGGAGCACAAGAAGCAGGAGGGAGGCGCGGCAACGGCCTATGGCGCATGCGCATTGCATGCAGGGACGCCGCTGGCCGCGCACCTGCCAGAGGCGACCTCTGTGGATTTCGGGCAGCGGGAGGCTGCGGCGTGGGAGAGGTGGCCGGGTGAGTACGCAGAGACAGCGTAACAGTGTGAACATACCCTTAATATTCTTTTTTTTATCATAAGTATCTTTTTGGACTGCAATAGACGTTTTTGGAGAGTACAACAGGAGCATAGTCAAACGATAGTGGGTTCTTGGGGGAACAAAAACGGTCCAACAAGTTAAGATTAAAATGATATAAAATATTAAATATTACACATGTATGCAATACACATAGTAGTATACAGTAGATGATCCTTATGTTATTACTTTAAAGAGAATGAGATCATTACGCAAAGTTTAAAACAGGATAGACAATCTCCGATCCTGTTTGTTTTTCTTTCTCTCCATATTTTTCTTGATTTGCGCTTAGAAGCCTCATGTTTTCTATCTAGCTGGTTATCACTCCACAGGAATGTAGACGGAGAACGATCTTGGTCTGTGAACACACATTACTACAACGGTGAGAAAGATGATTGATCTGTGTACTGAAATCCGCACCTTGTCACATGTAACACTGGGCAAACACAAAGCCTCACAAATAAGATTAAATATAGTAAGTTTGATGTTGACTCATTACTTATATAAGCAGAAGGATCATCTATTATCCATCGTAAATGCACGTCATGTAGTCATTTTTGTGTAACTTCACTGCGGCTACGTGTGCCTCTGGTCGTAATAAAAAGTCGGGAAGGAAAACCCTGCAGAGTATATCTGGGCATTAGTGTCTTTTTATGATGTATAGTAGTGATATCCTGTGGCCACTTGGACTGTGATGGATATTAATGCTTCAGGAAAAATTTGTGATTATTTCCAAATGAATTTGCAACACTACCAAATCAGAAACCTGGTGTGTACAGGAGCAAACTAGAAGTAGCCATCTCTCTATATAACAAACAAATAATATATTATATAATTCATATTTAGATGCCTTAGCACTACAGAGTGCAACTTTGTTTGTTATACATAGAGATGGCTACTCCTAGTTCGCACCTGTACACACCAGTTTTCTGATTTGGAAGTGCCAGTCAGTTTTTTGTTATTTGTATATTAGATCTCTGACCGAGCACTCCAGCCTGTCGTGGTTTTAATTGCAGTTGGTTCTTACCTACTCTTAAATTCAGGCTTCAGGATAAGAGAGGTATTTACACTTGATACATAGGCTCCCAGCAAAACCAGAGATCGCCTTGTCGTTGACTGCTGGACTTGCATGAATTGGCCAGATTATGTGCTAAGGCCTGTTTCACACTTCCGTTTTTTGCCGTCAGTCAAAATCCGCCGTTTGGGGAAAAAAACGGATGTGACGGATTTGCCTGGCGGATACGTCTTTTTCCCCATAGACTTGTATTGGTGGCGGATTGTGACGGATGGCCTTCCGTTGGGTCCGTTGTGTCACGGATCTGTCATAAAATTGACGTCCGTCAGGCAGAAAAAAATGTCCCTAGTAACGTTTTTTGTCTGCGTCGAAAAGACGGCTGGTGACGGATCCGTCGCCGTCCGTCGTCTGGTATAATGGACACCTATGGGCGTCGGATCCGTCGCAGGACGGAATCCGCTGATGGATTCCATTTTTCCATACTGAGCATGCCCGGAAGAATTTCCCTTCCATAAATTTAACCCCAAAATACGTTCTGGCACAGAAAAGTCTCTCTCTCTCTGTCTGTCTCTCTTGAATTCTGTAGCTTTAAATTTCCTACACTAACTGCTGTGATGGAAACATCAAAAAAACAGATCCGATGCATCAGTTTTTTCCAAATATGTAAAGGATCCGTTTTTCAACACTTTGGCAGATTTGGACTGACGCCAGAAAACGGAAGTGTGAAACAGGCCTAAGTATCTCCATATTTTCTTATTATCTAGAGCAGTAATGCAATTCACATTTCATATATTTCATATTTACATGGTTTAGCACTACAAAGTGCAACTTTATTTGTTTGTTATAACTTTAAGTTTGATTATGTCCCTTGAGATTGGTTCAGTCTGACACTGTGACCCTCAAACCAAAAAAGATTCCGTATCTCTGACTTAGGGCATTGGGACTAGTAAGACAACACTGACTTCTCTAATGACTGTTACATTTTGGTCCCTGTATGCTAATTTTGGGGTCCACATTAGAAATGCAAGATTGATTTATTGTTATTGGTGGGACATGCTGGTGATAAGAAATATGTCATGACTTTACTGGGGGTATTCAACATGGGTGTTGATGTTTCTTAAAGGGAATCTGTGACCTCATTTTTGGCCTATAAGATGCAGCCACCGCCATCAGTGGCTTATGTACAGCATTCTGTAATGCTGTTGATAAGCCCCCCGATGTAACCTTAAAGAAAAAAAAAACGAGTTAGATTATACTCACCCGGGGGTCCGGTCCGATGGGTGTCAAGGTCCGGTCCGGCGTCTCCCATCTTCTAGCGATGACGTCCTCCTTCTTACTTCTGCCGCGGCTCCTGCGCAGGCGTACTACTTTACCTGCCCTCTTGAGGGCAGAGCAGAGTACTGCAGTGCGCAGGTGCTGGGAAAGGTCAGAGTGGTCCGGCGCCTGCGCACTGCAGTACTTTACTCTGCCCTCAACAGAGCAGAGAAAGTACGCCTGGCAGGAGCCGTGGCAGAAGTAAGAAGGAGGAAGTCATCGCTAGAAGATGGGAGGTGCCGGACCGGACCACGACACCCACCGCACCGGACCACACCCCCCAGTGATTATAATGTAACTCTTTTTTCTTATCTTTCAGGTTACATCGGGGGCTTATCTACAGCATTACAGATAAGCCCCTGATGGCTGTGGCCGCATCTTATAGTCCAAAAATGAGGTGACAGACTCCTTCTAAGATGTAGGGTGGTTGGATTTCAGCGACAGAATCAGTAAGCCACATCTGCTTCTATGGGACAGGTCAAGGAGCACATGTCAATTCAGCTTTCGTCGTTCACATATACGATATCTTCTGATAAGTGATGACCTGCTGCCTAGGATTATTGAGGTATCATTGTGAGAGACAAGTTCTTATCCCAATAATTGCAGTCGTGTATAGAATGTTGGCTGGGACTAAAGGTGGGGATTAAGTAGTTAACGCTGTGTGATGGACATCAAGGCTTTATTGTAATGGGAACTGGGGAACGTACGTTAAATAATATCAAGGGAGAATTGAGGTAGGAGGTGGAAATGTCTGTCATATGGTGTAACATAAAACTTTTCAGCATGTCTGTGTGCCTTCCATGCTTTTTAGTGGAATTAAAGGTTTTGAATGGTTCCTGTCCAGAGGGCCTTTGTGACACCATAGCATCAACTTGTCAGTCATTCATTCAACCACAAAGTACACTCCTTATCATGCGCTTCCTTTAGCACCTAATCTCTCCGATCAGGAGCATTTCTTTCATGTTGAGTCAATTTAACAGGCTGTTATGGATGTTCATTACAGGATCTGAGGTCAAGTGATATATTTAAACATTTCTATATTGACAGAGTTAATAGATGCTTTGTTCTTCCAACATGTTTTGAGCCAAATGTATTGACAACCGCTTATAATGTTCATGCAACCCTCGTTTCAAAAAAGTTGGGATGCTGTGTAAAATGTAAAGAAAACAGGAATACAATGATTTGGAAATCTCTCATAGTCAGATTTTATTCACAACTGAACAAATATCAGAAGGTGAGATACATTTTTCCAGTTCATTTGAACAATATAACTTATTTATATATTGATGGCAGCAGCACATCAAAAAGTTGGGACAGGGTTAGCAAAATAGTGGAAAATTGTTACTAATGAAAAACAGCTGTTAGGGAGGCAGAGTCTCTCAGAAGCAAAGATGTTCAGAGGTTCACTATTCTGTGAATAACTGCATCTAAAAATTGTGGAACAATTTCAGAGGAATGTTCAATGTAAAATTGCAAAGACTTCGAATATCCCAGCATCTACAGTACATACAGTTGTGCTCAAAAGTTTACATGCCCTGGCAGAATTTTTGCTTTCTTGGCCTTTTTTTCTGAGAATATGAATGATCACACCAAAATTTTTTTCTCCACTTATGGTTAGTGGTTGGGTGAAGCCATTAATTGTCAAACTACTGTGTTTTCTCTTTTGAAATCGTAATGACAACCCAAACCATCCAAATTACAATGATCAAAAGTTTACATACCCTAGTGATTTTGGTCTGATAACATGCACAGAAGTTGACACAAATGGGTTTGACTGGCTACTAAAGGTAACATCCTCACCTGTGACCTGTTTGCTTGTAATCAGTGTGTGTGCATAAAAGCTGAGTGAGTTTCTGGGAACCAGACAGACTCTTGCATCTTTCATCCAGCCACTGACGTTTCTGGATTGTGCGTCATGGGGAAAGCAAAAGAATTGTCAACAGATCTGTGGGAAAAGGTAGTTGAACTGTATTAAACAGGAAAGGGATACAAAAAGATATCTAAGTAATTGATTATGCCAGTCAGCAACGTTCAAACTGTGATTAACAAATGGAAAATCAGGGGCTCTGTAAAAACAAAACAATGGTCAGGTAGACCCACAAACATTTTGTCCATAACTGCCAGGAAAATTGTTCGGGATGCAAAGAAAAACCCACAAATCGCATCAGCTGAAATACTGGACTCTCTGAAAACTATCGGTGTGGCTGTTTCAAGATGCACAATAAAGATGCACTTGAAGAAAAATGGACTGTATGGTCGAGTCGCCAGAAGAAAGCTATTACTGCGCAAATGCCACAAAGTATCTCGCCTACAATACGCAAAACAGCACAGAGACAAGCCTCAAAACTTTTGGAATATGGTAATATGGAGTGATGAAAACAAAATTGAACTTTTTGGCCAAAACCATAAATGGTACATTTGGAGAGAGGTCAACAGAGCCTATTATGAAAGGAACACCATTCCTACTGTAAAGCATGGAGGTGAATCGCTGATGTTTTAGGAATGCGTGAGCTATAAAGGCACAGGAAACTTGGTCAAAGTTGAAGGAAAGATGAATGCAGCACATTATCAGGAAATACTGCTGCCCATGGGTCACACTTGGACGTTCCAACATGACAGCGATACAAAACAGAAGTCCAAGTCAACCTGTCATTGGCTACAGCAGAACAAAGTGAAGCTTCTGGAGTGGCTCCATCTCGGTCTCCTGATCTTAATATCATTGAGCTACTCTGGGGAGATCTCATACTAGACAGCCCTGAAATTTACAGGAACTGGAGGCCAATTGACAAGAAGAGTGGGCAGCTTTACCATCTGAGAAAAAAATGAATCTCATCTCATCCACAACTACCACAAAAGACTTCAAGCTGTCATTGATGTTAGAGGGGGCAATACACCGTATTAAGAAATATGGTATGTAACCTTTTGATCAGGATCATTTGGATGTTTTGGGTTGTTATTACGTTTTAAAAAGAGAAAACACAGTAGTTTGACAATAAATGGCTTCACCCAACCACTAACCATGAGTGGAGAAAAAGTTTTGATGTTATCATTCATATTCTCTGAAAAAAGGCCAAGAAAGCAAAGATTCTGCCTGGATACGTAAACTTTTGAGCTTGAGCACAACTGTAATATCAAAAGATTCAAAAATTTTGGAAAAGCTAAGTGCACGAGGGCTAACGCAGATACTGTAGTTAATATTGAATACTCATGATCTACCAGACTTCAGACAGGAATGCATTAAAAACAGGCATGATTCGTGTGTGCAAATGTTTGTGAACCCAGTTGTGCAATCCAAAAATGCAAGTTAAAGCTCTATCATGCAAAGAAGAATCCATATATCAACACAATCCAGAAAGGCTGCTCTCTTCTCTGGGCCAAAGGTCATTTAAAATGGACTCAAGCTCTATTGAAAACTGTTCTGTGGTCAGATGAATAAAAATTTAAAAATCTTTTTGGAAACCATGGCTGCCATGTCCGGCAAACTCAATAGTAGAGGGAATATCCAGCTAATCAGTGCATGGTTCACAATCCTGTATATCTGATGGTATGTGGTTGCATTCGTGCCTATGGTATGGGCAGCTTACACATCTTAGATCACACTTTCAATGCTGAGCATTTTATAGAGGTGTTAGAACAACATATGCTCCATCCACACAACATCTGTTTCAGGAAACTTCTTGCATATTTCAGGAATACAATTCTAAACCACATAGTGCATCCATCACAACAGCATGGCTTCACTGAAGAAGAGTTCAGGTGATGAACTGGCCACCTGCAGTACAGACCTTTCACCAAGAGAAAACATTTGGCGAATAAATTAAAAATCCGGAAAAGTCACAGGACTGTTGAGCAGCTAGAATCTCACATCCGATCAGAATGGGACAATATTCCTCTCCTAAAACTCTAAGGACCCCGTCACACATAGCGATCTCGCTAGCGAGATCGCTGCTGAGTCACAAGTTTTGTGACACAACAGCGATCTCACCAGCGAGATCGCTGTGTGTGACAGCGATCAGCGACCGGCCCCCCTGCCGGTATCGCTGATTGCTGTAGGAAAGCCCTGGACATTTCTTTAGTCGCTGGTCTCCCGCTGGCCAGTACGCATCGCTGCGTGTGACAGGCGGGAGACCAGCGATGAGCTGGTAACTAACGTACACATCGGGTATTCAAGGAACGTGCGTCCCTTAGAAACCCGATGTGTACGTTAGTTACCAGCGCGCTGATGCAGGGAGCTGGTAACTAACGTACACATCGGGTATCTAAGGGACGCACGTCCCTTAGATACCCGATGTGTACCTTAGTTATCAGCTCCCTGCATCAGCACGCTGGTAACTAACGAACAGAGCGACGCCGCGCGCTCGGCGTCGCTGGTACTGATCGCTGGTGAAGCTGTCTGTTTGACAGCTCACCAGCGATCATGTAGCGACTCACCAGCAATCCTGACACGTTGATATCGTTGTCGGGACCGCTGGTGAGTCGTTATGTGTGACAGGGCCTTAACAATTGGTCTCACTTCCCAGATGCTTACAGACTGTTGAAGAGGTGATAATGCACAACGGTAAACATGGCCCTGCCCCAACTTTTTTGAGATGAGTTTATGCCATCAATTTATAAAGGATTTAATATACAATTATAAATTCATTATAAATGAAATGGAAAAATGTCTAACATATCTTTTTTGATATATTACTGGAATTTCCAAAGAACACTGTATCAAACAAGGTTTAGAAAAACCCAGGAGGGCTCTCTAAATAAACATGGTGGCACATAGACATCCATATTTAAGATAGTTTTCTGTGCCCATGAAATTGATGGGAAGAATATCAGATCTGTAGGGGTCTGACCCCTCGAACCACACCTTCACCACCCCAACAATAAACCCTCTTTGTTTATGTGGCATAGATTTGTATATTTTGTATGGATGTGGATGAGCTGCAGTGCCAGGCATAGCTACTAGGAAATGTGCAGAGGTGCACCTGTAAAGCAATGAAATTGGCACAACTGATAGTTGAGGCGTCTGATCCCCACTGATCTGATATTGATAGCTTGATATATTGATATGCTTCTACTTCTTCTAATGCTGTCAGCTACCATCTTTGGTAAAAATGAAACCTAATTCACTTACTGGGTCTTTTTCCCTTACAGGTTGGCACATCGATGTTTGGCTACTCTGTGTGTAGTGCTGGTGGTTCTTATTACTCCATCCTTCAGCCAGGTACAGTACAGATGAGTTTGCTCTATAAAGCTGGCATACACTGTTGCTCATTTTTCACCATAACGAGGTTACATTATTAATTCCTTGCTTATCCCTCTTCATGTCTTTTAATTGTTTTTGACTAACCAAGCATTGAGGAGTAAAATGGTCTTCACTACTGAGCAGATTACATTCTATTCAGATGTCAGGTTATGTTCTACCTTGTAATCCAGTAATGCAGAAGATATATTTCATAGACAAGGTTAGTTACTAGATTACCTGGGATATTTATCAAGCAAGACTCTGCTAATAGTAAAAATACTGGGAGTGGGAGATATTCTCATCAAAGATTGAAGGATAAAATGGAGTCCATTTTGAGCGAATCTTATCTCTACTTCTTACAAACTTTGAAAAATCTCTATTACCTATTCAAATCTGGCTCCTTAATAATTTTGATTACTATGGGTTATTTGTCATAACGATAACGAACGTATTGTACATGCGATCACTGTCGTCTAGATTACTACCGGTAATATGTCTGAACAATAACAAATGTTGTGTTTTACATTCTATCACTGTCGTCCGGATGTTTGTTAGGTAGACATGGAAACTAAAGACATAATGGCACAATCCTTTTTTTCCTCCCATATCATCTGTCTGGAGAGAGTAGGAATAGTCCCACCAAAATCAGCAGGTTCTAGTGACTCTCATGTAAATTGCATGGGGGTCTTTAGGCTTCTGTAGATCCAGCCTATGCCCTATGTGACACAAACATAGTACGGGCTATGAGATTATAAACCTGTGTGAAGAATAAAGATGATTCAGCCCATGCAGGAGTATTGGTACCCCTTTATTGTGCTGATTGACAGAGAACCCATAGGTAAGATACCCAACAACCTGGGAAAATTATTGTCCTACAGGACCATCTTTAAAAATATGTTTATATTATGAATTTTGTGCTTAAAGAGTAACTGTCATTTTAATTTTTATTTCATAAATCAATAGTGGTCATGAAAATAAGAAACTTTGTAATGTACAGTCCTGGCCTAAAGTGTTGATATCCTTAAAACTGGTTCAGAAAAGGAAGTATTTCTCCTAGAAAATTATTGCAATTACACATGTTTTGTTATACACATCTTCATTTCCTTTAGTGTGTATTGGAACAAAACAAAAAACAGAGAGGAAAGGAAAGTTGGACATAATTTCACACAAAACCCCAAAAATGGGCCAGTCAAAATTGTTAGCACCTCTCCAAAATTGTGGGTAAACAAATTTGCTTCAAGCATGTGATGCTCATTCAAGCTCACATGTGGCAAGTGACAGGTGTGAGCTCACATGTGGCAAGTGACAGGTGTGCGCAATATGAAAATCACACATGAAACCAGATAAAAAGGGGAGAAGTTGACTTAATCTTTGCATTGCGTGTTTGTGCCACACTAAGCATGGAGAACAGAAAGAGTGTAAGAGAACTGTCTGAGGACTTGAGAACCAAAATTGTTTACAATATCAACAATCTCAAGGTTACAAGTCCATCTTCAGAGATCTTGATGTCCATTTGTCCAAGGTGCGCAACATGATAAAGACGTTTACAACCCAAGGCACTGTAGCTAATGTCCCTGAACATGGACGGCAGTTAAAAATTGATGAAAGGTTGCATTTAGGACAGTGCGGATGGTGGATAAGCAGTCCTAATCAAGTTCCAAACAAATTCAAGCTGTCCTGCAGGCTGAGGGTGCATCAGTGTCAGTGTGAACTATCCCTCGAAATTTTAATGAAATGAAATGCTATGGCAGGAGACCCAGGAGGAGTCCACTCCTGACACAGAGACATAAAAAGCTAGACTGCAGTTTTCCAAAATGCACTTAGCCAAAATCCCTATGGGACAGCGTCTTGTGGACATATGAGACCAAGATAGAGCTTTTAGATAAAGCACATCATTCTACCGTTTACTGAAAATGGAATGAGCCCTGCAAAGAAAAGAACACAGTGCCTACAGTCAAATAAGGTAGAGGTTCAAAGATGTTTTGGGGCTGTTTTGCTGGCACTGGGTGCATTGTCTGTGTGCAAGGGATCATGAAATCTGAATATTACCAAAATATTTTGGGTCTCAATGTAGTGCACAGTGTCAGAAAGCTGGGTTTACATCCTCGGTCATGGGTCTTCATGCAGGACAATGATCCCAAACATACTTCAGGAAGCACCCAGAAATCAAACGAACCAAAGCACTGGAGAGTTATGAAGTGACCAGCTATGAGTCCGGATCTAAATCCTATTGAACACCTGTGGCGAGATCTTAAAATTCCAGCTGGGAAAAGGCACCCTTCAAATATGAGAGACCTGGAGTAGTTTGCAAAAGAAGAATGGTCCAAAATTCCAGTTGAGAGGTGTAAAGAAGTTTGTTGATGATTATAGGAAGTGATTGATTGCAGTTATTTATTCCAAAAAGTGTGCAATCAATTATTAAGCTTAGGGTGCCAACAATTTTGTCCGACCCATTTTTAGGGTTTTGTGCTGAAATTATGTCCAATTTGCTTTTTTTTCTCTTTTTTTGTTTTTCCAATACACACAAAGGAAATAGACATGTGTATAGCAAAACGTGTCATTGCTATAATTTTCTGGAAGATATTCTCCATTTTCTGGAACAATTTCAGGAGTGCCAACACTTTTGGCCGTAACTGTATCTTATCAGAGATGTTTGTTTCTTTCTCTGCCAAAACTGATGAGTCATTATCAAAATTCTGAGGTAAAGTCTGTGTTCAGTGAAGACAGACTTCCCCATTACTGAGAAAGGAGATGACGGCTGCTACTGATGAGATTCCATCTAGATGGGAGGATGAAGGAGGAGTTCTACCTCTAGCTCCTGTCTCCTCCCGTCTTCATAGAATTGTATCAGTAACAGCCACCATCTCCTATCTCAGTAGTGGGAAAGTCTGTCTTCACTGAATACAGATTTTACCTCAGAATTGAGAATTTTGGTAAAGACTGATCAATTCTGGCAGAGAAAGAAGCACTTTTTTGTGTCTTGATTGGGCATATAAACAGAGGTTGCCTTTATCTAACAATAACTATGCTGTCGCTAAGAAGAAAAAAAATCATTTTGTTCTGTTTTGTGTACAGAATATATGCTATTTGCAGTTTTTCCTAGAGTTTATAGCATCTAAAACTGTTTACAGAGTAATCTGTAGCGTTCAAGTGACTTTGAAAAAGCAGTTTTTATTACTGAATTGATTAAACTTGTAAAAGCTGCCTGAGGTGTGAGCACGTCATCACCTTCTCCAGACTCGTAGACTTTACAGGTGAGGACAAAGTGCAGACATATTAGACTCTTGTCAAAGTCCATCGTTTTCTCTATGCTTTATCCAAGTGACTAAGAACCTGTGACCTGGGGGGGTGGGTGAAGTGTTTTTACTTATGAAAAAAAAAGAAATGAACTGTTTCTTTCAACACCCCTGTACTTGGCATCTCAGTAGGACTGGCGTGTCTGCTTTTTTTCGAGCTGCAGCTTGATATGTAGTCTGGGTGTAACATCTCAATTGGAATAGAAAATTGCCTTCATGTATACACAAAAGTCTTGCCTATATGTGTATAACGAATGGAAAGAACAAAAGCTTCCATCCTGGTGGTAAACTATGTAATTGGGCACTTACTGGCACCAAGACGACTGGTGTTCAGGACACCCTACACTAGAAGGCACTTGGGAAAATGATATCCTAGGCCGTATTGAGATGTCCGTGATTTTTCACATGCACAAGAAAAAAAGTTCCAAGTTTCATTTGTGTTTTGAATTTGATTTTCATCAGTGTTTGGTCAGTGTCCGCTTTTATCATCTGTGATTTTCACATACAGCTAAATAAACTGCAAATATTCTCCTATACATTACAAGTACGGATTACACTGTGATTCCAATTTTGTGCTGATTTTCACAAACTTGTACATACAGTGGGGAAAAAAAGTATTTAGTCAGTCAGCAATAGTGCAAGTTCCACCACTTAAAAAGATGAGGGGCGTCTGTAATTTACATCATAGGTAGACCTCAACTATGGGAGACAAACTGAGAAAAAAAAATCCAGAAAATCACATTGTCTGTTTTTTTTTCATTTTATTTGCATATTATGGTGGAAAATAAGTATTTGGTCAGAAACAAGCAATCAAGATTTCTGGCTCTCACAGACCTGTAACTTCTTCTTTAAGAGTCTCCTCTTTCCTCCACTCATTACCTGTAGTAATGGCACCTGTTTAAACTTGTTATCAGTATAAAAAGACACCTGTGCACACCCTCAAACAGTCTGACTCCAAACTCCACTATGGTGAAGACCAAAGAGCTGTCAAAGGACACCAGAAACAAAATTGTAGCCCTGCACCAGGCTGGGAAGACTGAATCTGCAATAGCCAACCAGCTTGGAGTGAAGAAATCAACTGTGGGAGCAATAATTAGAAAATGGAAGACATACAAGACCACTGATAATCTCCCTCGATCTGGTGCTCCACGCAACATCCCACCCCGTGGGGTCAGAATGATCACAAGAACGGTGAGCAAAAATCCCAGAACCACGCAGGGGGACCTAGTGAATGAACTGCAAAGAGCTGGGACCAATGTAACAAGGCCTACCATAAGTAACACACTACGCCACCATGGACTCAGATCCTGCAGTGCCAGACGTGTCCCACTGCTTAAGCCTGTACATGTCCGGGCCCGTCTGAAGTTTGCTAGAGAGCATTTGGATGATCCAGAGGAGTTTTGGGAGAATGTCCTATGGTCTGATGAAACCAAACTGGAACTGTTTGGTAGAAACACAACTTGTCGTGTTTGGAGGAAAAAGAATACTGAGTTGCATCCATCAAACACCATACCTACCATAAAGCATGGTGGTGGAAACATCATGCTTTGGGGCTGTTTCTCTGCAAAGGGGCCAGGACGACTGATCCGGGTACATGAAAGAATGAATGGGGCCATGTATCGTGAGATTTTGAGTGCAAACCTCCTTCCATCAGCAAGGGCATTGAAGATGAAACGTGGCTGGGTCTTTCAACATGACAATGATCCAAAGCACACCGCCAGGGCAACGAAGGAGTGGCTTCGTAAGAAGCATTTCAAGGTCCTGGAGTGGCCTAGCCAGTCTCCAGATCTCAACCCTATAGAAAACCTTTGGAGGGAGTTGAAAGTCCGTGTTGCCAAGCGAAAAGCCAAAAACATCACTGCTCTAGAGGAGATCTGCATGGAGGAATGGGCCAACATACCAACAACAGTGTGTGGCAACCTTGTGAAGACTTACAGAAAACGTTTGACCTCTGTCATTGCCAACAAAGGATATATCACAAAGTATTGAGATGAAATTTTGTTTCTGACCAAATACTTAATTTCCACCATAATATGCAAATAAAATGAAAAAAAAACAGACAATGTGATTTACTGGATTTTTTTTTCTCAGTTTGTCTCCCATAGTTGAGGTCTACCTATGATGTAAATTACAGACGCCTCTCATCTTTTTAAGTGGTGGAACTTGCACTATTGCTGACTGACTAAATACTTTTTTTCCCCACTGTATGTATGGGTAATTGTGATCCATAAAAATTGACATTTCTCTGTGAATCTTTTTTTTTCGCAGACACATGGTTTGCAAAAAAAACATTAATGTAAATAGCACCGTATATTTAATGGGTACATGTTCTATCTGTGAAAAGCATATTTAGAATATGTACAATCTTCATGGCTGTCTGAATGAAGCCTTAAAAGTTTATGCCAAAGACCTATGTTTTTTGACCAAGAGAGTCCTTAATAAGTATCGTTCAGCAGTTTAAGCATGAAAAACTAGCCACATCATGGAAAATTGGCTGCAGAGCGGAATAAAACATACCGGTAGTTATTATATTTTAATTTCTTTTCTCCATTGTGGCGTTATTAGCTTGTAAAGTTTAGGTTGTAATTTATGATAAGCCCAACTGGGCGTTACCAGAGATTTGTCTCTGCATGAGTTTGACCAGCCCTAACCAGACATCAACATACAAGAAAAAAAGAACACACCCCCTACAATAGCTTACAACAGACATTCTCCTATGTGAGACATGCAATGATAGAGAATTTTGGTGTTCAGATAGCATTCAAGCTTCAATACCATGCAGATGCACGAATACCAAATGTGGGATGTTTCCATTTTCCCAAGCAAAATCCCAGAAAAAGGTGGCACATATAATGACAGACAGTCTGCTCTCCTCACTGGTCTAACTGCAGAGCTGTGTGTAGCCACAAAGCGTCTGGAGAACAGCAGAGACGAGTGTGATTATTAACACTTCCCTAGCTTTCCTCCCACAACAGTCAGGTTCTGGTTAGGTACAGCACAGGGCCATATCCCATCCTTTGACACCGATGTGACATGAGAGCTGAAGAAGTGTTATTGACTACACTTATCTCTACTCTACTCCCAGTTCTTATAATCACAGACAGCTCTGCATGCAGTGATGAGTGTAGACTGTCTGTTATTACATGTCTCCCACAGGAGAAAGACTGTTTTAAGCTATTGTGGAGGCGTGTTTTTTATCCCGGTTTGTTGCTGCCTGCTTATGATTGTACATAGACCCAAAACCAAGTAATTCCAAGACTAATGTCATCATTATAAAGTTTAAAAGTTTTAAACTTTATTAGGTACAGATTACAAAATATTAGTAAAATCTAAGATACAGACACAAAGACACATTGGTGAGTAACTGAAGGGACCCCAAGATAAAATGTCCAATCAATAGAATAGTATAAGTATATATACACGGTACATACTGAGCAATAAAAGAAGTATAATGCAATATGTTTATAATGATAATACACTGTCATTGTATATACATGTGTACATATATATATATATATACAGTATATATTATACAGGGTGGGCCGTTTATATGGATACCATGTGAAGAAAGAGAAAAGCGTGGACGGCACCGCTTTTACCATATAACTTCTGGTGGTGTGCGGTATCCGGAGCACTTAATGCTGGCAGCTTCGGGTGCTGGTCTGGAGATCCACAATGCTGAATATATCCAAAAGGAAAGAGAGACCGCACTCCATAAGCTGGTGAAGTTATCGTTTGATTTATTGGCACATGCGGTACATGTCAGCCGGGGGAGTGATATCAGGAGAGGTAAAACAGCTGACAACGGCCGTTTCGCGCTATTTATATGGATACACCAAATATCAACTTCCTGTTTGTGGCACATTAGTATATAGGAGGGGGAAACTTTTCAAGATAGGTGGTGACCATGGTGGCCATTTTGAAGTCGGACATTTTGGATCCAACTTTATTTTTTCAATGGGAAGGGGGTTATGTGACACATCACAAGAAAAACAATGGTGTACTTGGTTTTAACATAACTTTATTCTTTCATGAGTTATTTACAAGTTTATGACCACTTATAAAATGTGTTCAAAGTGCTGCCCATTGTGTTAGATTGTCAATGCAACCCTCTTCTCCCACAGACCTGATACCCATTGAAAACCTCTGGAATGTAATCAAGAGGAAGATGGATAGTCACAAGCCATCAAACGAAGAACTGCTTAAATTTTTGTACTAGAAGTGGCATAAGGTCACCCAAAAGCAGTGTGAAAGACTGATGGAAAGCATGCCAAGACGCATGAAAGCTATGACTAAAAATCATGGTTATTCCACAAAATATTGATTTCTGAACTCTTCCAGAGTTAAAACATTAGTATTGTTTCTAAATGATTATGAACTTGTTTTCTTTGCATTATATGAGGTCTGCAAGCACTGCATTTTTTTTTGTTATTTTGACCATTTTTCATTTTCTGAAAATAAATACAAAATTTAGTGCTTCGAAATCCGAAGACATGTTGTCAGTAGTTTATAGAATAAAAGAGCAATTTATATATATATAGTATCCCAAGTATCCCACAGTTGTTACAGGATTTTGGAATGTTTAGCTTGCAAAAAAAAAGACTGAGATGAGACTCAATAGCTGTCTATAAATATCTCAAGGGCTGTCACATTGTAGAAGGATCATCTTTATTCTCATTTGCACAAGGAAAAACTAGAAGCAATAGGATTAAACTGAATGGGAGGAGACACAGATTAGATATTAGAAAAAACTTTTTGACAGTGAGGGTGATCAATGAGTGGAACAGGCTGCCACGAGAAGTGATGAGTTCTCCTTCCATGGAAGTCTTCAAACAGAGGCTGGACAGACATCTAGGATGATTTAGTAATCTGTCTAGGATGATTTAGTGAATCCTGCTTTGAGCAGGGGGTTGGACCAGATGACCCAGAAGGTCCCTTCCAACGCCACCATTCTATGATTCTTAAATGGACAGGATTTACATTTTTTCTGCTTGCAAGGAAAGGTTCCTGCAGTTGTTGGAGAAGGCAGGGAGCTTCTGACGATGATGCTTCTTAGATTTAGGGGCTGCCTAAAACACAGCAGTGGGGGACCTGAAAAATGGATTGTAATCGGGCATCTTTTTGTAAAGGTTGTATTTTCTGTGCAGCTCCCCTTAGCACTTCCAGATTTGGATTGTAAGTGACTACTAGAGGCACCCGGTTATTTTCTTCTTTAGCTTTGTAATGTAGCAGGTGATCCCTTGACAATCTGGTGGCTCTTGTAATTTGATTTTGAATTGATCTTGGATGGTAGCCCTGATCCAAAAGGGCTTTCTGAGGCGACCAAGGTGTTCATCTCTATGGGTCTGGAACATATACGATTGTATCTGATGGCTTGGCTGTAGACAATAGAGTTTTTTATGTGTTTTGGATGGAAACTGTCCGATTTAAGGTATGTTGGACGGTCGATTGGCTTCTGATACAGAAATGTCTCTATTTTATTGTTCTTTAGCTTACTGACATGTACAAAAAGTTAATTTCAGTGCTGGAGTAGTTGGGTTCATTTATAATGACCACAGACAAGATAATGATCCCCAATTCACATCAGGACTAAAAGATCCCAGGTACTTTCAGCTGCATCACATCTAATGTGGTGTACTTAATTATTTGTACTAAATGTCCAACTGGGGGTCTGTATATGGGTGAGTCCGGGCAAAAACTAAAAACAAGGATGAATTCTCATCACCACACAATAAGATAAAAAAATAATGGTTCTACCTGTGGCAAAACATTTTTGTATCCCTGATCACAGCACCATAGACATGAAATTACTTGTATTGAAAGGCAATTTCAAATCTCAGAGAGACATAAGGGTCTGGGAGTATAAACTCATGACAACCTTTGGCACACTCAGAGCAAGAATGAATGTGTCGCATGAATTTAAGTCTTTTTTCATCAATTAAGAAATTTGCTCCTAAGACCTTGTGGGGGCATCACAACACAGAACCAGACCCCAATCGGAGGATTATAAAACTTTCACACTCCTTATCTATGAACTGTTCCAATATTTATGGCCATAACTGTCCATCACTCTTCAATAATGATAGTTCTGCTTCACATCACTTGTCCTATCTATTGCATTATTTCTGTGCTGTGTTGTGTATAAATATGTGATTCTTCAGATTTTGTATTAGTCTTTGCCTGATGAAGAGACCTGAGTAGTCTCAAAAGCTTGCAATTTGTTACCATCTTTTCAGCTAGCCTTTAAAAGTTATCAACCACTGAGGACTCTCAATTCTGAATATTTTGGTAATACCTAATTGTGCTTAACATAAATTACCTAAACTTTACAAGTCAGTATCACCCAATTGAACAAGATAAATTTAAAAGAGAAAATCTATGTTTTATTCAACACTGTAGACATGATGTTGGTGAGTTTAGCATGCTCAAAATGGTAAATGTTTTTTTCTCCAGTGTAGCTCAGAGAATATAAGATGAACTTTCACTGATTAGGAAAGTAATGAATAGAATGTTTAACAAAATGATGGAAGAGGACAACTCACTGAATAATAACCGCTAATGATTTTTTTTTCTATATTTGAAGCAAAAATATTCCTTATCTATGCATCTTACTTGGGGTTTTATCTATAATAATAAATGCCCTAAGCAACTTCCGGTTGTAACAACTTCCGTCCAGTTGTAACCGGTGACGTCACCGCACACCTCTTTCCATGTTAACCCTCAACACACACACTCCACTCACCTTTCACCATCTCCACTCACGTCCACTCACTCTTTCACTCCACATACGACCCTTTCTCTCACTCCGTCTCTCATACTCACGCCGTCATCGCCGCTGATCCACGATCCCCGACATCATCTTCCGCCGGCGCCATCCTGGATCCAGACGTCCTCCACACCGGCGACATATTCTTGCTACGACGCCATTTTGGATCGGCGAAATCCCGCGATAGTCAAGATGGCGTCGCCGCAAGAACATGTTGCCGGCGTGGACGACGTCGGGATCCAAAATGGCGTCGACGAAATCTCGCGAGTTTTCGCCGACGCCATTTTGGATCCCGACGTCGTCCACGCCGGCGACATGTTCTTGCGGCGACGCCATTTTGGATCTGCGAAATCCCGCGATAGTCAAGATGGCGTCGCCGCAAGAACATGTCGCCGGCGTGGACGACGTCGGGATCCAAAATGGCGTCGACAAAATCTCGCGAGATTTCGTCGACGCCATTTTGGATCCCGACGTCATCCACGCCGGCGACATGTTCTTCCGGCGACGCCATCTTGACTATCGCGGGATTTCACGATACTCAAGATGGCGTCGCCGCAAGAACATGTCGCCGGCGTGGACAACGTCTGGATCCAGGATGGCGCCGGCGGAAGAAGATGTCGGGGATCGTGGAGCAGCGGCGATGACGGCGTGAGTATGAGAGACAGAGTGAGAGAAGGGGTCGTATGTGGAGTGAAAGAGTGAGTGGAGATGGTGAAAGGTGAGAGGAGTGTGTGTTGAGGAGTGTGTGTGTTGAGGGTTAACATGGCAAGAGGTGTGATGCTATCGCATCCTCCCGATGCGATAGCATCGGGCCATAATCTAGTTTTACTATAAAGCACTAAAATGGAGAAGTAACATGAATAGTAATAAAATCACTATGTGGATGACATTACAGCTGGAGATATGGGATCATGATGGACAGTTGAATTGTGCCGTCGCATTCTCTGTTTGCTTTTTAGAATTTCTGGTTGATTGCTTTCTTTACAGATTTGCTATTTTGATGCCTCGTGTCAGTAGAGCATTTGGCTGTTGTTGGTTTTTTTTTACACCACTTACCGTATTCAGATTGTGTGAGACTCGCTTTGTTTCGACTTGCTTTCATTATTTGTCTTTCATTCAGCAAATCCATGTTTTACAAGCTTTGGAAATAAAGGAAACATGTTTTATCACTTGTGATAAATCCGGGCCCTGTCTTTTTGGAGGACTATGTTTTAAGGCTGTGTTATGGAGAAGACAACCTAAGCTCAAGTACATAACATAGTTTATGTAAACGTGATCTGCCTGATAAAGGAACTGTTATGTGCCCGGAGGGCTGATTGCCCCTTAACAAAGTCATTCATGTATAAGTAAGGAAACAGCGGTGGGCAGGAGCCAAAGATATAAATCATGTTTTGGTTCCGTTAGATACTTATGGAGGCCTCCTCATTCCAAAAATTGTTCTAGTCTCTACATTTAATTCCTTAATAGCTTTTATTTTAACAAACTAAATACCAATTTTCCAATATTTTATTAGATTCAGAGGACGCCCATAGAAAGAGGATTTGTCAACTGGTTTGGTCCGGAGCACAGTCCACCTCTGAGGTCCAGTAATGAGTGGAGTTCTTGGCAAAGCTGGTCTCCGTGTTCTCGGACATGTGGAGGGGGAGCTGGAGTACGTACACGTCAATGTATTAGAAGGTAAATATCGTATTTACTCGAGTATAAGCTGACCCGAGTATAAGCTGAGGCCCAGAATTTTGCCACAAAAAACTGGGAAAACTTATTGACTCGAGTATAAGCCTAGGGTGGTAAATGCAGCAGCTACTGGTAAATTTCAAAAATAAAAATACATACCAATAAAAGTAAAATTAATTGAGACATCAGTAGGTTAAATGTTTTTGAATATCCATATTGAATCAGGAACCCCATAAAATGCTCCATACAGTTCATGATGGCCCCATAAGATGCTCCATACAAAATACGTCCCATATAATGCTCCATAAAGTTTATGATGGACCCCATAAGATGCTCCATAGAATAATATGTCCCATATAATGCTGCATAAAAGGTTAATGATGGCCAGATAAGATGCTCCATAGAATAATATGCCCCATATAATGCTGCATAAAAGGTTAATGATGGCCCCATAAATTGTTCATATATAATGCTGCTGCTGCAATTAAAAAAAAAAACAAAAAAAACATAACTCTCGTCACTTGGAGGCCAGGTGATGGTGTCCTGAGCAGGCGGGGACACCGACACGCTATGGGGGGGCCAGTTGCCGCTGGCTCAGTTCCGCGACACTTGCTATATTCACCTGTCCCGGCTCCACCGCCACGCGCCGCTGTGTCTTCTGGCTCTCTTCAGTGACTGTTCAGGCAGAGGGCGAGCACTAACCATGTCATCGCGCCCTCTGACCTAAACGTCACAGCCAGATCACACCGAAGACAGCACAGCTCGGCGGTGGAACGGGGACAGGTGAACACAGCAAGTGCCAGGGGCCTGAGCCAGCGGCAACACCGGTACCTGGCCCCCATGGCGCGCCAGTGTCCCAGCCTGTTCAGGACACCAGCACTTGTCCCGCTGCCAACACCGACCTTCGGCCCTGTCAGCAGCCACCAGGACACAGAGGCTACAGGGGAGTGCGCAGAAGATCCTGAGACGCCGGGTAACTCCACCCTGCATTGGTGAAGAAGTGGGAACCGTGACTTGTGTGTAAGCCGAGGGGGCTCTTTTTCAGCCCAATGGGCTGAAAAACTCGGTTTATGCACGAGTATATACGGTACTTACAGATAGACAAAGTTACCTTCATTGAGTTGCAGATTGTATTTGAATTTAACTGGAATTTCTACCAAGAAACAACTTATTAACAGGAATAGTTTTGTAAAGAGCTTTCAAAGATTATGATGCTCTGAGGTAGTTAACATTTTAACAAAAAAATAAATAAAAATCATAATAACAGCAATGCTAACATGAAGAAGTGAAGACCACAAATGATTAAAATTTCACTTTATATAATATTATTCAAATCTTTGTAAGGAAACTACCATCATTACCCTTTCTGCAGTATTCTGCACATTTGTAATGTCTGTGTAGTGTAGAAACATTTCCTGCCACCCATTTCCCTTTGAAAAGCTCTTGATGATGGATTTATTATTATGTGTTCTTGTTTAAATGGGAACTGTATTTTCAGCAAACTTTCCACAAATCAATACAGGCAAATTTAAGAAACTGTGTAATATACTGTTAGGTCCATATATATTTGGACAGAGACAACATTTTTCTAATTTTGGTCCTAGACATTACCACAATGAATTTTAAACAAAACAATTCAGATGCAGTTGAAGTTCAGACTTTCAGCTTTCATTTGAGGGTATCCACATTAAAATTGGATGAAGAGTTTAGAAGTTTCAGCTCAGTAAAAGTCAGTAAAATAAATGTTACGGAAAAATGTCTGATCCTTCACTACCACCACAATCATCTGGCAGATGGCTCCCATAAATATTAGTCTGTAATGTGTATGGGAACCATAAGCCAGCGTCTTTTCCAGCAGGTACTCTCAGTAACCCGCCTGAAAAAGTATTAGATAAATGTTAAAAAGAATGAACACATGTATTGCAATGTAATAGTGACTTACTGTGCATAAAGGGGGTGTACACAACTCTTGACCAAAATGTTTGGCTCCCATAAAATAATAAAGATTATACTTGCCTCCCATGCTGGCACCGTTCCTGCGGTGTCAGCACTTGCTTTCTCCTGGGCTGTGATACGGTGTTGTGACGTCAGCGCCCAATCAGCACTGCAGTCACCATCTTCTCCTTCAGACAAATCGAACATGAAGAGGAAGTCTGGTCTGCAGCTGATCTACTGCCTCCTCATGTTTGATTTGTCCAAAGGTGGGGAAAGTGACACCAGCGCTGATTGGGTGCCGGTGTCTCATGTCACAACAACATCATGGGAGCCCCGGGGAGAACGAGTGCCGACACTGTGGGAAAGGCACGGGAGGTGAGTATAAGCTTTATTATTTTATCGGGGCCAAGCGAGGGTTATACGACAAGAAGTTGTACAAGTAGTGGACAACTTATTTCAGTCTTTTCAGCTTCTTTTAACTTCTTCAGGTTTCCAAAGATGCACAGCGGTTAAAATAAAAAGGGACCTGACCAACCACCAAGTGGCTTACAGTTGGAAGCCACTTACTAGTTTGCTCAATACAAGTACTGTATATGTATATACAGTTAGGTCCATATATATTTGGACAGAGACAACATTTTTCTAATTTTGGTTCTAGACATTACCATAATGAATTTTAAACAAAACATTTCAGATGCAGTTGAAGTTCAGACTTTCAGCTTTCATTTGAGGGTATCCACATTAAAATTGGATGAAGGGTTTAGGAGTTTCAGCTCCTTAACATGTGCCACCCTGTTTTTAAA
Source organism: Dendrobates tinctorius (assembly GCF_039654945.1). NCBI lineage: Eukaryota > Metazoa > Chordata > Amphibia > Anura > Dendrobatidae > Dendrobates > Dendrobates tinctorius. The sequence continues at coordinate 39,297,145 of NW_027361690.1, forward strand.
GGGACCAAAAGTAATTGGACAATTGACTCCAAGGCTATTTCATGGACAGGTGTGGGCAATCCCTTCGTTATGTCATTCTCAATTAAGCAGATAAAAGGCCTGGAGTTGATTTGAGGTGTGGTGCTTGCATTTGGGAGGATTTGCTGTGAAGGAACCACGCGATGAAAGGAGCTCTCCATGCAGGTGAAACAAGCAATTCTTAAGCTGCAAAAACAGAAAAAAACATCCGAGAAATTGCTACAACCTTAGGAGTGGCAAAATCATGAGAAAGAAAGAAAGCACTGGTGAACTCATCAATGCAAAAAGACCTGGGCGCCCACGGAAGACAACAGTGGTGGATGATCGCATAATGTCCATGGTGAAGAGAAACCCCTTCACAACAGCCAACCAAGTGAACAACACTCTCCAGGAGGTAGGCGTATCAATATCCAAATCTACCATAAAGAAAAGACTACATGAAAGTAAATACAGAGGGTTCACTGCACGGTGCAAGCCACTCATAAGCATCAAGAATAAAAAGACTAGACTGGACTTAGCTAAAAAACATCTAAAAAAGCCAGCACAGTTCTGGAAGAACATTCTTTGGACAGATGAAACCAAGATCAACCTCTACCAGAATGATGGAATGAGAAAAGTATGGCGAAGGAATGGTACAGCTCATGATCCAAAGCATACCACATCATCTGTAAAACACGGCGGAGGCAGTGTGATGGCTTGGGCATGCATGACTGCCAGTGGCACTGGGTCACTAGTGTTTAATGATGATGTGATACAGGACAGAAGCAGCCAAATGAATTCTGAGGTATTCAGAGCCATACTGTGTGCTCAGATCCAGTCAAATGCAGCCAAACGGATTGATCGTCGTTTCATACTACAGATGGACAATGACCTAAAGCATAAAGCCAAAGAAACCCAGGAGTTTATTAAAGAAAAGAAGTGGAATAGTCTTGAATGGCCAAGTCAGTCACCTGATCTCCACCCAATTGAGCATGCATTTCACTTGTTAAAGACTAAACTTCAGACAGAAAGGCCCACAAACAGCAACTGAAAACCACCACAGTGAAGGCCTGGCAGAGCATCAAAAAGAAGGAAACAGAGCGTCTGGTGATGTCCATGTGTTCAAGACTTCAGGCAGTCATTGCCAACAAAGGGTTTTCAACCAAGTTCTAGAAATGAACATTTTATTTACAATTATTTAATCTGTCCAATTACTTTTGGTCCCTTTTAAAAACAGGGTGGCACATGTTAAGGAGTTGAAACTCCTAAACACTTCATCCAATTTTAATGTGGATACCCTCAAATGAAAGCTGAAAGTCTGAACTTCAACTGCATCTGAATTTTTTTGTTTAAAATTCATTGTGGTAATGTCTAGAACCAAAATTAGAAAAATGTTGTCTCTGTCCAAATACATATGGACCTAACTATCTTGTTAGAGAACTCTGCTTCTTTTCCCACTAAGACACTTCTTTCCCTACCCCTGCCTCCTGTAGTCATTATCCGTTCTGGATAATAAAAAAAAACAAAAACACAGTTGAAATCCTTTGAGCAAGAGGACTACCAGTACAGTGATAAGAAGAGGGGAGTAGAAGTGAGGAGAGGGAGAGAAAACAGGCATATGGAGACACAAAGATTGTGCTGGTCTTTCTAACAAGTCTTTTACATCACTACAGTGATGAATTCATATCTCCACTAATCTACTGATATATAAACAAATAGAGAGCTACAGTATGTAATGCCAGTAAAAAACAAATTTTATTTTGAATTACCATACATTAAAATTGTATATAACACTAATGATTACAAAGTGACTGCATACCAAGCGGGGAGAACCAACACACTTAAAGTAATCAGATAATACAGGTGCCTACACAATGCAGTATAAATAGAGCCTCTAATGTGTGACAAGTAATAAAGGGATATATTGTTCCATATAAAATTCATAGGCTACTAATGCAAAGTAAAAAAGGCAACACTTACATGAGTAAAGCAATTTTGTGTGATGTCCATGCCGCCTCAACGCACGTTTCGCTTCTTGTCCTGACGAAGAAGCGAAACATGCGTTGGGGCGGAAGGCAGACCACACATACCAATTGCATTACTCAAATAAGTGTTGCGTTTTTTACTTTGCATTAGTAGCCTATGAATTTTTTATGGAACAATATATCCCTTTATTACTCGTCACACATTAGGTACTCCATTTATACTGCATTGTGCAGGCACCTGTATTATCTGATTACTTTAAGTGTGTTGGATCTCCCCGCTTGGTACAGTATGCAGTCACCTTGTATTCATTAGTGTTCTATACAATTTTAATCTAATTCAAAATAAAATTTGTTTTTTATTGGCATTATATAAACTGCAGCTCTCTATTTGTTTATATATCTAATTTAGTGTATGTGCCTTCTACTTTACTCATGGGTTTATTTTTGTAGTTATCACTAATCTACTGATGAACAATTTCATTCATTTTGCTGTTTCTTGTCTCTGTGTGCTAAAGGAAATAAAGAGCAAGAATACCTCTCTGTGTACTGTACTGTAAATGTGAGAGTTCATACCCACTATTCTCCTCTTAAAAGCTCCCAGCCAATAGCGAATTCGTGAAACAGAGTCCACAGAGGGGGAAACTGGTAAAAATTCAGATTACAGTGTCCAGAAATAGTGTATCTCCTCATGTCAGAACTGTTTATTCTGAAAAGTTACTTAAAAGTATAGTTACCCTTTAGCAAACAGTTGAAATAATAGTAATCAGGATATTGGGGCATTAATGTTGTAATGAAAACTACTATCCTGGTCTTTGCTTTCACACATGTTATAATAGGATCACATATTAATCAGCTTCTTGAACGCTTTCCACGTGATGAAAATGAACAAACCTTAAAATAAACTGAAAACTAAGTGCAAACCGCAAAAAGGTCATAAGAACACATAACTGTTATAGGCGCTTATTTTCTCCTTCGTCTCATTGGGGGACACAGAGACTGTGGGTGTGTGCTTCTGCCGTCTGGAGGCTGACACTAAGTATACAAAAAAAGAGTTAGCTCCTCCTCCGCCGCATACACCCTCGCCCCCAGACCGGGCGTAACTCAGTTTTTTGCTTAGTGTCTGATGGAGGCACACGCAGTCTGGAGCTCCAGACTAGATTTTTTTTTTTTTTTTTTGTTTTTGGTCTCTTTCTATGAAGATAAGATAGGGGCGACGGATCCTATAGAGAGGGTCCGATCTCCCCAAATCATCAATGGGCGACCACGTGTGAGTAGCCCTCCACGTGTTTTCTCTCCCGCACCGAGGGACACATCTGGGACTTTTCCCCAGACAACCATTTTTCTTTGTTATTTTTCTAAAGAGGTGGCAACGCATCCTGATAAGAGGATTCGGTTCCCCATGAACCCCAGCGGGCGAGCACGTGTGAGTGATCCTCCACGTTGTTACTCTCCTGCAACGTGGGAATGCATTAATGCCCCGACCACCCCTAGGTAGGACACCAGGGGTGGTCCTGGAGGCGCAGGTGAGCCAAGGGAGCGAAGCGTCGAAGACTGGTGCAGTAGCCTCCCCCTCCCGGTCAGGTCGGGCTGGCAGGGATGGGGTTGAGAGCACCACAAGCCCACGGCGCAGAAGCCACAGGGGGGAGGCCCGGCTCACCTCTCTTGTTGATGGGCGTGGAGTGTAGCCAGAGCCCCGTCGGCGGCCGCGCTGTGTGGTGAGGCCCGAGCCGCCCGCCCGCCGGCCGACTTCCGGGGGTAGCCGGAAGCCCCGCCCACTAACTTCCGGGGGCGGAGAGCGGCAGGCGCGCTCAGTTACCGGGGAGCTCCCGCCCTCCTCCCTCGAACGCCGCACGTGTAGTGCGGCCAGCGGCGGCCGCGGTCCCCGCTGTATGGGGAGGTCCGGAGTTCCGCGCGCCCGCCCGCCGACTTCCGGGGGTAGCCGGAAGTCCCGCCCACTAACTTCCGGGGGCGGAGAGCGGCGGGCGCGCACAGACACCGGGGAGCTCCGCCCCCCTCCCTCTCATTTCCTCGCAAAGTGCGGCTGGAAGCCGCCGCCTATCTCCCGGAGTGCGCCGCAAGTGCCCCGGCGAGTAACGCCGCACGCCCCGTGGAAGAGACGCAAGGTGGACATTACCGGTGGGTGAGTGCAACCCCGTTTCGAGTGCCGCACTAGTGGTCAAGGAAAGGGTTATCCTCCTCCTACCCTACCCTGCAATATGTCTGGCAAAGGGAAAGCTCATTCTTTCCTATATGCTGTTTGCGTTTCCTGTGGGGTCAGGCTGCCTAAGGCGCAGCCAGATAAATTTTGTGAAGCCTGCGAGTCGGAGCGAGCCCAGGAGCCCCCCATTGTTGCAGAGCCCAGAAGTCAGGACCCCCCAGAATGGGTGGTGTCTTTATCACACTCTATGATGTCCCTTACAAGGGCAATTGAGTCTCTTCGAGGCCCGGGCAGGGACAAGGATGGTGGTCTGCCAGCGGAAGACAGCTCGTCCACGTCTCAGGACCCTCCGACCGTTAGAGGCCGCTCCAGCACCAGACAAGCTCTTAGCAAAAGAGCTCGTTCCCCGTCGGCCGGACCCTCTGGGGTTTCGGCGGCGGGTATTAGGGCATCTCGTTCCCCGTCGCCGAGCTCGGGAAGCGAGCAGGATGAGGGCGAGGAGGAGGGAGAGGAGGCCTGGAATCCAGAAAGCCTGGGATACCAAGACTCGGTGGACAGCCTCATTGAGGCAGTCAACCAGACTTTAGAGATCGAGGACGATGTGTCCACGGCCTCAGGTCACAAGGTCTCCTTCAAGAAGACCAGGCGACCGCATAGAAGGTTTGCCACACATCCGGAGTTCGAGGAGCTAGTCCAGAAACATAGGGAACACCCGGATAAGCGTTTTGCAATGCAAAAAGCGCTGCAAGCGAAGTATCCGTTTCCTCCTGAACTCCATAAAGGATGGGTGGAGTCGCCAGTAGTGGACCCACCGGTATCACGTTTAGCGTCAAGATCACTATTGTCGATACCCAGCGGTTCTTCTATCAAGGACCCAACTGATCGCCTTATAGAGGGGCTTGCCCGCTCAGTGTATGAGGCAGCGGGGTCGGCCCTGGCCCCCTCCTTTGCGGCTACTTGGGTGGCTAAGGCCATGGTTTCATGGGCAGACGCTCTGCATAATGCCCTCCAGGACAGAGATCTGCCTGCGGAGGTCTTGGAGGTTACAAATCAGATATCAGGGGCAAGTGATTTTCTCGTCAGCGCCTCTCTGGACGCGGCCGAGTGTTCTGCTGTGGCAGCAGCAAATGCAATCGCCGTTAGGCGAGCATTATGGCTGAGATTATGGAAAGCGGATTCTATCTCCAAAAAATCCTTGACCTCATTGCCTTTTCAGGGCAATCGGTTGTTCGGTGAGAAGCTTGATAAGCTTATCTCAGAAGCCACGGGGGGGAGGAGTAGTTTCCTCCCGCAGCAGAGGACTTGGCCAGCATTCAGGCAGACACAGAGGCGTTTTCGGCCCTTTCGTAACCCCTGGAGGGGGACTTCGGCCAGAGCATCCACCTCCGCAAATGATGGTCAGATTAGGGAAAGGCAAATCTCTTACAGAGCCAATCCGCTGGGCAGAGGCCGAGGCCGTTTGCCCAGAACGAGGGGGGCCAGATCCCAAAAGCCTCCAGCAAAATGACTCGAGGCGCTTCGTACCTACGGACGACAGGGTGGGCGGACGCCTACTAAAGTTCAGCCACGTTTGGGTCGCAGTGGCACGCGACGCCTGGGTGGCAGAACTGATATCGTCCGGGTACAAGATAGAGTTTGTCGGACTCCCGCCACGGCGATTCTTTCATTCCCGGTTTTCCGGAACAGGATCGCAGGCAGAGGGTTTGTTACAGGCCATAATGACGCTACAGCGCAACGGGGTCATTGTCCCAGTGCCGAAAAGCGAAGAGGCACAAGGTTTTTACTCCAACCTGTTTTCGGTCCCCAAAAGAGACGGGACAGTAAGGCCAGTACTAGATCTAAAAATCCTGAACAAATTCATCAGAGTCAGGCGGTTCCGGATGGAATCCCTCTGTTCGGTCATTGCAGCCATGGATCCAGGGGAGTTCCTGGCCTCGATCGATGTGCAGGATGCATATCTGCACATTCCAATTTTTCCTCCACACCAGAGGTTCCTGCGTTTTGCGATCGGAGGGCGACATTTTCAATTTGTTGCTCTGCCTTTCGGTCTGGCCACTGCTCCCAGAGTCTTTACGAAGATAATGGCGGTGGTTATGGCCATCCTGCATGCTCGGGGCATAACGGTACTACCTTACCTGGACGACCTGTTGGTAAAGGGGCCGTCGTTTCAGGCGTGCCAGGAGAATGTCAGTATCACGCTGGATACCCTGGCCCGTCTAGGCTGGTTAATCAATCGGAGCAAGTCGTCCTTGGTTCCAGCCCAAAGAATCGTGTTCCTAGGCATGATTTTCGATACCTCCCGGGGGCTGGTGATCCTCCCTCAGGACAAGGCGCAAAAAATCAATCAAGGAGTACGCAACCTTCTGCAGCCGGGCACCAGACCCATCCGGTACGGCATGAGTGTGTTGGGCAGAATGGTGGCGGCGATGGAGGCAATCCCGTTTGCCCAGTTCCATCTCCGTCCGCTTCAGCATGCGCTCTGGTCTGCATGGGACCGGAGGCTGCTTTCTCTCAGTCATCGGTGCAAGTTGTCTCCGCTGGTCCGACATTCACTCCGGTGGTGGACTCGCGACTCGTCCCTGGTCCAGGGGAAACCTTTTCCCCCGGAGCAGTGGTTAGTGGTGACGACCGATGCAAGCCTGCATGGTTGGGGAGCAGTTTTCCAGAGTCACACAGCCCAGGGGCGGTGGTCCAGTCAGGAGATAATTCTCCCGATCAACATTCTGGAGATACGGGCAATACGATTGGCCCTGCAACATTTCCAGTGTTTTCTGAGACACCGGCCGGTGCGCATTCAGTCGGACAATGCTACAGCAGTAGCATATGTCAACCATCAAGGGGGCACGCGCAGCCAGGCAGCCATGCGCGAGGTCGGGCTGGTACTGCGTTGGGCAGAGAAGAACCGCGTGGTAATTTCAGCGGTGCACATTCCGGGAGTCGAAAACTGGGCGGCAGATTTCCTCAGCCGACAGAGGGTCGCGGCAGGGGAATGGTCCCTGCACCCCGAGGTTTTTCAACAGATCTGCCAACGGTGGGGGACTCCGGACGTGGACCTTATGGCATCCAGAGAGAACGCCAAAGTACAAAGGTTCGTCGCTCGATCCCTCGACCCACAGGCAATCGCAGCAGACGCTCTGGTGCTTCCGTGGAGCCAGTTTCGTCTCCCGTACTTGTTCCCCCCGCTACCTCTCCTTCCAAGAGTCATCAGGAAGTTAAGGAGAGAGAAGGTTCCAGCAATTCTGCTGGCCCCAGACTGGCCTCGGCGGGCCTGGTATGCAGATCTGGTTCAGCTAGTGGTGGACGTACCCTGGCGTCTCCCAGATCGCCCGGACTTGCTGTCCCAAGGGCCGATCTACCATCCGAACTTAGGGGCCCTGTGTTTGACGGCGTGGCCATTGAATCTTGGCTGTTAACACAGGCAGGATTCAGGCGCGATGTGGTAGCCACGATGGTGAGTGCCCGAAAGCCTTCCTCGGCGAGAGTATATCATCGGACTTGGGAAGTTTTTTTCCGTTGGTGTAGGGATCGCGGAGTGGCTCCTCTGGTTTTTTCGATCCCCAACGTACTGGCTTTTCTGCAGGCAGGGCTGGACGCAGGATTGGCTCCGAGTTCGCTCAGAACGCAGATCTCGGCTCTGTCGGTGCTTTTCCAACGAAAGGTCGCTTCGGTCTGGCAGGTTAGGACGTTTATGCAGGGGGTCGCACATTTAGTACCCCCCTATAAGGCGCCGACGGAATCATGGGACCTGAACTTGGTGCTCAGGGCCCTTCAAGAGGCTCCTTTCGAACCGTTACAAGAGGTTTCCTTACCTTACCTGTCCAGGAAGGTCGTTTTTCTGGTAGCTATTACGTCTATTAGACGGGTTTCGGAATTGGCGGCTTTATCTTGTAAACCGCCGTTCCTGACCTTTTATAAGGATAAGGTAGTTTTAAGGCCAGCTCCTCCCTTCTTGCCGAAGGTTGTCTCTGCATTCCATATCAACGAAGACATTGTCTTACCCTCGTTTTGCCCGGCACCGGTGCACAGGGTAGAAAAGGCATTGCACACCTTGGATCTGGTAAGAGCTCTTAGGAGGTATGTGACAAGGACAGCTCCTTTCCGCCGGACAGACTCTCTATTCGTGATCCCAGAAGGGCGGCGGAAGGGGCTCGCTGCGTCCAAAGCGACTTTGGCCAGATGGGTTCGCCTGACGATCCAAGAATCTTATGAAATTAGTGGCACGCCGGTTCCGGCAGGGATCAAGGCACACTCGGCTCGAGCAGTGGGTGCCTCATGGGCACTGCGACACCAAGCTTCAGCGGAACAGGTGTACAAAGCAGCTACCTGGTCCAGCTTGCATACGTTTGTCAAACATTATAACGTACATACCCAGGCATCCTCGGATGCATGCCTGGGAAGAAAGATTCTCCAGGCAGCAGTTGCGCACCTCTAATCAGGGGCGCAAAATAGCATGGATTGGGTGAGCTAAGATCCCGCCCAGGGACTGCTTTAGAACGTCCCACAGTCTCTGTGTCCCCCAATGAGACGAAGGAGAAACATGGATTTTTGTGAGTACTCACCGTAAAATCCTTTTCTCCGAGACGCTCATTGGGGGACACAGCACCCACCCTACTAGCCAGTTGGCTTTTGCTTATTTTGAGTTATACAAATCCTTATGTAAGGATCAGGGTGGTCCCTTTTCCAGACGTATAATTTCTTGCCTGAATTTAAGGCGCGTTCTCCTACTGCTTATGCACTAAACTGAGTTACGCCCGGTCTGGGGGCGAGGGTGTATGCGGCGGAGGAGGAGCTAACTCTTTTTTTGTATACTTAGTGTCAGCCTCCAGACGGCAGAAGCACACACCCACAGTCTCTGTGTCCCCCAATGAGCGTCTCGGAGAAAAGGATTTTACGGTGAGTACTCACAAAAATCCATGTTTATAGACCCAAAGTCGGTATGTGAGGGCAGTAACGGAAGTTATCCAGTCCTTTTTCTGGCTACAGCAATATCAAATTTTGACAACTTAAATTAATCCTTTAAAATTATTGTAATTCTCTCCTGTGAACAATATTTTATTTTTTGGCATAGCATCCAGTGTGGGTGAGGCTCCAGTAGAAATGAGCTGAATTGTAGTTATATTTGTATGCTCATATTAGTTGCTTCATTAAAAACCATCTCCTCTTCCTTCAGATCTTTTATTTAAACACATTGTGCCTATACATTGTGGATATCGTCTGCTGAGCGTTATAAAAGTCATCCATCTTGTAAATCTAATGTATATGCTCTTCCTAATGTTGAAAGTATTACTTTGGTCAGATATCTTTGTTATAACTCTTTTTAGCATTATCCTCTCCTGCTACATTGCCTGCAGAAGAACTCTTGAGTCTGTATTTTAGAAGAAATGTGTTTTTGTAATAATTTGTGTTTTTTTCCCCACTTCTTATCTCTTTTCATGGCTGTTTCATAACAGAGATTCTGCAGGGCCAGACTGCCACGGAGACGCTAGACAATATCAAGCGTGTAACATGAAGGTTTGTCCATTTCACTCTTGCTCATTTCAATAATATACATTTAAAGGAGTTGTCTGGGACTTTTCTATTGATGGATTATCCTTAGGATAGGTGATCAGTATCTGATCGGTGGTGGTTTGACCCGTACCACACTTGCTGATCAGTTGATCCCAGTAGAACAGTTGCAGCGCTGCACAACTCATCTCTGTCAATTATAAAGTGGCCGCCCCCTATTTGAATGAACCGAGGCGGATATGTGGTACCTACCACAGCCATTATACAGTTGATGGAGCAATGCTGTGCAGCTCTGCAACTGTGCACTTCCGGCCTCCGCCAGCATCGGGATCATCTGATTGGCGGAGTTGCCAGGAGTTGCACCCCCGCTGATCGGATACTGATGACCTATCCTAAGCATAGGCGATCAATATAAAAGTCTCAGACAACCCATTTAATACAGTGAACAATGCCATAGGTAGTAATTCTTTTTATTACTATAGGACTGTCCATCTGGAGTGACAGATTTTAGACATTTCCAGTGCTCTGCTTACAACAATAAACCTTTAATGGGAAATTATCATACATGGGTGCCTTTCCAGTCAGGTAAGCTTGCTCAGTAATTTTTTTTTTTTTTTATTTCATAACTTTAAGAAAGCGTGGAATCAGGATTCGAGATCACTTCTTGCTCTGCAGAGAAGTAGAACAGTGCATTATAGGGAACCGGTCATCAGTAAAATGTTAGAAATGTGAGGGCATTTTTTCATAGCTGTTGAATCACTGAGTGTAGACATGTGAACCTCTTAATGATTTTAGCCCTTCCGGTGTGAGAGTGAGCACGATTAATCTGCAGCGCCATTCTGTACATTATGCTGGAAATCATTAATAGGAGTCCGATGTATTCCTGAGATGCATTGATTACTCTCCCTCATGCCGACTACTGCTTGTGATTGACACATATCTCCTGATGGAGTTGATGGAGATAAACTATCAACCAGAGGCTGGGATGGCAGAGGAGAAATAGAACCATGAAAAGTATAATGTACTACTATAATAATGTCGGCTTAGTATATGATCAGAAGCTCTACCCAACCAGTGTCAACAATAAAGGTGGTCATACCCCACTACAGTGCTGATGGCTATCTCCCCCAAACCTCCCTTCCAATGGTATGCTTGGTTCTGCAAGGCGTTCATGTTAAAAATGACCGATCCTGCATATGTTTTATGCTACTCTATATAATTTAATTTGTTTATTTCAAAAGTCAGTAAAATAAATGTTACGGAAAAATGTCTGATCCTTCACTACCACCACAATCATCTGGCAGATGGCTCCCATAAATATTAGTCTGTAATGTGTATGGGAACCATAAGCCAGCGTCTTTTCCAGCAGGTACTCTCAGTAACCCGCCTGAAAAAGTATTAGATAAATGTTAAAAAGAATGAACACATGTATTGCAATGTAATAGTGACTTACTGTGCATAAAGGGGGTGTACACAACTCTTGACCAAAATGTTTGGCTCCCATAAAATAGTAAAGATTATACTTGCTTCCCATGCCGGCGCCGTTCCTGCGGTGTCAGCACTTGCTTTCTCCTGGGCTGTGATACGGTGTTGTGACGTCAGCGCCCAATCAGCACTGCAGTCACCATCTCCGCCTTCAGACAAATCGAACATAAAGAGGAAGTCTGGTCCACAGCTGATCTACTGCCTCCTCATGTTTGATTTGTCCAAAGGTGGGGAAAGTGACACCAGCGCTGATTGGGTGCCGGTGTCTCATGTCACAACAACATCATGGGAGCCCCGGGGAGAACGAGTGCCGACACTGTGGGAAAGGCGCGGGAGGTGAGTATAAGCTTTATTATTTTATCGGGGCCAAGCGAGGGTTATACGACAAGAAGTTGTACAAGTAGTGGACAACTTATTTCAGTCTTTTCAGCTTCTTTTAACTTCTTCAGGTTTCCAAAGATGCACAGCGGTTAAAATAAAAAGGGACCTGACCAACCACCAAGTGGCTTACAGTTGGAAGCCACTTACTAGTTTGCTCAATACAAGTACTGTATATGTATATACAGTTAGGTCCATATATATTTGGACAGAAACAACATTTTTCTAATTTTGGTTCTAGACATTACCACAATGAATTTTAAACAAAACATTTCAGATGCAGTTGAAGTTCAGACTTTAAGCTTTCATTTGAGGGTATCCACATTAAAATTGGATGAAGGGTTTAGGAGTTTCAGCTCCTTAACATGTGCCACCCTGTTTTTAAAGGGACCAAAAGTAATTGGACAATTGACTCCAAGGCTATTTCATGGACAGGTGTGGGCAGTCCCTTCGTTATGTCATTCTCAGTTAAGCAGATATAAGGCCTGGAGTTGATTTGAGGTGTGGTGCTTGCATTTGGAAGGTTTTCTGTGAAGGAAACACGTGGTCAAAGGAGCTCTCCATGCAGGTGAAACAAGCCATCCTTAAGCTGCAAAAACAGAAAAAACCCATCCGAGAAATTGCTACAACATTAGGAGTGGCAAAATCTACAGTTTGGTACATCCTGAGAAAGAAAGAAAGCACTGGTGAACTCATCAATGCAAAAAGACCTGGGCGCCCACGGAAGACAACAGTAGTGGATGATTGCAGAATAATCTCCATGGTGAAGAGAAACCCCTTCACAACAGCCAACCAAGTGAACAACACTCTCCAGGAGGTAGGCGTATCAATATCCAAATCTACCATAAAGAGAAGACTGCATGAAAGTAAATACAGAGGGTTCACTGCACGGTGCAAGCCACTAATAAGCATCAAAAATAAAAAGGCTAGACTGGACTTTGCTAAAAAAAAACGTCTAAAAAAGCCAGCACAGTTCTGGAAGAGCATTCTTTGGATAGATGAAACCAAGATCAACCTCTACCAGAATGATGAAAAGAGAAAAGTATGGCGAAGGCGTGGTACAGCTCATGATGCAAAGCATACCACATCATCTGTAAAACACGGCGGAGACAGTGTGATGGCTTGTGCATGCATGGCTGCCAGTGGCACTGGGTCACTAGTGTTTATTGATGATGTGACACAGGACAGAAGCAGCCGAATGAATTCTGAGGTATTCAGAGCCATACTGTGTGCTCAGATCCAGCCAAATGCAGCCAAACTGATTGGTCGTCGTTTCATACTACAGATGGAACAATGACCCAAAACATAAAGCCAAAGCAACCCAGGAGTTTATTAAAGCAAAGAAGTGGAATATTCTTGAATGGCCAAGTCAGTCACCTGATCTCAACCCAATCGAGCATGCATTTCACTTGTTAAAGACTAAACTTCAGACAGAAAGACCCACCAATAAACAGCAACTGAAAACCACCGCAGTGAAGGCCTGGCAGAGCATCAAAAAGGAGGAAACACAGCGTCTGGTGATGTCCATGACTGCCTGAAGACTAAACTTCAGACAGAAAGACCCACCAATAAACAGCAACTGAAAACCACCGCAGTGAAGGCCTGGCAGAGCATCAAAAAGGAGGAAACACAGCGTCTGGTGATGTCCATGACATCACTTCAGGCAGTCATTGCCAACAAAGGGTTTTCAACCAAGTACTAGAAATGAACATTTTATTTACAATTATTTAATCTGTCAAAATTACTTTTTGGTCCCTTTAAAAACAGGGTGGCACATGTTAAGGAGCTGAAACTCCTGAATCCTTCATCCAATCTTAATGTGGATACCCTCAAATGAAAGCTGAAAGTCTGAACTTCAACTGCATCTAAATTGTTTTGTTTAAAATTCATTGTGGTAATGTCTAGAACCAAAATTAGAAAAATGTTGTCTCCGTCCAAATATATATGGACCTAACTGTAAAAAAAGAGCCTATGGCCATAGTTGTTGCAAGAAAACGACCACCATTGCCCATCGCTCATAATCTCTGGCTATAATCCTACATGGTCTGAATCTTAAAGTGAGGGCATCCACTATGCAATCTCAATGAAACCACCATGATTTTCTATTATACCCCACTATTTGCTCTTTCCTGATGAAGTGTCTGTGACCAAAACGTTGCCCTCACAAGAAAATATTTTTAGACAATGCGGCATGTCTGTTTGGATCTGGAAAAAACTTAACAAACATGTTTTGAGAAGAATCTGTTTATTTTGAACTGCTGTTCCATCTCTTTCTTTATGTTCAAAAGACACCAGCTTGTTCTGAAAGGTTTCTTCCTGAAAAACATTCTGGGTTTGCACATATCTAAAAGATGCCGTGTTTACTTCCCCTTAAAGGGAACCTGTCACCAGATTTGGCTGATATGAGAAACTACCATCACCTTTTAGGGATGTTATACAGCATTCTATAATGCTGTATATCTGCCCCCAACCCGACCTGTAAGAGACAAAAATTAACTTTTATTATACTCACCTGTGGTGCGGGGCAGTCTGGTCTGATGGGTGTCTCTTGCCTTGGTTCGGCACCTCCTATATTCTTGCGATGCCGTCCTCCTGCTTGCTTCATGTGGATGACGTGTTCCTGCATCATCCACACAGTCTCCTTGGCACCGCACTCCTGCATAGACGTACTTCTCTGTCCTATTGAGGGCAGAGCAAAGTACTGCATTGCGCAGGTGCCGGGAAAGGGCAAAGAGCCCCTGCACCTGCGCACTGCAGTACTTTGCTCTGCCCTCAACAGGACAAAGAAGTACGCCTGCACAAGAGCGCAATGCTGAGCAGACTGTGTGGATGATGCAGGAAGGCATCATCCACACAAAGCAAGCAGGAGGACTGCATTGCAAGAAGATGGGAGGCGCCGGACCAAAGCCTGCGACACCCCTCAGACTGGAGCTGACCACTCTGCAGGTGAATATAATAAAAGCTCTTTTTCTTGTCTTACAGGTTGGCTTGGGGGCAGATATACAGCATTATAGAATGCTGTATAACATCCCTAAAAGGTGATTGCCGCATCTCATATTGGCCAAAACTGGTGACAGGTTCCCTTTAAGAGTGTTTCCCAATTCAAGTCAGCAGGTTCAGTGGGTATGGAAAGTATTCAGACCCCTTTAAATATTTCACTCTTTGTTTCAGTGCAGCCATTTGGTAAGTTCAAAAAAGTTCATTTTTTTCTTATTAATGTACACTCTGCACTCCATCTTGACTAAAATAAAACAGAAATGTAGAAATTTTTGGAAATGTATTAAAAAAAGAAAAACTGAAATATCACATGGTCATAAGTATTCAGACCATTTGCTCATTATTGAGTAGAAGCACCCTTTTGAGCTAGTACAGCCATGAGTCGTCTTGGGAATGATGCAACAAGTTTTTCACATCTGGATTTGGGAATCCTCTGTCATTGTTCCTTGCAGATCCTCTCCAGTTCCTTCAGGTTGGATGGTGAACGTTGGTGGACAGCCATTTTCAGGTCTCTCCAGAGATGCTCAATTAGGTTTAGGTCAGGGCTCTGGCTGGGCCAGTCAAGAAATGGTCACAGAGTTGTTCTGAAGCCACTCCTTTGTTATTTTAGCTGTGTGCTTAGGGTCATTGTCTTGTTGGAAGGTGAACCTTCAGCCAAGTCTGAGATCCAGAGCCCTCTAGAATAGGTTTTCATCCAGGATATCTCTGTACTTGGCCGCATTCATGTTTCCTTCAATTGCAACCAGTTGTCCTGTCCCTGCAGCTGAAAAGCTCCCTCATAGCATGATGCTGCCACCACCATGTTTCACTGTTGAGATTGTATTGGGCAGGTGATGAGCAGTGCCTGGTTTTCTCCACACATACTGCTTAGAATTATCACCAAAAAGTTCTATTTTTGTCTCATCAGACCAGAGAATTTTATTTCTCATAGTATGGGAGTCCTTCATGTGTTTTTCAGCAAACTCTATGCGGACTTTCATATGTTTGGTACTGAGGAGAGGCTTCCGTTGGGCCACTCTGCCATAAATGCCCAACTGGTTAAGTGCTGCAGTGATAGTTGACTTTGTGGAACTTTCTCCCATCTCCCTACTGCATCTGTGTAGCTCAACCACAGTGATCTTGAGGTCCTTCTTTACCTCTCTCACCAAGGCTCTTCTCCCACGATTGCTCAGTTTGGCTGGATGGCCAGGTCTAGGAAGGCTTCAGGTGGTCCCAAACTTCTTCCATTTAAGAATTATGGAGGCCATTGTGCTCTTAGGAACCTTGAGTACTGCAGAAATTCTTTTGTAGCCTTGGTCAGATCTGTGCCTTGTCACAATTCTGTCTCTGAGCTCCTTGGCCAGATCCTTTGACCTCATGATTCCCATTTGGTCTGACAAGCACTGTGAGGTCTTATATAGACAGGTGTGTGCCTTTGCAAATCAAGTCCTATCAGTATAATTAAACACAGCTGGACTCCAATGAAGGATTAGAACCATCTCAATGAGGATCACAAGGAAATGGACAGCATGTGACTTAAATATGAGTGTCTGAGCAAAGGGTCTGAATACTTATGACTATGTGCGTTTTAATAAATATGCAAACATTTCTACATTTGGTTTTTTTTTCAGTCAAGATAGGGTGCAGAGTGTACATTAATGAGAAA
The DNA here is from genome assembly GCF_039654945.1 of Dendrobates tinctorius. NCBI lineage: Eukaryota > Metazoa > Chordata > Amphibia > Anura > Dendrobatidae > Dendrobates > Dendrobates tinctorius. The sequence goes on from NW_027361690.1 coordinate 39,313,295, forward strand.
ATAAAATGAACTTTTTTGAATTTACCAAATGATTGCAATGAAACAGAGTGAAAAATTTAAAGGGGTCTGAATACTTTCCTTACCCACTGTATATTCCTCGAAAGATTAAGATTTTGAAGTATTACTTTTTCCGAATAACTTTTTCATTGTTTTCTTTTTTTCTATTTTACAATAAGGACAAGGTGACTGTGAGCTAAGTTGCTTGGCACAAGGCCAAAACTTCTATTACAACTTTGGGAAAGTTTTGGATGGAACACCCTGCCAAGCAGAATATAACGGCATCTGTATCAATGGCCACTGTCTTGTAAGTCTACATGAAAGGTTAACAAATTAATTATTGAAGCATATTTGCTTGTATAAGACTGGCTGTACTTCCCACTAAAGATTTGTGCTATATGAACTATACCAAATGTCGACAAAATAGCTGATCTCCGCTTTGCCAAAATCTACGAAATTAGAATTGAATGATAGAAAAATGATAGGACAAAATTATAAAAACGAGTCTATAAATATGTGAGCAAGAGAGGGGAGATGTATTAAAATTCTCAGAAATATATAACTGGATGTGGGACTGGATATGTCCCTATTATGGCTTATACTGCCTACAACCTGTTCTGTCTGATGCCTTGATGAGACTAGTGTGCATTGGAGAGGGCACATTTTAGCCTTTCAGACCCCATACTAGGCTTCCCTATTATTTCATATGGATTAGCTAAGCTAAAAAATATTATGTCTATCACACATTTATTCAATTATAAATAATTTAAACGTTATTTTGATGGAACAAACTCTACAAATTTTTTTTTCCAATTGGACACGTTAACAACTATCCACACAATAGATGATGATTTGCTGATTGATGGGGATTGGACTGCTGGAACTCCTAACAATCCTGAGAACGGGGCTGTGAAATGTTACATTTATTGTCTATGGGACTCTTGAAGATTGCTGGCTGTCTAATAGACAAGGATTAGAGCGGTAAGGCCAGCGTCACACTAAACGTATGGAAAATCGGTCCAAGTCTCCCTGCCAAGAGTCGCACAAGTGTTCTCCGTATGGTCATCCATGTGTAATGCGTTTGCAATGCGATTTTCTTGCACCTATCTATCCGTATGACATCCGTATGGCTTTACATTTCTCACTGATTTCCCCCATTGAATTTAATGGCTCAATGGGCTGAAATGAGGAAAATGTGTGGGTAATTGTCACGAGCTAGACGAATGGTCTGTGTGATGTCCAATTTTTTTTTTTTTCTTGTACCCATAGGCTTGCATTGGCAAGTCTCGGACGATATACTCATACAATCGCAGCATGCTGCAATTTTACACGCACGCTGAATACGCCCAAGAAAATAAAAGGTCATGTGAGCTGTCCCTTAGATTAACACTGGGTGATGTTTTCTCGCATAGCACTCGCCCGTATTCTATGGTAGTGTGTCTCTGGCCTAACATGCATGCTATGTATGTGCTCCATTGTAACATAGTATTTCGGAACCCCTTGGTCTGGATCAGTGGTAGTCCCAGTGGTCAGGTCCCAGAAACAGTAGTCATTTTATTTATATAGCGCCAACATATTCTGCAGCACCATACATGTCTCAGGGTACGTGTGCAAACAATATCAGACATTACACAGTAAAACATAATTCAGCAATTAAACCAGAGGAGTCAGAGTCCTGATCACAGGAGCTTACAATCTATAAGGAAGTAGGGATGACACAAAAGGTAAAAAGTACATGCAATGTGCGGTCCAGCCATCGTTATAATGAAAAAGGAATAGATGATGATTTGTACAGATGGGAATAGCCCTTTCAGAACATTTAAACGTGACCCTTTTATGTAGTGACATTATAAGAGATCTTCTGATAAGATTATTTTAAGGACACCATTTTGTCATTTCTTTGTTTTCCCAGCAAGTCGGTTGTGATTCCATTCTTGGGTCTGAAGAGAAGACTGATATCTGTGGGGTTTGTGGAGGACAAAATGTATCCTGCCAACACCATCGCAATATCTACACTACAAAGTACCCAGCTTCTGGTAATTGTCATGCTGCACTTACATCAGTTGGCTCAGGTCACACTGCCAGGCCAGACATCAGGGACAGAACAGAGATATGGCGCTCATAGTAGCTGATTTATCATGACTTAGGAAAGTCTGACTGACGGCTTCACTGTAATGACCCCTCCCAAAACCCACACTTACCCCTTCTTAACTTAAATAAGACACGATTGCGTGACATTGGATGTAAAAGGCCACAGCAGCCCCGTTTATTAACACCAAACAAGCAATAACATTTTATCCATAAACGTAGAAATATTCCATAAACATAACCACCAGCAAAAGGAGGGGGGGTAAATGAAGAGTCCATTGTACATGATTGCAACACCAGCTCCACCACGTGCCCTCAGCCGCACCACACCGGCTCGAGGACACCCAGCCGAGTGTTGCAAAACCCATTGTACATGATTGCAACACCAGCTCCACCACGTGCCCTCAGCCGCACCACACCGGCTCGAGGACACCCAGCCGAGTGTTGCCCAACCAATGTCCTGCTGGGACCCAGCCCAGCAGGGACCCACGTTAACATGCCCCGCTGTGACCGAGCACAGCAGGGTCCCACGTTAACATGTCCCGCTGTGACCCAGCACAGCTGGGACCCACCTTAACCAAGTATACCATTGCACCACCAGGGGTAACCCGCTCCTGCATTGGGTTCACCCCCCCGCTCTTTGTGCAATCCACCGACTTCAAATACCCCCCTCCTTTCCGCCACCGCGAGCACGTATGACACCTTGTACGTGCGAGTACCACCACCAAAGACCCAACCCGAGCCGACTCTGCGGCTCGAGTAACCAATGTTTCTGTACCAAGACCAATCAATCAAAACTGATCCCCATTAGACCTCACAATGCCAACCTACACCAAAATACCAGTACAACAAGGTCAGCCACACCCAAGACCTGCAACTAGCCAACCGCATCGTCCAATCCTATGCACCGCCTGCGCGACCAGTCCCCAACCTGAGACGCCGCCTCTGCCTCGTTGAGACCGCAACATTGCAGGCGCCTCCGAAAATTATACTTCACCTAATAATTAATCAAAGCCAACCATTATTGCCGTGAACAAAAGAACCTACATTGGTTCCCCAAACCTCCGATAGATTCTTGAAAATGTGCCCAGTAAAAACCCACTATGTAGTCATTCCAAACAGGAGCCCCTATGGACACCAACATGAGCACGGCTCCCAGGCAGAAAAATTGCACTCCACCTGATAATAATCAAAGCCAACCATTATAGACGTAACAACAGAACCTACACTGGTTCCCCAACCTCCGACAGATTCTTGAAAAACGTGCCCCACTATATAGTCATGAACAACAACACGAGCATGGCTCCCAGGCAGGAGCATTCAGGCCCGATGTCTCAGATCAAACTCCTTGACGCCCCAGCGACCAAGTCTCCACCACACACGTGCAGTACCAAAACGCTGTTGGTCCCGTCAACCCTGCGTGATAGCATCTATCTTAAAATATCCACCCAACTAGAAAACATAAACCAATCCACCCCGTAATCACCACGACCCGGAACAAATTAATTGTGTGCATCACCCGTGCACTTCGAACCCAGAATCACAACACTATTGTTGCCACCCTCTTACCAAAAGTGAGATGTACTCCGCACCCATTCCCCGCTGAACTGCGGATTCGACACTACTCACAAAAGAAAGAAAAGCGACTCCACACCACCTGAAGTCCAGGAAAACTCAGACACACATCACGTCTCCCGAAAACCCCAGACACCATAAACCCGGGCCATCCATCAAAACATTGCACTCACCGGTGCCCGATGCTTGTCCACCACTCAGCCTTAAAGCACCGCAAAAAGCACCCCCAAACGGAGCACAGCCCCAGATGATTACCAGGTCCTTAGAATCATTAAAAGTCAATGCACATCGCACTAGCTTCCCCTGCCACAGCTTACCACCAGCCCAACATTAATGAAAGTAATGTTATAGCTGCAACCTGCTAACCCACTACTTAAAGTACACCTCCCCCGCAGCAGCGCTGCACCACAACCGTGTCCCCATAATACCAGCCGGTCCTGACAAGTGCGCATAACGGAATAAATGACATAGCCATGTATTGCCGGACGGGCTACACCCACGCGGGAGACCATTCACATGGCCATCAAAACAACATGTCCTGCCTCATGCTCTATACAGAATTCCTGACAAATGGAACAACACCCGCTGGATAAACAAACCGTTCACCAACCAGGACCCCCGAGACCAGTAAAGCACACGCTGGGTTACCCAACTCAAATGTTGCATCATCCTTGCGCAACACTTCACCCTGGCCCCCCCCCATCCGGGGGCACCCAAAAAGAAAAGACTCTAAGGAGAGCTGTATACCCAGAAGGCAAAGCAGGACCAGCTGCACCCACAATAAACCTCCTAGCCCATTGTAACGAAAAACTATCCACTCTGTATAATAAACTCCTACGTAGCTACAATCAACGGCTGTAACAAATACCACCCGATACAGTCTGCCAAAAGCTCAATCGGCAACCCTAAAGAACCGCAGTGAGAACCCACCAGTCCTTACGTACAAAAGTTGTTAAAACTGCCCCAGGGCAGCCACGACCAGCAAATTACCGTAAGAACGCCATATGACTGCAGATCATGCAAAAACCCCCAGTGGATCGTAGCCCCACGTATTCAATAACCAAAATCAACCCCCCAAAACAGCAGCGCGATATACACGGGAACCTAATAACGACCCCCGACCTGACACGATGTACTCGTTAACCTAACCTGACTTAGACATAGGGCCCCAGGTGAATCAAACACTTAGACTTATCCAAACACATGATAACCGCAACAACGCCCTGAGCATGAAGAAACCCAAAGTAGTCAAGGGTTGGACCATGAACAGAAATAAGCACACCACCTTCCCTAATACCAGATAGTAGCTCCAGGTTGGACCATGAACAGAAAATAAGCACTGCACCATCCCTAATACCAGATAATCCCCGACTACCACACAGAAACCAAACCACGGACCTCAACAACCGGACATTGACCCACCATAACCCCAGCTCCACGCCATATCTACGTATCCCCCCCAGAAATTAACCAGGAAAACAAATCCGGTAAAAGGTCAACTCCAAGCCCCCCGGGGGAAATGTCATCCATTGCTGCCAGAAAGGCAGGTTCCCGAAAGATCTGCCGTCCCAAGCATCTCGACCTCACCAGAACGTCTGCCGCAACAAACCAAAATGCCCCTAGTGAACATGAAAACCCTTAGTACACTCAAAGCCCCTATTGGAGAACCGAACCCGGCATATAAATAAAACACACCCTAATGAAAACTCGACCACCTACCCCCTCACCTCTGACCAGCAATAGAACACACCCCACTGTAACGTGAAAGATTAAGCCGCCCGATGCACTACCCAAACAGATCACCACGTCAGTGAACTGCCATCCAACCAATATCAAATACTTGGCGCGGCGATAATCCTCCAGCCCAAAGACCCCATGCCTATAACAATAAACCATAAAACTGGCATGGATATGGCTATCCACCACCGCTCTGCCAATATCCGTATCACCACCTGAATTACTCACAAACCGCCATGGACTCACCACCAGTCATACACAAACACCCAGAGAATGCAAGCACAATTATACTAACCAAAATAAAATGATGTCGTCACCTATAGATATACCCACTATCATAAAAGCAAACTAGCATGAAATTAAAAAATACCTCCCAACACTCATGAAGTGCACAAAACAGCCTCGTGGACCACAAAGCAACCATTCCCTCACAGATTCGAACGCTGTCCACATGGACCAGCCGCGCATCTTTCCGAACCCCCAGACAAACACCCGAAACCATACGTAGCAACACCCTTCCCAACCAATATAATCTAGACATTAATAAAGGTTTAAGTGAGCCTTAATTACTAGGCTGACTCCGCGGAACCCCACGGAACAGCCGTCACGTGTCCTCCGCGTCGAGCACCGCAACTGCGATCTTCTCCATGGATCTACGCCGACTGCAGCCCTCCTGGGCCGCAGCGCCAGCGCCCAGACCGACTGTCCGTCCGGGAACGCATGGCAAAAAGTCACTGGCTCGGAGCCTCAAACGGGGGGGGAGGTTGGCGCTCCAGCCGCAGGCAACACCTCCTGAATCTGGCACCCAACGCCGGGGGAACGCGACGCCGGACCACATGACCTGTGGCCCTTGGCAGCTGAAGGGTGGCCACATGACCGAGCCACCGCCCGCTTCCCCCCAGCGCCGCGAGAAAGGAAATGAGGCTGGTGAAGTCACACACCACCTCGCCACCGGGCTCCTTGCCGCGTCACGTCACCGCCGTCCACCGATGCCGATGACCGCGCCGGGTCAGGTGACCACGCCGGGTAATGTGGCCGCGACGTGCGCGTCACCACTGTGTGACGCGATCCGAAATGGAGGGGAGGCCGGCCACGTCACTCACCGCCCCGTTACCTTGCTGCCTGCTTCTCGACTTCTGGCTCCGGCCCCGCGATGTCTTCTGCAACAGGTCTGCTAATGGGGCTCATCCTCCGCTGCAAACTTAACTCCGGGCTGAGGTGCTCAGGAGGCCGTGATCGTCGCTGCCGCTTCGGAAGCAGAGGGGTCCCATCTTCTCCGCCGTCGCCATCACCAGACCATCGCTGCAGCTGTTCCTTCATCCACTGCTGGCCGCGCTGCTCCATCATCCTCTTCATCTGTGCCACGAGGTATTCCATCTTCTGGATCCAAAGATTCAAGCTGAAGTCCCAGTTGTGAGGAGCTGACGATTCCGGACGTCTGCAAGGTAAGGAATGACCATCCCCCCACAGTTCTGCCCTATATATCCATCCCACTACTGACCACTCCCTGCCAACTCACATTGCACAATAAGCCCCATAGCTCCAACCCACACCTTCCCCACAAGCACAAAGCACTACACCTTACCCTTCACTAACCCTCAGGCCTAGCATCCCTCCTTAGTCATGTGCGCCCTCCCTGTAGCCCCTTTGGGGCAGGCGTCCGGGCTTGCCTTTGTTTCTATACTGGGTTAAATAGGTCAGAGTCTAATTCATGCACTCAACCAATCAACCAAGTAATATCCGTGGTGTAGTGTATGTCTGATTCTTAGTATGGTCTCATTCATATTCACAATTATTGTCAGGAACACACCAAAGCTGGGGATCATAGAGCAAACTGACATAGGCTAACACTAAAAAAATATATCTTATGTGAGGTTCATTTAAGAAGAACAAAGGAGAATTTGTTAAAGTGGTTACACCACTTATCACTGTACTATTGAATATGTTGTATATTGTTTCTAGACATTTCTAACTAAAAATTAATTTGTATATAAATATACAGTAATGGCAAAAAGTGTTGGCACCCGTGAAATTATTACAGATAATGAAGTATTGCTCCCAGAAAATTATTTCAGTTACACGTTTTGTTATACACATATTTATCTCCTTTGTGTGTATTGGAACAGCACAAAAAGAACAGAGAAAAAAAAAGGCAAATTGGACATAATTTCACACAAAACCCCAAAAATGGGCCAGGCAAAAATGTTGGCACATTCCCAAAATTGTGGGTAACAACTTTGTTTCAAGCATGTGATGCTCGTTCAACTCACCTGTGGCAAGTAACAGGTGTGGGTAATATGAAATTCACACCTGAAACCAGATAAAAAGGAGAGAAGTTGACTCAATTTTTGCATGTGTGCCACACTAACCATGGAGAGTAGAAAGAGGAGTACTGTCTAAAGACTTGACAAGCAAAATTGTTGGAAAATAGCAATAATCTCAAGGTTACAAGTCCATCTTCAGAGTTCCTTTGTCCATGATAAGCAACATAATCAAGAAGTTTACAACTCATGGCACAGTACCTATCTTGCTGGACACGGGCAGAATAATTGATGAAAGGTTGCAATGCAGGATAGTCCGGATCGTTGATAAGCAGCCTCAATCAAGTTCCAAAGGAATTCAAGCTGTCTTGCAGATCCAGGGTGCATCAGAGTCAGCGCAAACTATCTGCCGACATTTAAATGAAATGAAACACTATTTCAGGAGACCCAGGAGGACCCCACTGCTGACACATAGACATAAAAAACTAGACTGCAGTGTGCCAAAATGTACGTGAGTAAGCCAAAATCCTTTGGGGAAAGCTTTGTGTGGGCAGATGAGACCAAGACTGAGCTTTTTAGTAGCACACATTCTACTGTTTACCAATAACAGAATGAGGCCTACAAAGAAAGGAACACAGTACCTACAGTCAAATATGTTGGAAGTTCAAAGATGTTTGCGAGTTGTTTTGCTGCCTCTGGCACTGGGTGTCTTGAATATGTTCAAGGCATCATGAATTCTGAAGATTAACAAAGGATTTGGGGTTGCAATGTAGAGCTCTGTGTCCGAAAGCTGGGTTTGAATCCTAGGTCATGAATCACTCAGAAATCGATGTAAACAAAGCACTAGAGAGTTCTGAAGTGGCTGCAATGAGTTCCAGAATAAATCCCAGTAAACACCAGCGGAGAGATCTTAAAATTGCTGTTGAGAGAAGGCATCCTTCAAATATGAGAGATCTGGAGCAGTTTGCAAAATAAGAGTGGTCCAAAATTGCAGTTGGGAGGTGTAAGAAGCTTGTTGATGGTTATACAAAGCGATTGATTGCAGTTATTTATTGCAAACCGTGTGCAACCAAAAATTAAGTTGAGGCTGTCAACAATTTTGTCCCGATCATTTTAGGGGTTTCGTGTGAAATTATATCTAATTTGTCTTTTTTTTCTCTGCTTTTTTGTGTTGTTCCAATACACAGAAAGGAAATAAACGTGTTTAAGTGAAATAATTTTCTGGGAGAAATACGTAATTTTCTGGAACAATTTCAAGGGTGCCAACATTTTTGTCCATGATTGTGTATATATATATAAAACTGAAGTTAAGGGTGCCAACAGTTTTGTCCTGCCCATTTTGCACGTTTTATGTGAAACTATCAAATTTGCCATTTTTTCATGTTGTTCCATTACATACAAAGGAAATAAACTTGTATAACAAAATGTGTGTAATTGCAATAATTTTCTGGGAGAAATACTTCATTTACTGGAACAATTTCAAGGGTGCCATCACTTTCGGCCATGACTGTGCAATATTCCTTACTGTCCTACTGTCGTGGTTAAAAAAAAAAAAGAAAAAAGAAGAAACACACAGCCCATTTAACGACCGCCGATGCGCCTTTTAACGGCGGCAGTTAAAGGTACTTATTCCTCAGCGCCGGTTTTTAACAGTGCTGAAAAATAAGGTTATAGCACCCCCCCCCCGGGTCGGAAAGTCTCCGGGGTCTCGGAGAACAGGATTTGGGTTGGTTTTTCCTGTCCCCAGTGTTGCGATCACCGTTTTTCAACCAATAACAGCGACCGCAAAATAAAAGTCAGATTTCCCATTTATTTCTCTCTCCTCTGATATGATCTAGCACATCAGAGGGGAGAGAAATGGAGTTCCCTGAGCCTCTCGGTACCTCTCCCACCTCCTGTATCCCCCGCTCCGGTCCCCCTGCCCTCGGCGTTGTCTTCCAGGAAGAAAATGGCGGGCGCATGCATAGTACACCCGCCGAGATCTACCGGCCAGCACCCAACAACAATAGGAGATTTTTGGTTCATTTTGATCACTGTGATAGACCCTATCGCAGTAATCAAAATAAAAAAATAATAAATCAGATCCCCCTTTATCACCCTCTTAGTTAGGTAAAAATAATAAAATAAAAAAATGAATTTTTTCCGTTAGGGTTATGGTTGGAATTATAGCTAGGGTTAGGTTTGCGGCTAGGGTTAGGATTGGGCTAGGGTTAGAGTTGGGGATAGAGTTGTGTTGGGGTTAGGGTTGTGGTGTTGGGGTTAGGATTGTGGTTAGAGGTGGGTTAGGGTTGGGGTTAGGGCTGTGTTAGGGTTGGAGTTAGAATTGGGGGGTTTCCACTGTTTGGGTACATCAGAGGGTCTCCAAACGCAACATAGAACCCGCCATTGATTCTAGCCAATTTTGCGTTCACAAAGTCAAACGGTGCTGCCCCCCTTCTGAGTCCTGCCATGCGTCCAAAGAGTGGCATTCCCACACATACCGGGTATCGGTGTACTTAGGAGAAATGAAATGCCCAACAAATTTTGTGGTCCATTTTCTCCTGATACCCTTGTGAAAGTAAAAAAAATTGGTTCCAAAGTACATTTTTTGTGAAAAAAATAAAATGTCCATTTTTCCTTCCACATTGCTTTAGTTCTCATGAAGCACCTAAATGGTTAATAAACTTCTTGAATGTGGTTTTGCGCACCTTGATAGGTGCAGTTTTTAGAATGGTGTCACTTTTAGGTATATTCTGTTATATTGACTCCCCAAACTCACTTCAAATGTGAGGGGGTCCCAAAAAAAATGGTTTTGTAAATTTTGTTGGAAAAATGAGAAATTGCTCATCAACTTTTATAATAATAAATTTTATTTTTATAGCGCCGACATATTCCGCAGCACTTTACATTTCACTTTTCAACTTTTAACACTTTATAACGTCCTAACAAAAAAAAAAATTATGTTTCCAAAACTGTGCTGATGTAAAGTAGACATGTGGGAAATGTTGTTTACTAACTATTTTGTGTAACATGACTCTCTGATTTAAGGGCACAAAAATTAAAAGTTTGAAAATTGCCAAATTTTCAAAATTTTGGCCAAATTTCCGTTTTTTTTCATAAACAAACCCAAGTCATATTGAAGACATTTTACCACTAACATGAAATACTATATACACAATCAAAGGGAAGTCCATTCACCAGCAAAATGGAGTATTAGAGGAAAATTAGGCTATGATATTAAAAACCTTTATCCTTTATTGTAGCCTCATAAAAACATCTTGCTTTTATGAAGCTACAATAAAGGATAAAGGTTTTTAATACCATAGCCTAATTTTCTTAAACAATATTTTTATTAGAGTTTTTAGAGTAATAGAAATGTAAAACATACATTCATATAGTCATATCCAAATGAAATTTAGAGTAATGTAAATCAAAACATCACAGTATAATACCATTACAATCATATCAGCACTTGAAGTGAGTGCGATTAACAATGAACAGAACAGAACAAAAAGACAATTGTAAGAGCACAGGCAGACACCTAGATATATATAAAATATTGGCACATCATGAATAATAAAAAAAAAAGGAAAAAAAAGAGAAAACAAAGATTTAGGGTATAAACTCCTCTTCAATTTTGGACTTGAGTTCCAACCATTTATACCATCTATCACCAAATAATTTAATTGATAGATTATTGATATAGTGAATCTTTTCATAAGTACAGTGTTTATCAACCAACATAATCAGTGTGACAATATCCGGAGGTTGCTTATTGTTCCAACCTTTCGCTATAAGGTACACTGAAGACATAAGAATGTGAGCAACCAGAAACTTTTCTTTTTTAAGTCTGTAAATACCTATGAGTAACAGGGCTAGGGCAGGATGCGGTTGGACATGCCAGTTACATATGGTCGAGATTAAGTTAAAAACCTTGAGCCAGTATACTTTCAATACAGGGCATCCCCAAAAAACATGGAGCAAGTCAGCTTGAGATCCACATCCACGCCAGCATAATCCAGATCCCCCCCTCCAAAATATCTGAGTCTATTCGGGGTAAGATAATAGTGTGTCTCAAGTATGTTCATACATTTTGTGGACTTTGCCGCAATTTTAAAAGATGATGTCCATTGGGGCATCTGTATCTGTTTCTGCAGAGTGGTTTCCCACCTCTCAAAACATCCTCCACTAGAAAAGGTATATTTACCGGTTAGGATGTTGTACAAGGGTTTAAGAGAACTCCTGTGACTGGGAGATGTATTAGTTAAGAAGCTATGAATGGTATGGTTAATCAAAACCACTCCGCAGAAGTGTTTCTTATAATTACTGTATTCCTCTTTGAGCAAGAGATATTTCATATATTCCGTATTGGGGACTCCAAACTTGGTTTTGATCAGCTCAAAGGGCATGACTCTATTATTATCTAGTAAGTCATCCACAAATGTGATGGGGATTTTTGTCCAACTGTCAAACATTGGTCTTAAAGAAATCTTGACAGGTGACAAAAAAGGGAGTCTCAATTTTTTAGTTGAAAGAGGGGAAACATTAAACCTTCTTCTGCATAAATGTGACCAACAAAGCATAGAAGCTCTAAGTATTGGATTCTCTATGTGTATGATTTCTTTTCTGTGCAGAAGAAAATAAGGTATATATAATGTCGGTTCCCTGTTAGGCATCAGATCTCTCAACCATAGCCTAATTTTCCTCTATCTAATAATTTTGCTGGTGACTGGACTTCCCTCTGCTTGTGTATATGGCTCATTCACCTGGGAGTCAGCTCAGGATCTCCATCTCCGTGCATCGCACCTCACTTACTCCGGAGTGACCTCAATTGAATGAATGTCTGGTGAGCTGAAATACTTTTTTCTCTGTTTTTATGAAGTACTACTAGATGGAGGCCCAATGCTATTGCATCGGGAGGGCGGTAATGTCACGATGGGGCAGACTTTGCAGCGTTGAGAATCTCTGCCCCCCATGTGCTCACCCACCTATCCACTCTCTCTTTCCCCATATGCTGACTTCTTCCGTCTGTGCTCTCTTCTTTGACCTGTCTATCCCCCTTTTCTGCTGTCTCTCTCCTTCCTGTTCTGTGTTCTCCCTTCATGTGCCGTCCCGTTTGAGCTGTCTTCCCTTTATGCTCTGTCTCTCTCACCCCTGTGTCTGACCGTCTACAGAACATACCACAGCTCCTGGGCAGGGGGGGAAGCAAAAGACAATACTGACATTACAGCAGGAGATCGCAGAGGATACATTTTCTGAGGTAAAATATTGTTTAAAAACAGTCAGTGAAATAGTTTACCTCACAAAATGAATCCTCTGTGATCCCCTGCTGTAATTTCAATATTGTCTTTTGATTCCTCCCCTGCTCAGGAGATGTGGTATGCTCCGTACACGGTCAGACACAGACAATTTTTAAAATGAACTTTCATTCGTGGGAAAACCCCGTTATTGTGACCGGCTTCCTCTGCCTTTAGACACGCTGCGCATCTGCTGCCAGGATCAGCCGAATGATTCACTGGGCCTGTGCAGAATTCGCACAGGAGCAGTGCGACTGTGTTCCGCTGGTGGTACCGTGCAAGAGGCTGCGTGAGTGTGTGAGTGTGTGAGTGTGGTGCATATAGAGTGTGTGTGTGTAGTGCGATGGTGTTCCGCTGGTGGTACCGTGCAATAGGTCTGTACCAGCAGCAGTTTCCATATTGAGACACCCATCACTTGGGTGTCCCAATATTGCGGTCGGTGAACTTCCTCCACTTGGAATTCTGGGATACGGTGACATCTTGACAGAACAGGAAATTAAAACATTACAAGGCAATTCTATAAATAGACATGTCACGAAAAAAAACAATGTTAGAATCAGTGGGATCTTTTGAAGCATTCCAGAGCTATAACCTCAAAGTGACAGTGGTCGGAATTGTAAAAATTGGCTTGGTCATTAAGTACAAAATTGTCTCTGTCACTAAGGGGTTAAGAATGCATTAACCAAGGCAATTTTCCTTCTGCTGGTATCTGCTACAAAAGCTAATTTTTCCATAGACCACTATGTCAAGCTCAGCATGTCACTTGCATTTTCTCACTACGTGGTGGCTATTCGGATGAAAGACTGTCCATGTAATACAAGAATGGCGGCAAGAATTGGAGCCACTTATAGTGGGCTAGATGGTGGCCCGATTCTAATGCATCGGGTATTCTAGAATATGGCCAGCGGGAGACCGACGTTCAAAAGATGGTCCAGGACGATCCACCACAATCGGCGATCTCACAGCGGGGGCCTGGTCGCTGCTGCGTGTCACGCTGAAGCTAAGTACCCGCGTTGCAGAAATGCTGTGGAAATTTCCGTAACATTTCCGCATCTCCCGCCGTGGGAAAAACGCATGCGTTTTCTGACAGAAAACATGCATTTTTCACGTGTGGAACTCAAGCTCATTCCAAGAGATTTGAAGCATCGCTTGGAATGTGATTGACAGTTTGGTCACACTTGTCAAGCATAGTGTTTGATAATTGTGATCAACTTTTTACTATTGATGCTGCCTATGCAGCATCAATAGTAAAAGATAGAATGTAAAAAATAATTAAAAAAAATTAAAATAAAGGTTATTCTCACCTTCCGACGGCCCCCGATCTCCTCTCCATGCTCCCGGCATCTTCCGTTCCCAGTAATGCTTAGCGCGAAGGACCGGAGATGACGTCACTCTCGCGAGAGCGCGACGTCATCAGCGGTCTTTTGCTCAAAGCATTACTGGGACCGGAAGATGCCGGGTGCGTGGTGAGAGGAGAGAGTCTATTTTTTTTACAGGTTTATGGCACCCAGGGCCTGGAGGAGAGTCTCCTCTCCTCCGGACCCTGGGTACCATCCGCACATTGAGCGCTGTGCCGGTCATCTCCCGGCTGCGTCGCCGCTGACCTCTGTGCGGCAGGAGATGACCCGTGGCAACCATCGGGAGATCAGTGGCTAGCGCCGCAGATCTCCCGACGGTAGTGGTGGCATGCGTCGTTCGAATGCCGCACCAATTCGTGTCTGGGCTGCGCCTGTCGCTGATTGGTCCAATCAGCAACGCGGGATTTCTGTGACAGACAGACAGAATTAGACGATTATATAGTAGATGGAGCTGAACTGCAGTTCTAAATTGCAGACATGTACACATGTGGCACTTTTTATGGAAATACAAAAACTATTTCTAATCCCAGATGAGCAAAGGGAGACATATGCAATATACTGATGTCATGGTGGTTTGCTAGGTACCCTCCTCTCTAATCCAGAGTAGAGAAACCCTAAATTTCAGCGGCTTCCTTGGCCAATCCATGTATTAAATTAATGCCTATTATTTGACCGGATGCCAAGTAATACCACACTGCCTGTATAGTGGCAGCTTTTCAAGGGGAAATGTCTGTCTTTCCATCATTAGGAGATATTACTTTTAATAAATGAAAATACATTTTGCAAATTTGCAATTACATAATGTAATATCTTAAATTATATAGTAGTACAATTAATTTTATTGACGTCTTACTCAATTGAGATTCAGTCTTTATGGTTAAATGTGAGGGACCCAAAATAAACATGCAGGTATACATACTGCTGTATAGAAACTTGGCCAATCTTGATGCATCGGAACCAGCTGAGAACAATCGGGGTCTTCCCGGTCTTAGTAAATGGAATTCTTTACATTCATGTTCCAATACACACAAGTCACTGAGTGCATCAGCTCTGTGTTTTATTAACCCCTGTACCTTGGCAGTGTCTGCACATAGAAATCTTTCCAGCATCTCCTGTCAGTAAAATGACAGGCCTGAGGGGAGAGGGATAGTGTTTCACCTTGTTAAAATGGTTCTTCTGTTTAGGACAGGACTCACTGTTCTTCATTATTGTGATTTTAGGGCTATTTGGATACAATGAAGTGACCAAGATTCCTGCAGGTGCCACTAACATCAGGGTGACTGACAAGAGCAATAACTATCTTGGTAAGTACAGGCTACAACAGAATGTTTCAGGTACGTGGATGTCCAGGGACTGAGGCTGGCGCATGTCTACTACACAACATTATGATAACTTATGTGTTACATTAGCACAGTAACCAGATGTTCTCTTTAAATTTTGCACATATGGAAGCTCATTTCCATATTAAGAAAAATGTGGATTTCTCTGGAATAAGACATCGGATCGCAGATATCAAAGGATTATTTTACTCAACTTTCCATGACCTGTTTGCCCATATAGATGGCTTAGGAGGGTTGATCCTATTGATAGATTCCCTTTAAGTGGCAACAGATGGCAACATGATGAAAATAAGACAGTTGCACTAATTAAAAACCTACACAGATGATTCCCCCTATGGAATCATTCACTATGAGGCAGACTGACTCATTATTAAGAATAGCTCCGTTTGTGGTTCGCATCTGAATCCGGTTGTTCAGGGCTTTCAAACAGGAACCTCGACAAAGCCACAGATGCATACCCTGAATGTAATGTGAACATAGTCTTAAGATAAAGCATTACATAAAGCTGAAAATAATTGGCTTCCAATAAATTTAACAGGTGTCACCTTACCTCAAATGTAAAGAACTGCTCTAGATTCTAGTAAATAAACTGGAGTCTAGATCATAAATCACCGCCTTTAGGCTGAGGTCCCATGATGCAAAAGGAAAACTTCATAAAAGTTGCTGATAGGATCACTAGGTGAGGTGAATCCACCAAGCTCAAGGTCGAGATGGGCAAACAGACCACGGTGGGCACAGAGAGTAGGGGCATCAGTGCAGAAGCTAGGTGGGGCACTCAGGACACGGACAACCAGGGAAAAGGAGACTGCAGGCATAAGTCAGGAAACCGAAGGCAGGTGGATAACAGAAAACGGCAGGCAAAGGATTTCAGGAAACCGCAGGCAGGCGGCGGATTTCAGGAAACCGCAGGCAGGCGGAGGATCTCAGGAAACTGCAGGCAAGCAGAGGACATCAGGAACCCTCAGGTAGACGAACGTCAGTAAACCACAGGTAGGCGGAGTACAGGAGAAGGTGTGTAAACATAAATGGCAGATACCTGTAAATGAGAGATTCCGCTTTGTAAATTAAATTTTGACTTCAAAATCTAAAAAAATGAACTTGAAAACCCAGTCTCATTTGTTCAATATGCCCTAACAGGTTGGACATAAACTATGGATTGCCCAGATCATTCCATCATTTTTGTCTTTGGAAATTATTTATTTTCAGTATTAACTGAAACATTTCAATACAAAATATAAAATGCCACATAATCTGTTTTTTTGCACTTCTAAAAGTTGTATGTGATCATGCATGATGCAACCTTTTCTTCTGCTTACTGTGAAGGAATTTGTAAGACCCCCCAGTGGACCTCTCAGATCTCGTAGCTTGCAGTTTACATAGAGTTAACCAAAGTTGTTTTCTGCATTACAAATGGCATCCTGTTTACAAGATCAGTTTTCCAGCTTTTTAAAAGTACAGCTTTGCTATTGCATAATGAAAATTTCTACGGTTTTCTTGGTGTAACTGTTTGAATCAGTCCCCAAACATTTACAAGATCTCTTATTGCTGTCAAGGCACTCGTCTTCATCCAGGTGCGGGGCTTGTTATCTGATCTGATTTTAGCCTCTGTTATAGCGAGAACATTCATAGAAAGCAAGCAGAGATCTTTAGCATGGTGATGGATTGATACAGAACATGAAATGAGTTTTCATTATATTATTGGTTTGATAAAGATCTATTTTAGATAGAGAAACATGAAAGTCACTTGGGAAACTACTTGACATATTATAAAGTATTGTTGTAAAGGGGCGTATGACTTTAATATTTTCCCTGGGGCAGTTTAACCAGTTCATTCACCCACTGACAGCACAATAATTAAAATTTAAAGTGAAGATGGGTGTAATGGTATGTCAGTGGATGAGAAGTTCTTGACACTGCTGTAAATCCTTTAGCATTAGATTGTCATAACATGCCTCTTTAACTTCCCCATAACTGGCTCTTTCATCTACCCTTCCACAGGGGCCTCATTATTTTCTTCATTCTACAGTAGAAATTTAGAGTTGGATACACAGGTTTATCTCAGATACATGTCATGGAAAAGAATTACGGTACATACTTTCCCAAAATAATCAAGGAAAGCTTGTGTTTAATCTGAGCTGAAATATCTCATTAGGAGGCATTTCAGAGCCCTCTGGCGTTTTTACGAAAATGTATTCTTATCTGTTCATTGGACTTGCTACATAGACAGGTAACATCTTGCCCAAGAATCAGCCTAAGAGAGGCGAATCTGATTTATTCAGCCTTCTATCTGTTAGGAACGGCGGAACGCACTAAATAAAAATAATAATAAAGTGCGTTCGCCGCTCGTGGTCCACCGTGCAGTAGGTGTTACAACCGCTGCTGAGTGATGACAGAGGAGCAATATGGCGGTATAATGCGCACGGGTTCAACTTCACTCGAAGTGCGCAGAGCAGGCTCTGTTCACACACAGAGGCGCCACAACAAAAACATACAAAAGGCTGAGCCTGTTAGAGTCACAGGCCTCAGGTAAATGCACACACGGTATAAGGTCACAGGAGCAGGAACTAAGACAAAGGGACTGCGTCCGTCTAGACCTACCATGTGTGTGGCGTCGCTACTGCGAACGCGAAGAAGGGCTGCAACTGCAGCGCGGCGCAGGACACGGCCGCTGGACGACACAGCTACAAAGCAGGCGCTATGTCGGACGCTAGTGCAGAGGTGCGGTGTGCACAGTGCCCTAAGGCTTGCCACAGACTGGCGCAGACTACTGAACTAATTCCCTAAACACATGCGTAATATCAGAGGGAAGGGGTTTCATAATAAGTCAGTCACCAGAATCGTACCTCCGTCACCATTCACACATAGCAGAATAGTCTATACTAGCGCATGGCGGAACGGCCATGCACGCTTTTTATAGCAGCCGGGACCTTCTGGAAGCTACCAGATCTCCGAGATGGACCAATGAGATCTGGAGCAGGACCTGAGCACATGACTCCCGATCTCCAATAGTAATCCGTCTCATGAGCATGCTCAGTAGGAGGACAGAGGGACTTAGCCCCTGGAGAGATTTGCTGCAAGGCAATCTCCTCAGTGGTAGATAAAGAGCAAGAGACCGCAGAATGTATGGATCTGGATTCCTGCAGAGCAGACGCGGGAACCTGATTCCTAACATTACTCCTCCTAGGGCCCCCTCCTCTCTGAGCCTCCCAATCCAAAACCCTGTGCCCATCAGAGGCATAGGCCTCAGACTCGTCCGGAGGCAAGTCTGATGTCCCGGTAGGTGACACGGAAAACCGGGACACGTGGAAGGTATTAGAGGCGGCAAGATCGCCAGGCTTAAGAAGGGACATGTGGGAGACAATGGGAGCGGCACACCACCCGGAGCATAAGTTGAAGTGGGACGCAGCGATGTGTCGGCGAACGTCTCCACTCTCTGTTTAAGGAAGCTTACCCGAGCTCACGAGGCGCATGCCTGAATATATTTCTTAATGTCCGGAGCCCTGTGTGGCCACCAATACGACCCTGCCAGGATGCCAGGAATTTTGTGATCTGCATGTAGCCACAGTAACCACCCGCCCTGGATGCGTGTGCCCACGCAAGGACCTTCGGCCGAAGGCGAGGGGGGACAAAGGTCTTGCCCGGAGGCACAGAGTTTGTCCATTGCGGGGCCCCGTTATCCTGGTGAACAGAGTGCTGAAAGTGGCAGCCGCAAGTGGAACTTAGTGTCAGACGCGCCTCGAGACTGGCGCGAGACACCTCCATGTGCTCTGGGAGTGAACACTCTGGCTCGGGTGATTCCAGAGGTTCAAAGAGGTTGGGAGCCGGAGTAACCTTCTGTCTGGATTGAGCACGCTCCAGCCCGCGCTCCGAAAAACGGAGATCAATACGAGTGGCAATAGCAATCAGCTCCTCCAGACTTGCAGGAACCTCTCTTGTAGAAAGAGCATCCTTAACATGCTCAGCTAAACCTCTCCAAAACACAGGGATGAGGGCTTTGTCAGACCACTCCAGCTCGGAAGCCAGTGTCCGAAAACGAACGGCATACTGACTAACCGAGAGGGATCCCTGAGTCAAAGCCAGTAGCTGTAGAGAGGTGTCATGCGTGACCCGTGGTCCCAGGAAGACCTGCTTAATAGCTGTTAAAAACTGAGCAGCGGTCCGAACCTCTGGGTCACCACGCTCCCATAGTGGCGTAGCCCACACCAACGCCTTGCCCGACAGAAGGGAAACAATAAACCCCACCTTGGCCCGCTCTGTAGGGAATCGCGCAGCCAGTAACTCCAGCTGGATAGAGCACTGGCTGACGAAACCCATACAGGAGGCGCCATCGCCAGAAAATTTATCGGGCAACGGGAGGTGGGTAACTCGGCGCGTGGGAGGACGTGGACATACGAGAAACCGCCTCTGCGATTGCCTGTACAGCAGCCTCCGAAGACTTCGCCGCTGCGATAACACTCTCAAGAGTAGCCAACTGGCCTTCTAGCTGGTGAATGCACTGAAGGAGTTGCTGCTGATCTGCCATCACTAGCCAGACCCTGGCGCTAGTATAATGTTAGGAACGGCGGAACGCACTAAATAAAAATAATAATAACGTGCTTTCGCCGCTCGGGGTCCACCGTGCAGTAGGTGTTACAACCGCTGCTGAGTAATGGCAGACGAGCAATATGGCGATATAATGCGCATGGGTTCAACTTCACCCGAAGTGCGCAGAGCGGGCTCTGTTCACACACAGAGGCGCCGCAACAAAAACATACAAAAGGCTAAGCCTGTTAGAGTCACAGGCCTCAGGTAAATGCACACACGGTATAAGGTCACAGGAGCAGGAACTAAGACAGAGGAGCTGCGTCCGTCTAGACCTACCGTGTGTTCGGCGTCGCTACTGCGAGCGCCAAGAAGGGCTGCAGTGCGGCGCAGGACACTGCCGCTGGACGACACAGCTACAAAGCAGGCGCTATGTCAGACGCTAGCGTAGAGGTGTGGTGTGCACAGTGGCCTAAGGCTTGCCACAGACTGGCACAGACTACTGAACTAATTCCCTAACCACATGCGTAATATCAGAGGGAAGGGGTTTCATAATAAGTCAGTCACAGAATCATACATCCGTCACCATTCACACATAGCAGTATAGTCTATACTAGCGCATGGCGGAACGGCCATGCGCGCTTTTTATAGCAGCCGGGACCTTCCGGAAGCTTCCAGATCTCCGAGATGGACCAATGAGATCTGGAGCAGGACCTGAGCACATGACTCCCGATCTCCAATGGGAAACCGTCTCATGAGCATGCTCAGTAGGAGGACAGAGGGACTTAGCCCCTGGAGAGATTTGCTGCAAGGCAATCTCCTCTGCGATAGATAAAGAGCAAGAGACTGCAGAATGTAAGGATCTGGATTTCTGCAGAGCAGACACAGGAACCTGACTCCTAACACTATCACATCTGATAGAAGGCTGAACTTTCCTCCCACCTCTCATCTAACTTGCTCTTTGACAATCTACAATTTGGTTTCCGCCCCCATCACTCCACTGAGACAGCCCTGACCAAAATGACTAACGACCTACTTACAGCCAAATCAAATGGACAATACTCTATATTCCTGCTTCTAGACCTGTCCTCTGCATTCGACACAATTGAACACTGCCTCCTACTACAGATCCTCTCCTCCTTTGGCATCAAAGGCCTTGCTCAGTCCTGGATCTCCTCATACCTTTCCAACCGCACATTCAGCGTCTCCCACACCACCTCCTCATCCCACCTTCTCTCTGTTGGACTCCCCCAAGGCTCTGTTTTAGGACCCCTACTCTTCTCAATCTATACACTTGGTCTGGGACAACTCATAAAGTCCCACGAATTCCAGTACCACCTTTATGCTGATGACACTCAGATCTACCTCTCTGGCCCAGACGTCACCTCTCTGCTGTCCAGAATCCCAGAGTGTCTATCAGCCATATCCTCCTTCTTCTCCTCTCAATGTGGACAAATCTGAACTCATCAACTTTCCTCCATCTCACAGATCTTCCTTACCCGACCTAGCTATAACAATTAATGACATCCGCTGCCTCAGAGTAACCTTTGACTCTGCCCTGTCCTTCAAACCTTACATCCAAGCTCTTTCTACCTCCTGTCGCCTCCAGCTCAAAAATATTTCCAGAATCCGTCCTTTCCTCAACCCTCAATCTACTAAAATGCTTGTGCATGCCCTCATCATCTCCCGCCTCGACTACTGCAACATCCTTTTCTGTGTTCTCCCTGCTAACACCCTCGCACCTCTCCAGTCCATACTTAACTCTGATGCCCGACTAATTCATCTCTCCTCGCTACTCCTCCGCTTCTCCCCTCTGCAAATCTCTTCTGTTGTGATTTCCTTTTTTCCTTCACCATTGAGGTCTGATGAACTCCCTCCTCTGGTGAAGGAAGGTAGTGTTACTGATTACCAAACACCTGGGCAGCTAGATGATAACTGGGTGGCTGGAATTGAGGACTTGATATAAGGCTGCCGACACCCTTCTTCCTGGCTGGTGATTTTCCTGCTGGATTCTTGGAGACCAGTCTGATTCCTGCGTCTCAAAGCCAAGTTTTTCTGCTCTGCTTTGTACTCTTCAGTTTTGTTTTTGTTTTGCCTTGTTTTTTGGGAGTTCTGCCATCCCCGGCCGAGGGTGAGCTGAATTCCATTTTTGTCTCTGATCTGTTGATCTTTTGCTCTGTCTTCAGAATATACCTGAGTGCTGATATAGTCTTTTAAAGCCTAGCGACTTCAGGACCTGTTTTTCCTATCAGTCGGTTGGCTCATTTTGATAGGGTTTTTGCGGATGGCAGACAGCAGCTTTCCTATCCTGTCCTATGTAGTTAGCTTGGGCCCCATCATTTGCTCAACCTATCTTTCTATCTGTGTTAGTGTTTTCATCTTGCTTCACCGTCATTATATGTTGGGGGCTGCCTATTGCTTTGGGGTCTGCTCTGGGGCAGTTTAGTTTTTCCCCTTTCTGTCTTTAGGCTATGTAGCTCTCCGGCTGTGATCGAGGGTCTAGGGCACCGTAGGAACCCCCCACGGCTACTGCTAGTTGTTGTGGATAGGTTCAGGGGTCTGCAATCCGATAGCTGCCAACCTCTCTGGTTTTTCTGGACTTAGCTGGTATTTTGTTTTTTCCTCCTTCGGTGACTCATCATAACACTCTTCACTGGCTCCCATACCCTCAGCGTATCCAGTTCAAATTACTAATACTGACCTACAAGGCCATCTATAACCTGTCTCCCCCATATGTCTCTGAACTAATCTCCTGATACCTTCCCTCACGTAATCTCCGGTCCTCCCAAGACCTCCTTCTCTCCTCCACACTTATTCGCTCCTCACCCAACCGCCTCCAAGACTTCTCCCGAACTGCCCCTATTCTCTGGAATTCTTTGCCCCAACAAGTCCGACTATCAACCAAATTTGGATCCTTCAGACGGAACCTGAAAACCCACCTCTTCAAGAAAGCCTACAGCCTGCAATGACCCCGCTACCTCCTTCTCTCTCACCACTACCGCTGATATCACCTCAACCAACACCGAAACTGCTGCAACCCACCAACCTACTGTCTCCTTCCCCACCATCCTGTAGCATGTAAGCCCGAAAGAGCAGGGTCCTCTCTCCTCTGTATCAGTCTGTCATTGTTAGTTTGTTTACAGTAAGTGATATCTGTTATTTGTATGTAACCCCTTCTCATGTACAGCACCATGGAATCAATGGCGCTATATAAATAAATAATAATAATAATAATCTACTCGTTCTGTTTCTTACTACTTGGGAATGAGGTCTGTTTTTCCGCCTTCATATGTGTGGAGTACAGAAACCTGAGCTCCCCTAGTAATGTGTAAGACAGATTATCAATCATCACGCGTATATCTTAGTCATTGCCTCATCACTGGCACCATGTTTGCATTGGAATTTGTACATCCTCTTGATTGTGAAATCATGTCATTAGTCATTTCGCATTGTAAAGCAATTCTAGGAAATATGTTTGCATTTAAGTGAAAAATATTCCTCCAGTGATAAAATTGGTGTAATACCCAATGTAGCCTAAAAAAAATAATTAAAAAAAAAGTGATGTATACCTTACTTATTCCTTGTTGCTGCTTCCCTGATCCATCATGTGACATCAGTGGTGACAACAACTATTAGCAGTGATTGGCTGCAGCGGTCACATGTCACGTCAGAGTCTGGTGGGGGACCAGGTTAGCGTTGGCATGAGTGCATCAGTGAAATATGAAGGTGAGCTATTTTGCTTTTTTTGTTATTTTAGACCATTGTGAGTTGTTGCTAGAAACTTTCACGGCTAATCCCTTTAAGAATGTGTTGTGGTGACGAGATCGCACCTTCAGACAACACAAAAGTCGCAGCTTGGTAATTGTAACATTCTGTTTGTTTTTGTACAAGTTTAGTTTGTCTTTGGCTCTTGATTAGGAAATTTCTTTTAATCTTTATAGGAAAACTTGCCAAAAGCATGAAGCTGCGTGCAAAAAAGAAAACCATTACAAAACCACAGAAGAAAGGCTGTAATTAAACTGTCAGAGAGCAAACACAAAAATAAGACCTCATTTTTTTGTTTGCTCTTTGACTGTTCAAGTATCTTATCTGCCATTTGTAGGTTTCTAAAGAATAGAATCTTGTGGTATTTGACATATTAGAATAACAGAAAAGAAGGGAACCATAAACTGGCTGCTTTATATCTAAGAGGAACTTAGGGTACCGTCACACTTGGCGATGCACCAGCGATCCCGACAACGATATGACCTAGTAGGGATCGCTGGTGCGTCGCTACGTGGTTGCTGGTGAGATGTCAAACAGTCAGATCTCACCAGCGACGCAGCAAAGATACGGAACGATACAACGGTCGATGGGACCCTGTCTCTCAGACCTGTAGTATTGAGGTCATTCGTCGTTGTCCCTGTCAAACACAGCGATGCATGCTGGCCAGCGGGACACCAGCGATCAAAAAATGGCCCAGGACATTCGAGCACGATCAGCCACATCTCAGCAGGGGCCCGATCGCCGCTATGTGTCACACGTAGCGAGATCGCTGTTGCGTCACAAAATCGGTGACGCAACAGCGATCTCGCTATGTGAGACGGGGGCTTTAGGATAAAACAAATGAGAATATATCTTGCAGTAAATAGTAATAGTATATGTAAATAACAGGGCACTTAGTTGACACTAGTTTGATCAAAAGTGCATAAGAGTAATCCAAGGGGCACCTTAATCATGATAGTCACTAACACACGCTGGCCTCAAAATAAGATGGGCAGAGTAGGACCTAGGACTGACTGTTTCAACACCTGCCCATGGAAAGCTATGTAGATGGAATGTACAGACCAAAAAGGGGGAGCCCTGAATGTGCAAAGAGCACAAAACTAAAACACAATCAAAGAAATGGGCCTGTACCCATGTTAGTGTAAGGGCAATGTGTAGGTGCATATTCACACTGTGGCCATGGGGCACTTAGCTGACACTATTTTGATCAAAAATGCTTAAAAGCCATCCCACCGCGACTAGGTGTACCCAATCAGGATGGTCCCTAACTTCTGAAGTTCACCACGCAACGTGTCAGCAGGCCATGGAATAGAGCAGGGCACTATTTTTAATTTTAGTATGACTTGCTGTTTGCATAAATACCACCAAAGATTAAGTGTTCCTAATTATTCTGAGTTAATAAACTAGTGGTTGTATATATCCTCATAGCTAAAGTTTCTGTGTGGCAATTCTTTGGGTGCTGAAAAGTAAAATTATATCAGTTGTATTTTCCTAAGAACTGAGTAAATTGGGCATCTTTGTCATCCAACATTATGCAAAAAACTATAAACTCCACAGACATGTTCAGACCATAAAGTTCGCATTTTAATAGTCTAGTTAGATTATAACTTAATGTATTACTTAATGATTGGTAATAAAATGTGATTTATTTTCATTAGTATCAGCGTTATTTTACAGAGACTAGTAAAACAAGGTAACGCTGCTCTGCCCGGCACTCGGTGGAGCCAGACATCATCTCCAGTTGGGTTATTAAGTGAGCTGTGGAATGTGGGTTTTGTAATCTCCCTCTGTTAAGTTTCACTCTCATTTTACACTTACCGTTTTTTTTTATCAGCCTTGAGAAATAGAAATCATCATTATGTCATCAATGGCAACTGGGCTATTAATTACCCCGGAGAATTCAATGTGGCAGGAACCAAGGTCCAGTACAAGCGATCCTCTGACAACCAGGAGACTTTTGAGGCCACAGGACCAACTGATGAGGATTTGCATGTCATGGTGAGAGTTTCATATGTACTGTTATTATTTTCCTCAGTTTTGCTATACACAATAATATAGTGGATGTAATAACCTAAAAGCAACATGGCCATGGTGTTATTATCAGACCATGATATACACTTATGGAGAAGATCAACATGTTTCAACGTAGTGTCTGAAACTCATAATCCATTCACTCATACGATTTTGACATGAACTAAAGTGCAGTGTCTAAAATAGCCATATGTTAAGTAAATTAATATTCAGCTGATAGATAAGCATGCAGAAACAAACCCTAAATCAAACCAGAAACGTCACATGCCATGATAATCCATTATGTAGACGAATGTTTCCAGGCAACCAACAACAAAAATAACACCGGTATTTGATCATCCCCTCCAGACATCTGGTCTCAAATCTGAAATAACTTGACAAAAAATAAAAAGGTGGCTAATTTAGTATCTTATTATGTGATGCATCTTTATGTACAATTGTGTAAAGCTAGATCTGGACTGGAAATCTACACTGCCAAAATGCCTGACCAAGTCAGTGTCTGAGTTTACTTAGGGGAATGGGAATTTCTCAGTTACAGTGTGTGTCAACCATCCCTGTCAGAGCCACTACAGTCAACCATCCCTGCTAGAGTCGCTACCAACAACTATCCCTGCCAGAGCCACTACCGTCAACCATCCCTGCTAGAGTTACTGCCGTCAACCATCCCTGCCAGAGCCACTACCATCAACCATCCCTGTCAGAGCCAATACAGTCAACCTTCCCTGCCAGAGCCACTACCATCAACCATCCCCTGCCAGAGCCACTACAGTCAGCCATCCCCTGCCAGAGCCACTACAGTCAACCATCCTTGCCAGAGCCACTACCATGAACCTGGCACAGGATGTTTGTGACTACTGAACAATATTAGTAGATAAAATACAACAGATTAATATTCAACATAACTGCATCTTTAGAGCAGATTTCACATCATCCAGAATCCTCATCATTGCAGCTGAAAGATTTCCTAGTTAGTGAAGCATGTCTATCAAAGTTCTCATCCTCTTAATATATTGCAGTCCTCATATTTTATAGCAGTGTGTACTTACAACTGTTCATTTTCACTTTCTATCCAGCTAATTCTTCTCTTTTCCATTAGGACTATGACATCACATTATTAAAAACTATTTGAATCCTTCTAAGCTCTATGTAGAAACAGGAGGTCAATTTTCCTGTATGAGTCATAAGTCACTGCTTAAGTTTCTGGCAGGGGAAGGAGGGAGTAGCTGGGTCATGAGTTGAAGAGGGGAATGATAAACGCAGGGACAAGAGACTTTCTGATTCTACAGACAGCAGAGAAGAAAGAAGAATTAGCTGGGTAGAAAGGCAAAATGAGCAATTGTAAATACACAGTGCTATATAATATGATGACTGCAATATATAAAAGGATAAATGCTTTGATGGAAGGAGTGCTTCTTTAAATAATTCCAGTGATATATGTGGTAATTGCAGGTACGCAGGATACAGTGACGAGTCGCAAGACAATTTGGTGCTTTCTATAATAACGTTTATAAGACTAGAGGGAACTTTCCTCAGTAACGGCTGGTTCACCAAAAGGGGTAACACGGGTTGCCCTCGCAGGGGCTCTAAAACAAGCAAACACAAACGGGTAGAACACGACTACTTCCGGCCATAGCCGGTCACTATAGGGCCGTGGTATGGCCAACTACGGGTCCGTAAATATATAGTCCACTTAGCCGTCCAGACGTCCCTCGCCGTTTGGGATGGTGGTCTTTCGGAGTAGTAGTCGCTGGGCCCAGTTGCTGAGGCGTTGGCGAAGTCTTCGCACGCTCCGGCGCGCTGATGACACTGAAACTCCACAGGCCCGGGCAGAGTCCTTGAACGGGTGGGCCGCAGTCCCCGGACTGGGGCAAGCGGCAGCGATGTGTGGTGGCGAATCACAGACCACCTGCGCAGCTAACGGCTGCGACGGGGAGTCCGCGGCCAGCAGAGGCTCGGCCCCTGCTGCGGACCGCGGCGGGACAGTGGTGGCCGGCGGCGGCACTGTACTTGCCACGGCCACTGGTGAGAGCAGGGCGGCTGTGGGTGACGAGGGACAGGCCGCAGTCACGGGCTGGAGCGAGAGGGCAGCGGCCGCGGGTGACCGCGGGTAGGCCGTGTCATGATCCAGGACGGGATTTCGCTTTGACCCGTCCTGGTTAGACTATGGGTTAATTGTGCTGCCTCTCTCTGGCAGCAGGAGGCTATTTAGTGCTCACTGGACCTGGGTCCAGAGTCAGTTATACTCCTGCCCTCGGCTGAGTTAAGTGACCTCTTGTATACGTGTGCCTTGTGCCTGATATCTTGCTTGCTTGTTCGGTTGTGATCTGGTTCTGTCCCTGTTACGAGTTCTGCCTGCCCCTCTTGTACTGCGCTACCTCTCGTGTATGACTCTCTGCTTGTGACCCGACTTCTCTCTGCTCGTCCCCTTGGTACCACGTCGTCCTCTTGTGTATGACCTTTGGCTTTGTCTGACTACCCGTCTGTTTGTACCTCCTGTACCTCGTTTGCCCGTACTGTGTGTGACCTCCGTTTTGCCTGACTCTGAGTTGTTGTATGGTGTCCTGTCCTATCTGAATACAGGACGCTAAGCCCCGCCCCCTTGCAGTCACATGACCATAGGTCCCGTGCAGACTATTCAGTTTCAGTGTCCGCAGGTCCTATGCCTCTTTACTTTCCAGCGCTGACTGGACCCTGACACTATTAGCCTGAAGCACACATGGTCACCTCTGCTGCCCGTCTCTACAGGTATCTTTTAGCACTGCTTCTGTACTCAGGACACGCGCACTGGCTCTATGAGCAAGTGCAGTGCGGTGTCTCTGACATTATAACTGACCCATACCATTTTTTTTTCTCTGCTCCCATTCACCTGTGTGTGTGATGGATCCTGTGCACACTCTTTCTGAGCAGGTTAAGCATCTGACGCAGATGTCTCAGAAACTCTTTGGAGAACAAAGAGTCCTGGCTCAGTCTCAGCAGCTGATCGCCGACACTTTGCAGGGAGTTCTTTCATGGGGGGGCTCGGGATGTTACATTAATTTCCCCCAGGTCTCCAGTGAAGATACCAGATACCTTTTCTGGAGATAAAAATGACTTCAGAGTTTTCAGGGAGGGCTGTAAGTTTTTTTTTTCCTTAAGACCACACTCTTCTGGGGATGAAAGTCAGAGAGTGGGGGTCATTATGTCTCTGTTAAGGGGAGCCCCCCAAGCTTGGGCTTTCTCCCTTCCTACCATGGCCCCTGAGTGTA
Organism: Dendrobates tinctorius; assembly: GCF_039654945.1. NCBI lineage: Eukaryota > Metazoa > Chordata > Amphibia > Anura > Dendrobatidae > Dendrobates > Dendrobates tinctorius. The sequence continues at coordinate 39,342,489 of NW_027361690.1, forward strand.
TGACTGTGGATGCATTTTTTGAGGCCCTGGGGCATATTTATGATGAGCCTGATCGGGTGCGTATGGCTGAGGACAAGCTGATGAATGTTTGCCAGGGGAAACACTCAGCCGAGTGGTTTTGCTCAGAGTTCAGACGCTGGGCTGCTGAGGTCTGCTGGAACGACGCCACTGTCTGAGCATCTGAAAGACGCCTTGGCTCTCCACCCCCCACCTGATGCCCTGGAGGAAGCTATGACACAGGCCGTCTGAATGGATCGCAGGGTACGGGCAAGGGGAGTGATACAAACCGAGACATCATTATTCTCCCAAGGAAGGGGAGCCAGTTCTTCATTGAAAATCACGGAGATGGGAACCATCAACCTTAAGGAGGAAGAAAGGAGACAACGGCACGTGAGAAAATGCTGTGTTCACAGTGGCGAGTCTGGACATTGGAAAAAGGATTGCCCCTCCCGGCCACTAACCAACAAGCGACTGAGCCCGGGTGATTATCGTGGAGGTCACCCAGGCTCTCAGGTACCCTTTTCTGCATTTTCTAAAATGTCATTTCAAGTGGAACTTTGTTGTGGGGGCGTCTCCACATCCACTTCTGCCTTCGTGGATTGCGGTTCATCATTGAACTTTATTGACTCTGACTTGGTGGCCAGGTGTAAGTTAGGTTGGAAACTCCGATTCACCTTGTTGCTATTGATAAAACACCACTGGTTAAGAATGACATTGTGTTTTGTACTGAAGAGTTTCTCCTTAAAGTGAGTTCCTTACACCAGGAACGTATTTCATGTTTTGTAATGAACAACCTGCCTGCGGGACTGGTGTTGGGGTTCCCCTGGTTACAGCTGCATAATCCTGTGATTAATTGGGAATCTCGGGATATTGTTAAATGGGGTCCTTATTGCTCTGAGAAATGTCTTGTTTCTGTGTCTGTGTCGTCCGTGGGTCTAGAAGGCATTCCGGAGTGCCTGATAGATTATACTGACGTTTTCTCCGAAAAAGAGGCTGAGGTTTTACCACCACACCGCCCATTTGATTGTGCCATTGACCTGGTTCCAGGTGCTAAATTGGCCAAAGCCCGCCTGTATAACCTCTCGGGTCCGGAACAGGCTGCGATGAAGGAATATATTTCCGAGAGCCTCCGTAAGGGACATATTCGTCCTTCTGTTTCTCCTGTGGCGGCAGGGTTCTTTTTTGTAAAAAAAAAAGACGGTGGTTTGCGCCCATGCCTCGATTTTCGTGAGTTAAATAAAATAACTGTGAGGAATACTTATCCCCTTCCACTTATTCCTGATTTATACAATCAGTTGTCCAGAGCTAAGTGGTTTTCGAAATTAGATCTACGGGGAGCGTATAACCTTATCCGAGTCCGGGACGGAGATGAATGGAAGACCGCTTTTCTCACTACTGAAGGGTTGTTTGAAAATTTGGTCATGCCCTTCGGCCTGACCAACGCTCCAGCGGTCTTCCAAAATTTCATAAATCATGTGTTCTCCGATTTGATTGGACGTTTTATGGTGGTGTATTTGGATGACATTTTAATCTACTCGCCTGATAAACAGACTCACATTGGTCATGTTCGGGCAGTTCTCCAAAGGCTCAGGGAGAACTGTCTGTTTGCTAAACTTGAAAAATGTTTATTTTTTGTTCAGGAACTGTCCTTTCTGGGGGTTCATCGTGTCTGCTGAAGGGTATCGCATGGATCCTAATAAGGTGCAGGCCATTCTCGAGTGGGTTCAACCGTGTGATTTGAAGGGTCTGCAACGTTTCCTAGGGTTCGCTAATTATTATCGGAAATTTATAAGGGGGTTCTCACAGGTGGTTAAACCCCTCACAGACATGACTCAAAAGGGGGCCGATATCAAGAATTGGTCAACCACAGCGGTAGCGGCATTTCAGTTTTTGAAAAAATGTTTCATGTCGGCCCCGGTTCTTATCCAACCGGACCCCTCTGAACCATTTATTGTTGAGGTAGACGCCTCAGAGGTGGGGGTGGGGGCGATATTGTCCCAGGGACCCGCCACTTTGACCAATTTAAGACCTTGTGCCTTTTTCTCAAAGAAGTTCTCCCCTGCGGAGAGAAACTATGATGTGGGGAATCGGGAACTTCTGGCCGTAAAATTGGCTTTTGCAGAATTGAGGCATTTTTTGGAGGGGGCTGTTCATCCTATAATGGTAATCATGGACCACAAAAACCTTGCTTACATTGAGTCAGCTAAAAGGTTGACTCCCAGACAGGCTAGATGGTCACTTTTTTTTTCCCGATTCAACTTCTCGATCACTTTTCGACCAGGATCCAAGAATATCAGAGCGGATGCGTTGTCACGCAGTCTTGATCCGGTGTCCCCCCCGGAACCTCCATCCTCCATTCTTCAGCCTGGGGTGGTGGTGGCAGAGGTTTCTAATGTGTTGGAACGGGAGATTCGAGAAGCCCATGCTCTTGCACCTCCAGCTAAGCCGTTGGATAAACTTTTTGTGCCAGCTCAGTTTTGTCTCAAGGTCCTCCAGGAGTTCCATGACTCAGTTCTGGGTGGACATCCAGGGATCTCAGCGACCCGGAAGGCCATTGCTAGAATATTCTGGTGGTCTTCTTTAGCCTCTGATGTTGAGGAGTATGTGTCTGCGTGTGAGGTTTGTGCCCGTGCGAAAACTCCCCATAACCGGCCGGCCGGGGAATTGGTACCACTGCCAATTCCTGAGAGACCATGGACTCATCTGTCCATGGATTTCATCACCAACCATCCCCATTCCAAGGGTAATACCGTGGTCTGGGTCGTAGTGGACAGGTTTAGTAAGCAGGCACATTTTGTACCTTTGGCAGCTCTACCTAATGCGGAAACATTATCCAGATTGTTTGTGGAGCATGTGGTGCGGTTGCATGGGGTACCCCTGAATGTGGTGTCTGATAGGGGAGTGCAATTTGTGTCCAGATTTTGGAGAGCTTTTTGTAGGAGGTTGGGTATTGGTCTGTCCTTTTCATCCGCCTACCATCCAGAGACTAATGGGCAGACTGAGCCGACCAATCAGTCTCTGGAGCAAATTCTGCGTTGTTTGACCTCAGCCCGACAGGATGATTGGTGTTCTGTGTTACCATTGGCTGAGTTTGCATTTAACAACCGCACTAACCAGTCTACGGGTACATCTCCTTTTTTTTGCAATTATGGGTTTCATCCTCATTTTGGAGAATTTTCCCACTTGAATTCTGGGTGTCCTGGGGCGGACGAGACGATCCAGCGGTTGGGGGAGGTATGGCGGGAGGTCCAGAATAACATTACGAAGGCCCAGGACAAATTTAAATTTTTTGCGGACAAAAAACGATCCGTGGGTCCAGTGTTTCAGGTCGGAGATAAGGTATGGTTATCCACCAAAAATATAAGGCTCAAGGTCCCCTCTGCGAAGCTTGGACCCAAGTTTATAGGTCCCTATGTAATTACCGAAGCAGTTAACCCGGTGGCTTTTCGGTTGAGTCTTCCGCCATCTCTAAGGATCCCTAATGTTTTCCATAAGGCCCTTTTGAAACCTGTGAGGTCCAGTGGGGAAGGATCCTCATCTTCCCCGACACCGGTTCTGGTAGATGGGCAGGCTGAGTACGAGGTGGAACGAATTGTCGACTCCAGGTTGGTCCGTCGCGCCCTTCAGTATCTGATACATTGGAAGGGCTACGGTCCTGAGGAATGCTCGTGGGTTCCTGCTCGATCAGTTCATGCGGATCGGTTGATCCGAGCCTTTCACGCCAAGTACCCTGAGAGACCTGGGGGTCCGGTGGCCCCCCATTGAGAGGAGGGTACTGTCATGATCCAGGACGGGATTTCGCTTTGACCCGTCCTGGTTAGACTATGGGTTAATTGTGCTGCCTCTCTCTGGCAGCAGGAGGCTATTTAGTGCTCACTGGACCTGGGTCCGGTGTCAGTTATACTCCTGCCCTCGGCTGAGTTAAGTGACCTCTTGTATACGTGTGCCTTGTGCCTGATATCTTGCTTGCTTGTTCGGTTGTGATCTGGTTCTGTCCCTGTTACGAGTTCTGCCTGCCCCTCTTGTACTGCGCTACCTCTCGTGTATGACTCTCTGCTTGTGACCCGACTTCTCTCTGCTCGTCCCCTTGGTACCACGTCGTCCTCTTGTGTATGACCTTTGGCTTTGTCTGACTACCCGTCTGTTTGTCCCTCCTGTACCTCGTTTGCCCGTACTGTGTGTGACCTCCGTTTTGCCTGACTCTGAGTTGTTGTATGGTGTCCTGTCCTATCTGAATACAGGAAGCTAAGCCCTGCCCCCTTGCAGTCACATGACCATAGGTCCCGTGCAGACTATTCAGTTTCAGTGTCCGCAGGTCCTATGCCTCTTTACTTTCCAGCGCTGACTGGACCCTGACACTATTAGCCTGAAGCACGCATGGTCACCTCTGCTGCCCTTCTCCACAGGTATCTTTTAGCACTGCTTCTGTACTCAGGACACGCGCACTGGCTCTATGAGCAAGTGCAGTGCGGTGTCTCTGACAGGCCGCAGCTGAGGGGAGGCGGGGCCACAGCGGCCGCGGGCTGGAGCGGGGCAGCAAGTCCCGGATGAGTGCCTCGGTACCGTCCTTCTGGAGTCCTCGGTGAGCGTCCTCCCTGGCACTGGTGAGTCGCTCTCCCTTTCAGCTGCTCCCACGGTCTCCTGCTGTCTCTGTGTCGGTCTGCTGACTCATCGTCTCGGGGATTCCCCACCTCCTTTATCCTGGTCCTCCCCCAGCCCATCTGTCTGTCACAACGGTCCGTCCTCGAACTCTGTCCCCGGGGACAGTTTCCCCCAGAACCCAGATGACGGCTCCCTTGGTTCCGGACCGGACACTCGACGGGGGCCGTTCCTCCCACAGTCCCCCGCCCTCCTCGGGCGAGGGTTTTCGTAGACTCGGGTTAGTTTTTTGGGACGACAGTCCTTGTCGCCATACGAACTGGTCCTGTTCATAATGTTCAGGGGGTTTGCCAGCTGTTGACCGCTCGGAACGTCGAAGCTCAGGTGTAGTGGAGTCTTCTGGGGTGGTGGAGGGTGGTCGCATAGTTGGTTCTGGTGGAATTCCCGGGTCTATTGTCGTGCCACTACTGGGGCGACCCGCAGCTGCGACGGGGAAGTCCTCTTCGTGTCATCCAGGTCCCAGACCATGGGCGGGGGGTCGGGGACCTGGAGGGTCGGTTCGAGCCGTGGGGGATCTATAGATGTACAAGGCCGTAACATGTTACGGTGCACAACCCGAGTGAGGGGCGCGTTGCTTCCTTCAGATTGTATTTCATACATAGGCCCGTCAGGGCTTATTCGGCGCAACACTCGGTACGGGTTCACTTCCCACCAGGGTTCTAACTTGTTTTGGGGATGTTGATCAAGTACGAGTACCCGATTGTTATATATCCACACCAGCTCGGGGATATATTGAGGTCAGTGGGCCTTGCGGTCGCTCTCCAGGGTGCGCAGCATTTGGATTAGCGTGCGATTGAATCGTTCGCAGGCTCTGTTTCCCTGCGGGTGGTACGGCGTAGTCCGCGATTTATCGATACCATAAAGATGGTGTAGCTCTTCCATGACTTTTCCTAGGAAGCACGCTCCTTGGTCTGAATGTATTCGTTGTGGACAGCCATACACTTGAATAAAGTTCTTACAAATCGCATAGGCGGCCGACTCCGCTGTTTGTCTCGAGTGGGGGTGACCACGGCGAATTTGGTGAAATGGTCCACCATAACGAGACAATGTTCATATCCCTGATAGGCAGGACCTATGGTCAGATAGTCCACTATAAGAAGCTCCAGAGGGGCCGATGTTACGATAGTTTGCACCGGGGCTCGTTGTGCGGGGGGTTTAGCGAGCTCGCACGAGCGGCAGGTTCGGCAAACTTCTTCTACAGCAGCGTGCAAGCGTGGGTGGTATACTATCTGCTGCAACCATTGTAAAGTCTTTTGAGCCCCAAAATGAGCCCCCTGCTCATGGGCTTCCCAGGCTAGTTGGTTGAGATGGGCTCCCGGCACGATCACCTGCCATATCGTAGCTGACGTGGTTTGTGACATGGCTTTTCGATATAAAAGTCCCTTTTTGATGAATTAGTCTTTCCCACTGGCGCAACATATCTTGGGTTAAAGCCTGTCTCTGTGAGCCCGTGGACAATTAACCGGTGGCCACCCATCGGCGCAGGAGTCCAACTTCTGTATCTTCCTGTTGCTGCTGTCACTGTTCCAGCATCCCTCCTAGGGGCCCCGGATGAGGCACTTCCTGCGTGTTGACTGTAGGTGCGGCGGTGGTGAGGGCGAACGGCGTCTCGTCTGCTTCTAATTCGTCGTCTCGACTTCTTCCTGGGGTGGTGTGTCGGATTCTGGAGAGCGTGTCGGCATGCACGTTTTCAGCACCCCGTTTGTAGATGATCTTATACTTGAATTTGGCCATCCGAGCCACCCACCGCTGCTCTAGGGCCCCCAGTTTGACATTCTCCAAATGGGCTAACGGGTTATTATGGTCCGCACTACTACTTCGGAGCCCGCCAGGTACTCTGCGAATCGCTCCGTCATTGCCCACACTACTGCAAGGTGCTCGAGCTTAAAGGAGCTGTAATTGTCCGGGTTACGTTCTGAGTCGTGCAGCGACCGGCTACCGTAGGCTATCACTTTCTCCCGGCCGTCCTCCACCTGTAACAACACAGCTCCTAGTCCCTGGAGGCTCCCGTTGGTATGTAGAATGAACGGTTGTGAGAAATCCGCATACACCAATACCAGGGCGTCCGAGAGAGCAGCTTTGAGATCTTGAAATGCATCCTCTTGCGGTTGCTGCCACTGGATCTACCGTCCATTCGCCCCGGCGGGAGCCCCCTTCAGCAGGCCTCGCAGGGCTCGAGCTCGGCGTGCAAAATTCTTCACGAATCAACGGTAGTAGCCGGCCAACCCCAAGAAGGCCTGTACGTCCTTTACCGTTTTGGGGGTAGGCCACCCCTGGACGGCAGCGACCTTTTCCAGGAATGGTCGGACGCCCTCTGCCGAGACGGTGTGCCCCTGGTATTCGATCTGGATGCGGAACAGGTGGCATTTCTGGGGCTTTACCTTTAACCCGTACTTCTGCAGCCGGCCGAGCACCTGCCCCAACCGCCTCAGGTGGTCCTCAAACGTGGCAGAATAGATGATAATATCGTCCAGGTATATCAACGTGGCTTCAAAGTTGAGGTCTCCTAGACGCCGCTCCATCAACCGCAGAAAAGTTCCTGGGGCGTTGGCCAGCCCAAACGGCATCCGATTGAACTCGAACAGTCCCATGGGAAGGATGAATGCCGGCTTGGCTCTGTCTTCCTCCGACATCGGCACCTGCCAGTACCCACTGGCCAGGTCTAGGGTTGAGAAGTACGTCGCGTTCCCCAGGGCAAACAGAGGCTCTTCTATGCGGTGCAATGGATACGAATCCTTGATGGTGCAGGCGTTCAACTTCCGATAATCAACGCAGAAACGCAGAGTGCCATATTTTTTCCGAACCAGGACAATAGGGGCCGCCCAAGGGCTCTGGCTTTCTCATATGACCCCCTTCCGGAGCATTTGGGCTAATAGAGTCTACACTTCCTGGTATAGCTGCGGTGGTATTTGCCGATATCGCTCCCGGATGGGGGCCGCTCCTGCCGTGGGGATCCCATGCGTGATGGCCGTGGTACATCCGAAGTCATCCTCGTGGCTGGCGAAGACACTGTACAATTGTCCAAGAAGTGTCTACCTGGAGAAGTTGGGCTGGCGCTAGGCTGGAAAGTTCAGCCCGCATTCTCTCCAGGATGGCTCGACCTTTCTCCTGAGTCGAGGATATGGCAGTCTGTTGGGTTCGTACCGTTACTGCCCAAGGATCTTCGGGCTGCACCTTCAACTGGACCGCGGGGTCCGGCAGCATCTCCTCCAAAGGCCTCACTAGTTTGGCCATTTCGGCCCGGAGCTTCAGGGCGATATCTTGATCTTCCAGGTAGATACAACGCACCAGGACAGTCCCCTCCCGCACCGTGGCCAGGGAGCGGGCTACCAGTATGCCAGGGTGCAGGCGCTCTGAGTAGCATGGTTGCACCTGCACCTCCACGCCCTCCAGTGGCATCGGGGCGTGGATCGGCAGAGCTACCACTGTCTGCCCTGGAGGAAGTACGAGCGGGGAGGCCGCCGGTGCGATGACCGTGTCCAGTGCCTCACCCTCCTGGCACTCCTGGAGCACTCGCGCCTCCCGCACCAACCGCTGGAAGACCTGCCCTTGGGCTGTGCGAGAACCCCAGTGGCTCAGAGTCTCTTGTGTGGGTTCATTGAGGTGGAGGTTGCCGAACTCTCGTAGTATGTTCATACCCAGAATAACCGGAAGTTTGCTGTTTGTGTCTCCCTGGGTCAGGACCACTCCCCGGCGGCCGAGTGATTTGCCGCTTATTGAAATCTGCATCCAGGCTACTCCGACGACAGGAGCTGGTAGCTGGTTGGCGGCTACCAACTTTATCACTGTCCCCCACTGAGGTCTCACTGCTTCGGGAAAATGCTGCCGAAAATAAGTCTCTGGCATGGTCGTAACTTGCGATCCCGTATCTACTAGGCATCGCACGGCACGGCCTTCGATCTCTGCCCATACTACTGGGCACCGCGCGACCAGGTCTTTGTGACTTCCTCCACCCTGTGTGATGAGCTCCAGCTCCAGGCGGCATCCCCACGGCTCAGGGTCCTCTGCTCCTCTTGGCCAGCGGGGCAGGTTCCCCCTGGAACGTGGGCACTCTCAGGCGGAGGGTCCCAATTCTCCACAATTGTAACAGGCAAATGGTCGTGGGGACCGACTTGGGTGGGGGCCGCGATGGTTCATGCCTCCTTTACTCGGCCCTGGCCGACTCCTTGTGGCCGCTTTCTTGGCTTCGGTCAGTTCACCCTTAATACTCTGTATCTCTTGCTTTACCTCTTGGACCTAGTGGGGTTCGCTCAGGGCGCTTACGGATGCTTCGATACTCCAAGCCATCCCCACGGGGACCGTCACCTCTTGCTCCTGCTCCCGAACCCGTGCCTCCTTCGCTATCTCTGAAAAGGTCAGATGTGGGTCCACTTGCATCCACTCTCGCAAAGCCTGTCTTGTCAGGGTGTCTTGTAACCCGGTCACTAACAGGTCACGTAATGTTACGTCCACGGTCCCCACGCTGACTCCATCCTTCCTTTCAATGGCTAAAAACAGTTCCTACAAAATATTCATATACTGGGTCACTGTTTCCCCCTCTTTCTGCATGCGTCTAAATATCTGGGTTCTCAGTTCCCCCACATCGGTCGGGTCCCCATAGGCCTCTTCTAAGATCTGTAACACCCTGACAAAGGTGTTTCGCTGCCCCCGGGGCCTTAACATTACGGTATCCCGGGCTTCCCTGTCCAACGCCATCAGGGCCACTTCTGCCTCTAGGACAGGGGTAAGCGGATGCATCCTGAATAACCCACGCATTCGCTCCGTCCCATTCCACAGCATAGTATTGCTGCCAGAGAACCTGGGTAGATTGCTTAGCATGGCCCCCAAAGAGATGCTAGGCTGGGGTCCCTCGTTGTCCGCGCTCGGAGACTGCATCCTGCCGACTACGCCAGATGTGGTAATTGCAGGTACGCAGGATACAGTGACGAGTCGCGAGACAATTTGGTGCTTGCTTTCTATAATAACGTTTATAAGACTAGAGGGAACTTTCCTCAGTAACGGCTGGATCACCAAAAGGGGTAACACGGGTTGCCCTCGCAGGGGCTCTAAAAACAAGGAAACACAAACGGGTAGAACACGACTACTTCCAGCAATAGCCGGTCACTATAGGCGCGCTGATGACACTGAAGACCCACAGGCCCTGGCGGAGTCCTTGGACGGGTGGGTCGCAATCTCCGGACTGGGGCAAGCGGCAGCGATGTGTGGTGGCGAATCACAGACCACCTGCGCAGCTAACGACTGCGACGGGGAGTCCGCGGCCAGCAGAGGCTCGGCCCCTGCTGCCAGACCGGAGCGGGACAGTGGTGGCCGGCGGCGGCACTGTACTTGCCACGGCCACTGGTGAGAGCAGGGCGGCTGCAGGTGGCGGGGAACAAGCCGCAGCCACGGGCTGGAGCGAGAGGGCAGCGACCGCGGGTGACCGCGGGTAGGCCGCAGCCGCGGGCTGAGGGGAGGCTGCAGCGGCAGCGGGTTGATCTGGGGCCGCAGTGGCCGCGGGCTGGAGCGGGGCAGCAAGTCCCGGATGATTGCCTCTGTACCGTCCTTCTGGAGTCCTCGGTGAGCGTCCTCCCTGGCACTGGTGAGTCGCTCTCCCTTTCAGCTGCTCACACGGTCTCCTGCTGTCTTTGTGTCGGTCTGCTGACTTATCGTCCCGGGGATTCCCCACCTCCTTTATCCTGGTCCCTCCCCCAGCCCATCTGTCTGTCACAACGGACCGTCCTCAAACTCTGTCCCCCGAGGACATTTTCCCCCAGAACCCAGATGACGGCTCCCTTGGTTCCGGCCCGGACACTCGACGGGGGCGGTTCCTCCCACATATACATAACAATATTATATTGCAGTCATATTTAAACATTATATGGAGATGCTATTTGGTTACTATATTCTTGCATTATTTAACTCTTTAATGATCATACCTAATTTGGCTTTAAAGGGAATCTGTCAGCAGGATTTCGCTCACATACAATTTATATGCGCATGTAGCACTTTCATAGGCAAGACCAGCAATACCTTTACATTGTCCATTGCTGAAAAATCAGCATTTCAATAACTGTGCAAGTGAACCTGAAGAGCTATTGTAGATCTGACACTCCAGCTCTATTCCCTGTCCAACACCTCTTCTTATGCTCATTTGCTCATCCCCTTGTGGCTGCTACTTGATCTATCATGGGTAAGGATGCAATACATTTGAGTCAATATTGCACAGGCACTTTGGCTAAATTTGACTTTAAATGTCTATTGTGGCAATTATATTTATATGTTGTTCCATTTTTCCCGTGTCACACCAATGATGGACCTTATATTCCTGCCATTTCGTGGTAGGACACAATTTTGCTAGATATTTACTATCTGCTACTGGGGATTGTGGTTCTTTGTCATCCTTTATGTCTGTCTTATTTGTGATATTATGGGTTATTTTCAATAAAGAGTATATTTTACAATTTGCCATTAATACTCCTGTTGTTTTTGATTGCGCCATGAAATACTTAACACCTTATCTATTCAGGAATCAAACATGTGTGGTGACTACTCCTATAGGAGCTATAATGGCAGCTGCTACCTGTTGTCACTGTCTGAAAACCACAAGGGAAGAAACAGATGTCAAATCATAAGAGAAGAAACAGATATACAGACAATGGCAATTCATTATGAACATAGCCATACACATTCATGCTCAGCTCAGCCAAGCGTGCATGTGTTTTCAATGACAGGAGGAGGAATAAGCCGCTGCTAGAAAACCCTTCTAGTGACAACTCCTCTCTCTCGAAAACAAAAGGATTGGATGTTGAAATTCAACATATCCTTCCTCCTGTCCCCAGACAGCATCTGTAGCGGGTGAGTTGGAAGGCCTCCATACACGAGATAGACAGCCAGTCTTGATAAAAATGGTGGATTTGGTTGAATCTTCTGTAATTTGTATAGCAGAAGATATAGCCCCCTTTAATTGCAGAAGATGATGGTTAATGATGATTTTTTTCATTTTCTAGGTCCTTTTCACAGAGCAGAATTCGGGCATAGAATATGAGTATTGGCTTCCTAAGAATTACTATATTAACCACCAGAGAGACCGCAGCTCCTTACAAGAAACTGTAGAAACAGTGCTATCTCCAACCCTTCCTCTTCCCACTCCCGGTCCGGCAACCACAGTACGTGGTGGTAAGTAAGCGGAGTGGCATTGTAGGAGTTCTTCTTTCAGCAAATATTTATCTTCTCAAAGAAGGAAAGCTGACTCTCAATGCCACGGACATTTACGCAGACATGCCATTTGCATATTTTTTTTATACCTAGGGAGGATTACCTAACCCTAGAGGGTTTCTGTGCATCCTGTTGGTTCATCCTAATGACACCTTCTGCCTGAATAATATTATTATGGATTACTTACATGTTAGTATAGGCAACTACAGGATCATTAGATGTGAACTGACTGGACGTGACGGCTGTATGGGATCATTTCCATTTTACCTCCTACAATATACACTTAAATGATAAAAATCATTGCTTGTGTCCTGATATCCAGTACAGAGGGTTTAATCTACCATCTTGTTTCCGCTCATATATACAACATTCCTTATTATCTGTTATTAAACATCGCTGATATACACTGCTGACACACAACATATCTGAACATCTATAGATAGGATACACTGCTGCAGTGTACAGTGCGTACACAGTTTTAAAGAGGACATGTCAAAAGTGGGCAGTTTTTGCACTTATTTTATTCCTGCTGCTCCCCTGAGTATGCCATTTTCATGTCTGTTTTTTTTTTAATCCCGCCTATAGTCCTAGAGTTATTTCATTTAGTGCTCATTTTTTGGTCTTTATAAAGGGGCGTGGCTCTCAGGATTATCTGGGGGGCGTGTCTAGGCTGATCTGCATAATTAGCTTGTGACCCACACCCCCTTGGTAAAGTGAATAAAAATTAGCACTAACTAACCGGACACATATCTCTGGAACTGTATGATGAATTTAAGAAAGAAAAACCTGGAATACTCATGTGATCAGTGGCAATAAAATAAGTTCAGGTCCTCTTTGAAGAATTATGGGCTTTTTACATCATATTTTTGGCATGTGCCAAGAGAGTAACTTTGAAGATCACAAGAAAGATGTATCGCTCAGCATAGTGCAGACCAATGGTCACATGTGGTTCAACTCTGCTGTCATTTGACCATCTTTACATTGGCTCTACATTTTTTAGATATATAGCAAGGCTCGTTACTATTATCTCCTGGTATGGAGCCCCTGAAATCAGATTTGGGCAGGCTATGTGATACACCTGGCATCTAGATGAACATTTAGTAGGAGTAAGATCGGGTATTGTCAGATAGATGGATATCTGAGAGCAGTGGACCGCCTGGGATCTTCTCACAACATTTGCCCAGATATTGGTTTCAGGTCAAGCACAATATATTGTCTCCCTAATTCTGCCTCTAGGAACTGATGGCACCCTCTGTTTTACCTGCCATTAAAGTGTTACTCCCTCCATTCACAGTCACAGGGTTAGATATACTAAATGTCTTCAGAACAGAGACCTTCCGCCTCCAGAGATCAAGATGTGGTCACTTTGGCTCTCTCCATTTATTTGTTATGGGAACGGCAGAGGTCTTCTTCTCAGGATTTTCATGAATGGGAATGATTGTGCTTTAGGCCGGCAATTTCCAATACTAACAAGGGCTGATGACATTACAAAAATCTTTTTTTTTATTAATTGCAGTGCTTCTGCAGACAACACTGAAGAAATGGCCGCCCCAGGCCCGGCATGAAAGGGGCAACAAAGAGCTGAATAGGATTAACGAATCTAACAGAGATGGTAAATAGTGACACAAGTGATGGTATTAATGTATTATGTGACTTGTTCGCCACAGTATGTTTGCGGGTAATGCACCATAGTAACGAAATAAATGCATACCGGCTGTGATGTGGGTGCACAGGATACTGACTACACATACATTCTCTGGCCCTTCCTAGGTTTTATATCTGTTTTTTGAAAGAAAAAAAAAGGTAGATTGAAAATTGGAGTATTTGCCAAAGACCACCAATCGGGTCACTGTTTTTTTTCCCAAAAGTCTTCTAAAAACTGTGAGGTGTAGTGTGATTAAGAATGTGCAGAAATGAAAGTTAGGCAGAACCGTATAGAGACAATAATTAGAAAAAAATATTAAGTAACAAATCGACACCGACAAACAGTTACAACATTTAAAATTATACGCAAACAAAATCGAGGTGGATGTAATAATCCAGAATTACCCCCAGGAACAGGCAAATGGATGAAAACACTGTAGTCCCCTGGATTAACCATGATCAGTCACCGCATATGTAAAGTCTGATACAGATCAGTATGACTTGTTTCTACAAGCAATTTAATGGAAGCCGATGAAAATCACACAATACAAGAAGAGTAAGGACATAAATGTAAAGCCAAAGGTGGTACTTGTAGATAAAGTGCAGTATAGGCCCTCCAAAATAGGAGATATTAGTACCAGGAGGACATAGAAAGAATTGTGTGTTGGTGTAAATCCTAAGTAAGGAAGCCGTGCCTAAGTAAGTTCTTGAAGTAATATTATTCAGATTTTGTTTGTGTAGATTTTTACGTGTTTTAGGCTGCGTTCACCTGTCGCGATTTTTTTCGCGACGGTTTTTAATGCACGTTTTTGCCGCGAAAATGCAAAAAACAGCATCCCATGCATTCCTATGGGATTCTGCAATGCTGTGCTAATGCTGTGGATTTTCCCGCGGCAAAATCGCATTGCGGAAAAATCTGCACCATGCTCATTTATTTTGCGGAATCGCGGGGATTCCGTCCACATAGGAATGCATTGTTCTGCTTACTTTCCGCATGTGGCTGTGCCCACCATGTGAAAAGTAAGCAGAACATTTGCGGATGGTACCCAGAAGGTGGAGGAGAGGAGACTGTCCTCCAGGCTGTGGGTACCATATCCCTGTAAAAAATAGAGTAAAAAATCGGGTTATATTCACCTTCCGGCGTCCCGCACAGCCTTCCCGGGCCTCAGCGATGCTCCCGTTCCCAGTAATGCCTTGCGAGACCTTTGATGATGTCGCGGTCTCGCGATACTGTGGCGGTCCCTATTACTCGCGAGACCGCTACAGTATCGCGAGACCGCGACATCATCAAAGGTCTCGCAAGGCATTACTGGGAATCTGGGAATGGGAGCATCGCTGAGGCCCGGGAAGGCTGCGTGGGATGCCGGAAGGTGAATATAACCCGATTTTTTATTATTATTTTTAACATTAGATCTTTTACTATTGATGCCACATAGGCAGCCTCAATAGTAAAAAGTTGGTCACACTCGTCAAACACTATGTTTCACGAGTGTGACTAACCTGTCAATCAGTTCTCCAAGTGATGCTACAGATCGCTTGGAAAACGCTAGCGGAAGTTACCGCGGGAATTCCGCAACATGTGCACATAGCGTAAATGTTTGTCTGTGACGATTTGTTATTTATTGCATTTTTCCAATTGTCTTCATATATGGCTGTGCACTACTGTCATCTGTGCAGCTTGTTTCTTCTCATACAGTCTTCGTATGATTCTTTTGCCCAGATTTGTGTCATCCTTTTCATACATTATTGCTATGTAGTTGTACAAGCTTCTCAGGTGTAATCTGGCTGACACAAGCACCTTCTCTTTTCACGTACACCAGTCTTTTACATCTCCTCCAGTAGGTACACATTGCTGTATGTCAGGGGACCTGGGATAGTGCAGCAGATTTTATAATGTCTCCTCAGTCCTGCCTTTCTCTGCAGGTGCTGAGATGGTTCTGACTTTGTGACAGGCTGTCTAAGGGTAAGTTCACACTAGGCGTTTTTTTTTACCCAGCAAAACCTGTCCTCTTGGCAGGAAAGAAGCTGCAGAAAAAAAGAATTTTTTTCTTCCTTTTTTTATGCGTTTTTGTGAGCTTTTATGGCGGTTTTGGCATGCTAGATTTGTCTCTTGGCATGCTGATAATGTTTAGTGTTGAAAAAAAGTCCTATTCTACACTGTGTTCCAAATTATTATGCAAAAAATATTTCCTCATATTTTCTCTAAATTACCTATATGAATTGCAGTCATTGTTATTTTCCAGTCATCTAATAATTCTAGTATAATTGCAATGCTTTTGAACAAACTGCCTATGAAAACAGTATATTTTTAAAAATAATAAACACTCAAAATGCATGTTCCAAATTATTATGCACAGCAGAGTTTTCAACCTTTTTATTTTTATTTTGAACAAAAAAATGGTCAGTTGTGAATTTATAAGCATTATCAGCTTATTACACAATGAAATCAAACAGTTTTCAAGTCAAAACTTTATTCTAGGTGATGTTACATTTGCACATAGGACCCCTTGTTGGAAAGAAGCTTCTGAACTCTCTCGTCCATTGAATTTGTCAGTTTTTGGATGGTTTGTGCTTCAATTGTTTTGCATGTGGACAGAATACCCTCCCAGAGCTGTTGCTTAGATGTAAACTGCCTCCCGCCATCATAGACACTCCTTTTGATGATGCTCCAGAGGTTCTCAATGGGGTTGAGGTCAGGGGAAGATGGTGGCCACACCATAAATTTTGTCCTCTTTTATGCCCATAGCAGCCAGAGATGCAGAGGTATTATTTCTGAAATCTCATAAACCCAGCTTGTACTGTAAAACGCAGCTAAAAATTAGCATAAAAAAGCATCATAAAAACATAGCAAAAATGCCCAGTGTGAACTTAGCCTAAAGCTGGAATCACACCTGCAGTTTTAGTTACTTTTTACTACATTTTGTTTATTCAAATACTGGATTGGTTATAAAATATTCAGACAATTAGTCTTTTTCCTTTATATTTGTTATCCATTTGGGTCCAGTTCTGACATACACACTGGGCCTGGCTCTGTTCTATGGCCACTTCCTTTCTCAGTAGTCCACCTGGAGAACTGTTCTGACATCATTACCCTAAGCTTTTTAAGGCCTGCTCTAGCAGAGGTCAGGTGCTTGGGTATTAAAGGGCTTGTCCAGCGTCGGACTGAGGCACCGGGAGACCGGAGGATCCTTCGCTAGGCCCCGCCCCCAGCCCCAGGTCCTGCCTCCTTCATTAGTCCTGCCAGGGTCAGTCTGGCCTGGCAGGATACCAGGAACATGCCCCGTGGTGGGCCCCAATGAGAGACTGAGAATAGGTCGCGCCCTCACGGGGGGGCCCTTTAAAAGCGCGGGGCTTTGGGCCCATTAAAAGTGTGTCCAAAGAGTTAATGCAGGTGTGCGCTGCGGTGCACATTATCACATACTTTGCTTCAGCTCTCACTCTGTCTGGTCCCTGACCACAGCCACACGCCCACTGTCTATGGAGCAGTGGACGGTGTCAGGTGTCAGCACGCTCTGCTCTCCTCCTCTGCTGCTGTCCTGACCTGCAAGGCTGGAAGTGCCGGCTTCAGCTCTCTCTCTCTGCTTGGGCAGCTGGGATGCTGCCTGCTAAAGTGCAAATGCAATACATTTTTTTCTGGGTGAGTGTTCAGCAAATCATGTGTATGTATATGCCTCTATCTGCCTGTGTGTGTATCTGTAATCTGCCTGTGTGAATGTGTGTGTATATATATATATATATATATATATATAATATGCCTGTATGCTTTCGGTCGGAGGGCAGTGCTCTGTGTTGTTTGGAGATTTTCGCAGCTCCGTGTAGTAAACACCACTACCTACGGAAGTGAATAACTATGTGATGAATTCTGTGGCCGGAATTGTACGGAAAGTGAGTGCGCCTCCGTGAGCTCACCGCTGGTTTTGGTGCCCTGGTAGTGCTCTGTGATGGCAGCTCATTGTGAAGTGTCTGTCCATCACTGTATATGGGGGGCCAGTGTCTGTCCTTCACTTTATATGGGGGTCCCATGTCTGTCCGTCACTGTGTATGGGGGACCATGTGTTCGTCCGTCACTGTGTATGGGGGTCCCCGTGTCTGTCCGTTACTGTGTATGGGGCCCCCCATGTCTGTCCTTCACTGTATATGGGGGGGCCAGTCCAGTACACCACATCAGCAGGCACACTGGATGAGGGGAAGTTTATGTGTGGGGTCAGGAGGGGTTTACAGGGTGCATGTAGCGGAGCCGCATGTGTAGGAGGTGTAAGGAACGGAGCCCTGTGTGTATGAAGTGTACGGAGCCGTGTGTGTGTATGGGGTGTACGGAGCGGAACCGTGTGTGTATGGGGTGTACGAAACGGAGCCCTGTGTGTACGAAGTGTACGGAGCTGAGCCGTGTGTGCATGAGGCATACAAAGTGGAACCGTGTGTGTATGAGGTGTGTGGAGCCATGCATGTATAAAGTGTATGATGGGGAGCATTCATACCTCCCAACCGTCCCAGATCCAGCGGGACAGTCCCGATTTTGAGAGGCTGCCCCGCTGTTGTGACCGGGAGCTTACTTTTCCCGCGGACACAGGGAGTACACGGCAGATCCCCGAGGAGCACTTTAAAACTCGCACGTGACGTGCTGGAAGCTGACTGGAAATGAGGTCATTTCGGGAGGATATTGTGACGGAACCATGGAGGCACTTCAAGGAATGCTTCAGATCCATCACCGTGTCCTCCTCCGACAGCGCGGACAGCGGGATCGCCTTGGAATCGGGGATGCTGGCCATGTGAGCAGATTATGATATGTCCTGCATCGGGAGGCTCAGGTGGGCACTACAATGGGAGCCGGGCTGCTATAGTATCTTTATAGAACCTTTCTTTCTCTCTGTTTCTTTCTCTCTCTGTTCTTTCTTTCCCTCTCTAATCTTTCTCTCTCTGTTTCTTTCTCTGTTCTTTCTTTTTCTCTATCTGTTCTTTCTTTCTCTGTTCTTCCTTTCTCTCTGCTTTCTTTCTCTCTGTTTTCTTTTTTTCTCTCTCTCTGTTCTTTCTTTATTTTCCTCAGTACCAGTCAGTGTACCCACAGTACCAGCCACTGTGCCCATAATGCCAGCCACTGTACCCTCAGTACCAGTCAGTGTGATCAGCAGTGCTAAATGGGTGTGGTGGGGCATGGACATGGGTGTGTCCAGAGCCTTTATCCCTCTTTCACTTTTTCAAAAGTTGGGAGGTATGATGGTGGGCCCCAACAATGATTTTTCTCTAGTGGGCCCACGGTACTCCAGTCCGACGCTGGGCTTGTCCATGACAACCCCAGTTTAATCAAATCAGGACCCAATGTTAAATAAAAACAGTGTATAGTCCCGTCCTGCAGCAGAGCCATACCAGTGATTTCTGCCACAGTGCCATACCAGTGATGTCTGCCACAGTGCCATACCAATGATGTCTGCCACAGTGCCATACCAGTGATGTCTGCCACAGTGCCATACCAGTGATGTCTGCCACAGTTCCATACCAGTGATGTCTGCCACAGTGCCATACCAGTGATGTCTGCCACAGTGCCTTACCAGTGATGTCTGCCGCGATGTTCCTGAAAAGTGACTTGTTGTGTTACATGCCAGCTGCAGTCGATGAGCGTCTGGTCATCAGCTGCTTTACTACTTCAACAGAGTGGCTGTCCGCCCAGATTAAATATTAAAGACCTGCAGCCAATAACCAGCCACTCGAGTATAGATATGTACCTTCTATACAAAAAAATGTATCCATGTCTTATAGTCTTCATACTGAAGAATGAGTCACTTTTTACTAGGCATGAAAGCATAAAATAGTTTCTACTCTCTAATGGAAGGCTTGTTTCATGGTTTCGTATTAAATACGGTATGTACAAAGTTTTGCTTGTTTTCCCTAAATGAACTGAATCCTCAAATTGCCTTTCTATTATGGGATGGGACATGATAACTGGGGGTATACCTCATAGATTGATACTGTTACCCCACCTTGGTGATATCAAAGTGTTCTCTTATTCCACCCAGGAGTGTGACTCTAAGTGTTTCTGAAACTCAGGTAAATTGGGTGTTTGGAAAGTTCTGTTAGTATCAGAGGTGTAGCTATGGATTCAACATTGTGGGGGCAAAACAAATCTGAGTGGGTCCCTAACCTAGGTAGCCATGTTAACATCTTCGGTTGTGGACCTTAATTCTACTGGGCAAATTAGAACCTCTGCAATTGACCATGCTGTTACTGAAAGTTAACCACTACATAAATACCAAGATTAATATTGGAGCATACATATGGTGGTAGATACTAGTTCTGCAGAACATATTAAGAGATTACAGAATAGTTACAGATAGTTGATGTTCTCTCTGATGGGGTAGTTCACGTTTCTCATGTGTTCCATCAACACTCTTTATTAAGGTGTGCAGAATTAATAGCTTATTTTTTAGGCAAAATGAGCCCCCCCAAAAGATTTAACTGACTGTGCAGTGCAAAATAAGCCTTACGGAGAGATGAAGCAATCTTGAAATAATATCATATTGGGACATGATCTCAGAACCATGAAAAGTTTTGTTGTAAATAGTCAACAGCGTCGCCAAAAACGTGTTGAGAAAAAAACTGCACATTAACAGCCAAAAATTTGAGAATAATCCAATGGGAAGTGACCAGGAATCCATTATCCTCCAGTGCTGTCATATTCCAGAACTGCAGCCTCCCTGAAGAGCCCAGATATACAAGGTGATCACTACTCAGAGACATGGCCGAGGTAAGGAGGCTGAAACTGACCACCACTGAACAAGACACAGAAGTCGAAACTTCAACACTGGGTCAAGAAATATGTGAAGACAAATTTTTCAAAGGTTTTATGGACTGATGAGATGATTGTGACTTTTGACAGAGGAAATGGATAGTTCCTGGGCTGGGTCTGGAACGGGCACAGATCTCCACTTCGAATCAGATGCCAGCAAGGTGAAGGCTATGGGCTGGCATAATGAAAGATGAGCTAGTTGGACCTTTTGGGGTTGAATGGTGACTCAGTATCAACTTCCAAACCTATTGTCAGTTTTTAGAAGACCCTTTCTTCAAGCAGTGGCACAGCAAAAAAGTCAGCATTTTTTCAAGCAAACCATTATTTTTATGCAGGACAATGCAGGACAATGCTCCATCTCATGCATCAAAGTCCTCCACTGTTTGGAATAGCCAGTAAAGGCTTTAAAGATGAAAGAATAATGACATTGCCACATTCCTAATCCAACCTAAACCTATTGAGAACTGGTAGGTCGTTCTTAAACAGGAGATTTAAGGAAAACAGTCACATCTCTGAACAGTGTCTGGGAGGCTGTGATTTGTTGTTGCCCAAAAGTTGAACAACTGAGATGGAATAATCTTCATTTTTTTAGTTGCTTAATAATTCTGCACACATAGATATTCTCCTAATGCATACCACTGCCATTCTGTTGGCTGCAAATCAGATGTGACCTGCGGCCTACACAACAGAGTGTGGATAGGGCGGGAGACCTTGGCTGCCTGCTGTGCCTCAGAGTGCAAAGCCCCGTCACACATAGCAATCTCGCTAGCGAGATCGCTGCTGAGTCACAAGTTTTGTGATGCAACAGCGATCTCACCAGCGAGATCGCTGTGTGTGACACTTCTCAGCGACCGGCCCCCCTGCCGGGTATTGCTGATCGTCCTGGAATGGCCAGGACATTTTTTTGATCGCTGGTCTCCCGCTGGCCAACACGCATCCCTGCGTGTGACAGGCGGGAGACCAGCGATCAGCGAGCTGCCGCTAGTAACTAAGGTAAACATCGGGTTTCTAAGCGGCGCGCAGCGCTTAGAAACCCGATGTGTACCTTAGTTACCAGCGTGCTGGTGCAGGGAGCTGGTAACCAAGGTACACATCGGGTTTCTAAGTGCCGCGTGCCGCTTAGAAACCCGATTTCTAACTTGGTTACCAGCTCCCTGCATCAGCACGCTGGTAACTAAGGTATACAGTGGGTAACTAAGCGGCGTGCGTCGCTTGTTACCCACGTGTCGCTGGTGAAGCTGCCTGTTTGGCAGCTCACCAGCGAACATGTAGCGATGCACCATCGATCCTGACAAGGTAATATCGTTGTCGGGATCGCTGGTGCGTCGCTATGTGCGACGGGGCCCTAACTGTATCGGCACGCTATGCGTGCCGATGCACATAAGAGTGATGGTTGCCCCGGGGCGAGTTGGCTGGGGTTACCACCTCTTTTGCCCCGATAACTAGTCAGTCTACTGGTTTGTACTGTAGGTCCTCTTATCTAAATTTCCTTGGCGGTTATTTTTACCTTAGTGGAGGCAACAAAATCTCGAATTCTAGGTGTTGGTACCATGAGAACATCAACAGTTTTGGACTTAGGTGTCAATGTTGTCTTGCATAAGTGGTGTATGGAGGAATCCTGCAGTTTAGTGGATAATAAAAGGCAGGAAATGTGGATGGAGATCTTTCATATCATAAAGTTGGAATTTCTCCGTAGAATTTATGTTCTTGAATATGCTTGACAAAATGATACCATAAGATCATCTTTTATTAATGTACATTTTTATGTTTCTTGTTACATTAATCTTCATCTCTTGATGTTGTTAGGTACTTAGAGGAAACAATATAACATTTTCTGAGGTGTTGGCCATCAGTATTGGTATATATTTCTGATCATACAATATTGAACTGTTATGAAGAATTTCACTTCTACCACACAATGCGGTGCCCTGTTTACAGCGGGTTCTTGCTTCCTTGAACAAGCACTGGGAATGTGACACTGAGCCGCAGCACTTGCCTCAGTCTAGCTTATTTCCATCACAAATATGTTGGGTTTGCAACCTTTAAATCTCTTAGGCTGCTGCTGAGCTAATCATGAAGGACAATGAACTTCCCGGCTTTAAGTGAAATTTGGCAATAACCACGGATTGCTGTGGCCCATGTATGTGGCATTGACCTAGAGTTATGGCTTCATGCCAGTGTATATACAAGTTTGCTTATCCTAGTGTTATAGGAGGTCATGTTTTGGTAGTCGCAGCTATGAGCTTTCAGGCTCATATGACAAGCAGGGGTCTACTTCAATATCATATTCCTACTGAGTCACATTTTTCCAGTGCAGTGGATACATAGTCTTGTTATATGACAGACTGCTGTTTGTGCAACTCTCATAGAAATGGTTGGGAGTTAACAAAACAGTTTGCAGAAGAGAGCTACATTTCCCAAGTTGCGAAAAAGGAGCAGCTCTCTGTGCCACACTGTTTCCTTCACTTATTTATTTTACGCCATTAATTCCACAGCACTTTACATACATTACTGGCACTGTCCCCGATGGGGCTCACAATCTAAATTCCCTATCAGTATGACTTTGGAATGTGGGAGGAAACCGGAGAACCCGGAGGAAACCCACACAAACACAGAACATACAAACTCCTTGCAGATGTTGTCCTTGGTGGCATTTGAACCCAGGATCCCAGCACTGCAAGGCTGCATTGCTAACCACTGAGCCACCGTGCTGCCCACTTCCATTCATTTCTATATCAGATACACAAAAAGTGTAGAGCAGCTTCTCTTGGCTGTCTTTGTAACCATCCTTCTAATTCCCAGGACCGAGTCGCAGCTGTTCCCATCTCAAATGAGATGTTTTTTGCTGAAACAGTAAAATATGATCAAAATGCTCAGTCTTTCCTGCCGCCTATATTTTGATGCTTAGGGGCGCCCGTACATGTAGCTTCTTGTGTCGTGCAGTCGATGACTACAAACCGTGCATGTGGTTTACTGCACGTTGCCGGTGTTTTATGATGCCGCAGTTTTAGATTTCCAATTTCTCCAAAATGAGAATTTCTTAAATTTAAAGTGGTAACTCCCTGCATTTTTTTTGCAAGATCCATGCAGTTCTCTGTTTATTTCATAGGGGAACCATGTGATGGGTCATCATTAATTATTTATAAATAACGCCATGCATAGCCGGTAAATAGGCATGGTACTTGCAGGTATATAAATATACTTATCTTCTTTTTTTATATTCCTGATTTAGTGTTGAAGTCCGTTTTCCTTCATACTTTCTGCTTGGCTGCCTGTAAATGTTACCTTTGATCTGTTAGCAGGATATCATTTCAGGAGTGGCAAAGAGAAGATGCAGAAAATTATCTGGAAAAAAATGTCAGGATGTCAGCTATTTGGCAAAAACACCCTGGCACTGGGCCAATTGTTCATTTCCCAAACTCTGTTGTATGGTAAACTCCCGACAGTGTGGAGAGGAATTGGGTGCGTGAGTGTTCGGGACCTTGTTGTTTTTTCAGAAGATAGTGTATCAGACTGATAATTGCTGGACTTGTGGAAATGGTTGCAGAGTATCAGTGTCACGTTTTCTGGCTGCAGCAGGGCAGATTTAGGTGTTGGATTGTGTCTCTACCTCTCCGGGGTACTTTACCGGAGTAAGTGTTCATAGATCGGACCTGAACCCTGAAGAACAGGTGATCCTTCTACTGGAAATTTACAAAGGTCCTGCCTTTCCCACATTAGACTTTGGAGCGTTTAATTAAGAAAGGATTTGAATATTTTACTTCTGTAGGATTGATGAAAAAAGGATTAATTGTTCTTGCTTACAAAAATACAAATGTCTTTGGTGACCTGGTGAATGTGTGATCAGTGTCCTGTAGGCGCAATAGCTCGGAGATTGTGACATCAGGCTTACATATATGTAATTACTACTAAAAGGGTTTTCTGTTTTAGTACATCACTATAATATATTTTTTGTTTCAGTTCCATTTTTAAGATATTTGTTTACTGTGAATGACTGAGAACAACATCTCTACATTCAGAGGCTGCAAACCAGGGGACGACATACCGCTGGGGCAGCCTGTTTAGGAGAGTTAAAGAGGTTGTTCACTACTTTATCATTGATGGCCTATCCTTCGCATAGGGTATCAATGTCTGAGCGGTGAGAGTGAGACACCAAGTAGTCCCTGCAATCAGCTCCGTCGAAGGAATAGTGGTCGCGGCCGGGTAGTGCACATCCACTCATTGATGTGAATAGCCGCCGGCACTGAGAACAGCTGATCGGCGGGGGTGCCCGGTGTCCTATCGCTAGGTCATCATTCTTAAAGTAGTGGAAAACGTCTTGAAGGAGGCCCATATACTGTTCTTGCACAGGGACTCTCTTCTATGTCTGCCCCACTGCAAACATACTGTACATACCAAGTCCTGCTATAATCTGAGCAGTTGATACAGTTGTCCAGATTCAGAGCATTTGCTTGCATGCTCAATAACAAAGAGCTTTTAAGCGCAAGCTCCTAGTCTAGGAAACCGGTCACCTCTGATAGATTGCAGAGGTGGCCGCTGGTAACCTAGGCAATGGGCAGTAAACAATAACAATCAAAATCCCTCCATTCTTGATAACGGAGAGGATTTTTAGTAACAGATAAATCACATGCTTGTTTTTACTATCCCTTTACAATTTAACCTATGGATGATGATGAAAATGCTCCTTTCACCCAAAACAAAGTGTGGACCACTGAGTGGGCATCATTGATCTAGGAAAGTGGTGATCAACTAATGTCATCCTCTGAATTTTATATTTAGCACAGCCTGGGACAATAGATTGGTGTAGATACATATGGAGTTCATCTCCTCATTTTCATGGTCAGTCTTCCCTGGTTAGAAGAGGAAAAAGTTTCCATACTTTTTTTTTTTTCTGCCAAGAACTGTTCTCTTCAGATGCCACATTGCCCACATAATTGGCAACTTCCGAGCATCAGTGAGAGTTGTTGGGCTGCTGGCTTCATGTAGGTGGGAGGTAGGATCACCTGTTAGGTATCTCTTTAGTGTATACTTTGGCTCTATTTTCTGTAAAACTGTATCCTGACTTGTAACATTAAAACCTAAGGGTGTGTGCACACGTTGCGGATTCTGCTGCGGATTTTTTCGGGCAGATTTGTCTAAATCCGCAGGTAAATCTGCAGGTCAAATGACCTGCGGTTTATCTGCGGATTTACTGCGGATTAGCCTGCGGTTTTGCCCTGCAGTTTGACACCTGTCATGGAGCAGGAACCAAACCGCTGCGGAATCCGCACAAAGAATTGACATGCTGCGGATTTAAATCCGCGCTGAAAAATCCGCAATGTGTGCACCGGGTTTTTCTTTTACATAGACTAAAATGGTACTGTACAACGCAGCAGAAACTGCTGCGGATCCGCAGGGCCAAATCCGCTGCAGATCTGCAGCAGAGTCCGCAACGTGTGCGCATATCCTAAGAGCAACAACTGGCTTACGTATCCTATGGGAAGTGCTGCATAACAATCTGATTAAACCATGATATTCCTGTTAGGTTTTTTCTTCTTTTGAGAAATCATCAGATTGATTTACTAATTGCAGATAAATGTGGAAAGTGCAGTAAAGTCAAGGGACGGCAAAACAAAATCAAGCAGTTCTGTCAGAAGGACTTCGGTAAGTCATGATGATTTTCCTTTATTCCTCTGCCAACAGAAGCGCCCATTATGTCTGGCTGCAGTCTTAATAAGCTTGAATGTTTGCAGTGTTCCGAGGGAGAATTGTCAGTAAAAGGATTGTGGGGAAAGAGACCCGCTATGATGTTCAGGTGATCATTACCTACAAGAACAATTTCCCCGTCCTGAGGCGGGAATACATGTGGGTCCCAAACACCTGTGATTGCCCTAGTTTGCTGGAGAAGCGGGAATATATTCTCATGGCTCGAAGGCATGTCAACTACGAAAAGACTCTAAACAGGATATTGCTTGAAACGGACAGTTTTGTGCGTCCATACAAACCAAAGGAAGACAAAATGCTTCGAGACCTTGACCAAGAATGTGCCAAGTACGGGCATCAAATACACCCCAAACTGAACCAATAATCTTTCACTATGTACAGACAGTATGTATTGTCCACTTGTATAGACTATTTAAAGGATTTTTGGACAGATCTACATTTGAGATGTATTGTAATATTTCATACTGGTGCTAGGACATATAATGTAATTATAATGGCACGTGTTGCAAGTCTGCCTGAGGCCGAGAAACTCGTACATCAACACCCGGCACTGCCACCAGCACTCGGGACCGGAGTGTGCGGCTGCATGTATTTCTATGCAGCTGAACGCTCCGGTCTGAGTGCTGGGGGCAGTGCCTGATATTGAGACACAAGACTCGTGTGAGTTTCTCGCAAGTGTGACCTCGGCCTTAAAGTGGAAGTCTTAAAGGGATAAATATCTAAGAAGGCGCAATCCACACTAGTATCCTCAATTAATACATGAGACGTTATTTTCAATAGATAGTGCCTATATTCAGGATATAATACAATATATGCAGATACACAGGTCGGTGTGTGGACAGAGACACAGCCATGTCCTCCACATTACACAGCAATAGCATACATGTATAATCTACTATACGGCTGCACATGTTGATAAGTGGTGTAGTCGTTATAAAATTTGACAAATGTACGTTTCTTTCCATTTTATAAACCAAATCCCTTTTTTAGATGTCCTGTTTTATACCAGATTGTATTAAAATGTATATTCAGCCATATATTTATAGACGAAAACACAGAGATGCATATGCAGTATGCATAATTTATTTTCACATGCTTTGGCAAATGAACCGTCACTTATTAAAGCAGCGGGCGTCATTAACCGGTGTGCAAGAATATCTATTTATACAAGGTGATATGTGTAAAAGGGTGTGAGTGTCAGTGCGAGTGAAGCTGTATGTCTGAAATATGTTTTACAACGCATTTATTAAAAAAAGTAAAACCTAAAACGCGTCTTGCTGCCTTTTTTTTATAATTAAGAATTATTACTTTAATGCAGGGTTTTGAACAATACTTCCATTAGTTATCTGAGTTAGGTACTCCTTGCTATGTTATAAAATTCTATAAAATGACACCAACCCCATAATGCAAATCATTGTGACATCCGACATGTTCTCTAGGCCCCTACCCATCCATGCCACTTAATATTTTGCTTTCATTCCAAGCCCCCGTGTTACCCTGTCCACTAAGCCACTGGGTCTTTCTATTCTCCTTACTACTTACTTGTTTTGCCCCTTTCTTTAAAGGGGTTGTCCACTACTAGGACAACCCCTTCTTAAACTAAATGTTTGGCCCCAGTAAAACAATAAAGCCTATACTTGCCCCCCGTGCCGGTGCCGTTGCAGAAGTGTCAGCACTCGCGGTCTCTGGGCTGTTATGCTGTGGAATGACACGTGACGCTGGCGCTCAGTCAGCTATAGTGTCACTTTCTCTGCCTTTGTACGAACTGAACATTGAAGAGGAAGTCTGGGATCAGTTGCAGCGCTGACTTCCTCTTCATGTTCAGTTTGGTCTGAAGGAGGAGACAGTGACGCCAGTGCTGATTTGGCGCCGGCGTCACATGTCACATCACTGCATCCGAGCTCCGGGACCCTGTGTGCAGACATCGCGAGAACTGCGCCGGCACGGGAGGTAAGTATAGGCTTTATTATTTTATCGGGGCCAAACATGCAGTTTAAGAAGGGGATGTCCTAGGAGCTATGCAGCTTAAAGTTTTTTTTCCAGACTCTTCATAAATTTCTGCAGTCACTGCATGTCAATGGAGATTGAAAAATCCTGACCATGTGCAGTATGCCTGCCATCAATTGGCGTTTAGTGTGCGATTTCCATATTTGCAGAGGTGTACCACATAATTTTTTCAGCTACACTCAATGTTCTGTTGATGAAGCCGATAAAAAGTGAGTCGGCATGTGACAACCACAGAAGACACAGCTGAAACCTGACAGTGTACATATTGCACCCTCTTAGCATTCTGCGATCACATAAAGTAAATGCAGAGATTTAGCTGAGAACTCCTTAACAGACGACCTGTCAAAGTATTATATTCTTGTTTTTCCCCTGAGTAGTTAGGATTTTATTTTTTATTGTGACCAATATGCACGGTTTTGAAAAGGCGCAAAATTTTTGCACAACCTGTAGATGCACAAATAAAACACCAGTCTTGATGTTTTGGGGGCCTGTATTTCTGCAAGGCTATGTTCAATCTAGACATTTTTTCAGCATTTTGCTTGTTTTTTCCTTGCGTTTTTTGCTGCGTCTTTTGTGCAGTTTTTCCTGCATTTTTGTCATGCTGCATTTGTGTCTTGTGTATGCTGATAAAGTTTACCTGTGTTTTTTTGGTGCAGATTTTCAGCGTTCCTTCCCCACCCATTACTTTCAACGGGTGAAAAACGCAGAAAAAACGCTGAAAGAAGTGCTCTATTGTGGGAAAAAAACATGCAAAGAACAAAATACTGATGACAAGAAAAACAAGCTGTGTGCATGAGATTTCTGAAATCTCATTGACTTTGCTGGTATTGTAAAACGCAGCTAAAAATTTGCATAAAAGCGCATTTAAAAAAAAGCTGAAAAAACACCTAATGTGAACATAGCCAAAATATAACATTAATTTATAAAAAAAAGTGCAAAGAAAAAAAAAACAAAATAAAAATAGGGGCGAGCAGGAGTAGAGTAAGGGCCCCGTTTCACATAGCGACGCACCAGCGATCCCGACAACGATACGACCTGGTAAGGATCGCTGGTGCTGGTAGGGATCACTGGTACGTCGCTACATGGTCGCTGTAAGCAGGCAGGCAGATCTCTTCAACGACGCACCAACAATCCCGACAACGGTACGACCTGATAACGATTGCTGGTGCATTGTCACACATCAGCTATTCTGAACGATTCCAGCCTGCATCACAAGTTCTGCGTTGCTCATTGGCGTCAAACACAGCGATGCATGCTGGCCAGCGGGACGCCGATGATGAAAAAATGGCCCAGGACATTCACGCACGATCAGCAATATCCAGCGGGGGGGCGGTCGCTGCTGCGTGTCACATGTAGCGAGATCGCTGTTGCGTCACAAAATCAGTGACATTAGCGATCTCGCTATGTGAGACGGGGCCTTAAGAGTAAAAACTGTTTCCTTTTCACCTGGCGTCAGGCTCTTTTTTAGGGTTTGCTCACACTAGCGTACATTTTCTCATGTGAGAGAATCGGGCCGATTCTGCTAATCACACTGTCAGCGTTTGAGCCCAGTGTCCTTTTACTGTGATCCGATTCTTTCACACGAGAAAACTGCAGCATAGGTGCAGAGAAAATGGAGAACTTACAGTAATTTCCACATCTTCTCCATTGTTTCTATTCCTGCACATTGGACTGCACTCGTATGACATCTGAATGCAGTCTCATGTATTACACACACCCATAGACTTGTATGGGTGTGCGTGGTTCGATTTGCCGAGCAACTCATAGCATGCTGTGATTGTTTTCTCATGCCAAATCGGAAGTGAGAAAAGGAAAGTCTGATCTGCAGTGTCCCATAAGATAACATTGGGCCGAGTGCTATCTGAGACCGTTGTGCATACAATATGAGATAATAGATACTGCACACCTCTTGTGTTTAACAGATTATTTATTATTTTTGATTATTCTGAAATTTTTTGCTCGATACAGGTGAATAGTTGTGGTTGTACCAAAACATGGATGCTTTCCTCCACAAATAGATCCACAAAAGTGTAAGCGTCCGAGCCAAGTTCTACTGAAGTGAATATAGAGCTGGAGTGAAACCCTGCATACAACCTGTGAGCCAGTGTGACACTAGTTTGGGAGAAAGCAGCAATGATTTCCAAATCCTCTACAACTCCTATAAGAACTTTACCTAGTCATGAAAGTTATAGCGAAGTCATCTGAAGCAAAATCCTGGCTCACAAACCCATGCTAAACAGAATTATCCTGGGTGGTCCTATTTTTTTTTTTTCTCATTAGCGCCATCAGTTTGTTACTTTATAAATAAAAGAAAACTATTTTTGATTAATGTAACCCCTAATTAAGAAATGCCTTGAAGTTGAAGCTTTCTGACCATTCACGGTTATAAAAGACTAGCGTGTGGATTGTAGCATCATAAAGCCTGATATTCTCTGCATAATGCTAATTGGAGCCTAAGCAACAAAACAAGCAAATGGACATTTCCCTTTTCCCAATATATCTGCATACAACAGAATGACAAGTGTTGTCATGACTCCGTGTAAACAGTCATTGTATTCCGTCCCGTCACGGCAGCTATAAATAATAGACATTGATTCCCCAACTATACAAACGACAACTGCTCTAACGATATTTCAGTGCAGATCCTGCCTGACCTTGCAAGTCAAGGTAATTCTCTCCCTGGATTTTAGCTTGGGGCTCTCATGGGACATGTCAGGTAGCTTTGGTGCAGTAATCCCATTATGTATAGCTGAGAGCAGAGGTATGCAGACTGCACAGCTTGTCCTATTGTGTTGCTTGTAGGCGTCACTTCTACACTGCTTGGTCTCAGGACACATTCTTTCTAAAACATATTTGGCATTTGGGACAAAAAAAAGGATAATATTTTGGAAATTACTAAAGTCATTCACTGAAATGCACAACACGCATACTATAGAGTTACAAATACAAACCTAAATAAGCTGCGTTAGTCACTTCGGGAGTTTGGGGTACTTTTTTGAAGGTTCTGGGTATATGGGGCAGTTCATTATATTTTCATCAGTGATGCCTAAGTTATTGGACTTTGGAGGGACCCCCAATGAAATGCACTTAAGACATGTACACATATATTCTAAAAGTATTGTTATATGGTTAGCTAGTTCTGCTAACACAAGCCGCAATGTACGTGGAGATCAGTAGCGTTGTTCTGTTAGTTCATATGTAGATCTGAACTAGTGAAAGCTAGTTGTGGCTCTAAGTAGTCCAAATTTCATGGCTAAATCAAATTGTGAAGCTACCATTTTTCTCTACTTGTTTCACAATATAGACAAAAGTATTGGGCACACTTCTGAATTCAGGTTTTCCATTCATTCCCAAAGCCACAGGTGTATAAACTCGAGCCCCTTGCCACGCAGTCTGCCTTTACAAACATTTGTGAAATAATGACTAATTCTAAAGAGATCGCTGAATTCAAGCTTAGTTCTGTGATAGGACGCCGCCTTTCGTGAAATGTCTTCCCTCCTAAATGTTCCACAATCAAGGCTTCTATACACCAAGATCAATAGCAAGTTCTGGAGTGGTGCACGCCGCCACGGAACCCTTCAGTAGTGGAAACTTGTTTTGTGGTGTGACAAATCACGCTTCTTTATCTGGAGTCTGATGGATGTGTCTGAGTTTGGTGAATGTCAGGAGAACATTAACGTGTCAACATGACGAGAACACACTATTTTGGACAATAGTATGATTCCAACTTTGTGGAAACTGTTCAGTTCCAGCATAACTGTGCAGCAGTGTACATAAGTCCATAAAGGCATGGTTGGGTGAGTTTGGTGAGGAAGAACTTGCCTTTGGAGACTGAGATCCTTGCCTTCTCATCCAACATCATTGTCTGACCTTACAAATGTTCCTCTTGATGAATGGCAAAAAGTCCCATAAATACCATCCAAAATCTTGAATAAAGCTTTTCCAGAAGTGTGGTAGCTTATATAGCTGCAAAGAGAGGGTCAACTCCATATTCATGCCCATGGATTCATAATGGGATGTCATAAAAGTTCCTGTAGATGTAATGTGTAGGTCTTCTAGTACTTTCATACATATAATATATAACAAACACAAAAATGAACCTAGAGTACTAATATCCAATAAAAAGTCTGACATGACATTGTAAAGTCTGTGTTATTGTCACCATGCTCTCAGTATCGGCTCCAGATTGCTTCGACTTCCACAATGCCATATAATGAAAATGGGAACAATCCAATTCCTGGGCATGTATTTCCTGGTGTTAATCTCCACATTTGATTAAACCATTGATCTCACATGCCCGTTATAAATCCCTATCACAATGTCCATAGATCAAGAGGAGATAAGGACATTTCACTTGGACACTGTGACTCTACGAATCTGTCTTCGCCTCAGTATATGTTGTGGTGGGCCACTCTTTTGCTTATGTCCATTTTCAGAAAAGCACGTTGGTGCCAGAAGTATCCATAAATAAAGTAAGACACATATCCAACAGGATGCCACCTTGATCCAAAATGTAGCCCAACTTCCATGCGTGAACACAGTCTCCAGGGAAGAGTTCTCATAGCTGCAATCACAAAGCATTGCATGAGAATACACAATTGTCAAACATTAGTCACAGTGATACTTAAACATTAGTCACAATGAAGTGTTCACGTGGCAAATTAGCCATGTAGTGTAAGACTTTATATGTATACTAACCACAGCACTTCTGAACATTTGTTTTGCCCTTTGGCCACTCTATGTAATTCTATGCTCAGAAAGTGCATAGATTTGCTGATACTTGCTGCAAAGTTCACATCACAACAAGCAACACAGAAAAAAATCATTCCACCCTCCAGACAAATAATGAAACTCGGATGTAGCCAACTCCATGCATTCTATTTTTTCTACGTGATGCTGGGGAGGATACGATGTGTGATAGCTACATGCTGCCTTTATCACAGAGCCGGACACGGTCCAGAAGTTTGTTGGTCAAGTCAAAATGTACCTATCATGATGGAAAGTAAAAAACCCCCACTAAACTACAATTTGTAACATATTACTGTATGCCAGCAAACCTAGCAAACTATACCAGTGTACGTGGATGTTAACCTTCTGCACCTTATTGATGGCCTGTCTTCAACACAGTCTATTGTGCATAAATGGGGATTTGTCTTCTGGGCTCCTTAAGATCCAGACCCCTTCATTGATTTATTTATAGACTTAATGTTCCCATATACACTAGTTGAAAGTCGTCCAAACCCACTGATTTCGGTGGGACCAGCTGAAGATCTGATGCATATGGAAGCCTCCCTACAGATCAGATGATCCTACGTTTACCAATGTATCATAGATAGGTAGTGTTAACTTGGACTTAGATTTGCCATATCTGGTAACGGTTATCACCGTGACACATCATACGTGGAGTTATAGGGACTCTGTCAGCACAGAATCAATATTAAAACCAAGTACAGGCGCTCGGTGCATCACGTTCCCACCTGCTTGTTTTTCCTCTGTTTCCACCCCCCTTCTTTGACTGACAATTCTGGCTTCATAGAGACGACAGGGGCGAAATACACTCCCTGACAGAAGTTATGTCTCTTATCCATATTATGTAAATTAAAGCTTATAACCTGACGTTAAATTCATCCATTGGTTGTATAAATTATTCTTTTGAAAGCTGAAACCCTCCAAAATGTGGTTTAGGTTAAGAAAATAAATTGCCATCAATGCAGAAATATTGATCATTTAATGGACACAGAATGGTCAGATTTTGGCAAGACAAAAGTTTTGTCACCTGGTCATATAATGCACCCAATCCTAGTTTACATCCTCACCTGTGCTCAGTAAATGATCGGTTAATTAGTGGGTGTGTATAAAAAGAAACCCTGCACCCCAGACCTTCACTTGAGCTGCAACTTGAGCTCTGACAACATGCCAAAAATCCACCCTGCGACCAAAGCCTTGATTATCAAGAGGCTGAAGACCAGATCCAGTGCAGAGGTGGCTGGCAGCTTTAATGTGTCTCAGCGTCAGGTACAAAGAATTAAAAAAAGATTCAACGAGACTGGAGATGTGTTTGACAAGCCCAGGTCCGGCAGACCCCGCAAGACATCTGCTCAGGAGGAACATTTGTTGGTTAGAAAATCCAAAGCAAGCCCCTCTTCCACTGCAGCAGAGCTACAACAGGCCTGGTTACCTCAAGTCCCTGTGTCAACTAGAACAGTTTGTAGGATTCTATCTCGAAATGGCCTCCATGGTCGAATCAGTGCCCAGAAGCCAGCACTCAACAAAAGGCAAATAAAAAACTATGTGGCATTTGCAAAGTCCCACAGCCTGCTAAACAGATGGATGCTGGAAAAGTGGCAGAAGGTGGATTTCTCTGATGAATCTTCAGTAGAATTACACCACAGCCGCCGCAAATACTGCAGGAGACCTACTGGAGCCCGTATGGATCCAAAATACACCCAGAAAACAGTTAAATTTGGTGGTGGAAAGATCATGGTCTGGGGTTACATTCAGTATGGGGGTGTGCGAAACATTTGCAAGGTGGAAGGCAATATCAATAGCCTAAAATATCAAGAAGTATTAGCTACCTCTTATATTCCAAATCATAAAAGGGGTCAAATTCTGCAGCATGATGGTGCTCCATCTCATACATCCATCTCTACAACAAAGTTCCTCCAGGCAAAAAAGATCAAGGTGCTCAAGGACTGGCCAGCCCAGTCACCAGACATGAACATCATTGCGCATGCTTGGGGTAGGATGAAAGAGGAAGCTTGGAAGACAAAACCAAAGAATCTAGATGAACTCTGGGAGGCATGTAAGACTGCATTCTTTGCTATTCCTGATGACTTCATTAATAAATTGTATGAATCATTGTTGAACCGCATGGATGCAGTCCTTCAACATCATGGAACTCACTCAAAATATTAGATATGACCCTAATAGCACCACAACTTCATTCACCAATGTTATGCAACATATATTTGTATTTTAAGTTAATTATTTGTTTGAATGCTAATTATGCAAATTGTCTCTTCAGAGAGGAAGAGGACTAGAACTCTAGTGCCACCTATTGGAGGTAGCAATCCTAAAAGTCAATGTTGACCCTTTAATGAGCCTAGTTACATGACTTAGGATAAAAGCCAAGCCAGAATCTCCATTTGCAGACACTGTGTTTCGGGGTACTGCCCCTCATCAGTGCAAAGTGGGAGATCTGGTTTGGCTGTGAGAGAGACTGTTTGAATATCACATTACTTTCTGTGGCCGACAAAACTTTTGTCGTGCCAAAATCTGACCATTCTGTGTCCATTAAATGATCAATATTTCTGCATTGATGGCAATTTATTTTCTTAACCTAAACCACATTTCGGAGGGTTTCAGATTTCAAAAGAATAATTTATACAACCAACGGATGAATTTAACATCAGGTTAAAAGCTTTTGTTTACATAACATGGATAAGCGACATAACTTCTGTCAGCGAGTGTAAATGAAAAAAACAAGCAGGTGGGAAGAGGCACCTAATTGTTTAGCTCCGCTATGGTGCACCAAGCGGTAGTACTTGGATAAAATAGTCATTCTATGCTGACAGAGGTCTTTTAAAGGAGGTGTCCACCTTTGAGAACAATTTATTTTCACTTATATGCTTGTAGTTAGAGCTAAACATATTTTATGTGATTGGGTTTCATTAACATATTTTGTTTTCTTGTACATTCCTCTTTGAAGTGATTTGTGGTCATAAATCAACTGAAAGGAGCACAAAAAAACAGATAAGAAAGTTAAAACACTCTGCGCTGCTGTAATAAAGAATGCTTGGGACCAAGCTGAGTTATTTTTATTTCCACAATGCATTTCAGTGTTGGACTAATGCCTTTTTTATGTGAAAAAACCACTTGCATAGCAGCCATAGATGGCTGAGTAATTCTCAGTTAGCTCATTCTACAGCTACAGTAGCAATGGACAGTGCAAGAAAGAGGTTATAGAATGCAAATGGTGCAACATTTTTAATAAAGCCCTGTTGAGAACATTATTTTTAGCCCAGATTATATGCACTTGCATATAAAAAAAATTGTCCCTAAAGGTTGACAACCCTTTTAACGTCAACAATTCTTAGTAGTGTTACTTTAGGCCACTATTGGCCTCCTTTTAGTATAAAGTTTGGACAAATATCCAATACGCTATATAAGTTGACGATCAAATTAGTAAGTGTGGGAAACAGTTTTATGGGAGATTTTTCATGCAGTCTTGAGCCAAAGCCTAAAGTGGACTTCGAAGGATTGGCAAACATAAAGCAAGGACTTCTATTTCTTCTTTCTGGTTAATAAATCCACCCTAATATGGGATGTGTGAGATTACAGAAAAATAAATCTGTTTTTCTCCAGGAGCATTAACACTCCTGTGGATAAGCTGTGCCTTGTCTTTCAATCCAGCCAAATTAACAAGCCCATTTAAGTTACAAATTGATTCTAATGCTTGTAGCATAGCTGGGAAGGACAGGGTTAAATCCAGGCTATGTACTGTCATGATTAGATGCAACTGACTGTCTTTAACTATTCTTATCATTGATCAGTTTTCGGGTTGTCTTTCATTGGTTGTGCTGGATGTGGAGCAGAGTTGAGTTTGCTGCTGGTGAGTGACCAGCCAAAATGTGAGCTGTAGCTGAGAGAGACATACCGGGGGTCTCTTTTTGAATGGAGACTGCGCTAAGCAGTCTGTGAGAGCTGCAGAGAACCAAGTGGAAGCTGCAGCCTGTTCAGTGCAAACTGTGCCCAGAGTTGAACACTTCTGTTTGGCAATGGAAGCTGATTGGGCTGAAGGAGATACTGCAACTGGTGGGATTGTGCCTTTTCTGCGTATGAAGTCTGATCTGGGAGAAAAGACTGTAATCTGCCGCACAAGAGTAGCCAGGGTTTGTTCTGTTTAGTTAGCCCCTGGAAAAGCTAAGGTTTTATGTTTATGAATTTATTTTGGTGCTGTGCAACTTGTGGAAAGTAATAAGAACTGCAAGTGTTTGGACCAAAACTGCATTGCCCATGTGAACGCTATCTAAGGCCTAATGCCTACCAGAGAGAGTGAATCTCTATAATTGGTGGATGAAATGCTAGTGTGAAGTCCCAGAGAGCACAGGTGATTGCAGTGTAAAGATTGAAAGCCCTGAGTAAAGGCAGCTACAGCATAGCAAACACAGTTGTAAACAGCGTCGGACTGGAGCACCTTGGGCCCACCAGAGAAAATCATTCTTGGGGCCCACTATGTAGCTACATAGAAATAAATACAAGACCACCAATTGTGTGGTAAAACACACTAATATCAAGGTATAATATAAAGTAGTACAAATCTTAATTATGTAGCAGGAATTGGGGTAGCCTCCCTCATAGAATATAAAGCAGCCCCCTCATATAGTATAATGCAGCCCCCTCATAGAATATAATGCAGCCATCTCATAGAATATAGCCCTCTGATAGGGTATAATGCTGCCCCCTCATAGGGTATAATGCTATATAGATATAGAGTTAGATAGATATTGATAGAAAGATAGATGTAGAATTAGATAGATATAGAGATAGATAGTAGATAATGGATAGATAGAGATAGATAATAGATAGAGATCGATAGAGATAGATATAAAGATAGATATAGATGGAAATATAGATATAGAGATAGATTGATAGATATAGAGATAGATAGAAAATAGATAATGGATAGATAGATAAACGATAGATAGATAGATAGAGAGATAGATAGCTATAGATAGAAAGATAGATATAGAGATAGATAGATAGATATAGAGATAGATAGATAGATAATAGAGATAGATAATAGATAGAAATATAGAGATATAGTAATAATAATAATAATAATAATATAGAGATATATATAGAGATAGATAGCTACAGATATATATATAGATATAGAGATAATAGATATAGAGATAGATATAGAGATAGATATAGAGATAGATATAGAGTTAGATAGAAATAGAGTTAGATAGATATAGAGATAGAGCTATAGAGATAATAGATAGATATAAAGATAGATATAGAGATAGATAGATATAGTGATAATAGATAGCTATAGAGATAGAGCGATAGATACATAGCATTAGATATAGAGATAGATAGATATAGAGAGAGATAGATATAGAGAGAGATAGATAGATATAGAGATAGATAGAGATAGATATAGATAGATAGAGAGATAAATATAGAGATAAATAATGGATAGATAGATAGAGATAGATAGATAGATATAGAGACAGATAGATAGTTAGATAGATAATAGATAGAGATAGATAGATAGATATAGATAATAGAGAAAGAGATATACAGTGGGGAAAAAAACTATTTAGTCAGTCAGCAATAGTGCAAGTTCCACCACTTAAAAAGATGAGAGGCGTCTGTAATTTACATCATAGGTAGACCTCAACTATGGGAGACAAACTGAGAAAAAAAAATCCAGAAAATCACATTGTCTGTTTTTTTTTTTCATTTTATTTGCATATTATGGTGGAAAATAAGTATTTGGTCAGAAACAAAATTTCATCTCAATACTTTGTGATATATCCTTTGTTGGCAATGACAGAGGTCAAACGTTTTCTGTAAGTCTTCACAAGGTTGCCACACACTGTTGTTGGTATGTTGGCCCATTCCTCCATGCAGATCTCCTCTAGAGCAGTGATGTTTTTGGCTTTTCGCTTGGCAACACAGACTTTCAACTCCCTCCAAAGGTTTTATAGAATCATAGAATCATAGAATCGTAGAGTTGGAAGGGACCTCCTGGGCCATCTGGTCCAACCCCCTGCTCAAAGCAGGATTCGCTAAATCATCCCAGTCAGATGTCTGTCCAGCCTCTGTTTGAAGACTTCCATTGAAGGAGAACTCACCACTTCTCGTGGCAGCCTGTTCCACTCATTGATCACTCTAACTGTCAAAAAGTTTTTTCTAATATCTAATCTGTGTCTCTTCCCATTCAGTTTCATCCCATTGCTTCTAGTCTTTCCTTGTGCAAATGAGAATAAAGTTGATCCTTCTACAATGTGACAGCCCTTTAGATATTTGTAGACAGCTATTAAGTCTCCTCTCAGTCTTCTCTTTTGCAAACTAAACATTCCCAAATCCTGCAACCTTTCCTCATAAGACAGGGTTTGCAGACCGGTCACCATTCTGGTCGCTCTTTTCTGAACTTGCTCCAGTTTGTTGATGTCTTTTTTAAAATGTGGTGCCCAAAACTGGACACAATATTCCAGATGAGGTCTGACCAAAGAGGAGTAGAGGGAAATAATGACTTCACGTGATCTAGACTGTATGCTTCTGTTAATACATCCTAGAATTGCATTTGCCTTTTTTGCTGCTGCATCACACTGTTGACTCATATTCAGTCTGTGATCTATTAGTATACCCAAGTCTTTTTCACATGTGCTGTCACTTAGCCCTATTCCTCCCATTCTATATATGCTTTTTTCATTTTTATTGCCCAGATGTAGTACTTTGCATTTCTCCCTGTTAAAAACCATTCTGTTAGTTGCTGCCCACTGCTCCAGTTTATTTAAATCTTTTTGAATCCTCTCTCTCTCTTCTCTAGTATTAGCTATCCCTCCTAGCTTTGTGTCATCAGCAAATGTAATCAGTTTACCCTCAATTCCTTCATCTAAATCGTTGATAAAGATGTTGAACAATACAGGGCCCAGGACAGAGCCCTGTGGTACCCCACTTGAGACATTCTTCCAACTGGATGTGCAGCCATTTACGACCACTCTTTGGGTCCGATCACTAAGCCAGTTATGAATCCACCTAACAGTTGCCTTGTCCATTCCATACTTAGTCATTTTTTCAATAAGGATTGTATGAGAGACTTTGTCAAATGCTTTGCTGAAGTCAAGATATACTATATCTACAGCATTTCCTTGATCCACCCAATCAGTGATACCGTCATAGAAGGAAATTAAGTTAGTCTGACATGACTTATTAGTTACAAACCCATGCTGACTCTGTTTAATCACTTCATTCTTATCCAGGTATTGACATACATGTTGTTTAATAATTTGTTCAAAGATCTTTCCTGGTATAGAAGTCAGACTCACCGGCCTATAGTTGCCTGGGTCCACCTTCTTCCCCTTTTTGAAGATAGGAACAACATTTGCTCTTCTCCAGTCTTCTGGCACTTCTCCTGTTCTCCAAGAATTTTCAAAGATTATGGAGAGGGGTTCAAAAATTTCTTCTGCTATCTCCTTCAGTACTCTGGGGTGTAATTCATCTGGACCTGGAGACTTGAATTCATTTAGGTTAGCTAAGTGTTTCCTCACTATCTTTCTGTTTATAGATATCCTGGATTCTTCTATTCCCTTAATAGGACAGTGAATAACAGTTGATGTTGCATTTCCTTTCTGAGAGAAAACAGATGCAAAATAGGAATTTAAAAGTTCAGCCTTCTCAACATCCTGTCTTACCATTTCATCATTTTCATCCTGTAAAAATCCTATAGCATCTTTGACTTTTCTTTTACTTTTGACATATCCCCAAAATCCTTTATTATTGCTTTTGACATCTCTTGCAAGCCTCAGTTCATTTTCAGCTTTAGCTAATCTGATTTGTGCCCTGCAGGTTCTGCAGAC
This sequence comes from Dendrobates tinctorius, assembly GCF_039654945.1. Lineage (NCBI taxonomy): Eukaryota > Metazoa > Chordata > Amphibia > Anura > Dendrobatidae > Dendrobates > Dendrobates tinctorius. The sequence continues at coordinate 39,383,070 of NW_027361690.1, forward strand.
AGCATTATATTCTTCTTTAGATATGCCTCCCTCTTTCCATTTTATAAACATTTTTTTCTTCCTTTTTAGCATGTGCTTAAGTTCTGTGTTCATCCATCCTGGTTTCCTTAAATGCTTCCTATTCTTCCCTCTTTTCGGAATTGTTAACAACTGTGCTTTGAGAATTTCATTTTTCAAGATTTCCCATCCTTCCTGGACATTTTTGTCTTTAAGGATATCCAGCCATTGGATCCCTCCAATTCTCTTTCTGAATCCCTTAAAATCTGCCTTTCTGAAATCTAACCTTGACGTCTGAGTCTTCACAGGTCTTCCACCTCTAGTAATCCAAAATTCTAAAATAGCATGGTCGCTACCTCCTAGGGTCCCAGCCACTTTTACCTCCTCAACCATTTCCTCCCTGTTTATAAGGATTAGATCCAAGGTAGCAGTTCCCCTTGTTTTCTCCCTTACCTTTTGGAAGATAAAGTTGTCAGCAAGAGAGGATAAGAATTTCCTTGACCTGTTAGTTTTGCCTGAGAGAGATTCCCAACAAATGTCTGGATAGTTGAAATCTCCCATGACAACTATGTCATATTTTTTGGAGAACTTGGCCATCTGATGCATAAAGAGTTCATCTATATCTTCGGCTTGCACAGGCGGCCTGTAGTAAATGCCTACAATGGTGTCCTTTCCATTGTTCTGTCCTTGTATTCTTACCCAAACAGTTTCCACAGAACTCCCAGTCTCTGAAGCTTCAATCTCTGTGCAGATATACGCGTTTCGAACATACAATGCGACACCCCCTCCTCGTTTATCAAGTCTATTTCTTGCAAATAAGTTGTATCCTTCTAGTCTTGTATTCCAATCATGTGTATTGTCCCACCAAGTTTCAGTGATTCCAATTACATCATATTTCTGTTCCTGTGTTAGTAGTTCCAATTCTCCTTGTTTGTTGCCCATGCTTTGTGCATTAGTATAGAAACATTTTAGTTTGTGATTGGTTTCTCTTTCTCCATTATTTTTATTAATTAGATTCTTTCATCTTTGTTCTTCCTTTCCACTTCTAATAGCAGAGTTCTCAATAGCATTTGTCAGGTGTATGGCTTTTTCTGGTCTTTTGCTTCCCTTCCCATGTTGTTCTAGTTTAAAGCTCTCCTTACAAGTGTAGCAAGGCGACTTCCAAATACATGCTTTCCAGTCTTCGTAAGGTGCACCCCATCTCTAGCAAGTAGTCCATCGTATAAGTAGTTCACTCCGTGATCCAGAAATCCAAATCGTTGCTGACGGCACCATCGACGTAGCCAGTTGTTCACCTGCAGAATCTTATTCCACCTCCTTGTTCCATGGCCATCCACTGGGAGGATGGAAGAGAAGACCACCTGCGCTCCCAGTTCTTTCACTTTCTTGCCTAAGTCTTCAAAGTCTCTGCAGATGATTTCCAGGTCGTTTCTTGCTGTGTCATTTGTCCCCACATGTAGTAGCAGGAATGGGTAGTCATCTGTAGGTCTGAAGAGTCCTGATATCCTGTCAGACACATCTTTAATTTTTGCACCTGGAAGACAGCACATTTCTCTTGTAGTTATATCCGGTCTGCAGATAGCGGCCTCTGTTCCTCTCAGCAGGGAATCCCCCATGACCACCACTCTCCGTTTCTTCTTCACAACATTTTTCTTTCTCCATCCAGGAGGACTCTGAGGGCGTACAAGGTTGCTGTTTGTTGGCAAAGTCTTATCCTGATGTATTTCTTCATCGTTTTCCTGCGTGAGAGCCTGGTACTGGTTCCTGAGCAGTATGGGTGCTGACTGCCTCCTGATCCTCCTGCTTCTCTGGGTCACATGTCTCCATTCCTCTGTTTCTTCAGGTGCACTTCGAATTTCTTCTCTTTCTGTAACATGAAGAGATAATTCTGCTCTGTCCAAGAACTCTTCACCTTCCTTAATGATCTTCAACGTAGCTAACCTCTCTTCGAGATTTTGCAACTTTTCCTCCAACAGGGACACAAGCTTGCATTTGTGGCATGTGAAGTTTGGCTTTTCCACTGGTAAATCTGTGAACATGTAGCAAGAAATGCAGCTCACCAAATGGCTCCTGGCCTCTTCCATCTTGAGATTTCTTAAAAACGATGAAAGATGAGCCAAAATTCCGATTTCCTCTTTTCAGCTGCAACGGCCAAAACCCAGTGATCGTTGAGCTCGCGGAGACTCTTCACTTATCCCAGAAGGCACTGGGAATATGCAAATGATCTCCTCAAGACTCTTCCCCTGGTTTTCCGATTTCCTCTTTTCAGCTGCAACGGCCAAAACCCAGTGATCGTTGAGCTCGCGGAGACTCTTCACTTATCCCAGAAGGCACTGGGAATATGCAAATGATCTCCTCAAGACTCTTCCCCTGGTTTTCCGATTTCCTCTTTTCAGCTGCAACGGCCAAAACCCAGTGATCGTTGAGCTCGCGGAGACTCTTCACTTATCCCAGAAGGCACTGGGAATATGCAAATGATCTCCTCAAGACTCTTCCCCTGGTTTTCTATAGGGTTGAGATCTGGAGACTGGCTAGGCCACTCCAGGACCTTGAAATGCTTCTTACGAAGCCACTCCTTCGTTGCCCTGGCGGTGTACTTTGGATCATTGTCATGTTGAAAGACCCAGCCACGTTTCATCTTCAATGCCCTTGCTGATGGAAGGAGGTTTGCACTCAAAATCTCACGATACATGGCCCCATTCATTCTTTCATGTACCCGGATCAGTCGTCCTGGCCCCTTTGCAGAGAAACAGCCCCAAAGCATGATGTTTCCACCACCATGCTTTACAGTAGGTATGGTGTTTGATGGATGCAACTCAGTATTCTTTTTCCTCCAAACACGACAAGTTGTGTTTCTACCAAACAGTTCCAGTTTGGTTTCATCAGACCATAGGACATTCTCCCAAAACTCCTCTGGATCATCCAAATGCTCTCTATCAAACTTCAGACGGGCCCGGACATGTACAGGCTTAAGCAGTGGGACACGTCTGGCACTGCAGGATCTGAGTCCATGGTGGCGTAGTGTGTTACTTATGGTAGGCCTTGTTACATTGGTCCCAGCTCTCTGCAGTTCATTCACTAGGTCCCCCCGCGTGGTTCTGGGATTTTTGCTCACCGTTCTTGTGATCATTCTGACCCCACGGGGTGGGATTTTGCATGGAGCACCAGATCGAGGGAGATTATCAGTGGTCTTGTATGTCTTCCATTTTCTAATTATTGCTCCCACAGTTGATTTCTTCACTCCAAGCTGGTTGGCTATTGCAGATTCAGTCTTCCCAGCCTGGTGCAGGGCTACAATTTTGTTTCTGGTGTCCTTTGACAGCTCTTTGGTCTTCACCATAGTGGAGTTTGGAGTCAGACTATTTGAGGGTGTGCACAGGTGTCTTTTTATACTGATAACAAGTTTAAACAGGTGCCATTACTACAGGTAATGAATGGAGGAAAGAGGAGACTCTTAAAGAAGAAGTTACAGGTCTGTGAGAGCCAGAAATCTTGATTGCTTGTTTCTGACCAAATACTTATTTTCCACCATAATATGCAAATAAAATGAAAAAAAAACAGACAATGTGATTATCTGGATTTTTTTTTCTCAGTTTGTCTCCCATAGTTGAGGTCTACCTATGATGTAAATTACAGACGCCTCTCATCTTTTTAAGTGGTGGAACTTGCACTATTGCTGACTGACTAAATACTTTTTTTCCCCACTGTATATAGAGAGATATATAGAGATAGATAGATATAGAGATAGATATCTAGATAGATAGAGAGAGAGAGACAGATAGAGAGAGAGATAGAGATATAAAAAAACAAACCACGATACTCACCTCTCCTCCTCGCTCCCACGCTGATCCCGGCTTCAGTGTCAGGAGCTGCCCCCTCTGCCAGACACACAGCGGGTGCGCGATGTAGTGACGTCATCGTGCACTGGCTGTGAGTCAGGAGCAGAGGGGACTGAGGGCGGCACCGGCCCTGATTTACGGATGCAGAGCGGCTTACTGGGCTGGGGGCGGGGCCTCTGGGGGTGGAGACTGTGAAAATGATATTCACTGCTTTGCAGTGAATATTCATTTCTCTTTAGCAGCGGGGACAGGGACTTCTGCCTCCTGTCACCCGCTGCTGCTCCACTGGCAGGGGCCCCCATAGCAGCTGCATGGTGTGCGACACACCACTGGCTGGGGGCCCCTGGAGCAGCAGGGGCCCTAGGCAACTGCTGGCCCTGTATGCCAGCAGGTGCCAGAGCCCACCAGATGCCAGGGCCTACCGGAGAATCCACCGGTTCTCCGGTGGGCCAGTCCGACGCTGGTTGTAAAGCATGGAGGCTCTGTCCTGCTGGAAGATGACATTGCTGTGGTGTCATGACGTCTCTGCTGCATCTCATAAAGAGACAGTCTCAAGATCTTAAGTGAAGTTGTGCAGAGGTGAACCAGGGACCGCAATGCTGGGAGCAAGGTTCACATAGCCCCTCGAAACAGAGGTGATGGAACTATCCAAGTCCCAGAACCAATGGACTGCAGCTTAGACCAGAGCAACACCTACTTCACCTACCCTGCCTGCATTGCTGTTCCTCATCCAGGCGAGGGGCCTCACCCTTACCAATTTAAATCTCCTGATCCAGATGAATTACATCCTAGGGTACTGAAAGGGATAGCAGAGGAAATGTCAGAACTAGTAGCCAGAATATTTGAAAAATCCTGGAGAACAGAAGTCCCAGAAGATTGGAGAAAGGCAAATGTCTCTGTTCAAAAAATGAAGTAAGGTGGAGCTAGGAAATTACAGGTCAGTAAGCATTCTATTCTAGGAGAGATCTTTGGATAAATTATTAAAGGCATGTAGGCAAGTACTTGGATAAGAATACAGTATTAATCAGAGCGAGCAAAGGTTTGTACCAAACAAGTCATGCCAGATTAATCTAATCTCTTTATATGATGGAATCACTGACTGGGTGGATCATGGAAATGCGGTAGATATTATATATCTCAACTTCAGCAAAGCATTTGATAAAGTTAGGTGGATTCATAACTGGCTCAGTGATTGTGCTCAAAGAGTGGTAATAAATGGTTGTACATCCAATTGGAAGAGTGTTTCAAGTGGGGTACCAGAAGGCCCTGTCCTGGCCCCAGTGTTGTTCAACATTTTTATAAATGATCTAGATAAGAGATCAAAAGACAAACTAATCAAATTTGCAGATGATGCAAAGCTAGAAGGAATTGCGAACACTAGAGAAGACAGAGAAAGAATTCAGAAGGATCTAAATAAGCTTGAACAATGGGCAATGACTAATAGAATGGTATTTAACAGGAAAAAATGCAAGATTATACATCTGGCAGGAAAAAGGAAAATTACATCTACAGAATGGGAGGAATACAACTAAGCAACAGCATGTGTGAAAAAAGACTTGGGTATACTAATGGATAACAGACTACACATGAGTCAACAGTGTAATGCAGCAGCAAAAAAGGCAAACACATTTCTGTGATTATTTACCCCTTAATGACCTGGAGGTATTTTCGTTTTTGTTTTTTGCTCCCCTTCTTCCCAGAGCCATAACTTTTTTATTTTTTGGTCAATATGGCCTTGTGAGGGCTTGTTTTTTGTGGGACGAGTTGTACTTTTGAACAACACCATTGGTTTTAACATATTGTGTACTGGAAAATGGGAAAAAAATTCCAAGTGCGCTAAAATTGCAGAAAAGTGCAATTCCACAATTGTTTTTGTTTTGCTTTTTTACTATGTTCACTAAATGCTAAAACTGACCTGCCATTATGATTCTCCAGGTCATTATGAGTTCATAGAAACCAAATATGTCTGGGTTCTTTTCTATTTAAGTGGTGAAAAAAATTTCCAAAGTTTATAAAAAAAAAATTGCTCCATTTTCCGATACCAGTAGCGTCTCCATTTTTGTGATCTCATGTTGGGTAAAGGTTTATTTTTTGTGTGCTGAGCTGACATTTTTAATGATACCATTTTGGCGCAGATACAATCTTTTGATCACCCATTTTTGCATTTTAATGAAATGTTGCAGCGACCAAAAAAAACGTAATTCTGGCGTTTTGACTTTTTTTCTCATTACGCGGTTTAGCGATCAAGTTAATTTTTTTTATATATTTATAGATCGAGTGATTCAGAACACGGCAATACCAAACATGTGTATGTATGATTTTTTTTTTTATTGTTTTATTTTGATTGGGGCTAAAGGGGGGTGATTTAGACTCTTAGATTTTTTTTTTTCTTTTTTTTAAAAACATTTTTTTTTACGCTTGGCATGCTTCAATAGTCTCCATGGGAGACTAGAAGCTGCAATAACCCAATCAGCTCTGCTACATACAGGCGATGATCAGATCGCCTGTATGTAGTAGAATTGCTGACTTGCTATGAGCGCTTGACAGTGGTATTTAACGGGTTAATAGCCCCGGATGGACCTCTGACATGTGCCAGAAAAGATGTGGGCTCACCGTTGGAGCCCACATCAAAGGGAGGGTGTCCAACATCAGCGTATTATTACGCAAGATATCAGAAAGGGGTTAAGCGAAGCATAGAGCCTAGATCATGAAAAAGTAGAAACTGCGGACGGCACTGCTATTACCATATATCAGCTGATGGTATGCGTCTGGCAGCAAGCTGTCATCCAATGTTCCTGGGTGCTTGACCTCGCAGTGATCAAATCATTGAATCCATGTGTAGAAAAGGTCACACTCAGCAGGATAAAATATAGCTCCTTTATTGACACATATTTACATGTCAGGTCAGAGTGGAGTGGCAAGAGTGTTCACAAGCTGACAACGGCCGTTTCGCGCTGTTCTAGCGCTTCCACGGGTCAAAGAGCAGGAGGAAATGACGGACTCATATACTACTCGCCTCATCTCGTCTGCCCTCCTGCTACAGCTGATACATAAGTGATAAGTGAATTAAAACCATGTGCACAATACAATTCACAAAATACACCATGAAATACACATTTCATTAACCACTAAGCTGCGGGATAAAAATTCCTCATATAGATAAACAACAAGATTACAATACAATTACTTTATACTATTTTCTCTATATATATACTGGCCTGTAATTTATTATAGTTTCTTTTCCTTTTTCTGTGGAACAATTAAACAGAAATTTATGCCCATAGATATTAACAACTATAACACATATACCTGAATAGAATTCTGCCCAATAATATTCTCATTGATGCAACTAATCTGCGGGATAAAAGTTCCTCATATAGATAAACAACAAAATTGCAATGCCGTTTCTATATACTATTTTTTCTATATATACTGGACTGTAATTTATTATAATTTCTTGTCCTTCTTTTCTGTGAAACAATTAAGCAGAAATTTATGTCTATTGATATCAACAACTGTACTGCATATACCGGAAACAATTCTGCCCAATAATACTCCCATTGATGCAACTAATCAAACAATGCAAAAAATCACCAGACTGAATGGCTACAAAATATCAAGTATTTATAACAAACATATATACAACTTTTGATTATCTGAATTAATATTTCAACATACTAATTCATTTGTAATCTCTACTGGCTGTTACATACTAATCATATAAGTGACATTACTATGTATATGTGACTCAATGAGAATACATATACACCCCTCACATATATGGAAATAAGATCAGATCTATATATTACTTCCGATCAAAATTATTTACTCGGGGCCCTCTATTTGTGTATATCTATTATCAAAGGAAAATAGCCATATTGACTCTATCATTAAAGCCCGCTGGACCCGTTGCTCGTGTGTTAAGGATCCATTTAGATTCCCTTCTTAATAATAATTTATTAAGATTCCCCCCTTGTGGGGGGAATACTACTTTTTCAATCCCCGCAAAAGAAAGGACACTAGGATCCATTCCATGTACACTCCTAACGTGGTCAATCAAACGCGGAACACCTTTTCCTGTTGTAATCGATTTAGGCTGTGTGCACACGCTGCGGATTATGTGCGGATTCATCCGCGCGGATTTTGTAAAATCCGCAGGTGAAACCGCAGGTCAAAAGACCTGCGGTTTTACCTGCGGATTGCTCTGCGGTTTTGCCCTGCGGTTTTTCATCTCCTCAATGGAGGAGATGGCAAACCGCAGGAGAATCCGCAGAAAGAATTGACATGTCAATTCTTTCTGCGGATTGAAAACCGCAGATAATCCGCGCGGAAAATTCCGCACCGTCTGCACTGCGGTTTTTGATTCCCATAGGGAATCATGGTACTGTACACCGCAACAAAAACTGCTGCGGGTCCGCAGCGGCCAAAACCGCTGCGGAACCGCAGCAAAATCCGCAGCGTGTGCACACAGCCTTAAAGTGTTCACGAAATCGAACATATAGGGGCCTTATTGTTTTACCTATATAGTAAAAACGGCACATACAAAAAATTACATAGACTACATGATCCGTCTTACATGTGATAAAATCCATCACAGTATGTTTAACTGCGCCCATCTGTAATGTGCGATCAATACAATGATATTTACAATATGAGCAATGCCCACATTTAAAATTTCCCTTAGGGATACCTCGCTCCAACCAAGTGTCTCGTCTTGTTACTATTCGATTATGGACCAATATATCCCTAATTCTAGTACTGCGTTTACATGAAATTAACGGTCCTCTTGACACTACATCACTTAGTTCTCTATCCTGTTCCAAAATATGCCAATTCTTTCTGATTACAGATCTAATTTGTTGGTCCATAGGACCATACCGAAAACAGAAAGTGAATCTTTTTTCTTTCTTAGTGGATTTGTGTTGCGAATACATCATACCTCTCTTTTTATCTGCCCATTGTGATTTCACTTTTCTAAGTGTAGCATCTAACAAAGTATCAGGATATCCTCGTTGTTTTAGTCTGTCGTATAATTCCTTAGATTGCAGTTCCGCCCCTTCTGGTGTATTATTTAAACGAAATATTCTCAGGAATTGACTATATGGCAAAGAATTAACTGTATGTGGAGGATGAAAACTATCATATCGTAATAGTGAATTAGTTGCTAACGGTTTTCTGAAAACTGAAGTGCAAATATTTTCTTCTTTTATTTCCACCAAAACATTCAAAAATTCCAACTTTGAACCCCCAAAATTGTATGTAAATAACATGTTCATTTGATTCTCCTCATTTAAATATTTAACAAACTCTTCAAAGGTATTCTCAGTACCATCCCAGATTATAAACACGTCATCCACATATCTAAGATATAATCTAATATGTCCAAAAAATGTTTTTGTATTATAGACATACTTCTCTTCGAATGCCCCCAAAAACAAATTAGCAAATGTGCATGATACTGGAGTACCCATCGCAGTTCCCACATTTTGACAATACCACTACTGATCAAATGTAAAAGCATTATGGGTTAATATGAAGCTCAACGCTTCACATACAAAATTCACAAAATCCCCTCCTTTTTCTGTGGTATCTAATATCTCTCTAATAACTTCTACTCCCAATTTTTGGGGACTTCTCGTATAGAGACTCTCTATGTCTATCGATACTAAATTAAACCCCGGTTGCCAAGCAAAATCATGTATTACTTGTAAAAACGCATTTGTATCTTTTATATATGATGGAATCTGTGTTAATAATGGACATAATAACCAGTCCAGATATTGCGATAAAGGCTCAGTAACCGACCCTATCCCTGATACGATAGGGCGTCCTGGTGGACTAGTGGATGATTTATGTATCTTAGGTACATGGTACCAATGTGGACGTGTGGGAAATTCAGGCAACAATTTTTCTGCCTTTTTTTCAGAAATTACGTTACTCATAACATGTTTCCTAAGAAGAGACCTTAATTCTTTAATGAACTTGAAAGTTGGATCTGCTTTCAATTTAGTATGAGTCACCATGTCAGATAACTGCCGATAAGCTTCTGCGATAGACATTTCTCTTGACAATAATACCGTATTCCCTCCTTTGTCTGAAGGTCTCACTACAGTGTCAGACCAAGATCTAATCTCTTTCATGGCCTGTTGTTCCATTACTGTTAAATTTGGGGGAACTGTTGGGCATATTATTGACTCTATATCTTTTATAACTTGCTTCTCAAATATGTCTATGGAATTCCCAGGGGAAATAGGGGGCATATACTCAGATGCCACTCCTCCTGTAAATGGTATATTTCCCATGTGTGGAACACTATAATTCCTCTCTAGTTCAGTAATACTCAAATACAATCTTTTGATCACCCGTTATTGCATTTTAGTGAAATGTTGCAGCGACCAAAAAAAACGTAATTCTGGCGTTTTGACTTTTTTTCTCATTACGCGGTTTAGCGATCAAGTTAATTTTTTTATATATTTATAGATCGAGTGATTCTGAACACGGCGATACCAAACATGTGTATTTATGATTTTTTTTTTTATTGTTTTATTTTGAATGGGGCTAATTGATTTAAACTCTTAGATTTTTTTTTTTTCATATTTGTAAAAACATTTTTTTTTTACTCTTGGCATGCTTCAATAGTCTCCATGGGAGACTAGAAGCTGCAATAACCCAATCAGCTCTGCTACATACAGGCGATGATCAGTATGTAGTATGTATGTATGTATGTATGTAGTAGAATTGCTGACTTGCTATGAGCGCTTGACAGCGGTATTTAACGGGTTAGCCCCGGGTGGATCTCTGACATGTGCCAGAAAAGATGTGGGCTCACCGTCGGAGCCCACATCAAAAGGAGGGTGTCCAACATCAGCGTATTTTTACGCACGATATCAGAAAGGGGTTAAGCGAAGCATAGAGCCTAGATCATGTGAAGTAATTATCTCCCTCTCCTCCTCCTTGGTCAGATCTCATCTGGAATACTGTGTCCAGTTCTTGGGCACCACATTTTAAAAAGACATCGAAAAACTGGAGCAAATTCAGAGAAGACCTACCAGGATGGTGTGCGGACTATAAACTGTCCTACAAACAACGGGTAAAGGGTAAAGGATCTGGGAATGTTTAGCTTTCAAAACATAAAGCTAAAAGGAGACTTTATAGCTGTCTACAAATATCTGGAGGGATGTCACAGTGTAGAGGGATCATCCTTATTCTGATTTGCACATAAAAACATGAGAAGCAAAGGAATGAAACTGAAAGGGAGCAGATACAGATTAGATATTAGAAAAAACTTTTTGACTGTGAAGGTGATCAATGAGTGGAACAGACTGCCATGAGAGGTGGTGAGTTCTCGTTCAATGGAAGTCTTCAAACAGAGGTTGGACAGACATTTGTCTGAGATGGATCAGTGAATCCTGCAGTGAGCCCACGGTGGGTTGGACATGATGACCCTGGAGGTCCCTTCCAACTCTAACATTCTATTATTCTATGATGCCAGGTTACTGTGAACAGAATCAAAGTGACGGGACTTTGGGAACTTGGTGACCCTGGTAAGGGCCACACTTCCACATGTGCTAGTCCCTGGGAAGGAGGTGAGGATAAGGTGTATCCATGGAGACGTCAAGAACTATCCCATGACCCAGGTGGACATATGAACAGGCTGTGGTTCAAAGTCCCACCACGTGGGAGTGGTCAATGACTTAATACATGCTAGGGCCTTGTGGGCTGAAGTGGTAACGCTCAGTAGTTTGGTATGCCGCCAGGAGACGACTGTGGTAACAAGGTCACATGGTGTGAAGTGTTGTACATATGATGTGAAGAGTGAATTTCCTCTCAGTGTGCTAAAGTGAGTGGAGTATGTAGTGTACTGAGCTCAGACTAGTGTTAGGGACGGCGGAATGCACTAAATAATAAATAATAAGTGCGTTCACCGCCCGGGGTCCACCGTGCAGAAGGTGTTACGCTGCTGCTAGGACGTCACACGGTGTGCGCTGGGCTTACTCTGTTGATTCACAGAGGTGCCAAAGCAATAAACATAAATACCGAGCCTGTTGGACTCACAGGTCTCAGCGCAATGCGTGCACGGTATATGGTCACAGGACTAGGGCCCAAGACACAGGGTCAGTGTCCGCCTAGACCGTGGACGCCGACAGGTGCTGCTGACTGCAGCGCGGCGACACCGCCGCTATACGACAATGCCCAGGAGAGGGCGCACTGTCAGACGCTAGTTCTGTGGAGATATGCGCTGTGGCCTGTAGCGTGCCACTGACTTGCGCTGACTCTAAGACTAAGTCCCTATCCACGCACGTAATATCAGAGGGAGGGGAATCTTAATGAGTCATTCGCAGGTTCATGCATCCGTCATCATTCACACAGATAGCAACTAGAGTCTATACTAGCGCATGGCCGAGCGGCCATGCGAACCTTTTATAGACAGGACCTTCCGGAAGCTTCCAGATCCTTGAGATGGACCAATCAGATCTGGAGAAGGACCTGTGCATGTGACTCCCGATCTCCAATGGGAGATCGTCTCGTGAGCATGCTCAGTGGAGCAACAGAAGGACTTAGCCTCTGGAGCGGTTTGCAGCTGAGCAGCCTGCATTGCTATTGCTGGCCCAATGGTGGCAGCAACAGCCAGACCCACAGAGTAGGTCTGGGCAGAGCGTCGGGAACGATGGGGCTGCTGAGCAAGCTCCTCTGCCTTCGATGGAGCATGGGAGACCGTAGAATGTTAGGCTCTGGATTCCTGCTGTGCCGCTGCAGGAAACCGACGCCTAACAAATAGCATCAGTGAAGTGTATAAAACTATGTGCAGTGTATAGGACTGTGTGCAATGAATTTGCAGCTTATGATGTGTCGGCATTGGTAGTGCAGTTTGCACTGTGATTGAGGCTGTGTGTCTGTATAGCCATGTGTGAAATGTGTGAATGGTGTTCCCCAGGAGCTGGGAGCCAATAGACCGTTTTGGTACAGTGATCCCTTATTGGCACTGTGGGTTGGCAGATGCTGCTTTGTGCCGGAGGATGGGGAAATGAAGTATAGCTTGGAAAGATAGGGTTATATCCCAGCTCTGCAGTGTCTTGATTAGATGCACCTGACTTGCTTTAATTAAGAACCAGGGCCTGTAATCACTAGGTGTCTCAGTCTGCTGGATGATGAGCAGAGCTTAGTGTGCTACTGGTGAATGACCAGCCAAAATGTGAGCTGTAGCTGAAAGAGAAACATGCCGGGTTCTCTCTCTGAATGGAGACTTCACTAAGCAATCTCTTTGTGAGAGCTGCAGAGAGCCGTGTGGTAGCAGCAAACTGTTCGGTGTGAACTGTGTCCAGAGCTGATCACCTCTGTTTGGCGATGGAAGGTGCTGAAGATCGGGCTGAAGAGGATACCACAAATGGTGGGATTGTGCCTCTTCTGTGTATGAAGTCCTGCAGGAGAAAAGACTGCAATATGTGATTATGATTAAATGCACAGACCGTGTGCACAGATCTGCAGGTATCAGTGGGTGCTATGGACAATAGCGGTTTTCTTTGACCAAACTGGGTTTAGTTCAGCCATGTATGAGTAGCCAGGGTCTTTCCTGTTTAGTTAGCGCCTAGACAAGGTTAGGGATTTATGTTTATGATTTTCTTTTGGTGCTGTTCAACCTGTGGAAAGTAATAAAAACTGCATTGCCTGCGTGAACGATACCTAAGACCTAATGCCTACCTGAGACAGTGAATCCCTACATGCTTTAGAAAATACAATGCAATAGTAGTAATATTCGTTTACAAAATATTCAAGGCTTTCCAGGGACCATTGTTTGAAATTAAAATTACATTTGGAGCTTGTTCTGCAATTACTTTTTTTAGGATAATTTCTGTAGTTTTATCGGATACAGACTGCAATGTTATTGCACATATGTAGGAGTTGGGTGGACCCTGATAGGCCTGGCTCTTCGACAGTCTTTAGAATTGTCATCTGAGCTTTACAAGGTGTACCTAATATAAATATACACCGTTGTGCAATTCTTGTCAAGTCTCTGCAGATCCAGAACAGACTTGATCCAAAGATTATGTTATTATGTGATATTTCATGGTAATTACAGACACCGATAATTATCACACACCTGATGTAAGAGATAAATTTATACTATGTTTGTAAAAGGAAGAACATTTTTCATGCCAAATGTTCTGACCTGATGTGATAAACAACCTGCAACTCCCTTTGGTCTTTACTTTAGAGATTGTAATGCAATTCTAGATAAAAGAACAAAGGTCGGCTATAGTGGTACATGGTATTACACCACTTACATTCCTGAATGGTTTCCAAATCAGAACCAACAAAGGAACACTGGGCATTAAGAGTCATTATTATGAGACAAGTAGCTGCTATTGCTCAATCAACATGTAAGAAGAGAATGTCAATAAGTGGCACAAATGACGTATAAGGGCACTCCTGCCTTGGATCTAAGCATACTGTAAATCATGGTGAGAGATTTCTCAGCAGGCCCTTCATGCAGCCCAGCAAGGAGACTAAGCACCTGGGAATGTTCGGAATGCGCACCTGAACCAGTTGGTCAGCGTCATCATCACATAGAGAGAGGCGAGCACAAATACAAAGTGGAAGAAGGAGTAGCTGTAGATCACTCGCTCATGCTCGTCATGTATAACTGTCTGTCCACCTCCAGTGGCCACATCCTCCTCATGGTTCTTCTGCCCTGCTAGAGAAGAATTAATGATGATCCAGTCTTCATGCACCATGATCTACTTTATAACTATTGTTAGCACAATATCCCACAAAACCATCAGAGTAATAGCTAAGCATATTTGACTTGAATCATAGTCAAAAGGCTCTTGGTTAGTAAAACACAAGAGTTGGGTCTGAAGTCATTATTGTTGTTTCTGGAGTAATTACCTCCAGTTTTCCTCACCTATCCGACGAGAAGATAATAATCCAATTGTCCTTTCACACGTCTATCTCTGCTACATCTAGATGGCAGGCTGCATTGTTGCATGATTGGGCTATACAGCCTGTCATCCAGCGGAGACACTGAGATGCGCATGCTTGCTCAGCTCAGTGCCTTGCAGTGACAGGCTAAAGATGAGTGGAGTTGATATCCAGTGAACTCCTTCACCAGGAGCATGAGAAAGTTTTCACGCTCGCGATGCTGGAGAAAGGTTATTGGAGTTTGTACTTTTGGCAGTGTGGACAGGTGCCAAGTCCTGCTGGAGAATGAAATTTCCTTCTCCAAAAAGCTTGTCAGCAGAGGGAAGTGCTGCAAAATTTCCTGGTAGATGGCTGTGCTGAACTAGGTCTTGATAAAACACAGTGTACCTACACCAGCAGATGACATGGCTCCTCAAACCATCACTGCTTATGGAAACTTCACACTAGAGCAGCTTGGATTGTGTGCCTCTCCACTCTTCCTCCAGACTCTGGGACTTTGATTTCCAAGGCCTAGTGTGAAGTATTCACAATCAGTGATGGTTTGGGGAGCCATGTCATCTGCTGATGTAGGTCCACTGTGTTTTATTAAGACCAAAGTCAGCATATCCGTCTAGCAGGAAATTATAGAGCACTTCATGCTTTCCTCTGCTGAAAAGCTTATTGGAGATGGAAATTTCATTCTCCAGCAGGAATTGTCACCTGTCCACACTGCCAAAAGTACCAATTCATGGTTTAAAAACAACAGTATTGCTGTGCTTGATTGGCCAGCAAACTCACCTGACCTTAACCCCCTAGAGAATCTATGGAGTATTGTCAAAAGGAAGATGAGACACCAGACCCAACAATGCAGACAAGCTTAAGGCTGCTATCAAAGCAACCTGGGCTTCCATAACACCTCAGCAGCACCACAGGCTGATCGCCTCCATGCCACGCTGCATTGATGCAGTAATTGATGCAAAAGGAGCCCTGACCAAGAGTGCATTTACTGAATATACATTTCAGTAGGCCAAGAGTTCGGATTTTAAAATCATTTTTCAAGCTGGTGTTATAAAGTATTCTAATTTACTGAGATAATGACTTTTGGGTTTTCATTGTCTGTAAGCCACAATCATCAACATTAACAGAAATAAACACTTGAAATACATCACTTTGTAATGACTCTATATAATATGAGTTCCACTTTTTGTATTAAATAACTAAAATAAATTAACTTTTTGATCATATTCTAATTTTGTGAGAAGCACCTGTATATTTCATTAGTATTTGGTACCATTGCCCTTAAACTGAATGACTTGAGTCAAATGTTTGGGATATCCTTCCACAAGCTTCTCACAATAGTTGGTTGCAATTTGGGCTCATTCCTCCTGACAAAACTGGTGTAACTGATCAAGGTTTGTGGGTTGACTTGGTCTCTTACGCCTTTTAGCTTTGCCCATAAATTTTAATAGGATTGAGATCAGGGCTTTGTGATGGCCACTCCAAAACATTGACTATGTTATCCTTAAGCCACTTTGTTACCATATTGGCAGTATCCTTCGGGTCATTGTCCATTTGGAAGACCCATTTCTACCTAAGCTTTAACTTTCAGGCTGATGTCTTGAGATGTTGCTTCAGTAATGCCACATAATCTTCTTTCCTCATGACGCCATCTATTTTGTGAAGTGCACCAGTCCCTCCAGCAGCAAAACAACCCCACAACATGATGCTGCCACCCCTGTGTTTCACAGTTGGGATGGTGTTCCTACTCTTCCAAACTTCTCCCTTTATGCTCCAAACGTAACAATGGTCATTATGCCCAAAAAGTTCAATTTTAGTTTCATCAGACCATAGGACAGGTCTCCAAAAGTTAAGATGGTTAGGACATGGTTAATGTCCTGTTCTCACAGGGTTAACTTTTGCCGGCCTCTCTTTGGATCTGGGAGGGGTATTTATACTCACTCCAAACTAGCATTCTCTGTCAGTTATACTGCTGTTCTGGTGTGTCTGACCCCTGGTGTGCATGTACTCTGCGTTGTTTGTTTGCTTCCCGTGTATGACCCGGCTTGTTCCTTCACTCTGTACTCCGTCTCTCGTTTTGGTACCATTGTCTTTTCTGGTTCTGACCTCCTGGCTTGGCTATCGTTACTCCGTTACAGTTTACCCCTATTGTACCGTCTAATGCCTGTTCTGGTTTTCTGATCTATTGCTACGTCCTGACTAACCATTCTGTCTAATCCTTTGGTACTGTATTGCTATCTCGTGCTTTGACCTCGGCTTGATCTGGTTTCTGTCTCTGTCTATGCCCCTTGGTAACATTGTCCTGTAGTTAGCTTTCTAGGAGTTTCCCTGCAGCTCCTAGCTCCGCGGAGCTTAGGCCACGCCCCCAGCAGTCACTTGATTCAGGTCCTGGAGCATGCATTGTCACCACTGCTGCCCGCTCCGCAGGTATCTTTGTGCACAGTCTTTGTACTCAGGACACGCGCTCTGGCTCAGTGAGCAAGTGCAGTGCGGTGTTCCTGACATTATAACTGACCATTTCAGGTTTTTTTTCCTCTGAAGAGAAAAAAAAAAAAGTGTGTGTTATCCTCATGGATCCCATACAAGCCTTGGCTGATCATGTCAAGCACCTGACCCAAATGTTCCATAAACTCAATGTGGAACAGCGCATGATGGCCCATACCCAGCAACAGTTGGTGGTTACTGTGCAGGGGGCTGTCGATGCAGGGGCTTCTAGTTCTGAGGGTAGGGATGTGTCATTAGCGTCCCCGAATCTCCGGTCAAATTGCCCGACCCTTTCTCAGGGGATAAAAAGGAGTTCAGGTCTTTCAGAGAAGGATGCAAGCTTTTTTTTTCTCTAAGGCCCCGCTCCTCCGGGGATGCGTTCCAGAGGGTGGGGGTCATTATTTCCCTACTTCCTCTGCTCCTGAACGTATGTCAGTGAACTTGTTCTTTGAGGCTCTGGGGCACATCTAGGACGAGCCTGATAGAGTGTGTCTGGCTGAGGATATGGTGATGAATGTGACACAGGGGAGGCACTCTGCTGAATGGTTCTGCTCAGAGTTTAGACGTTGGACAGCCGAAGTATCCTGGAATGACGACGCCCTGAGGGGCTTGTTTCGCAGGGGCCTTTCTGACCGTCTGCAGGACGCTCTGGCATTACATCCACCTCCTGATACCCTGGAGGACGCCATGATGCAGGCGGTCCGTATGGACCAGAGACTCCGTGCTAGAGGAATGATGCAACAAGAGTTTCCCTTGTACCCCAAATTGTGTGATACTGCTGTCATGATCTGAAGTGATCTGACAGTTTTAAAAGCACAGAGTGAACTTTTTTCCTTTTGGCAAGTTGCCAAGGTGACTTGACTGTCCCCGGTGGTGGTTAGTGGTATCGCACCTTAGGTTTTCAGTTTAAAGTTCTCTGTAATTATGATTCAGGTGTGGGGCTCTATAAATGAGTCTCAGGGTGTGCAATCACGGGTGGTGATATTGATTCATTCTTTGATTGATTCTGAGTTGGTGAGAGCCTGGTGGAAGGATGGAGCTGAGGAGGAGTCCTGCTCAGCTTAGCCAGGGGGGACGTGTGTCAGCTATGGTGTCTGGACGAAGGGCTGGCATGGCGTGGTGGGGTCGCAGTGATGGTGTCGGCAGGAAGTGTCTGCATGGACTGGTGGAGTGGCAACTATGGAGAGTGGCACTCACCATGTGGGACTTGGCTGCTGAGCTGGACTCAAGCATGCTTGCCTTCGTGGCAGAAGCTGAACTCATCTTTTGGACTCTGTTACTAAGCAGCAGCGACTGGTGGTGGACTCTGCTCCAAGGCTGCACTATGGTGAAGGATCCTGTTATGGTGATGGATTCGGGTGGAGGAGAAGACGCACGCAGGTGGAGGGCTCTGTTGCAGGAGCATAAGCACAGAGCATAAAGCTAAGTGGTGTCCCCCTGTATTGTCTCTTTCCCTCAGGTGTGTTATTAGTGCAGTGGTGGGATTAGTCTCTGCACCGCCCAATTCCCTAGTGAGGGTTTAGGGTCAGGGCGAGCAAGGGCTTTGAGGTACGCGTGCGGCGCCCGGTGCGGAACCGGCATAGGGAACGTTAGGAGTGCAGGGACACTGGCTCAGGGGAGCTCAGGAGGTCTCCACTTCCCTTTTCCCTATCGCAGGGCCCACCATTGTTAATGTTTCCCAGGTTCCCCCTTATTATTTAAATTCGCCGTACTGGAGGCGGGGTTTCCAGAATTTATAGTAACGTGTAATACCTAAATTCGCCGGGTGGAGGCGGTGTATCCATCTGCACGTTTTATTATTTAAATTCGCCCCACTGGAGGCACTATCCAGGGTCACGTGTGTTATGGGTTCGCTTTGCGGAAACATCTGCGTCCAGACACACGTGACCATGACATTATCACCAGCCCTACAGTTTTGTTTTTTTCTGATGAGCTTTTGGCCATGTGGTGACCTGTGAGCAGTTGCTGCTGGGCTTCACTGAGGTGACTGGGAGCGGCATGGTGTGTTTAAGCCGCTGCAGCAGCAGTTATCTGGGTCTGGGGCCTCTACTGAGAGAAAAAAAAAAAAATATGGCGGCTGTGATCTGGCTTTTTAAAAGCCCCTGGAGTCGCTGCTGGGGAGCGGGACTTGCTCATGCACGCGGGCGTACCCAGGCAGGTGGGAGGAATGGTGCCCCACGGAGCTGCTTGGTGTTCCCCGAGGTGAAGGGCTGCGTTCCAGTGATGAGCAAACTGGTGTAGAGTCCGCGGGGCTTACGCCAAATCTTCAATGCCGCCCCCTCCTGGTCGTATGGAGGTGACCAGCTAGTTGATGTTCCTCCATATCCGGGCCCCTCTCCTCCTGGTGTGAGCAGCAGGTGTGCTGGGGGGGAGTAGGGACAAATCTCAACCCTCGCCATTAACCAACCCTGGGAGGCGTAGACCTCATGGTGAAGAGGGTTGGAGGGTGGTGTCCCGTGGTGAATAGCGGGGGTGTGAGTGTGGTGACACAGGGGGACGCCTCTGCTGTCTTGTTCAGAATGAGTTCACCAATTATGACAAACAAATGTGTGCAATGAACGTTCAGGTCCGGACCTGTGTGTGAACGAGCGTGTATGGGTGCCACCAAAAAACATCTTGTGGAAGTGTGTTGTGGAGCCTGATCAGCTCATAACAAACACATATATAAACTCATTCCCCAGGTCGGTGCTGTGGAGATGAGTGGTGCCTCCAAAATGAACTTTATTGCCAATACCAGCGGTGTGTTTGTCATAAACCTGAATTCAGGTAGTGGTGGGGTGAACTCAGGATCTGGGTGTCCCCGCTGTAGGTGTTTCCCTAATGAGGAGTGGTCTTGAGGGTCCAGAGGCCCCTCATTAAGGAGGGGGTACTGTCATGATCTGAAGTGATCTGACAGTTTTAAAAGCACAGAGTGAACTTTTTTTTCCTTTTGGCAAGTTGCCAAGGTGACTTGACTGTCCCCGGTGGTGGTTAGTGGTATCGCACCTTAGGATTTCAGTTTACAGTTCTCTGTAATTATGATTCAGATGTGGGGCTCTATAAATGAGTCTCAGGGTGTGCAATCACGGGTGGTGATATTGATTCATTCTTTGATTGATTCTGAGTTGGTGAGAGCCTGGTGGAAGGATGGAGCTGAGGAGGAGTCCTGCTCAGCTTAGCCAGGGGTGACGTGTGTCAGCTATGGTGTCTGGACGAAGGGCTGGCATGGCGTGGTGGGGTCGCAGTGATGGTGTCGGCAGGAAGTGTCTGCATGGACTGGTGGAGTGGCGACTATGGAGAGTGGCACTCACCATGTGGGACTTGGCTGCTGAGCTGGACTCAAGCATGCTTGCCTTCGTGGCAGAAGCTGAACTCATCTTTTGGACTGTTACTAAGCAGCAGCGACTGGTGGTGGACTCTGCTCCAAGGCTGCACTATGGTGAAGGATCCTGTTATGGTGATGGATCCGGGTGGAGGAGAAGACGCACGCAGGTGGAGGGCTCTGTTGCAGGAGCATAAGCACAGAGCATAAAGCTAAGTGGTGTCCCCCTGTATTGTCTCTTTCCCTCATGTGTGTTATTAGTGCAGTGGTGGGATTAGTCTCCGCACCGCCCAATTCCCTAGTGAGGGTTTAGGGTCAGGGCGAGCAAGGGCTTTGAGGTACGCGTGCGGCGCCCGGTGCGGAACCGGCATAGGGAACGTTAGGAGTGCAGGGACACTGGCTCAGGGGAGCTCAGGAGGTCTCCACTTCCCTTTTCCCTATCGCAGGGCCCACCATTGTTAATGTTTTCCCAGGTTCCCCCTTATTATTTAAATTTGCCGTACTGGAGGCGGGGTTTCCAGAATTTATATTAACGTGTAATACCTAAATTCGCCAGGTGGAGGCGGTGTATCCATCTGCACGTTTTATTATTTAAATTCGCCCCGCTGGAGGCGCTGTATCCAGGGTCACGTGTGTTATGGGTTCGCCTTGCGGAAACATCTGCGTCCAGACACACGTGACCATGACAACTGCACCTGTATCTGAGCCTATGAAGGTTGGGTCAGTCTCGGTTAAGGAGAAAGAGAGAAGGCACCGTAGAGACAACCTACTATGCTTTTACTGTGCAGCCTCTGGTGTTATGAATGAGTCACCGAGGGGGAAAAACAAAAACAAGCTAAGCCACAGAAAACCAGAGAGGTTGGTAACTAAGCGGATTGCAGACCCCTGACCCCTGATCCTATCCACACAACTAGCAGTAGCCGTGGCGCGTACCTACGATGATCCTAGACGCCTCGTCACAGCCGGAGAACTAAATAAGCAAGAAAAGGGAAATCTAAAGTGCCCCAGAGCAGACCCCAAAGCAATAGACAGCCCCCAAACATGTATTGTCGGTGAGACAAGATGAAAACACAAACACAGATAGAAAAATAGGCTGAGCAAATGATGGGGCCCACACTAACTAGAAAGGACAGGAAAGGAAAGATGCTGTCTGCAATCACGCACAAAACCCTGCCAAAAACCCTGAAGTCGCTAGACTTCAATTCCCTATATCAGCACTCTGGTATATTCTGAAGACAGAGCAAAAGAGACCAATCTGATCAGGGACAAAAGCAAACTGGCATAAACAGAGACATAAGAATGGAAATTCAGCACAGCCCCAGCAGGGGCTGGCTGACCACAAAAACTGAGTAAACCAGACCAAATCTCATGTGAAAAAATAGCAGAACACACTTAGCTTGAGAAGGCAGGAACAGGACTGGAAACCAGAACCTCAGGGCAGGAAAAAATCACCAGCACAAAATTAGGGAGTCGGCTGTCTTAAATCCAGTCAGAGACTCCTGATGTCCACTCACAGTCCTCCTCCTCAGGTGGCAGGTCTCTGCCATTTAGATCAGCTTCATTACCTACTGTCACCACTAGAGGGAGTCCGGATGGAGAACTCACGACTCCTCTGTCAACACAGCCAGCTCCACCACCCTCACCAGAAGCCAGAGGTAAACCAGAAAATGAGTTCACAACACTCTGCACATTGGAAAAGGAATTGCCCCTCCTGCCCTTCTTCAGAGAAACCATCAGAGAAACGACCGAGTCTGGGCAACAATCGAGGAGGTTGTCCAGACTCCCAGGTACATTTTTTCTCACGTACAAAAATGGTGCTCCAGGTTGAATTGGAAATTGCTGGTGGTCCTATTATGACCACCGCCTTTGTTGACTGTGGTTCCTCCATTAATCTGATTGATGCCCAAGTTGTGACTCTTAATAAGATAGGGACAGTCAGGTTAAAAGACCCTGTTAAAATTGTGGCTGTGGATTCATCCCCTCTTTCCCGGGATGGAATTTGTTTTATGTCTGAAGTTTTTTCTATGAAAGTGGGTTCCACTCATGTGGAAAATTTAAGTTGTTTCATTATGAATAATCTTCCTGCAGGACTGGTATTGGGAATGCCCTGTGTTATGAATGGGTCACCGAGGAGGAAAAAAACAAAACATGCTAAGCCCAGAAAAACCAGAGAGGTTGGTAACTATGCAGATTGCAGATCCCTGATCTTACCACACAACTAGTAGCAGCTGTGGAGCGTGCCTACGATGAACCTAGACGCCTCGTCGCGGCTGGAGGACTACATAAGCCTAAAGCAAGAAAAGGGAAAACTAACTGCCCCAGAGCAAACCCCAAAGGAATAGACAGCCCCCACACATGTATTGACGGTGAAAACACAGACACAGGTAGGAAAATAGGCTGAGCAAACAATGGGACCCAAACTAACTAGAGAGGAGAGGAAACGAAAGACATTGTCTGCAATCTACAAAAAACCCTACAAAAATAATGTCCAACACTTCTGATAGCAAAATTAACCCTGAAGTCACTAGACTTCTCCCACTATATCAGCACTCTGAAGTATTCTGAGACAGAGCAAAAAGAGGCCAAATAAGGGACAAAAAGCAAATTGGCAAACACAGATAAATAAGAGTGGAAGTTCAGCACAGCCCAAGTCGGGGCTGGCTGACCACAAAAAACTGATTTGACCAACAAAAGCAAGTGTGAACATTAACAGAGAAACTTAGCTTGAGCTGACTGGAACAGAGCTGAGAACAAAGACCTGACAAGCAGAAGGATCACCAGCAACTGAATAGGGCGTCGGCTGCCTTAAATCCAATCTGAGACTCCTGAAGTCCAATCGTCATCCTTATTCACAGGTGGCAGATTTCCACCGATCAAATCAGCCTCACTACCTCCTGTTACCACCAGAGGGAGTCTAGAAGGAGAACTCACAACTGGTGAACCAGAGAATGAACTCACAACAGTACCCCCCCCTTGAGGAGGGGTCACCGAACCCTCATCCACGCCACCAGGCCGATCAGGATGGGCCCGGTGAAAAGCACGAACCAATCTATTGGCATGAATATCAGAGGCAGAGACCCAAGAATTATCCTCCTGACCATAACCTTTCCATTTGACCAAATACTGGAGTCTCCGTCTAACCAAACGAGAATCCAATATTTTCTCTACCTCATATTCCACATTGCCCTCAACCAACACAGGGTCAGGAGGTGCCGCCACAGGAACCACTGGCTCAACAAACCTCTTCAACAGAGATTTGTGAAATACGTTATGGATCTTGAACGTAACTGGAAGAGCCAATCGAAACGAAACAGGATTAAGAATTTCCAAAATCCTATAAGGACCAATAAATCTTGGCTTAAACTTAGGAGATGCAACCTTCATAGGAATATTCTTAGACGACAACCAAACCATATCACCCACTTTAAACCGGGGACCAATGGTCCTATGCCGGTTGGAAAATCGCTGGGCCTTTTCCTGAGAGAGTGACAACTTATCCACCACTTGGTCCCATATCTGCTGCATTCTCTTAACCACAGTGTGCACACCTGGGCAGGACGAAGATTCCACTTGCCCTGAAGAGAATCGAGGATGAAACCCAAAATTACAGAAAAAGGGTGACATCAAAGTGGCAGAACTAGCTCTATTGTTCAGTGCGAATTCAGCAAAGGGTAAAAATGAGACCCAATCATCCTGATCAGCAGATATAAAACATCTCAAATAAGACTCCAAGGTCTGGTTTGTTCTCAGTCTGCCCATTGGTCTGGGGATGAAACGCGGAGAAGGATAACTGAATTCCCAGATTGGAACAAAAGGCTTTCCAGAATCTGGAAACAAACTGGACTCCTCTGTCGGACACAATGTTCTCAGGAATCCCATGTAACCAAACCACCTGTTGTAAAAACAAGGGCACCAACTCAGCGGAAGATGGCAACTTTGAGAGTGGTACAAGATGGACCATCTTCGAAAATCTATCACAAATCACCCAGATAACAGTCATTCTTTGAGAGACAGGAAGATCAGAAATAAAATCCATTGAGATATGGGTCCATGGCCTCTTGGGCACCGGCAAGGGCATCAGCAACCCACTAGAATGAGAACAGGGTTTAGAACGAGAACAAGTCCCACAGGTCTGTACAAAATTCCTGACGTCACGAGATAAGGCAGGCCACCAAAATGACCGACTCACCAAATCTCTGGTACCAAAAATACCTGGATGACCAGCCAATGCGGAGCAATGAATTTCAGACATCACTCTCTTTCTCCACTGGTCAGGAACATACAATTTTCCCATAGGGCAACGCTCAGGTTTATCCTCCTGAAAATTCTCCAGGGCACGTCTCAAATCGGGCGAAATGGCAGAAAGAACTACCCCTTCACCAAGGATGGTAGTAGGCTCGGTCACACTAAGAGAATCGGCAAAGAAACTCCTAGAAAGGGCCTCTGCCTTAATATTCTTAGTGTCCGGAAGAAAAGAGACCACAAAATTAAAACGCGTGAAAAACAAGGCCCATCTAGCCTGTCTAGGATTCAAGCGTTTGGCCGACTCCACATAAATCAAATTCTTGTGATCGGTGAGGACCACGACTTGATGTCTAGCTCCCTCCAACCAATGTCTCCACTCCTCAAATGCCCACTTCATGGCCAACAATTCCCGATTCCTCATGTCATAGTTGCGGTATGGCTGGTGATTCTGTTATGAATGGGTCACCGAGGAGGAAAAAAACAAAACATGCTAAGCCCAGAAAAACCAGAGAGGTTGGTAACTATGCAGATACCTGATCTTACCACACAACTAGTAGCTGCCGTGGAGCGTGCCTACGATGAACCTAGACGTCTCGTCACGGCCGGAGGACTACATAAGCCTAAAGCAAGAAAAGGGAAAACTAACTGCCCCAGAGCAGACCACAAAGGAATAGACAGCCCCCACACATGTATTGACGGTGAAACAGGATGAAAACACAGACACAGGTAGGAAAATAGGCTGAGCAAACGATGGGGCCCAAACTAACTAGAGAGGAGAGGAAAGGAAAGACACTGTCTGCAATCTGTAAAAAACCCTACAAAAATAATGTCCAACACTTCTGATAGCAAAATTAACCCTGAAGTCACTAGACTTCTCCAACTATATCAGCACTCTGAAGTATTCTGAGACAGCGCAAAAAGAGGCCAAATAAGGGACAAAAAGCAAATTGGCAAACACAGATAAATAAGAGTGGAAGTTCAGCACAGCCCAAGCCAGGGCTGGCTGACCACAAAAAACTGAATAGACCAACAAAAACAAGTGTGAACATTAACAGAGAAACTTAGCTTGAGCTGACTGGAACAGAGCTGAGAACAAAGACCTAACAAGCAGAAGGATCACCAGCGACTGAATAGGGCGTCGGCTGCCTTAAATCCAATCTGACACTCCTGAAGTCCAATCGTCATCCTCATTCTCAGGTGGCAGATTTCCACCGATCAAATCAGCCTCACTACCTCCTGTTACCACCAGAGGGAGTCTGGAAGGAGAACTCACAACTGGTGAACCAGAGAATGAACGCACAACAGCCCTGGTTGCAATGCCACAATCCTCTTATTGATTGGGTGAAGGGGGAGATCACCCGATGGGGATGTAATGATAATGGTCTGTGTTGTAACCCGGTTCCTTTTGTCAATCCGATAAAATCCGTATCTGTGTCATCTGTCGGTCTGGAGGGTATTCGGGAGTACCTGACAGACTTTAAAGATGTGTTTTCCGAAAGCGAGGCTGAGGCGCTCCCACCACATAGACCATTTGATTGTGCTATCGATTTAGTACCTGGAGCCAAATTACCCAAGGCTCGTTTGTTTAATTTGTCCGGGCCTGAGCGCCAAGCTATGAAAGAGTACATTAAAGAAAGCCTTCGCAAGGGGCATATTCGGCCCTCGGTCTCACCCGTGGCAGCGGGGTTTTTCTTTGTAAAGAAAAAAGATGGTGGGTTGCGACCGTGCCTCGACTTTCGAGAACTGAACAAAATTACTGTTAAGAACACGTACCCTCTCCCGTTGATTCCTGATCTATGCAATCAACTCACGGGGGGCCAAATGGTTTTCTAAGCTCGATCTACGAGGGGCTTATAACCTTATAAGGATCCGGGAGGGGGACGAATGGAAAACAGCGTTCCTGACAACTGAGGGGCTGTTTGAAAACCTGGTTATGCTCTTTGGCCTCACTAACGCTCCTGCGGTTTTTCAGAACTTTATTAATGTTGTTTTTTCTGATTTGATTGGACGTTACGTAGTCATTTACCTGGATGACATCTTGATTTACTCTGAGGACAGTCAGTCACACTTGCATACGGTGCTTATGAGACTCCGGGAGAACCATTTGTATGCTAAGCTGGAGAAGTGCTCATTTTTTACGCAAGAACTGTCTTTTCTGGGTGTAATTGTATCCGAGGAGGGATTCCGCATGGATCCAGGGAAGGTTCAGGCCATTACAGATTGGGTGCAGCCTCATGATCTGAAGGGGTTGCAGCAATTTCTGGGCTTCGCTAATTATTATAGGAAGTTCATTAAAGGGTTCTCGCAGGTGGTAAAACCCTTGACGGACCTCACTCTTAAAGGGGCAGATGTAAAAAATGGGTCCGCGGCCGCAAAAAATTCCTTCCTGGCATTAAAGAAGTGTTTTACTACAGCCCCTGTGTTGGTACAACCCGATTCGTCAAGACCTTTTATCGTCGAGGTTGACGCTTCGGAGGTGGGGGTGGGGGCAGTATTGTCACAGGGCCCCTCTACCCTGACTAACCTCAAACCCTGTGCCTTTTTCTCTAAGAAGTTCTCTTCGGCCGAGAGAAACTATGATGTCGGTAAGAGGGAATTGTTAGCAGTTAAATTGGCCTTTGAAGAATGGAGGCATTTTTTGGAGGGGACCGCTCATGCCATTACGGACATCACTGATCATAAAAACCTGGCCTATATCGAGTCTGCTAAGAGATTGACCCCCAGACAGGCTCGGTGGGCACTTTTTTTTTTCCTCGATTTCATTTTACCATCACGTTCCGACCAGGGTCTAAAAATGTAAAGGCAGATGCCTTATCCCGAAGTTTTGATTCTGTGTCCCCTTCAGAACCTCCTTCCTCCATTCTTCAACCGGGAGTGGTTGTAGCTGAAATCTCCTCTGAGTTACAGAGAGAGATTCTGGAAGCACAAGCACAAGCTCCCAGGAATAAACCCCCAGGTAAATTGTTTGTACCCGATCAATTCCGTCCCACACTCCTTCAAGAATTTCATGACTCTGTGTTAAGTGAACACCCTGGTATTGCAGCTACCCGGGGGGCAGTAGCTAGGGGTTTTTGGTGGCCCTCTATGGGTACTGATATAAAAAGGTTTGTGAATACTTGTGGGGTGTGCGCGCGCTCTAAAAGCTCTCAGGTCCGGCCGGTCGGGGAATTGGTGCCTTTGCCAATTCCGGATAAACCATGGACACACCTGTCCATGGACTTTATCACTAACCTTCCACCTTCCAAGGGCAACTCAGTGGTATGGGTAGTGGTTGATAGATTTTCTAAGCAAGCCCACTTTGTGCCATTACCTGCATTACCATCCACTGAAACCTTGGCCCGCTTGTTTATACAGCACATTGTTCGACTGCATGGAGTGCCTGTGAACGTGGTGTCAGACAGGGGTGTGCAATTTGTGGCCAGGTTTTGGAGAGCGTTTTGTATGAAGTTGGGGGTCACGTTGTTATTCTCCTCTGCCAATCACCCGGAATCCAACGGACAAACGGAACGCACCAACCAGTCATTGGAGCAGATTCTGAGATGCCTGGCCTCCTCCAGACAGGAAGACTGGTGTGAGGTATTACCCATGGCAGAATTTGCATTCAACTGCCGGATTAATCAGTCTACCGGAAAGTCTCCCTTTCTGGTCAATTATGGGTTTGTTCCGCAGTTTGGGGAATTTTCCCGTATGAATTCGGATTGCCCTGGTGCCGAGGGGATGGTACAACAATTAAAAATCCTCTGGAAGGAGGTACAGGGGAACATCTCCAAAGCCCAGAAGACGTTCAAACATTTTGCAGACAGGAGGAGGGGATGGTTCCTGCGTTGACAGTGGGGGAAAAAGTCTGGTTGTCCACCCGTAACATCAAACTTAAAATACCCTCTATGAAGTTGGGCCCCAAATTTATTGGCCCATACAAGATTATAGAGGTGATCAACCCGGTGGAATACAGATTACAGTTGCCCACCTCCTTCAAAATCTCTAACGTCTTCCACATGTCCCTATTAAAACCTGTAGGGACAGTTAGAGAAGATCCCTCATCTGTGGCTCCACCAGTGTTGGTAGAGGGTCAACTGGAGTACGAGGTAGGGCGCATCGTTGATTCGCGGTGGTTGCGCCGGAGACTTCAGTATCTTATCCATTGGAAGGGATATTCCGTTGAGGATCGGTCGTTGGTTCCGGCCAGTTCGGTGCACGCTGATCGACTGGTGCGGGCTTTTCATGCCAGGTACCCTGAGAAACCTGGGGGTCCAGTGGCCCCCCATTAAGAGGGGGGGTACTGTCATGGTTAGGACATGGTTAATGTCCTGTTCTCACAGGGTTAACTTTTGCCGGCCTCTCTTTGGATCTGGGAGGGGTATTTATACTCACTCCAAACTAGCATTCTCTGTCAGTTATACTGCTGTTCTGGTGTGTCTGACCCCTGGTGTGCGTGTACTCTGCATTGTTTGTTTGCTTCCCGTGTATGACCCGGCTTGTTCCTTCACTCTGTACTCCGTCTCTCGTTTTGGTACTATTGTCTTTTCTGGTTCTGACCTCCTGGCTTGGCTATCGTTACTCCATTACAGTTTACCCCTATTGTACCGTCTAATGCCCGTTCCGGTTTTCTGATCTATTGCTATGTCCTGACTAACCATTCTGTCTAATCCTTTGGTACTGTATTGCTATCTCGTGCTTTGACCTCGGCTTGATCTGGTTTCTGTCTCTGTCTATGCCCCTTGGTAACATTGTTCTGTAGTTACCTTTCTAGGAGTTTCCCTGCAGCTCCTAGCTCCGTGGAGCTTGGGCCATGCCCCCAGCAGTCACGTGATTCAGGTCCTGGAGCATGCATTGTCACCACTGCTGCCCACTCCGCAGGTATCTTTGTGCACAGTCTTTGTACTCAGGACACGCTCTCTGGCTCAGTGAGTAAGTGCAGTGCGGTGTTCCTGACAGATATTTGTTTCTGTGTGCATTTGCAAACATTAATCTGGCTTTTTGATACTTCTTTTGGAGTAATGGCTTCTTCCTGGCACAGTGGCCTTTCAACTCATGTTGATACAGTACTCGTTTCACTGTGGATATTGAGACAATGTTACCTGCTTCTGCCATCATCTTCACAATGTCTTTTGTTTTTGTCCTTGCGTTGATATGCACATGTCGGACCAAAGCACGTTCATCTTTGGGACACAGAACCCATCTCCTTCCTGAGCGATATGATGGCTGGACATTCCCATCTTGTTTGCACTTGCTTATAATTGTTTGTACAGATGAACGAGGCACCTTCAGGTATCTTGAAATTGTACCCAAGGATGAGCCAAACTTGTGCAAGTTCACAATTCTCTTCCTGGTATCTTGGCTGATTTCTTTAGTCTTTCCCATGATGCTACACAAAGAAGCAGGGTGTTTCAGGTGTGCATTAAAATACATCCATAATTGTGTCTCTAATTAACTCAGATATTTCCAAAAAAAAGCTTGACATCATCATATGGGCAGTCCAGAATTGTTTAAAGGCATAGTAATCCTAGCGTATGTAAACTTTTAACTTCGCAATAAGTAATAAAAATGCCATAAAACATTCTCTCTCTCATTATTCTGGCATTTTTCAAATATCAATAATTATGGTAATCCTAATTAACCTAAAACAGGAAAGGTTTATTCTGATTTCATGTCAGACATTGAGAAAAACATGCATATATGTCTTTTTATATAGTGTATGTAAACGTCTGGTTTCAACTGTGTGTGCTTACATATATACTGCTCAAAAAAATAAAGTGAACACTTAAACAACAGAATATAAATCCAAGTAAATCAAACGTCTGTGAAATCAAACTGTCCACTTAGGAAGCAACACTGATTGACAATCAATTTCACATGCTTTTGTGTAAATGGAATAGACAACAGATGGAAATTATTGGCAATTATCAAGACACACTCAGTAAAGGAGTGGTACTGCAGGTGGGGACCACAGACCACATCACAGTACCAATGCTTTCTGGCTGATGTTTTGGTCACTTTTGAATGTTGGTTGTGCTTTCACACTCATGGTAGCATGAGACGGACTCTACAACCCACACAAGTGGCTCAGGAAGTGCAGCTCATCCAGGATGGCACATCAATGCGAGCTGTGGCAAGAAGGTTTGATGTGTCTGTCAGCGTAGTGTCCAGAGACTGGAGGCACTACCAGGAGACAGGCCAGTAAACCAGGAGATGTGGCGGGGGCCGTAGGAGGGCAACAACCCAGCAGCAGGACCACCACTACCTCAGCCTTTGTGCAAGGAGGAACAGGAGGAGCACTGCCAGAGCCCTGCAAAATGACCTCCAGCAGGCCACAAATGTGTCTGCACAAACGGTTAGAAACCGACTCCATGAGTATGGTCTGAGTGCCTGACGTCCACAGATGGGGTTATGCTCACAGCCCAACACCGTGGAGGACGCTTGGCATTTGCCACAGAACACCAGGATTGGCAAATTCGCCACTGCCACCCTGTGCTCTTCACAGATGAAAGCAGGTTCACAATGAGCACATGTGACAGATGTGACAGTCTGGAGATGATGTGGAGAGCGATCTACTGCCTGCAACATTCTTCAGCATGACCGGTTTGGCAGTGGATCAGTAATGGTGTGGGGTGGCATTTCTTTGGAGGGCTGCACAGCCCTCCATGTGCTCGCCAGAGGTAGCCTGACTGCCAATAGGTACCGAGATGAGATCCTCAGACCCCTTGTGAGACCATATGCTGGTGCGGTTGGCCCTTGGTTCCTCCTAATGCAGGACAATGCCAGACCTCATGTGGCTGGAGTGTGTCAGCAGTTCCTGCAAGATGAAGGCATTGAAGCTATGGACTGGCAGCCCGTTCCTCAGACTTGAGTCCGATTGAGCACATCTGGGACATCATGTCTTGCTCCATCCACCAACTTCACGTTGCACCACAGACTATCCAGGAGTTGGCGGATGCTTTAGTCCAGGTTTTGGAAGAGATCCCTCAGGAGAACATCTGCCGCCTCATCAGGACCGTGCCCAGGCATTGTAGGGAGGTCATACAGGCACGTGGAGAGGCCATACACACTATTGAGCATAATTTCCTTGTCTTGAGGCATTTTCACTGAAGTTGGATCAATCTGTATTTTGATTTTACTCTTTGATTTTGAGTATCATTCCAAATCCAGACCTTCATAGGTTATTAATTTGGATTTACATTAATCATTTTTATGATTTACTGTCACAACGCATTCCACTATGTAATGAATAATGATTTGCAACTGGAATATTTCATTCAGTGATATCCAGGATGTGGTATTTTAGTGTTCTTTTTTTGAGCTATATGTATACACATATATACACATAATTATGGGTGAAACTTGATGAACAATTCACCAAACAGTAAATCATGACCAGCACTCGGCACAATATAGGAGCCTGCCAGTTTACTATAGCGTTAGTGGCAGTCAGAAGTGGTTCTTCACTAGAGTAATAAGTAACTGCACAATGAACAACTAAAAAAGACTTGACTTGATTCTCGCAGTCAACAGTCAAAGGACTATTCCTACCTCATATATATGTGTGACAAATCTAAAGAATACAATAAACTTACAATAAACTTGGACCCTTCCCTCCTCCATATTTAAAAGGGAGGTAGCCTATTGGTGCAGCCACAGATTTCAGGTGAAGGAACATTAGGAATATAATTTTTAGAAAAAGACCTGCCAAAACTGTAAGTGTAGTGGTGATGAGCTGTCATATAAAATAAACTGCAGCCCTTTATATCATACATTGTATGTGGGTAATTGTTTGGAAATAAGTACACATAAAAGAAGAAAAATGTGATCACCTCCTTCCATATCTTCTTCAGGACAGCAGAAGCAGCAGGATGCTTTCTACAAATAAGATGGAAAAATGAAGTAAATCTATAGATAATCTAGTCTTCCATATTACAACCTATGTATCAAGCACAGGTAACTAAAGGAAAGGGAGGCAAAATGTGGAATTAGGGTCTTATCTAGTGAAGGATTTAATCTAGGTGAGACTTAGGGCACCGTTACACTTAGCGATGCACCAGCGATCCCGACCATGATATGACTCGGTCAGGATCGCTGGTGCATCACTAAGTGGTCGCTAGTGAGCTGCCAAACAGGCAGATCTCACCAGCGACATAGCAGCGGTCAGGGGTCGCTACTTACCTGTCAGACGAGGTGATCCTGACGTCCTCCCGCCCGTGTCCATGCGTCGCTCGGCGCCACAGCAGGAAGCAGCCGACGAGAAATGGCCCAGGACGTTCTCGCGCGATCAGCGATAATCAGCGGGGGAGCCGGTCGGAGGTAAGTATCACGCATAGCAATATCGCTAGCAATATTGCTGCTGCGTCACAAAACCAGTGATGTTATAGCGATATTGCTAGCGATATCGCTTAGGCCTCTTTCACACATCCGGTTTTCAGCATCAGGCGCGATGCGGCGAAAAGTGTAAAAACCGGATCCGGCGCCGGTTGCCACCGGATCTGGTTTTTCCCCCATTCAGTTTCATTATTGCCGCATCGCACCGGATACCTATGCGGCGTATCCGGTTTTTGCCTGATCCGGCAAAAACAGCCTGTCCGGCGTCTGGAAAAAACGTTCCATGTAACGTTTTTTTGCAGCGCCGGACCGGCTTTTTCCACAGCGCATGCCCGGACTCTGTGAATGTTAACCCCACAAGTGCCCGGCGAGAGAGAGAGAGAGAGATCTCTCTTTGTCACCCGGACACTTGTGAGAGATCTCTCTCGCCGGGCACTTGTGGGGTTAACACTCACAGTGTCTGGGTGAGAGAGAGAGATCTCTCTGTGGGGTTAACCCCACAAGTGCCCAGCAAGAGAGAGAGATTCTCTTGCCTGGACACTAATGTTAACCCCCCATGTCTCTCTCCACCCCCCTCCCCTCTCCTCCCCTCCCCTCTCCTATCCTCTCCTCCCCTCACCTCCCTTTCAGCAGCTGTCTCATTGGCTGCCTCTGTCCTGCGGCTCCTTTAATAATGTCCGAGCCGTATCATCTCGCCGCACACACATCCGGTGTCACGGCTGCAGGCCGGATCCGGCGGCCCGGCTTTTCGCCGCACGCCGCCGGACCCCACACACCGGATGTGTGAAAGTAGCCTTAGTGTAACAGGCCCTTAAGGGAACTGCACACCTTTTGGGGTTGTTAAACCCATAACAAAGGAAACAAGGTAGATCAGCTGCTGCAGGACTGGGAATTCCCATTGTGTTAAACATTTGGTAAGAGAATGGGCAGTAGTGAATTTGACCAAGTGGTTTACTCTCTACACGTTGTAAGGTAGCGCTGTCATTCAGGTAGGGGATACTCGCTTGGCAGAATAAATCACATCCGGCACAGGTTTCTTAACATAACTCCAACAGTCCATGCAGTTTATTAGGCATCATAAACCCTCAAAGCAATAGACAGTTCATAACAACAACATAGCGTCCATGGCAGAGCTTCACTCTGCTTATCCTATGGTCACACAGGTTGTGCAATGTCCAGTACACAGGCTCCCTAGCCTCAGAGTTATATCCCCTGTCCGGGTTTACCTCATGGCTGCTTCTCAGTGCAGACATTCATTCCCTCCAGGGAACTCTCACACACACGTCTCACGTATACAGGAAGGCAGACCCATCTTCCTTCAGTCGGTCTCACGTCAGCCCAGATGAGACCTTTCATACGGACCAACCGGGTCCCAGCACTCACTCATGTGACCTACACTGGCCACCTTATATGGTCCGTAGCCACGCCCACCGGGTCACATGGCTATGACCTCATCACAGATCCTACAAGCATTCATACATTCTTTACTATGGTGTTCTAGCCACACCCCTGGGTGGATTTGTAGGTAGCTCTCCCTAACCCATTGGCATGAAACCTCAGCAGTATCATTGCTGATCAACACATACACAAGTCTTCATCTCAAGGCCACCCACCTTAAGATACATTACGATCATTCGGCATCCTACACCTATCAGGACACTGGAAATGCTTATATGCCTGTTCTGGGACACCCACACAGCGCCCCCTGGCAGCGGACAGAGTGGTCACTACACCACAGTGTTTTGAGGTTGGACTAACTACTTCATCAGGAGTCCACAGCAAACCGGTTTCTTGCATCCAACATTGGCAGCATGGACTACCACCCCTATTCTCCTACCAATTGTTTCGCAGTGCAGAAGATATCTTTGTGCACTGCTTTCTTGCTGCTTAATTTACCACAATAATTCTTCAATTGGATGTGATGATCTGAACTAGCAATGAACCTCCTAAAATCCTGAGCTCACAGAATCATTACTCACCAGGAAGGAAATGTGAGAAAATGACTCCGAGCGATAACAGGTTGTGGAGTTTCTGACTGCACCGAAATGTTTTTCTTTCCAATACAGAATAATAGTTACGAACCTGGAACTCATACGTGTAAACCTTAATCATCCACATTGGACCAAACATCTCAGCCAAGTAGGAGGCTTCATTGCTGTAAGCATAGGAAAATACACGTAATATTAGCTTTTACGACATTGGACCAAGGTTGCATCTCAAATTTTCTAATACTTATGAAATGTTCATCATATAAGATACGTAAATTCTTGTGATGTGTATCTGCTCAGAATGTATCTAAAATGAAGAAAGAAAAACAATATTGCAAATAATCTTTATCAAAATAGCCAACTGTTATGTGTATGCAGCTCTTCTCCAGACCTATGTGTCTCCCTGATGACAGACTACAAACACACCGTGTTCAGCCAGATCTTGAAGTCTCTTTGTTTTTAGGTTAGCGAGAATGGAAAGAATAAAACATGACCAGCAAAGTAGCTAGAAAATTATAGGGATTATCTGGGACCGCTGTTATTTTTGCATATGGGGTTAGGAACTAACAGGCAGGTATTTACTATCTACCTTGCTGTTTTGCCCTGTGATGATCAGAATGGTCAGAGGCCTTTCCAGCTTCCGCCAACATCACAGCGACACAGCAGAGTTTTCCCTTCTGCTCTGCTCAGCTGATGGGGCGTCTCTGCTGATGTCATACTGAGTTAAGACTGGCTCCCCACTGCCTCACTGCGTAGAGCCAGCTGTCACTCAGCACGTTGTCTGCAGTGACGCCCTGAGCAGACCGGAACAGAAGACACTGCTCTGCTGACAAGAGTGAAGCAGGGGAATCATCAGCTGAGCCGGCAGTGATTGCCCCCTTACAAAACAGGCAGGGTTTTAGTAACTATCTGCTTGTTAATTCATAGCCCTATACATGAAAAAAAAAAATAATAAATGTCCTTGATAACCCCTATAATGTTGCTCTGGTGGCAGCCATGGGCACAAAATCCACCATAAACTTTAGGAAGATTTTTCATGTTTTAATAACATTTTCTTAGCTAATACCATAGTGGGTCTTAGCTGCCACGTGTTAGACGCCTGAGGGAACATTGAGGGTGATGACAGGATGGCTGAATTTGATTTCCTGTAAGAACCTGTAAAAATATGTACCCACATACAAGTGCAAATTAAAATAGGAGCCAAGCAATAGAGTGACTGCTCTACAAAAAGATGGGAGCAAAATGGAAACCGGTCAAGTGTGCCAACGACATTCTCAGCCTGGGTTCGGCACGTTAGGCCGAGGAGTAGAGGGGATATTTCTGCTTATTTATGAGGAGATATGTAGAGGCTTTCAAAACAAAACTCCCCAACTTTAGTCACAAATGAAATCCACACGTTCCCATCTTTCCTATATTAATGAGACTATATACATTATATTTTTACATCTGCAGAATAACTTTCCTAATCTTCCAAATTTCTGCTTTGTGTCAGTCAGATTGCTGTGCTCTGAAGATTGAAAGCAGATGGCAGAGCAGCTAATGAGGAATCGTGTGGGGTCTGCTGCCTTGACGGAAGTAGTGTATTAAGGCTCAGGACTGTAACCCGTTCCCTGTTCTGTACTCCATCATATAGCATTTTCTTTATCCCACAGTTAACCCCTTATGTCCGCCACTATACATGGCGTTTGGAGAGCATATGCAATTTCCTATGTGAACAATGGCACTTGGAATTGAAATGTATTATTACACATATATTCTCACCATATAATACATGTGCCATTGAATCCTAGAGACACAGGGATAAGTGCAGAGATAAATGGGCTAAGAGTTTATCTCTGAATAATGTGCCTTACTAATATGCTGCTATGTAAAAATTCTAAGAATAAAGGCACAGTGCACACAGTCCATCCTAGAGAGGATATCCTGCGTCTGTAATATTGTGATAACAGCTTCATGAGAGGATTGGAATCCACCATATATTCTTTTTAAGCCAAGATGTCTCCATTAGTGATAAGCGAACGTGCTGGGATAAGGTGTTATCTGGCCCTACTCGGGTGCTAACCAAGTGTTTCCGGGCATGCTCGATAAATATGTTTGAGTCCCCTCGACTGCATGTCTCATGGCTGTTAGACAGCTGCAACACATGCAGGGATTACGAAACAAACAGACAATCCCTGCATGTGTTGCAGCTATCAAACAGCCACGAGACATGCAGCCGAATATATCGAGCACGCTGAAGTAACTCTGTTAGTACCCGAGCACGTTTGCTCATGACTAGTGTACATCTTTTATTAAACTGTGTCTTGTGATAAGTTGCTCTAATCAGAGTGATGAAACGCGTCGAGACAGAGACATCGTGTTTTTATAATTGTAATAGATCATATTTGAGGAGAAATGTTTGCCTTCTTCTTTGTGTTTTTGTTCTGTCTTGTCAATTCTCTCCTTATTCTAGAAATTGAAACACACGGGTGCACCATGTTGTAAGTCATTTAGGTCATTTATTATTATATTTTGAATAAAAGCTACGGTAAGTTTTATTATCCCTTTCAGTGAGTGCAATTGAATCATATTTCTGAAAGAATAAACAGTTATATACCCAACGGAGTAGAGAAGGCTGATAACAAGCAACATCAACGCCAGCGCTCAGTAGCATGTAAAACAACAATCCACAATAATAGTTAATCCCAACTTCCTCAGTGCAGAAAGGTTACAGTGTCAGGCTGGATTTCATGTTTCCTTGTCTGAATTTCAGTGGTTTACAAACTATGGAAATTGTCACGTAAGCCTGCGTTGTAAAGTCCTACAGATCGGTTTAAAATTCTCATAAAATGATTTGTTACATAGATAGAAACAATCACTGGGAAGCTGACGGAGAGACAGTGAAATCCAGCTTCATTTTTATTGTATTACTCCATTCTAGAGCTGTTTCTTTGACATCGGATATTTGGGCTGGTCAGTACCTTCGTCTTTATATACCTGTGAATGACTTTCCTCACACTATATCTAATTAAAGATGGGATAAGATTCAATGTATCCATACAGATTGGATCAGTATGGACAGCACGGTGGCTCAGTGGTTAGCACTGCAGATCAGGTTCACAACATGCAGGAATAGCTTTTTGCTCACAGAGAAGGACCAGCCCCATGATCCTTATTTGCAATGCAGAGAGATTTTAGCCACTGCACGTATTTTATTAGGAATCGCCAGCTTTTTATGGATGGCCCTTCCCCCTTGTTAACAGCAGCGGCACTATAAAGACTTGGGGGCATAACAATACAATATAGTGAAAGGCATTTACTGCGCCAGAGTTAGCAAGTGTGGATAGGTGGGCGTGCGTTGGAGGACAGATATCGGGAGGGCAGCTGCTGCTTCTGGCCTCTGTGTTTTCAGCATCTAATATCGGTGGCTTAATTAGAAGAGATATTTTGCATACTTGGAGAACCAGTAATTCCCCATGGCTCTCTTGTTGCTCTGTTTATGACCTCTCCACATTTCCACTAGGAGCTCAGTTAAGTATAGTAAGGCCCATTATGTATAACAGCTGGCAAGAACTGCTGCTGTCATTGAGATAGCTGTAAATATTATTCTGTTTGCACCGACCCGTGGGCATCATCTTTATTTAACGTGCTTCCTCCCTCTCATTCCTGCAACATGCCGATGACTGTTATCTAAGGAAGAAAACATTTACACTAGTGGAGATCAAACCAACAGATCCCTGTGGACTCCATGACTGCTAATAGTGCTGAATATCAACAAGGCACCAACATAAAACAAAATCTATTTACTTGACTTACATCTGGATGAGGCCTTGATAAAAGGCCATCATTGTCCTGTATATGGAGCCATAACTCTCTGCAATCATTTATCTCCTAGTACTTTTCACATGGTGTATAGTAACTCGCATGCTTGAAGGGGTTACATGTTTTCCACAATTCCTTTTCGTTTATAGGGTCCCACAACAATAAGAAGATCCACTGCTGGAACCATGAGTGATCAACTGTAATCTAGGCAATCATGTAACATGTGTTCAATTTCCCCGTGGCTCTACCACAGGGTAAATTAAGGCACCACTACAGTGTTTTTTATTTTATTTTACCACTGGAGTGGTGCTTTAAATCTACGGTCCCTGACCCTAATCTTATACTCGCCCTCTGCCATCTATCGTCGCAGCTCCTGTCAGTCTCCGCCAGTTTGTGATCTGCTAAACTGCTCCAGTGTTTCATGGCGTAAACTGGAGGTCACAACTCAATACAAGTCTATGAGAGCCTAGTATGAGCTTCTCACGTAGCTTATGACTTCCGGCCAGTCAGAAGCTGCGGTAACAAGATGGCACCCTGGGTCTGGAGCAGCACCGAAAACGAGGTGAAGATGCTGGAGAGTCAGTATAAGACTGGGGGGCAGGAACTTTACAGTAAAAGCAGCGCTCAAAAAACAAAACAAAACACTTGAGCGGTGCTTTAAGAATTCCATAGTTTACTTCCAAATCCACAAACTGAACGGACATGATGAACTCTTCAGAGCAAGAGACGCTGTTCATTGCAGGTCTCCCCCGTGTCTAATAGATGAAGGCCGCATTTATAATCTCAGAATAATCCATTAAATACAAATTTTCAATAACAGGCAATCTCTTACAAAGGAATCCACCATAATTTTAGAATGAGCATCTATTATCTGTAAGCACTCCTTTCTATATCTCATTTGCCAATCACCACACATAATGTATGTAACAACTGCACAGGGAACTGTCAGAGCAGCTACCGGTATACTGGAGCTTATAGACACTAAGAAGAGTTTTGCAGCGGCTGTTAAACAGGGACCTACAGACATTAACCGTTTTTCCCCTGAGCGGCAGTGGACTACAATTCCCAGGGACCCTTGTTTCAGTCAGATGACACGGCCTGGAAGGATAGAAGGAGAGAGAGTGGATTGGAGGAGGAGGGACTTGGGGGAGGGAGCTGGGCAGGAAGTGAAAGTAAATGTTCAGAGGAGAAGGAGCGTGGCAGCTTGCTGTGAGAGACGGAGCGGTGTGGATCTGCATTCCTCTACACTGCAGAGTGTGGCGGCCCCCGCTGAGATACCCGCGCTGCTGGAGAGAACGTTTTTCTGTCACCCTTTGAGGCAATTAACATCAATGACCCGGAGAGTTCTGCCGGCACTCCCACCGCATAAAGGCCTAAATCCTGCCTCCCCCAGCTGGTGTCCAGAGAACCCTCTGACCATTTGAGACACACAGTGAGTGCCCTTCTGAGACTTGTGGTTCTACCAGCGCTATTTACAGTGAGTACACTACAGCCCAGACTATTGACAGTAATATTCATCTAAGTGCACCAACGGTTCTAATTTGTGCGCCAACATCCGCTGCAACTGGGCCCCAACGTTTGGACTGAGTTAGTACAAAAGAGGGGGAACCTGCTACGTTATATTTGCAGGGTCGGAGTAGAAGTAGACTGTGATGTGTATATGACTTTTATAGAGCACCGTTACTTGTATTGTATGTTAAGCTGGTTTCACACTTGCGTTTTCTTGCGCTTTCTTGCGCTGTTTTTAGCGCAAAAAAAGCATGCGTTTTTTCCCCCTATCTTTTACATGGGTGCGCTTACACATGCGTTTGTATGCGCATCCGTTTTTTAGTAGTGTGCGCTCGGGCGCACAAAATGCATCCTGTTGCATTTTTTGTGCGTCCGACTTGCCCCAAAAAAGTTTACAGCAAAACACCCATTACAGTCTATGGGTGCGCATACATGCGCATTGTAATGCGCACGTATGCGCAAAAAAAGCATGCTTTTTTTAAAAAAAAAAGCACCAAAACCCGCAAAAAAACGCACACAAACGCATGATGCCTTACTCCTTTAAACCCACCTCAATTCTGCTGAATAGCAATAAACCTGTTAAACGGTTTTACTCCTGTTCCCTGGGTGTGTGTACTGAGCTGTGGCAGGGGTTTCTGCCAGCCCCTGGCAGAAGATAACTGTCCTTCTGCAGTCCCAGAAAGAGCTCCAATCAAGATTCGGGTGGAGGCACAGCGCCCTAGAGAGGTAAGACCCCCCCCATAACACCCAGTGTACTGTGGTAGCCCTAAAGGGGTGTTACACGTATACAACCACCAACCTATGCTATTTAAAGAGGTTGTCTTTTAAGAGAAATTGATGGTACATGTAGTAGAGATGTCATACAGTAAATGTTACATCCCTTGTCTGTATTCAGAAGAACTTTTATAGCAAAGAATCGAAAGAGTCTCCTCACTGGTGGTTGGACGGAGGATTCAAATTGTGTGTCCAAGATGTTGGATACACATCTATCAGATATTTTTGGCATATCTAATATATAATTATGTAATCAATGTCTCTTGTGAGACATCATCTTTAAAGGAGCAATTACACTTAATTGACCTTCTCAACAAACAACTGCAGTCTCTTCTGATTCTCCCATACATATACATGCTCGGCTCATCCATATCTTCAATTGGACATATCCACTGTCAGACACTTTAACTTACCACCCCAACATCATTTGTCATTAGAGAGTTGGATCAGTGTTTGCCAACTCTGGTCCTCAAGAGCCACCAACAGGTCATGTTTTCAGGATTTCCTGAAATCTACACGAGCAATAATTCCATCGCCAGGGCAATACTAAGGAAATCCTGAAAACATGACCTGTTGGTGGCTCTTGAGGACCAGAGTTGGGAAACATTGCATTAAATGATTACCAGTTGTCCTGAAATCAGTGAGCTTGACTGACTTTTTATAGGAGGTCTTTAGAAAGCATGTCTTAGAGCTCTTTCTTAGCTCTTAGAAGTAGGTCTAGTGACTTGTTCCCTAAATAGGCATCCGAATATAAATGTGGGTCATAAGAGGTTTCATCTACTGATTCATGAAGCAATAGTGAATGAGGTGAAATGCTGACATTACTCAAGCACGAAGACGATCACTTGTGCTGTCTTGTTAGACCATGACTCATAGACATGTATGGGACAGGATTTAGTAAATTATTTCCAAAATAATATGTTTGCATCGCTTCTGTTTTCAACTGGTCTTAATCTTTCACATTACTATATGATGAAAGATGATTTTATGTGCAGTCTGTTAGTTTTTCATAAAGTTCTGTTGCCAAGACAGTCTCTGCATAAGGGCATCATGTAAACTATTCCTAATGCCTATTTAGAAAAAATTGCAAGAAAATTCCTCTGAAAAAAACAAAATTAAGTCACTGACACAAAGGGTATTGCTCTGGCAGATAATGAGCCCTTGGCTTGCCGAGCGCAGAAAGTGCATATGTATCTCCTGAACTTGTCTATAGAACATAATGGGGCATAAAAAATCTAACAGCATGCTTAACTCCATGCACATAACTAGGTACATTTTTGTGCTTCCCCTGCATACCAACCA
This sequence comes from Dendrobates tinctorius, assembly GCF_039654945.1. NCBI lineage: Eukaryota > Metazoa > Chordata > Amphibia > Anura > Dendrobatidae > Dendrobates > Dendrobates tinctorius. The sequence continues at coordinate 39,425,537 of NW_027361690.1, forward strand.
CCTGCCTTCATGTATGTGTCCTATAATCGAAACTCAGGATTGGGAGCCATTTTCTAAAACTGCTATTCGATTCCTTGGTGGAGCCTTCATGGTCTGTTCTTTTCCTGACATTCATTTGAATTATTCTCTTTGAGCACATCACTTTGGTCTTTTAAAGGGGTATATTGCTAAGATATATCATAACTTTAAGATTGGTGTGTTTCCATGCCATGACTAAATGAGGTAGGAATACATCTTTAAAGGGAAACTGTCACTTCCAGAAAAGTTATTTACCTGCAGACATAAAGGTAATCTGCAGATAAATACATATTGTTTAAAACATCTGCAGCCAGCTTACAAGAGCTGCAGCTAAAGGGCGAAAATGAAGTTATATTCTCCCTGCAGCTATTCACTTCGAGTCATCGATTTAGTGCAGTGTGGATGTAATCACTCCCCCTGCACATTGACGGATAGCCTACTGTGCACACACATTCTGCATACACACTGCAGAGCAATCTGTCCTCAAAGTGCAGGGGAGTGATCACAGCAGCACTCACTATGTGGTGTGAAGCAGCTCCCCTGCACTGCCCCTGTGTCTGGAAGTGAGCAGCTGCAGGGAAAATAAAGCTTCATTTTCTCACTGTAGCTGCTGTTCCAGTAAGCAGGCTCAACATGATTTCAACACTATTTGCCTGCAGACTACATATATATCTGTATGTAAATACAGTGTCATGTTACGATCCAAAACTAAATATTACCGTAATTATACTTAAATCTTTATTTCAATGTTTAAAACTAAGAAGAGAACAATAGAAAGGAAGAAATCAAGCAAGTTTGCAACATACTTGATATTTCTATCAGACTCCATTCCACTGCTATCCCTACTTTTTTTGCATATTTTTTTTTACAGCTCGTTGCCTAGGTTATTGGCCACGGCTGAAGTCTAGCAGTGGTGGCTGAACATATGCCACATTTTTTATTGAGCTTGTAATAACTGCTCTGAAGCTGTCCCTGATTGCTGAAGAACAATGTTGGCTTCCGGTCCAGGCCAGCTTCAGTGCCCCTGTGTTCCTCTATGCTGCAGACGAAAACCTACTCTAAATAACAGTATTGGGGAGCGCAAAGTTTGGGCCAGCTGCTGCTGGTGTGAACTGTTACTTAATCAGGAACACTCACGCCCCAGCAAGAAGGAAGCCTGGAGACTGTGTTCCTAAACAATGAAGATGGGACAACCTGTTTAAATCCTTAATGCTGTATGATGATATATTCACGAGTCACTGTCTGCTTGATGACAGATATGTTTGTCATGCTGATCGCATGGTACAGCTTCAGTACCAGTGCGATCACCTGCAGGAGACCAACTGATATACACAGACAGGGTCCTGCTGTGTGACTGCTAGGATTGGAGACAACACATGAGGAGATTGACAGGGAGAGCTCCCTCCCTCTGCCAGTCCATCAATACCCCTGAAATGCAATCGCGTTGTGCCAGTGGGGTGCAATGGCAACAGGGGGATTAACAATGGCCACTGGGTCTACCATACGCTCTAGACTATCAAATCTACTAGATCAAAAAGTTTTATGCATGCCAAAATGATACCAAAAAATATTACAACTCCTAACAAGGAAAAAAATGTAACCTGTGAAAATGACAGCTTGTCCAACAAAAAATAAGCCCTCACACAACTCTATGGAAATATGAAAAAGCCATGGGTCTCAAACTATGGAATACCCCCCTAAAAAAAATCCGTTTTTAAAAAAGTATATGTACACATACTTCTATTTTTTTAAGTAGTGAATAGAGATGGGCAAATTGATTTGCAGGACTCTGGACAATCGTAGAGGTGGACAAGATGGACTTTCGAGCGAAAGAAAAAGTTTGGCTCGATCAAGTGGACCAGGTCTTTGGTTCGGGGGGGAGTGATGTTTCGCAGACGGGCGACTCTAGTTGGGATGTGAAGTTACAACACATTAAAACATTACTCCTCAAAAGATCTAGAGTGTGGTGGAACAGGCTATTCCTGGAGAAATATATATCTAACAAAATGATTCCCAGGGGGCTGAGAGTGAGAGTTATCCCCACATTTCCGATTGAGGATGATACGTTTATTTCAAAGTGGGAGGAAGCATCTAATCAATGCTCTTTAACGTTCCTACAGCTCCTTGTGAACTTCTATTCTACAAATATTGAGACACTAGACAAGTCTATTGATTTGATTCAAGATGAACTGCGTAAAGGATGTCCACCTACCAGAATTCAATCCTTTGAAGTTGAATTGGACAAAACTATGGATATGGTGGTTAAAAAGATCCAGAATAACCAGCTGACCAAATTTAATAGGGATCTTAAAGATTATCAGACCAAGAAGGTCTATTTATGGAGGAAGGCTTCTAATCTGCACCGTACGATCTCCAGTGCCTCAGTCACCTCCATGAGTGGACAGTCGGATATATCTCAAACTTCGGCCTCATCCCATGGTAATGGCGGGTCTCGTAGGCTACGTGATCACTCGTTCCATCCTTATAAAAGACATCTAATTAACCAGCCTGACATGAATCAGAGAGATAATAAGGTGATTAATTTAAGTAGCCATAACCTCACCGAGGTGGACCTGTCTTTATTGGGAAGAGGCCTTACTTTTTCACCAACTTCCAATTTTGATACCTTCACTGCTGTGAAGGATCTCAATTTGTTTGCTAGATCATTACTGTTCAAACGTTATTTTTTCAACAATGATCTCCAACATCTTTTTCCCACAGAGGAGGAACAGGAGGCTATAAGAACTCTGGAGGAACTGGCGGCTGAACATGATGAAGAGGGAGGTAAGATTCCCCCGTCTATCCGTCCACGGTCAATGAAGTTCCCTCCTTTCACCTCATGTCCTAATATAGATCTATCTGTGCGTGTGGTGACTGATGAATTTATGAAAATCCCCAGATTCAGCAAGGTGGATAATTTGACTAAAAATGAGAGAGTGAGGCTGGGATATTTACAAAATCTTTCTGATGTGGTATTGAAGCCAGCTGACAAGGGTGGCAATGTGGTGATCTGGCCTACAGCAATGTATGAGAGGGAAGCGTTCCACCAGTTAAACAACTTGGAATGTTACAAAAAATTGACATATAAGCCCCTCTCTGCATTTGCTGATAAGTTAGACCGGATTGTAAATAAGGCCGTGATCAACGGCATTGTCACCAGACAGCTGGCTTCGGCACTTATCGTTAAAGAGCCCACTATAGCAACATTGTATCTTTTGCCGAAAGTCCATAAGGACATCAAGTCACCACCAGGTAGACCTATTATATCTGGACGAGGGAATTTTCTTGAAAATATCAATAAATGGATAGACCATCATCTTCAGCCGCTAGTATCCAGTCTTCCTCCCTCTTTCCTTAAGGACACAGGAGATCTATTGAGGAAGGTCGATGGACTCTGTATGGAGAGTGATTCTCTTTTTGCTTCACCTGATGTTGAGTCTCTATATACCAGCATTCCATACCAGCATTCCATACCAGGACTCAGAGACCTCATCCTGGAGCTCTTGGAGTTCACTCTCACACACAATTTTTTTGTGTTGCAGGGGTCATTCTACCTACAGCTCCAGGGGACTGCCATGGGTGCGGCCTTTGCGCCATCCTATGCTAACCTCTTCCTGGGGCTGTGGGAGAGGGACCTTTTCCTGTCTGATGGAGAGGGGATGATTGAGCGTGTCTAGTTATGAGCACGCTACATTGACGATATCTTCTTTATCTTTCAGGGCAGCTCCATCGACCTTCAACAATTTGTGTCCACCTTGAACAGTAATGATCTTAATATCAAACTTACGTTGGTATGGGATCCGACTAAAATCAACTTTTTGGATGTGTCTATTCGAAAGGATGTGGGAGGTATAATCCAAACGGATATTTACCGTAAGGAAACATCTACCAATACCCCACTCCATGCCTCCTCTTGCCATCCGCATCATCTCATCAAGGCCATTCCAGTGGGGCAGTTCTTGCGACTACGCCGCATTTGTTCCACCGATGCGGATTTCGAATTTAGAGCTAACGAATTGAAAACACGTTTTTTGACATGCGGCTATAGTAGACGGAGTGTCAAAAGGGCCTATCAACGTGTGAAGTATGCAGTTCGCAATGACCTGCTCTACATCGTAATAGATCTGAAGGGAATGACATGGTTCGCTTTGTCACTTCCTTTCACTCGCAACATGGGTTGATGCGTGATGCTATGGCAAGAGCTTGAACCATCCTTAAGGTTGATCCAGTTCTAAGTAAATTTCTCCCGGAATATCCATCCATCACCTTTAGGAGGGCTAGAAACTTGAGGGATCAATTGGTAGCCAATCACTATGTTGACCATCGAGCACACACCTTTTTGGATGATATTCCGGCTAGGCAGGGATGTGCTCCATACGGCAGATGTGTGGCCTGCCCCAATATTGTACGGAGTACCTCATTTACTAATTATGATGGTACTAAGACATTTACTATCAAGCATCATATATCATGCACCACTCGGTACGTGATATACTATGCCACGTGCCCCTGCAGTTTAATCTATGTGGGTATGACAACACGGCAATTGAAGGTTCGTACAAGAGAACATGTCCTGGGTATACAGGCCGCCTCTGCCTGCACTTTTAAGGAATATCATGGGTGTAATGCCACGTTACTTAGTGTTCGGGGCATTGATGCCCTTAACATTAACATAAGGGGAGGTAAATTGTTCAGTCGTTTAGCCAGGTCCGAAACTAGGTGGATCTGGACATTATGTACTATCCAACCATATGGATTGAACGAAAATATTTCATATGTCCCATTCTTGTAGTCAGGTTCTGTTGAGCGTCCACGTCACTGTGGTTTTTGCTGTTTTATTCATTTTATCTTTTTAATTTTATTTTTGTAGTTATCCATATACATCATCTATTTTCTTGGAGATTGTGGGTGAAGTCCGGAGTTTGTTTGAAGATATTGAAGACAATTGGCCTGAATTGACCTACATATTCTGTTGATGTACTATGATGCGTTAATATATGTTTATTTCACATCATTATTGCTTGTGTTATATATTTCTTGTGTGTATAAGAGGAGCTACACATATATATATTTTGCTTTAATATGCTACTGTAATAGCTAGTGCATATTTTGTATGCTAGATTATTCTAGTTTACTAACATGTATATATCTGGCATATGTATGCTGTACCTCTTTAGAACTTTGCTGCTAATACAATTTTGTATGCTCTATATGATTACATGTACCATTATTAATTGCGGGTATAGGCTCTAGTATTTTTATATGTCTTTGTATTGTAGGTTTTGTTTATACCTAACTGTATATGTGTCTTTTGCTCTATCTCAATTTTTGCTCTGCATAGTGGCTATATTGTTTCTTAGGCACTATGCGGCTTCATTTCAGTATTCCATATGGTTTTTATCTTGGCGTATTACATTTGTCTATTTTTGCCCTTCTATTTGCCCCCAATCAAAATGGTGGTTTTATAGCCACATCCATTGCGCGTGTGCGCTGTCTGTTGATCGGCTGGTTGACTCCTCCCACCCGGCGGCGTCTGATCACGTGGGCCCACGTGTATTCAGCGTCGCCGTGGTGATGATTCGACCTCTGATTGGCGGGCAGCGTACACGCCGGTGGGACTTCCGGTGGGCGCGCTACTTAAACTGGGTGGTTGCGCCCACTTACCACGCCCCCTGAGGAAGGAGCTGCGGCTCCGAAACGCGCGTTGGGGACTGGATCTACCACACCGCCTTCACTAGACCCGGGTAATGACGCCATTGCAGCATCTGAGGTGTTACTGTGATGTTTACTTCTAGCACCTGCTTTATAGGAGTCCTTTCTTTATGGACTTAGGCAACTGACGCTGCCTTAATATTGGTGATGCTGACAGGGCGCTTGTTTTGAGCATTTGCTCTGTAATTTTCTTCAGTATGCCTTGCTAGGGATTTATGGGCAACAGCGAGGGTTGAGCTTTTAGCCTACATACTAGTGTGTTTATGATGAGCCGTTCCAACCCCTTACTAGGGATAGATATTGATCATACACTGTTGTGCCCATGATAAGCTGCCTGTAACCCCCTATCAGGGATATATATTGATTATGTATACACTCTAGGTGAATCCTGGGATTGTGGATACGGTGCGTTTTGATCCTTTGCACCACTGTGTACGTTTTGATATTTCCCCTCCCCATTCCATGTACTGTAGTGTCCTTTTTATATATGTGATTTCAATAAAATTGTTTATTTTATGGATTTTGACTGCTTTTCTCATTGGTGCTAATACAATTGTAGAGGTCAGTAGTCTCTGACCACTAGTCGCGGGGCTCATGAATCGCTTACATTTCAGTAATCCCCATGGCTGCTTTTAATTTGTCAGGGCTGACGTGACGTCATTATTGCGCAATGTTGCACAGATGATGTCGCACCAATCCACCTAATAAGAAGCCATGCCGGGCATCTCGGAAGGTAAGAAATTCATGAGTAAACTGTAAAAAAAAAAAATTAAACAGTAAACAGTGTATCAATAAAGCGTGAAAAAAAAGAAGTTAAAATTGCTATTTCTTTTGTACATTCCACCTCCCCAAAAATACTACCACTGAAAATTACACCTCATCAGGCAAAAAATTAGCCCTCATACAGCTCCATCAATGGGACATTGTAAAATGTATGACTCAGAATATGTCCATACAGAAGCAATGATTTTATTTTTCTTCAGTGTATATATTGCACAAAAACAATAAAACTATATAAATTAGATAATTAGATATAGCCATTTTATTTGTGCAAATGAATAACAATGTAAAATGCTAAAATACAAATGCAGAATTGCTGTTTTTATATTTCTTTCCATAAAGAATTATAATGTTGTGTAATTAAGGTACATGTACCACAAAATGGTCGAACCCACAAACCCAACTCATCCTGCACAAAACAAGCAATTTTACAGTTACACCAATGAAAATATAAAAATATTATGGCTCCTGGAATGTGACATTGAAAAAACAAAATCTGCTGCAGCCTATAGGCATAAAATGGGTGAGTCCTTAATGAGTTAAATTATCCTTTACTATCTATGTTACTTAAATTCTCATTAGTATATATGTATAGCTTAGTATATACATACCATGCAAACAAGACGCAGACATACATAATGCAGGCTCCAATAACAGCAATCGATGTATCTTCTGTCTGTAGACCATTTCGGCTGATGCTTGGGAAACACACTGTGATATTCTGGCCTCTGTAATGAACTAGAAAAAAAAACAAAAACATAAAAATCTGACATCACACATAAGCGTGTGCACCAAATTCTGAAATTGCTGCACTTTTTTGAGGGATATGGAAAACAATGATCCTCTGCGTATTACAGCTGGAAAGGTCATATAAAATTTGTAGTTTGGCGTCAGTGGTGACCCCTGGTTTGTATCAACCAAGAACAAAGGCACCATATACCAACATAATCTGGTCACTGCATTTCTTTGCGAAGAGTTAAAGGGGTTGTCAGGTTTTAAGCTACAAGTCTGCAGTTACTCTATGGACCACAGACTAGTGAGTCCTCACATGAGCTACACTGTGCACTGTGAGAATTATCCAGTGCTGGGAGAGGGCAATATGCATACTTCCAACCATATTCCAACTTGATTGATTCCGGCCTTACATTCCGGGAGTATGCATGTCATATACTTGCAGTCACATGACCACCCGATCCTGGCACCAGCACCAGAGAATCCTCACAGTGAGCAGTGACCGTGATGTGAAGATTCACAAGTCTGCAATTACATAGAATGACAGCAGACTTGTAGCTTAAGGCTTGACAACCCATTTAAAGATGAGGTCCAAGGGTACGTATACTTTAATGTAGCTATAGTGGGTTTAGAGAACATTGACCCAAGAGAAAAGATGGTGGAAAAGGTCCCTATGGCCTATATGAGAAGACCAATACTATTATTATTATTATACATTTATATAGCGCCATTTATTCCATGGCGCTTTACAGGGAAAAGGGGAAATATAGACAAGTACAATAAACATGTGCAAGATAAGGGACACACAAGTACAGAAGGAGAGAGGACCCTGCCCGCAAGGGCTCACAGTCTACAGGGATGGGTGAGGATACGCTAGGAGAGGGTAGAGCTGGTTGTGCGGTGGTTCAGTAGACCGAGGATCACTGCAGGCTGTAGGCTTGTCGGAACAGGTGGGTCTATAGGTTCTTCTTGAAGGTTTCCGTTGTTGGTGAGAGTCTGATGTGTTGCGGTAGAGAGTTCCAGAGTATGGGGGAAGCACGGGAGAAGTCTTGTATGCGGTTGTGGGAAGAAGAGATGAGGGGGGAGTAGAGAAAGAGATCTTGAGAGGATCGAAGGTTGCGTGTGGGTAGGTACCGGGAGACCATGTTACAGATGTATGGAGGAGACAGGTTGTGGATGGCTTTGTATGTCATGGTTAGGGTTTTGAACTGGAGCCTCTGGACAATAGGAAGCCAGTGAAGGGCCTCGCTTAGGGGGGAGGCAGGGGAATAGCGGGGAGACAGGTGGATTAGTTGGGCAGCAGAGTGTAGGATAGACTGGAGTGGTGCCAGAGTGCTGGAGGGGAGGCCATACTACTAAAGTCCTGTAATAATTGGGGGTCTTGTTAAAGATTTTGCATTGGGACACACCAGCTTCAAGTTACGCCATTGTCATATCCCTCGACTTGGGAATCATACAGGATTATATTGTATTGTTGCTATGCATTGTTTGACTTTTAGACATTTGTCCTTCCTCTCTCCCTGTCTGCCTCCCTACCTCTGATGTCAGTAACCTCTCCATTCTTCTCCCTTATTTTCTAAATGTTTGCATCTTAGAACCTCATGTCTTGCACCTCTAGTTCAGAATAGTCTTTTTTACCTACTGTACTTGTGCATAACTCCAAGAATTCAGCTTGAAAATAAACCTTTTTCTGGAATCTTCATACATGCCTCTACAGTCGAGTCAAGTTATCTGATGAAATCTCTTTGTGTGAGTAATGGGACATAGAGACAGCCTAGAAATGGTGTCTCAAGAGTACCCTACACTCGCAGCCTAGTTATGGAGTCAGAACAGCCACTCGTTGGCAAAAGACAGGGTAATATCTATGTTTCATTTTTTTTATTTTTAACAGTATTGAACATATAAGACATTCTTAGGAAGATAATGAAGAAAATATTTATTTGTGTCATACAAAGTAGTATAGTGTAAGAAATGTGACGTTTCGGTCTCAATCACCTTCATCTTATCAAGGCGCACATCTACTTCGATGGCTGTCGCTCTATACAGTGCGACAACTAAGTTTGACTACATACAGCTTTGACTGCTCCATCCTACACCCGTGTATGAATGATGAAGGTCATTGAGACACTTACACCATACTTCTTTGGATGGCATGAAAAAATATTTTTTTCATTATCTTCCTAAAAGTGCTGAATTCATTCAATACTGTTATTTACGGGGTGGGACCCTTTCCGAGCACCTAGGAGTGCCATGTTTCCTTACAAATATCATATGTTTCATTTTTAAACAGATATTTGCAAATCTTTAGAACTTTGTAAGGGGCATCATCTGGGATACAACTAAAAAATGGGAAAACCATGGGAAGAAATGTAAGTTGCTGGTTTGTAGAACATGATATGAGTTAATGGATAAAATATTGTGAAAAAATAAGTGATAAAGAAAGGATGCCAACAGAAAGTCATACAAAGGGAACAAGTAAATGTGAAAAGAAAGAAGACTGTTCTGCTGGTTGTGAACTTGTCCTGTGATAGAATGGCCACGTTTCAGTATAATGTGTTGACAATCACTGTTTGATCTATCTGGGAGATTGATATAAAACCCCACTGTGAATACAATCCCCATTATTACCAAGAATAGGGACAAGAAGGTCATGGTCATCTCATACAGACACATATAAACAGGCTGACAGCACTACAATGCAAAGGTTCAACCAAGGACATGGCAAGTGCATGAAACCTTAATTAGTCCTTGTACACACAGGATCAAAGAGAGCGACAGTGGGAGAGGTTATCTGCATAACCATTTATTTTAAGCAGCTTTCAGCTGGATCTCAGAGTCATGGTGACTTGATGGATGAACGATCTGTAGGAAGATAGATCTTCTTCAAGCCTAGATAGGTCCACCAGGGTCTTCTCTGTTATTTTGCTAGCAATTGCTATGATATGGGGGAGACTTCTCCTAATGCAAATTTCCATTCAATTAATACAGTAAAATGTGATAAATGAATGCTGAAGCCTAGATCACTTTGATTTACCGTAGATTTGCACTGACCTCTTTCTGGAGGCCGGCTGGACAGGGCTGAAAAGGTAAGGTATGTGACATAGCAGCTAATGATTGAGGCTTGTAGCAGTCCAGATCGAGGTTGCTCTGCGAAACAAAAAACAAGTATTACTACTATATACCTATTCATATAATGATAGCTATGCTGTACGCTGTAAACTAGTGTATAAAGCATAGTATCACTCCAATATCATGGCTTCTATACCGGAAAAAGCCTGGGACTCTAGAAACAGCAGGGGATGCAACATCAAACCGCACAAATATTCAGAGCCCCCTTTGTAACAAATGTCACGATACAAGTAAACCATTCACATGCTAAGCAGGCAAAGTCATGACCTCACATGGCCCTACTATATGATTTGTGCCAATGGGATTACTGGAAGGGATGCTGGGAGCGGTGGGTTCTTATGGGATTTAGAAGAATAGTTTATACATAAATCTAGTCTGCTTATTTCTTTGTAGGTTCAGAGGGCAAGAAGTTATCAGACTGACCCAACCAGCTGGAAATCCGCAGCTATCATTCACACTGCTGAGGAAGAACACAGCTTGTCATGGGATTACTCTGGAAATATATAGGACCGTCACCTCAGACATAAACACTATTCTACAAAAAGTGTCATTGTGCCTATAGCCATCAGTCAGATCCCCTTTTATTCTCTCAGGTCAGATTTTCAAATAGAAGAAATAGAAGCGATGTGTTGCACGAGGCCCAGAGCGGGGAGTTTTGCATATTTTTTATGAACCCATTGCATAGAAATATTATTTAATTCGTATAATAACTAATATTGATTTTACAACTAAAAATTATAAAAATGATGTGATGAGAAAGGAACTGCAGTGGTAGCTCTGGTTCCTTGTAGTCCTGGTGTAAGGGTACCGTTACACCTAGCGATGCACCAGCGATCCCGAATAGCGATATGACGCCGTCAGGATCGCTGGTGCATCGCTAGGTGATCACTAGTGAGCTGCCACACAGGCAGATCTCACCAGCGACATCGCTGGGGACGGGGATCGCTACTTACCTGTCAGATGCGGCGATCCTGCGTCCTCCCGCCCGGCTCCACACGTCGCTCGTCGTCACAGCAGGAAGCGCCGCAGGAAGTGGCCGACGAGGAATGATCCAGCAGCTTCTCGCGCGATCAGCGATAATCAGTGGGGGAGCCGGTCGGAGGTAAGTATCACATGCAGCGATATCGCTAGCAATATCGCTGCAACGTCACAAAATCGGTGACTTTACAGCGATATTGCTAGCGATATCGCAGTGTGTAACGGGGGCTTAAGAGAGTGAGAGACGACTAGCATCCCCTGAAGATGTTATCATTAATGTGAAGTGTCATGTCAATACAATTTTTGATTGCAGCATTGTATAATAAAGAATACTATGAAGACTAATGCTAGTTGAGTGGATTTTGGTAACTGACTAGAGTAAGATTTGTGGCGCGGAGCACTGAGGCACACGCCACTTGTCAGACGCAAGTGTGCGCTTCTTAATGAATGGGAAGTGTCTCACCCAAACAATCCACCTCATGAAGAGGAACATCTCTGGCTTTGATGAATCGGGGGCCTATGTCTTGCTTCATAGGAGCATCTATAAAGGTAATATCCATAAGCAAGAAAAAATGTGGCACTCACGGTTCGATTTAACCCCTTAGTGACAGAGCCTATTTGGTACTTAATGACCAAGCCAATTTTTACAATTCTGACCACTGTCCCTTTATGAGGTTATATATCTGGAACACTTCAACATATCCCACTGATTCTGAGAAAGTTTTTTTTTGTGACATATTGCACTTCATGTTAGTGGTAAAATTTATTCGATATGACTTGCGTTTATGTATGAAAAAAATTGAAATTTGGTAACAATTTTGAAAATTTTGCAGTTTTCAAAATTTTAATTTTTGTGCCCTTAAATCAGAGAGTCATATCACACAAAATAGTTAATAAATAACATTTCCCACATGTCTACTTTACATCATCACAGTTTTGGAAACATAATTTTTTTTTGTTAGGACGTTATAAGGGTTAAAAGTTGACCAGTGATTTCTAATTTTTCCAACAAAATTTACAAAACAATTTTTTCTAGGGACCACCTCACATTTGAAGCGAGTTTGGGGGGTCAATATAACAGAAAATACCCAAAAGTGACACCTTTCTAAAAACTGCACCCCTCAAGGTGCGCAAAACCACATTCAAGAAGTTTATTAACCCTTCAGGTGCTTCACGAGTACTAAAGCAATGTGGAAGGAAAAAAATTAAACACTTTACTTTTTTCACCAAAAAATCACTTGTGCAATTTTTCCTGAGTACGCCAATACCCCATATGTGGGAAAAAGTCACTGTTTGGGTGCATGGCAGGGCTCAGAAGGGAGGAAACACCATTTGACATTTTGAACGCAAAATTGACTGGAATCAATGGTGGCGCCATATCGCATTTGGAGACCCCCTGAAGTACCTAAACAGTGGAAACCCCCAATTCTAACTCAAACCCTAACCCCAACATACCCCTAACCACAACCCTAATCCCAACACACCCCTAACCCTAATCTCTACCCTAACCACAATCCTAACCCTAAAACACCCCTAACCCTAATCCCAACCCTAACCGTAATCTCAACCATAACCACAACCCTAACCCTAATCCCAACCACAAACCTAACTCCAACACACCCCTAACCCTAATCCCAACCCTAACCATAACCCTAAGCACAAACCTAACCCTAACACACCCCTAACCCTAATCCCAACCCTAATCCTAGCCCCACTCTAACCCAACCCTAACCCTAACTTTAGCCCAACCCTAACACTAATGATAGCCCAACCCTAACACTAATGATAGCCCAACCCTAACCCTAAGGTTAGTCCAACCCTAACCCTAACTTTAGCCCGACTCACTTTAGCCCAACTCTAACCCTAATGGAAAAATGGAAATAAATACTTTTTTTATTTTATTATTTTTACCTAACTATGAAGGTAATAAAGGGGGTTTAATTTACTACTTTTTTTTATTTTGATCACTGTGATAGACCCTATCACAGTGATCAAATGAACCAATAGGAAAAATTTCCTATTGCTGCCGGCTGGCATATCTCGGCGGGCACACTGCGCATGCACCCGCCATTTTCTCCCGGAAGAACACGCCAGCGGCCCGGGGGACTTAACGTGGGGGTTGCAGTGACACCAGAGGTACCAGGGGGGGAATCGGGGGGACTGTATTTCTCTCTCCTCTGATATTAACCCCTTCATGACCCAGCCTATTTTGACCTTAATGACCTGGCCATTTTTTGCAATTCTGACCAGTGTCCCTTTATGAGGTAATAACTCTGGAATGCTTCAACGCATCCTAGCGATTCTGAGATTGTTTTTTCGTGACATATTGGACTTCATGTTAGTGGTAAATTTAGGTCGATAATTTTTGCGTTTATTTGTGAAAAAATCAGAAATTTGGCGAAAATTTTGAAAATTTCGCAATTTTCAAATTTTGAATTTTTATTCTGTTAAACTAGAGAGTTATGTGACACAAAATAGTTACTAAATAACATTTCCCACATGTCTACTTTACATCAGCACAATTTTGGAAGCAAAATATTTTTTTGTTAGGAAGTTATAAGGGTTAAAAGTTGACCAGCGATTTCTCATTTTTACAACAAAATTTACAAAACCATTTTTTTTATGGACCACCTCACATTTGAAGTCACTTTGAGGGGTCTATATGGCAGAAAATACCCAAAAGTGACACCATTCTAAAAACTGCACCCCTCAAGCTACTCAAAACCACATTCAAGAAGATTATTAACCCTTCAGGTGTTTCACAACAGCTAAGGCAATGTGGAAGGAAAAAATGGACATTTTAATTTTTCCAACACAAATTTCCTTTCAGCATCAATTTTTTCATTTGCACATGGGCAACAGGATAAAATGGATCCTAAAATTTGTTGGGCAATTTCCCCTGAGTACACCGATACCTCATATGTGGTCATAAACCACTGTTTGGGCGTACGGCAGGGCTCAGATGGGAAGGAGCACCATTTGACTTTTTGAATGGAAAATATGCTGGAATATTTAGCGGTTGCCATGTCGCGTTTGGAGAGTCGCTGTGTGCCTAAACACTGGAGCTCCCCCACAAGTGACCCCATTTTGGAAAATAGACCCCCCAAGGAACTTATCTAGATGCATAGTGATCACTTTGAACCCCCAGGTGCTTCTCAAATTGATCTGGAAAAAAAAAAAAAAGTACTTTTTTTTCACAAAAATTATCTTTTAGCCTCAGTTTTTTCATTTTCACATGGGCAACAGGATAAAATGGATCCTAAAATTTGTTGGGCAATTTCTCCTGAGCACACCAATACCTCATATGTGGTCATAAACCACTGTTTGGGTGCAGGGCAGGGCCCGGAAGGGAAGGAGCGCCATTTGACTTTTTGAATGGAAAATTAGCTCCAATCGTTATCGGACACCATGTCGCGTTTGGAGATCCCCTGTGTGCCTAAACATTGGAGCTCCCCCACAAGTGACACCATTTTGGTAACTAGACCCCTTAAGGAACTTATCTAGATGTGTAGTGAGCACTTTGAACCTCCAAGTGCCTCACAAAAGTTTATAACATAGAGCAGTGAAAATAAAAAATCATTTTTTTTTCCTCAAAAATGATTTTTTAGCACGCTATTTTTTATTTTCACAAGGGTAACAGGAGAAATTGGATCACAAAAGTTGTTGTCCAGATTGTCCTGAGTACGCTGGTACCCCATATGTGGGGGGGGGCACTGTTTGGGTGCACGGCAGGGCGCAGAAGGGAATGAGCACCATTTGACTTTTTGAAATGAAAATTGGCTCCAATCGTTAGAGGACACCATGTCGTGTTTGGAGATCCCCTGTGTGCCTAAACTTTGGAGCTCCCCCACAAATGACCCCATTTTGGAAACTAGACCCCCTAAGGAACTTATCTAGATGCATAGTGAGCACTTTGAACCCCCAGGTGATTCACAGAAGTTTATAATGCAGAGCAGTGAAATTAAAAAAAAAAATTTTTTTCCTAAAAAAAAATTTTTTAGTCTGCAATTTTTTATTTTCACAAGGGTACCAGGATAAATTGGACCACAAAAGTTGTTGTCCAGTTTGTCCTGAGTACGCTAGTACCCCATATGTGGGGGGAGACCACTGTTTGGGCACACGTCGGGGCTCGGAAGGGAAGTAGTGACATTTTGAAATGCTGACTTTGATGGAATAGTCTGCGGGCATCATGTTACATTTGCTGAGCCCCTGTGTGCCTAAGCAGTAGAAACCCCCCACAAGGGACCCCATTTTGGAAACAAGACCCCCCAAGGAACTTATCTAGATGTGTGGTGAGAACCTTGAACCCCAAGTGCTTCACAGAAGATTATAACGCAGAGCCGTGAAAATAAAAAATCATTTTTTTCCCCTCAAAAAAAATGATTTTTAGCCCGCAATTTTTTTTTTCACAAGGGTAACAGGAGAAATTGGACCCCAAAAGTTGTTGTCTAGTTTGTCCTGAGTACGCTGATAACCCATATGTGGGGGATGACCACTGTATGGGCACACGTCAGGGCTCGGAAGGGAAGTAGTGACGTTTTGGTATGCAGACTTTGATGGAATGGTCTGCGGGCATCATGTTACATTTGCAGAGCCCTTGATGTTCCTAAACTGTGGAAACCCCCCACAAGTGACCCCATTTTGGAAACTAGACCCCATAAGGAACTTGCCTAGATGTGTGGTGAGCACCTTGAACCCCGAAGTGCTTCACAGAAGATTGTAACGCAGAGCCATGAAAATAAAAAATCTTTTTTTTTCCTCAAAAAATGAAATTTTAGCTCGCAATTTTTTATTTTCACAAGGGTCACAGGAGAAATTGGACCCCAAAAGTTGTTGTCCAGTTTGTCCTGAGTACGCTGGTACCCCATATGTGGGGGGAAACCACTGTTTGGGCACACGTTGGGTCTCAGCAGGGAAGTAGTGACATTTTGAAATGCTGACTTTGATGGAATGGTCTGCGGGCGTCATGTTACATTTGCTGAGCCCGTGTGCCTAAACAGTAGAAACCTCCCACAAGTGACCCCATTTTGGAAACTAGACCCCCCAGGGAACTTATCTAGATGTATGGTGAGCACCTTGAACCCCCAAGTGCTTCACAGAAGTTTATAACGCAGAGCCGTGAAAATAAAAAATTATTTTTTTCCCTCAAAAAAAATTATTTTTAGCCCGCAATTTTTTTTTTCACAAGGGTAACAGGATAAATTGGACCCCAAAAGTTGTTGTCCAGTTTGTCCTGAGTATGCTGATACCCCATATGTGTGGGGGAACCATTGTTTGGGCACACGTCAGGGCTCGGAATGGAAGTAGTGACGTTTTGAAATGCAGACTTTGATGGAATAGTCTGCAGTCGTCATTACGTTTGCAGAGCCCCTGATGTGCCTAAACAGTGGAAACCCCCCACAAGTGACCCCATTTTGGAAACTAGACCTTCCAAGGAACTTATGTAGATGTATGGTGAGCACTTTCAACCCCCAAGTGCGTCACAGAAGTTTATAATGCAGAGACATGAAAATGAAAAAAACATTTTTTTTCCACAAAAATAATTTTCTAGCCCCCAATTTTTTATTTTCCCAAGGGTAACAGGAGAAATTAGACCCCAAAAGTTGTTGTTCAATTTTTCCTGAGTACGCTGATACCCCATATGTGGGGGTAAACCACTGTTTAGGCACACGTCGGGGCTTGGAAGGGAGTGAGCACCATTTGACTTTTTGAACGCAAAATTGGCTGGAATCAAAGGTTGCACCATGTCGTGTTTGGAGACCCCCTGATGTGGCTAAACAGTGGAAACCCCTCAATTCTAACTCCAACCCTAACCCCAACACACCCCTAACCACAACCCTAACCCCAACACATCCCTAACCCTAATCCCAACCCTAACCCTAACCCCAACACACCCCTAAACCCAACACTAACCATAACACTAACCACAAGCCTAACCCTAATTCTAACCCTAACCCTCTTTTCAACCCTATCCCTCTTTTCAACCCTAACCCTCTTTCCAACCCTAACCCTAATTCCAACCCTAACCCTCTTTTCAACCCTAACCCTCTTTCCAACCCTAACCCTAACCCTCTTTCCAACCCTAACCCTAACCCTCTTTCCAACCCTAACCCTCTTTCCAACCCTAACCCTAACTCTCTTTCCAACCCTAACCCTCTTTCCAACCCTAACCCTAACCCTCTTTCCAACCCTAACCCTAACCCTGATGGAAAAATAAAAATATTTTCTTTATTTTATTAGTTCTTCCTACCTATGGGGGTGATAATCGGGGGGTTCATTTACTTTTTATTTCATTTTGATCACTCTGAGAGTGATCAAAATGAAATAATGGAATCTGCAGCCGGCAGATTCGGGCGGGCGCACTGCGCATGCGCCTGCCATTTTCTAAGATGGCGGCGCCCATGAACCGGACCCGCCGGACACCGGGAGCGACGGGGGGACTTGAAAGGTGCCGGGGGCGGTGAGAGTGGGTGAGGGGGGGATCGGAAGCTGGCGGGGAGCGAAGGGAATGGGAGGGGGGGCAGATGATGACAGCGGCGGCAGATCGCCGCTGTCATTCAGTGGCAGGGGGGGCGATCGCCGGTGGGGGGGGTCAAATCGGTTTCTCCAGCCATGTCCGATGCTACTGCAGCATCGGCCATGGCTGGATTGTAATATTTAATCAATTTTCATTGATTCATCCACTAGATATCTGAAACTCAACATGGACAAAACAGAATTCATCATCTTTCCCCCATCTCACGTGACCCCCCCTACGAACCTATCAATTACAGTAAATGACTGCCCACTCTCCCCAGTCCCACAAGCTCGCTGCCTCGGAGTAATCCTTGACGCTGATCTCTCCTTCAAACCACATATCCAAACCCTTTCCACTTCCTGCCCACTTCAACTCAAAAATATTTCACGCATCCGTTCATTCCTCACCCAAGAATCTGCAAAAACCCTAGTCCATGCCCTCATCATCTCTCGCCTTGACTACTGCAACCTCATGCTCTGTGGCCTCCCCTCAAACACTCTCGCACCCCTCCAATCTATTCTAAACTCTGCTGCCCGACTAATCCACCTGTCCCCCCGCTATTCCCCAGCTTCTCCCCTCTGTCAATCCCTTCACTGGCTCCCAATTGCCCAGAGACTCCATTACAAAACCCTAACCATGACATACAAAGCAATCCACAACCTGTCTCCTCCATACATCTGTGACCTCGTCTCCCGGTACTTTCCTGCACGCAACCTCCGATCCTCACAAGATCTCCTTCTTTACTCCCCTCTTATCTCCTCTTCCCACAATCGCATACAAGATTTCTCTCGCGCATCACCCCTACTCTGGAACTCTCTACCACAACATATCAGACTCTCACCTACCATCGAAACCTTCAAAAAGAGCCTGAAGACCCACCTCTTCCGACAAGCCTATAACCTGCAGTAACCACCGATCGACCAAACCGCTGCACGACCAGCTCTACCCTCGCCTACTGTATTATCACCCATCCCTTGAAGATTGTGAGCCCTCGCGGGCAGGGTCCTCTCTCCTCCTGTACCAGTTATGACTTGTATTGTTTAAGATTATTGTACTTGTTTTTATGCATACCCCTCCTCACATGTAAAGCGCCATGGAATAAATGGCGCTATAACAATAAATAATAATAATAATAATAATGAAATATTACTATCGCTCTGATTGGCTGTTTCACTTTTAACAGCCAATCAGAGCGATCGTAGCCACGTGGGGGCGAAGCCACGCCCCCTGTGGTGAATTACAAAGCCCCCTGTATCTGCGGGTCGGGTGACCTTTCATTGCCCCTGGTCACCCGACCCGCAGGGGGGCTTTGAATTCATGACACAGGGTATGCGTCATAGGTCGGATTGGCACCGACTTTCATGACACATACGCTGTGTCAAAGGTCGGGAAGGGGTTAAAAATCGGCGCTGAGGCATAAGTACCCTTAACTGCCGCCATTAAAAGGTGTATCGGCGATCTTTAAGAGGTTAAAAGTTCCTTTTATTGGTCCATGTTAAAACATACAAACAGGAAGGCATTTGTGTGGTACACACCGGATGAGGACCCGTTGAAGCGCACGAGGTGCGAAACAGCAGTTGTCGGGTGTGTACCACACACCTTCCTGCTTGTATGTTTTAACATGGACCAATAAAAGGAACTTTTCAATGGAACGGTGAGTGCCAACCTTTTTTTCTTGCTTGCGGACATTGCCTGAATTGTTTTTTTTCTGGCCCCCATGATCCCAAGGGCAAGGTATAATCAGCTTCTCCAAATGGACTCATAAATTGGCTGCTGCTGCCACAGTGGTGCCGGTCTTTCTGCCTATCTCAGTCGTCAATTTATCGTCTGTAAAGGTACCTGCCACAGCGGCCAGCTTTCACAAAAGTAGAAAAGAAGGATTCTGATGAGATGGATTGGCATCATTATGAGATCGTATTTTAGAAGACATTGTGATAGGGTCCTCCGTGATCTAGAAATCCATAAGTTTCTTTTCAGCATGATATGTGTTGAAAGAGTTAAGCAGCCATGTTATCGGCAGGTTTTTAGGTGAGTAGGTAAGAGATTGGCTGGACGCCTACTCACCATATCTCCACCTCAAGGGTGTGGCTGGAGAAATAAATGTCCAGACAGTTTTTTTTTTCTTTTGTCTGTTGTGTAGAGGCAAGGAATCCTCTAGGCTGATGCTCCTGTGAGAGCTGCCATATGTGTTGGCCCAGAAGTGCTGGGCAGGACTTGTTTATGAACTTTTCATTTCCTTTTGAGCCAGAAAGTCTGTTTTTCTGTGACGGTTTATGATACAACAATCCACCCAGAGACTTTAACCCACTTGTGCCTGTGTCTACCTCGAGAAGCAGTTAAGTGAGCCAACATTCCACAAAATGTAAAACACTGCCATATATAACCACCTGTATGAAATCTGTCAATATCATCTAAGAACATCATCCAGTCTGATGCCTGCTACGATATCTGTTCTCTCTTTATAAGTTCATCTATCGCAATAAAAGATTTTATTGTTAAGTATGACAGCTTCTCTTGCTTCCTTGCTCATCCTCCTAACCACATCACAGGTCACTCCCACCACCCTCAAAAGGGAAAGTATAGGAGGTGTGTGGGAGGTAATAGTCACCGCGTCACGTTTCACTGGCATTCAGGGTTTCCACACTACACTTAGCAAAATGGAACCTTACACTGGGTTTTATAGGAAATCTCTCAGTAGGCTCAACCCTCCTAAGCAGTCTATATGGGCATGTAGGAAGCTGAATACAGTGATATCTTGACATCTAGGATTCAATGTATTAAGCGGAATGATTGTTTTCTTAATATGCAAATTAACTGTTAAGATCTATGGAATGGACATAGATCTCCCTGAGACTGCCTCCAGACCTTATTTTATATGAAAGAGGGCATTACCAGTGTGAGACATGTGATGACTGTCCTCTTTTCATTTAAAGAGAACCTGTAAAAAAAAAAAAAACGCTATTAACCTGCAGATACGGAGTTAATCTGCAGGTTAATAGCGTTCAACTCCGGCACTGAGAGCCCTGCTACAAGGAGGAAATTAATTTTAGTCATTGGGGGGCAGCTTGCATGGCTGCAGTCACCGCTCAGTATATAGTGATCGGCGACTGTAACTGCACCGCTGGCATTGACTGACAGTTGGCTTTGTACTAATGCACTGCAGAGTCTGCTGTAAGTCAGTGCCGGGGGACCAGGTTACAGCAGCCACTCAATATGTACTGAGCTGTGGCAGTTTCAGAACGCTATTAAACTGCAGGTCAACCCATGGGCGGACATACCGTCTGTGCGGCTGCACCGGGGCCTGGAAGTGGAGGGGGCCTCTGCAGGGCAGATACTAATGAGGGCAATCTGGCCTGTGTATCCGGCCCCAAGGCACCGGGGGGCCCCTTGCTAGATTGCCCTCATGTGCGGTGGGCAGGAAGCGATCCCTGCAGCTCCGCTGCCTACAAGAGAAAATAGCAGCGGAGCTGCAGTGATCCGTCCTGCCTGGCTTGTGCTTCCTCTCACATAGACAGCAGCGCCGCTGGATGATGTCATTATTCAGCGGCCTGCTGTGGCAGAGAGAGGAAGCGCGGGCGCCAGTAAAGCTGCGGGAGTGCCTCCGGTGCGGACAGGTGAGAGGTGCTGCCTGTATGTATATGTGTGTGTGTGTGTATAGAGATGAGTGGTGGTGTGTGTGGGTGTGTGTGCATGTGTAGTGCTGTAGGGGAATGTCCAGACAGGTGAATGTTGCTGTGTGTGTGTCTGTGTGTGTGTAGGTGGAGGAGAAGGCCATGATGGGGGTGATGGGGAGAAGGACATGATGGGGGTGATGGGGAGAAGGACATGATGGGGGTGATGGGGAGAAGGCCATGATGGGGGTGATGGGGAGAAGGCAATGATGGGGGTGATGGAGAGAAGGCAATGATGGGGGTGATGGAGAGGGCAATGATGGGGGTGATGGAGAGGGCAATGATGGGGGTGATTGGGAGAAGACAGTGATGGGGGAGAAAGCAATGATGGGGGTGATGGGGAGAAGGCCATGATGGGTAGAAGGCAATAATGGAGTGATGGAGAGGGCATTGATGGGGGTGATGGGGAGAAGGCAGTGATGGGGAGAAGGCAGTGATGGGGGTGATGGGGAGAAGGCAATGATGGGGGTGATGGGGAGAAGGCAATGATGGGGGTGATGGGGAGAAGGCAATGATCGGGTGATGGGAAGAAGGCAATGATGGGGATGAGGAGAAGGCAAAGATGGTGGTAGTGGAAAGGGCAATAATGGGGGTGGTAGGTGGTAGGGGAGGAGGAAATGATGGAGGTGGTGGAATGGCAATGAAGGGAGTGGTGGGGGGAGAGACAATGATGGGGGTGGTGGGGGAGGAGGAAATGAAGGAGGTGATGGAATGATCAATGACGGGGTGGAAGGGGAGAAAGCAATGATAGTGGTGGGGGAGAAGGCAATGATGGAGGTGGTGAAGAGGGCAATGATGGGGTGGGGGAGATGACAATAATGGGATGCTGGGGGAGGAGGACAATGAGGGGTGTGGGGAATTGGGATGGAAGGAAGGGGGACTTATAATGGACTTAGGAGCAGAGGGAGGTGGAGGAAGACATTATCGCTTATTAAGTCTAACACTGTCCCTTAGTATATACAGTAATATGTTAAAGTTTGGGCACCCCTATTAATGTTAACCTTTTTTCTTTATAACAATTTTGGTTTTTGCAACAGCTATTTCAGTTTCATATATCTAATAACTGATGGACTCAGTTATATTTCTGGATTCAAATGAGGTTTATTGTACTAACAGAAAATGTGCAATCTGCATTTAAACAAAATTTGACTGGTGCAAAAGTATGGTCACCCTTAATTTTCTTGATTTGAACACTCCTAACTACTTTTTACTGACTTCCTGAAGCACTAAATTTGTTTTGTAACCTCATTGAGGTTTGAACTTCATAGCCAGGTGTATCAAATCATGAGAAAAGGTATTTAAGGTGGCCACTTGCAAGTAGTTCTCCTATTTGATTCTCCTATGAAGAGTGGCATCATGGGCTCCTCAAAACAACTCTCAAATGATCTGAAAACAAAGATTATTCAACATAGCTTTTCAGGAGAAGGATACAAAATGTTGTCTCAGAGATTTAACCTGTCAGTTTCCACTGTGAGGAACATAGTAAGGAAATGGAAGAACACAGGTACAGTTCTTGTTAAGCCCAGAAGTGGCAGGCCAAGAAAAATATCAGAAAGGCAGAGAAGAAGAATGGTGAGAACAGTCAAGGACAATCCACAGACCACCTCCAAAGACCTGCAGCATCATCTTGCTGCAGATGGTGTCACTGTGCATCGGTCAACAATACAGCGCACTTTACACAAGGAGAAGCTGTATGGGAGAGTGATGCGAAAGAAGCCGTTTCTGCAAGCACACCACAAACAGAGTCGCCTGAGGTATGCAAAAGAACATTTGGACAAGCCAGTTACATTTTGGAAGAAGGTCCTGTGGACTGATGAAACAAAGTTTGAGTTGTTTGGTCATACAAAAAGGTGTTATGCATGGAGGCTAAAAAACACAGCATTCCAAGAAAAACACTTGCTACCCACAGTAAAATTTGGTGGAGGTTCCATCATGCTTTGGGGCTGTGTGGCCAATGCCGACAACGGGAATCTTGTTAAAGTTGAGGGTCGCATGGATTCAACTCAGTATCAGCAGATTCTTGACAATAATGTGCAAGAATCAGTGACGAAGTTGAAGTTACGCAGGGGATGGATATTTCAGCAAGACAATGATCCAAAACACCGCTCCAAATCTACTCAGGCATTCATGCAGAGGAACAATTACAATGTTCTGGAATGGCCATCCCAGTCCCCAGACCTGAATATCATTGAACATCTGTGGGATGATTTGAAGCGGGCTGTCCATGCTTGGCGACCATCAAACTTAACTGAACTGGAATTGTTTTGTAAACAGGAATGGTCACAAATACCTTCATCCAGGATCCAGGAACTCATTAATAGCTACAGGAAGCGACTAGAGGCTGTTATTTTTGCAAAAGGAGGATCTACGAAATATTAATGTCACTTTTATGTTGAGGTGCCCATACTTTTGCACCGGTCAAATTTTGTTTAAATGCAGATTGCACATTCTCTGTTAGTACAATAAACCTCATTTGAATCCAGAAATATAACTGAGTCCATCAGTTATTAGATATATGAAACTGAAATAGCTGTTGCAAAAACCAAAATTGTTATAAAGAAAAAAGGTTAACATTAATAGGGGTGCCCAAACTTTAACATATGACTGCAGCTTCCTCTGCTGTTATGTACAGTGCTGTCTCTAAAGCTAGTTTCACATTAGCGTTTACCGCCGCGTTGGGCTGCGCACGGCCGCCGCTAAGCCCCGCCCCCTGCTGCACCTCTGCCGGTAGCTTCGCCTACAGACGCACGATGCTGCATGCGTCCTGTGTCCCCCATCTTTAGCACTGGGGACGCAGGCCGTGCGCAGTATGCGTTTGGCGGCGCATGCGTCCTTTTGACGCTGCGCCGAGCGCACCAAATTGCAACCTGTTGCGTTTGGCGCTGGTCGGCGCAGTGTCAAAAGGATGCATGCGCCGCCAAACGCATACTGCACACGGCCTGCGTCCCCAGTGCTAAAGATAGGGGACGCAGGACGCATGCAGCGTCATGCGTCCGTAGGTGGAGCTACCGGCGGAGGCACGGCCGGGGGCGGGGCTTAGCGGCGGCCGTGCGCAGCCCGACGCTGCAGCCATAAACGTTAATGTGAAACTAGCCTTACTTAGTGCATTCTTGTTAATTTTGTTACTCACAGCGCCCTCTTTTATTACATAGTCCCCTCTCTTTTTAGATAAAAAATGACTGCTGATGGAGGAGCCGGTGACCAGACAACCTGTCCATCAGCTCCTCCATTAGAAAAGAAACTTTCCCATGCTCCATCAGCCATCATTGCATTATACAGCTAACAAGATAGGACGGTATGTAATAAAAAAACAGGGCACTATATAATCCGATATGTAAGGGACGGTACTGTACACAACAAGAGAGGGCGCTGTATAATAGGTGATGGCAATATACATAATAAAGAAGGAGACTATGTGATATATATACACATGTATGTGTGTGTGGCTATACACTCACTGGCCACTTTATTAGGTACACCATGCTAGTAAGGGGTTGGACCCCCTTTTGCCTTCAGAACTGCCTCAATTCTTCGTGGCAGAGATTCAACAAGGTGCTGGAAGCATTCCTCAGAGATTTTGGACCATATTGACATGATGGCATCACACAGTTGGCGCAGATTTGTCGGCTGCACATCCCTGATGCGAATCTCCCGTTCCACCACATCCCAAAGATGCTCTATTGGATTGAGATCTGGTGACTGAGGAGGCCATTTGAGTACAGTAAACTCATTGTCATGTTCAAGAAACCAATCTGAGATGATTCGAGCTTTATGACATGGCGCATTATCCTGCTGAAAGTAGCCATCAGATGTTGGGTACATTGTGGTCATAAAGGGATGGACATGGTCAGCAACAATACTCAGGTAGGCTGTGGCGTTGCAACGATGCTCAATTGGTACCAAGGGGCCCAAAGAGTGCCCAGAAAAAATTCCCCACACCATGACACCACCACCACCAGCCTGAACCGTTGATACAAGGCAGGATGGATCCATGCTTTCATGTTGTTTACGCCAAATTCTGACCCTACCATCCGAATGTCGCAGCAGAAATCGAGACTCATCAGACCAGGCAACGTTTTTCCAATCTTCTACTGTCCAATTTCGATGAGCTTGTGCAAATTTTAGCCTCAGTTTCCTGTTCTTAGCTGAGAGGAGTGGTACCCAGTGTGGTCTTCTGCTGCTGTAGCCCATCTGCCTCAAAGTTCGACGCACTGTGCGTTCAGAGATGCTCTTCTGCCTACCTTGGTTGTAACGGGTGGCAATTTGAGTCACTGTTGCCTTTCTATCAGCTCGAACCAGTCTGCCCATTCTCCTCTGACCTCTGGCATCAACATGGCATTTCCGGCCACAGAACTGCCGCTCACTGGATTTTTTTTCTTTTTCGGACCATTCTCTGTAAACCCTAGAGATGGTTGTGCGTGAAAATCCCAGTAGATCAGCAGTTTCTGAAATTCTCAGACCAGCCCTTCTGGCACCAACAATCATGCCACGTTCAAAGGCACTCAAATCACCTTTCTTCCCCATACTGATGCTCGGTTTGAACTGCAGGAGATTGTCTTGACCATGTCTACATGCCTAAATGCACTGAGTTGCCGCCATGTGATTGGCTGATTAGAAATTAAGTCTTAACACACAGTTGGACAGGTGTACCTAATAAAGTGGCCAGTGAGTGTATATATATTGTGGGGATGTGGCTCGCTTAGGTGCAGCGGGAGACAAATGTGAGACAGGTTCTTCCACAGTGCTTGCAGTTTATTCACAGCATAAACGCACAAGGCAACGTAACAGCAAACAAATAGCCTTTTAGCTCAGGCAAAATAACACAATGTCCGTAGTTGTAGACTCAGAGCAGGAGTCTCAGCACACATGGGAGGCTTAGTCCTCCCCACACACAACTCCTTGGTTCAG
Source organism: Dendrobates tinctorius (assembly GCF_039654945.1). NCBI lineage: Eukaryota > Metazoa > Chordata > Amphibia > Anura > Dendrobatidae > Dendrobates > Dendrobates tinctorius. The sequence continues at coordinate 39,451,982 of NW_027361690.1, forward strand.
GAGCAGGCCACATTATAAGGCTGTAGCCACACCCACGTTCCCAGCAGCTGACTGGTCACCTGACTGTGACCTCACCACAGGTCCTTCAAACAAAAACAATAACAATATCTGTTATGCTTTACTTCTGCCTTACATTATAGAGACAAGCCATTTATGAGACACATATCTCCCATCGATTACACGACCCTTAGCCCTGCCACAATATATATATATATATATATATATATATATATATATACTGTATGTAGCTTTGTCGCCATAAAAGGTAGGGGGCCCAGGCACGTTTCTTGCACAGGGGCCCCAAGCTGTCAGTGTCTGCCCCTGGGTCAACCCCATATGTGCAAGTTAAAAGCATTTTTTTTTACATTACAGGTCCCATTTAAAATAAGCTCTGGAGATAGATTCTCAGGAAAATCAGTGTCTGATCCATAGAACATAACAGCTCATCCTTAAATCTTCCTTAGGTTGGAGTCACTCATAGTGATTGGCGTATATGTATCACACTTCCAAGGTTCATCTCCTGACAAGCTGCTTCCTAAATGTCGCAAAGGCTTTACACTGTATCATTTAAAATGAATTGCAAATGGCTTGCTTGGCTGTTAATGGTCATGTGGTTTCTACTAAATCATGCAGCCATAAAGGAGCCTTACATTTTCTGAGATCAAGAAGCAGGTATATGTATGGGTTAGTCAATGCAGGAAATTTAGCTATCAAAGTACTAATAAAACCACAGATATATGATAGCTTACCCATAAATAATTCATATTTCATGTTTGCATGCTATAGCGCTACAGAGTGCAACTTTATTTGTTAAAGGGAATCTGTCACCCCATCTGTCACGCATTTCTTCTTGTGTAGAGCAAGACAGGGAGGAGGGAGCAGGCGAATAAGCCCCGCCCATTGGACCGGACAGTGGCAGTTTACATACATCTGAACCGATATAAAAAAGGTATTTATGCATGAAAGGTGCGGGGTCAGGGGGAAGCAAAAGTACTAAGAGAATCCTTATGTGACACACAATTGAATGATATCATTATATGATATCTCAAAAAAGGGGTGACAGATTACCTTTAAAGAAAAAGGTCAGCTCACCCCTCAATCCTTCAGGAGCCCGAGCACGGAAGATCTGTAGTGCAGCAGGGAGTTCAATTAAAAGACGAAAAAAAATCCAGCTCTTGGGTCCTTGGAAATTCATCATTTATTAGAAAAACTTTTAAAATTCCAACTTCATAATAAAGGCATAATCACATAAATCCCCAGAAATTCTAAGCAGACGCGTTTCGAGCTCATAAGCTCTTATTCATTGCAATGAATAATAGCTTATGAGCTTGAAACGCGTCTGCTTATCATCCCTGGGGATTTGTGTGATTATGCCTTTGTTATGAAGTTGGAGTTTTAAAAGTTTTTCTAATAAATGATGAATTTCCAAGGACCCAAGAGCTGGATTTTTTTCCTCTTTTAACTTTATTTGTTGGTTATATAGAGAGATGTCTACTCTTAGTAAGCACCTGTACACACACCCGTTTTCTGTTTGGAATTGACAGTTTTTGTATACATAGTCTCTCTGACTGAGCTCTCCACCCATCAGCCTCTGGTGGTTTAAATCATATTAGGATCCTGTCAACCCACATAAATGCAGGCTTCAGCCAAGGAGATGATTCACATTAGGATAGGTTCCCAGGAATAAGAAGCGCCTTATCACAACTGCTGGGTACTCATCAATTGACCTAGTTATGTGCGAAGCGTTCTCATATTTCGTATTTTCTATAGCAGGAATGCAATTCATATTTCATATATTTCCTGTTTTCATGTTATAGTGCTACTTTATTTGTTGGTCCCCCATAATCATTCTAAGGGGAGATTAGCATCTGCCAGGAACCTTGGTCACTCCTTGTCTCACTGTGAACTCTCACAGGGGAAAAAAATCTCACTATTCAAAACCCTGTCTTCTACAATTGGTGATAAAGGGGCAGTTAAGTTGCTCCCATTCAATTTTGTGTCATGTAATTTTGGCTTTAGCTGCTGAATGGAGGTAAGGTGTTTAGAAAACCTATGTTATAGTTCTCCATTGCAAAACTATATATAGATCTATATGTACATACAGTTCCGTTCAAAAGTTTGGACACACCTGGTTATGCAATGGTTTTCCTTGTCCTTATTGGAATGTGCACACTGTAAATTCAGAATGAAACTAGGAAAACTATGTGAAACTTGTGAGACAAACCAGAATTAGCATTAAGCCTTAAATTCCTCAAGGTTTTACACCCCTTGGCACTCTCTCAAGCAGCTTCATCAGGTTGGCTTTCCTACAGTCTCGAAAGATCTCCCGAGGGGGTGCTGTGCACTTGTTTGCTGATTTGCCTTCACTCTGCAGTTCGATTCATCTCAAACCATTTGAATTTGGTTGAGGTCGGGTAATTGTGGAGGTCATTTCATTTGATGCAGCACTTCATCCCCGGATGCTTTAACTTTGGATTAAGATACCAACAGTGTAATCGGCAAAGCATAGATATGGAAACAATCTGTTCAACTTTTCTGTATCTCACAAAAACATCAGGCTTAGTACCAACAAATCACACATTTTGACTCATCAGACCACAGTACAGATTTCCAAAGACTTTATGTCTAGTCCTTGTGTTGCTTGACCCAAAAAAAGTCTCTTTTTTTCACGGTTTTCAGTAGGTCCTCAGTTCAAAGTATCTTCTTTGCACCACTTTGAACATAAAGGCCTACTTCTTGGACAGTTAAGGTTGACATGTGTCTGCCTCTTAATATATTTGAACCATTCATGAGTGTTGGTATCTGAAGTGCTGTCAATTTGTGATTTCTGAGGCTGTTAACTCTGATGAAGTTATCCTCTGCAGCAGAGGACATTCTTGGTCTTGCTTTCCTGGGGAGAGCCTCATGAGAGCCAGTTTCATCATAGCAATTAATGGTTTTCATGACTGCACTTGAGTATGCCTTCAATGTTCTAGCAAATTTCCATAACTGTCCTACATGTCTTAAAGTAATGACGGATTGTCATTTTCCTTTACTTAGTTGAGAGGGTATTGCCATATTCTGGCTTAGAACATTTGTGGAATAGGGCTTTACTAATAGTTTTACTGTACAGAACTGTGTACCAACATTGCCTCTGCAAAACACTCCTGATGGTTGCAAACACTTTTTGAAGGCCAATGATTCCAGAAAAGAGCTCTTGACAAGGCATATCTGTACATTGGTAACCATTTTAAGTGACTACCTGATGAAGCTGCTTGAGAGAATGTCAAGAGTGAAAAAATCTATCGTCAGAGGAAAAGCAGGGACTTTGAGAGAGCTAAGGTTTAACACATATTCTTGTTTGTTTCACATGTTTCTTTACTTCTTGTTTCCAAATGTATTCCTTCATGGTTTTCCTGCTCTTAGTCTGAGTCTACATTGTTCATATCATGAGATGTGATCCAAAGCGCAATAATAGTGTTTACTAAATACGTAACAAATCAAAACGAGCAAACCACATCCATATAACAAATGATGGGAGGTAATCAAAAAACACTTAAGAAAATATAGAACAAAAAATATATATTTTTATTAGAATTAATATAATGACAAAACACAAAAAAAAAAAATCACAAAAGTGACAGTACCTCACAGAAATGGGGGAAGGACTGGCAATATAGCCCATAAAGACCAGTAAAAGAATTGGTACATAGAAACAGGTAACTAATGACCCAATATGCTCCCTTAATGAAGTAAAATACAGGAGCTCATTGCATAAAAAAGTGCCAAAGTTGCAAACATGCAAATAGAAGGGATGTAAACACTAAACTGGATGGAGAAAGTTACTGCAGTGTATAATGCCTGTGCAGAATAGCAGCCTGAAAACTCCTAGTATAGAGACAGTGCTCAGGGAGGCAGTGAAGGGGTCATATTTATAAGATTGCAGTCAGTTTTACCTAATGTAACGCGTTGGTCATGGGCATGTCAGGCGATCCCTACCCCGACGCGCGTTCTCGAATACACTTCTTCAGGGGGCCATGTGAGGCACTGTCGCTTTTATCGTTTTTAAGTGTATTGTCATTATATTAATTCTAATAAAAATATATATTCTTAAGTGTTTTTTGCTTACCTCCCATCATTTGTTATATGGATGTGGCTTGCTCGTTTTGATGAGTCTATATTGTGCACATTCTAATAAGAAAAAGGAAAACCTTTGCAAACTTTTGCCCTGTAAATCTACAGATATCGAGCATAGACAGCCAATACAAATGTAGTCAAGAAGTACAATAAAAGCACAATTTTATTCATGATTATGTAGTAAAAAAGCATGGACACAGAATTGCATGGAGACAAGGGGAAAGGGAATACCGCATGCGCAAATTAGCAAAAAAGGGGCCGTATGAAGCACAAAAACCACCCACAGGAACCCAGGTTAGCCCACCTACACTAGATCACATTGATCAATTATGTATAGGCAGTCAAGGATAATTGTATATGACACACAACCGGTGATCCTAGAAAAATGACATGTGTCATAGAATAGAGAGCAAGTGCTCAAAAAAGGACCAGTTAATGTGACCTATAACATATAATCACAATCAATCATATAGCAAATGCTGATATTTAAAATATACATGAGGGGGCCTTAGGCATGTAGCCTTACCTGAGCGCTGTATGTGAGAGTGCTGACTGCCTACCCCGATGCGCGTTTCGGAGTGCTATGTTCCTTGCTCAGGGGGCGCCCCCTGAGGATGGAGCATAGCGCTCCGAAACGCGCGTCGGGGTAGGCCGTTTGTATTGGCTGTCTCTGCATGAAGTGCAGTTGTCCTTTCATGTCCTACATTTCCATGGTATATGGTTAATTTGTGAGTATTATCTCAGTATGTAAATTTACTTTCTCACCTACCATGTGTACCACAATTGTATTTTAAGATATCGAGCATACGAATAGCGAGAAGCGGCAACACACAGGAGCCAGGGATGAGAGTGTATATATATATATATATATATATATAAATATACACAGTGTGTATATATATATATATATATATATATATATATATATATACACTCACTGGCCACTTTATTAGGTACACCTGTCCAACTGTGTGTTAAGACTTAATTTCTAATCAGCCAATCACATGGCGGCAACTCAGTGCATTTAGGCATGTAGACATGGTCAAGACAATCTCCTGCAGTTCAAACCGAGCATCAGTATGGGGAAGAAAGGTGATTTGAGTGCCTTTGAACGTGGCATGATTGTTGGTGCCAGAAGGGCTGGTCTGAGAATTTCAGAAACTGCTGATCTACTGGGATTTTCACGCACAACCATCTCTAGGGTTTACAGAGAATGGTCCGAAAAAGAAAAAAAATCCAGTGAGCGGCAGTTCTGTGGCCGGAAATGCCATGTTGATGCCAGAGGTCAGAGGAGAATGGGCAGACTGGTTCGAGCTGATAGAAAGGCAACAGTGACTCAAATTGCCACCCGTTACAACCAAGGTAGGCAGAAGAGCATCTCTGAACGCACAGTGCGTCGAACTTTGAGGCAGATGGGCTACAGCAGCAGAAGACCACACTGGGTACCACTCCTCTCAGCTAAGAACAGGAAACTGAGGCTACAATTTGCACAAGCTCATCGAAATTGGACAGTAGAAGATTGGAAAAACGTTGCCTGGTCTGATGAGTCTCGATTTCTGCTGCGACATTCGGATGGTAGGGTCAGAATTTGGCGTAAACAACATGAAAGCATGGATCCATCCTGCCTTGTATCAACGGTTCAGGCTGGTGGTGGTGGTGTCATGGTGTGGGGAATTTTTTCTGGGCACTCTTTGGGCCCCTTGGTACCAATTGAGCATCGTTGCAACGCCACAGCCTACCTGAGTATTGTTGCTGACCATGCCCATCCCTTTATGACCACAATGTACCCAACATCTGATGGCTACTTTCAGCAGGATAATGCGCCATGTCATAAAGCTCGAATCATCTCAGATTGGTTTCTTGAACATGACAATGAGTTTACTGTACTCAAATGGCCTCCTCAGTCACCAGATCTCAATCCAATAGAGCATCTTTGGGATGTGGTGGAACGGGAGATTCGCATCAGGGATGTGCAGCCGACAAATCTGCGCCAACTGTGTGATGCCATCATGTCAATATGGTCCAAAATCTCTGAGGAATGCTTCCAGCACCTTGTTGAATCTCTGCCACGAAGAATTGAGGCAGTTCTGAAGGCAAAAGGGGGTCCAACCCCTTACTAGCATGGTGTACCTAATAAAGTGGCCAGTGAGTGTATATATATATAAATATGAGGAAATTGGGATCGACCGTGAGGAAAGCACATAGTGCTGAAACATGTAGTCCCTTGCTGGAATGCTACTAATTGATTGGAGTTCCTCATACTTTTTATGATATAATGGATTAATAAAGAAGAAGTTTTTACAAATCTGGTGAACTTTCATCGTTTTGCTGGATCCCAATTTCCTCATATTTCTATTTGTTGGGGCATACTCCCTGCCTGGATCCGTGCAAAGCATAGGGTGAACACTGATTACTGCATCAAGAGGAACTCCTTTATGGTGAGCTGGCTATATGTTTTTCACATTGCTTGAATATATATATATAGTGTATATATATATATATATATATATATATATATATATATATATTGATTACATGTAAAGAGACTCTATCATTTCTAAAAATGCTATTTTTACTAACTTTCTTAGACATTATATATACAACAGAAATAAATGAATAAATTATAAATTCTAAAACCTCTGCTAATAATGTCTAAGAGTAATATGTTTTTCTTTCCATACATTTACTAGGCAAGCTCCACGTGGTAAGAATCTTCTCTATATACTGTACTTACTGAGCTGTACGCATGGAGTGATGGAAATGAATGACATGATTAGACACAGGCTGATGTTAATGCTTATCAGTCCTTTGTTCAGGACACAGCCAGCAGGATGGGTGAAGTAAATATAAAGCAAATAGAAGGCCATTGTGGCAATGGAATAGAAGAGCAATGTGGCAATCAGGACCGCAAAATACCAGCGTTTGTCTTTAGCTGCCCCAGTTAGCCTGAGAAAAGAGAAACAGATACAAGTTGAGACCTTTAATATTGTGTCATCCTAATATGCATTGGTTACATCACTGAGAATAGACTATATGCTCATAAGTCCCCAAAAGAGTGAAATTCCTTTCTATATATTTCTCTGCATTGACTATGTGTATAGGTCCCGTCACATTTAGCGATGCACTAGTGATCCCGACAACAATACGACCCGGTCAGGATCGCTGGTGCATCGCTGAATGGTCGCTAGTGAGCAGCCAAACAGGCAGATCTCACCAGCAATGCAGCAGCGGTCGGGGGTCGTTACTTACCTGTCAGACGGCCGCTCTGCTGATGACTTCCTCACGCGTCCATGGAGTCGCTCTTGTGTCAAAAATCGGTGACGCTTTAGGGATATCGCTAGCGATCTCGCTATGTGTGAAGGGGGCTTATTTGTAGAGAGGAAGGTGCAAAGGATACAGGTACAGTCTCCTAACAATGAGCGACCTCTGACACCAATGACCTGGAGATGGTATGATAATTTGTTCAGGTCTCCCAGATACCCTTTCACTATCCATCAACCTGGCCAGCTCTTCTGCTTGGGACAAAACTGTACCTTGTCTGTGTGTGTATATACAGTCCTGCTGAAAAGTTTGTGAACCATCCAGAATTATCCATATTTCAACAAAAATTTGATCTAAAACTACAACAGATTTTCAAAAAAGGTCATGAAAACAGATAAAGAAAGCCAAATAAAACAAATGAGTCAAATATATTAGACGCTGACATTTTTAAATAAGGAAAGTGATCTAATATCACATGTCTGTGAGTGGCAAAAGTATGTGAACTTTTAGGAATAATATAAAATTTGAAGGTGAAATAAGAGTCTGGTGTTTTCAATCAATGGGAAGTCTAATATTACTTCACAATACATGTTTGTGGAAGGGTCTCATGAAACGAACAAAGAAGTCCATCATCAGGAGGACACTGAATAACAATGGAGTGTATATAAGGATTGCAGGGAGAAAGCCATTGCTTTCCAAAAAGAACATTGCTGTCCCTCTGCAATTTGTCCCTACATCATGCTTATCTCAGATTACATAGTAAAAACCTGGTGGCAGATTCTCTTTAAATGAAAAGCATTGAGTTTGGAACAAACCCCACTGCATTACAGCATAAAAACCTTATACTCTCTGTGAAACATGGTGGTGGTAGTATCACAGTTTGGGCCTTTTTTGCTGCATGTGGGCCAAGGCGGCTTGCCATAAGTGATGGAACAATGAATTCTGAATTGTATATGCAAACTCTAAAGGAAAATGTCAGAACATCTGTCCATGAGCTTAATATGAAGGTTATGTGGGTCATGCGGCAAGACAATGGCTCAAAGCACCAACATCATACTATAAAAGAATGGTGGTAGAAGAATAATATATTGGAATGGCAGGGTCACAATTTGCACCTTAATCCTACAGAAATGTGTAGAACGACCTGAAGTGAGCAGTTCATGGGAGAAAGCGCACCAACATTACAGAATTGAAGCTGTTTTGTAGGGAGGAATGGGCTAAAATTTCTCCAAGCTGATGTGTAGGACAAATCAACAATTACTGGAAACGTTTATGTGCAGTTGTTTCTGCACAAAGGGCTAAAACCAGATTCTGAAAGTCACTCACATGTGATATTGGATCATTTTCTCATTTGAAAAAAAATACAAAATCTAATATTTTTGACTCAATTGTAAGATTTTATTCTCTTTATATAATTTTAGACATTGTGCGGAAATCTGATGTAGTTTTAATTTAAATTTATGCAAAAATGTGGAGAATCCTCAAGAGTTCACAAACTTTCAAGCACCACTGTAAGACTGTAAGTATAGAAATATATGCATATATAGTATAATAATGATAAATCAATACTAATCAGGGAAACTGAAGAAAGTAAAAAGCAGCTGTCATTATTGAAAACTTTAGCATAACACAGAGCTCTTAGTGCCTGTACTGCCCCCTTGTGGGGACATCCTCTCCATGCAGAAACCTAGACATTTCTATGACAATTTAGCAGCTGAAAAGTTAATTAATAAAATTTAAATTATGAACAGAGTAAAAAGAAAAAAAATCTTACCAATTTTTGTTCCAGGTGTGAGCAAACGCTGTTATCAGTATCAGCTGGATGATGACAAAAGAGAACCCACCGCAGACACCTACATAATGCCATACTGCAAAGACAAATGCATCATTCCAACATGAATAACCAATCTATCCCTTTTGAATACATTTTAAGGGGCATGTATCTCTCTATCTCATTCTTCTGCATCATTTAAATGTATTTTTATTTCAGCAGTGTTTGCCACTGTGTCCATGATAGAACACTTGATGGTGATGTCACCATCACTGGCCAGATAAAACTTAAAATCAACTCCCAAACCTACTGCCAGTTTTTAGAAGACAATTTCTTCAAACAATGGGTCAGGAAAAAGCCTGTGTGTTTCAAGAAAGTAATGTAGTTCAATAATAAAACTAATCATCAAAAATACTAATTGTCTAATAATTGTGAACAGAGTAGATTTATATAGTATCTATCATCTAGATAGCAAGATAGATAGACAGATAGATAAACAGACAGACAGATAGTAGATAGGCAGATATATAGGCAGATAGATAGATACATAACATACACAATAATAACTTGAATCTGGCAAAATAGTTTTTCAAATAAAATTTATTGAATATCAACTAATAAAAATCAGATACTGCCTTTTAAATTGTGGTTCAACAGAAAATAATAAAACTAATGAAAATGACCTGAAAACAATGTACCCGGTCCTCCAACAGGATAATGACCCAAAACACACAGCTAAAAACATGCAAGATTTGCTAACAGTAAAGCATTGGACTATTCTAAAGTGACCATCTATGAGCCCTGACCTAAATCCTATTGAGCATCTGTGGAAGGAGCTGAAACATGCCGTCTGGAAAAGGTGTCTTCACATCTAAGATAGCTGGAACTGCTTCCTTACGAGGAGTGGACCAAAATACCTGTGGACAGGGGCAGAGGTCTCATTGAGACAAAAATCAGTTGTTTGCAGCTATTGCCTCAAAAGTATGTGCAATAAGATATTAAAGAGGTTGTCCACTACTTTTTTTTATTGGTGACCTATCCTTAGGGTGTTGTAGGATTTTAGCTTCTAACTCAATACAGAAGTCGTCTACCTCTCTTATTTTCAGACCTTGTGCAGTATGACTCAGATTGTGCTTATGTTCAGATGTTTGTCATACTCTACGTACAGAAGGATGCCAAGACCTGCCATTATGTTATATAAGGTTTTCATCTCTTACCTCGTATAAAATAATCACTAGGGATAAAGAAAGCAGCGACGCACATTCCAATTAAAATCAGGAACTTCAGACACCAAAACCTACAAATCATAATAAAAATGTAACTACAATCATGATCACAACATAATATTATGGAATTCATTGCTTCATTATTGGAAGAATATTTAGAATTGAGAGTCCTCCCTTTTTAATGGCTAACTGAAAAGATGGTAACACATTGCAAGCTTTCGAGACTACTCAGGTCTCTTCATCAGGCATTGACTACTACAACATCTGAAGAATCACATATTTATACACAAAACAGCACAGAAAATAACACAATAGATACGACAAGTGTCATGGGGAAAACCAGGAAAACAATTACAATGGTGGCCCTGCGATAGGGAATGGGGACGTGGAGACCTCCTGCACTCCCCTGAGTCAGTGTCTCTACATTCCTAACGACCCCTAGGCCGGTTCCGTACCGGGCGCCGATCAGTATACCTGAAATCCTTAGCTCGCCCTGAACCAATCCCTTACTAGTGAAGTGGATGGTGCAGAAACTAATCCCACCACTGCACTACAACACACATTGAGGAAAGTGACAAACAGGGAAACACCACTTAGCTTTGCTCTGTTGCTAATGCTCACAGCAACAGAGTCCGACACCTGAGTGCAGCTTTCCAGCAACAGAGTCCCGCATGTGAGTGCAGCTTTACAGCAACAGAGTCCAGAATCCAAGTGCAGCTTTCCAGCAACAGAGTCGAGCATCTGAGTGCAGCTCTCTTCCAGCAACAGGGAAACACCACTTAGCTTTGCTCTGTTGCTAATGCTCACAGCAACAGAGTCCAACACCTGAGTGCATCATTTCCTCCAACCGGATCCAACACCTGAGTGCAGCTTTACAGAAACAGAGTCCAGCATCCGAGTGCAGCTTTCCAGCAACAGAGTCCAGCATCTGAGTGCAGATCTCTTCCAGCAACAGAGTCCAGCATCTGAGTGCAGCTTTCCAGCAACAGAGTTCAGCATCCGAGTGCAGCTTTCCAGCAACAGAGTCCAGCATCTGAGTGCAGCTCTCGTCCAGCATCTTACTGCAGCTTTCACCATAGCTGCCACTCCACCAAGCTTTGCAAGAACTCCTCGCTGACACCATAGCTGCCACGCCACCAAGCTTTGCAAGAACTCCACACTGACACCATAGCTGCTACTTCCTCCAAGCTTTGCAAGAACTCCTCGCTGACACCAAAGCTGCCACTCCTTGATTCTGACTGAGCTGCCCGGGACTCCTCTCAAGTTCCTTCCTTCACCAAGGATGGTTGGAAAAGACCAATATCACCAACAGTGAGTGAAATCACCTGCTACACCTTTATAGGCAGGACCCAAGGAATCACACCTGCTTCATTATCATGTGCAATAACACTAACCACCACCGGGGGCAAACTAGAACAAAAGACACCACTGTGTAATAATCCTAATGGCCACCGGGGGCAAAACTAACTCTAAGAAACCAGCTCAAAGGAAATAAAAGGTTACTTATTCAAAACCTGTCATATCCAACCTAGATCATGACAGTACTCTCCCTCAATGAGGGGCCTCTGGACCCTCAAGACAGCTCCTCATCAAGGAACCACCTACAGAGGGGACGCCCAGATCCAGAGTTCACCACTGCAACTACCTGTACCTCAGGTTAATGGCAAATGGCCACTGCTGGTATTGGCAATGTATGTTCTGGCGGCGTTGCACATCCCCAGAGCACCGTACTGGGGAGCGAGTTGTGCATGAGCATGTTTGGAGGTAAAACAAGCTGACAAGACTCCGCACACACTTCCACTGGATGTTATTTGGTGGACACCCATACACGCTCGTTCACACACTGGTCCGGACCAGAACGTTTATTGCCACTCATTACTTTGTCAAATACTGTGAGCTTTTACTGGAACTGACAACAGAGGCATCCCCCTGTGTCACCACACTCACACCCCCGCTATTAACCAAGGGAAACCCCACCCTCCAACTCCTACTACGAGGCCTGCGCCTCTCTGGGTTGGCTAATGGCGAGGGTTGAGACTTGCCCCTACTCCCTGGCGGCAGCCCTGCAGCCACAACTGGAGGAGAAGGGGACGGGGGTATGGAGGAAATATACACTCCCTGGTCGCCTTCCTCCACACGACCAGGAGGGGGCGGCTTCTTCGGTGGTATGGAAGGTTTGGCGTGAGCCCCGTGGACTATAACACAAATCCGCCCACCACAGGGAAGTACCCCTTCACCTCGGGGAATACCAGGCAGCACCATGGGGACACCCACTCCTCCCACCTGCCTGGGTGCGTCCGCGTGCATGAGCAAGTCCCGCTCACCAGCAGGGACTCTGGGGGCCTCTTTGTCAGAGCCGCAATTTGATTTTCTAGTTGAGCCAGAGGGAAGGCCCCAGACCCAGATAACTGCCACTGGAACTGCTTCAACACACAATGCAGCTCCTCACCTCAGTGAGGCCCAGCAGCAATTACTCACCGGCCCGAACCTGGCCAAAGGCCTACCAGAAAAAAAAATGTAAGGTTGGTGATAATGTCATGGTCACGTGTGACTGGACACACCGCCTCCAGCAGGGCGAATTTATATGACACGCGTGACCCTGGATACACCGCCTCCAGCAGGGCGAATTTAAATAATAGAACGTGCAGCAGGATACACCGCCTCCAGCAGGCGAATTTCAGTAGTACACGTATGTCTGGATACACTGCCTCCAGCAGGGCGAATTTCAGAATAAAGGGGAAAACCAGGAAAACAATTACAATGGTGGCCCTGCGATAGGGAACGGGGACGTGGAGACCTCCTGCACTCCCCTGAGTCAGTGTCTCTACACTTCTAACGATCCCTAGGCCGGTTCCGCACCGGGCGCAGATCAGAATACCTGAAATCCCTAGCTCGCCCTGAACCAATCCCTTACTAGTGAAGTGGACGGTGCAGAAACTAATCCCACCACTGCACTAAAACACACATTGAGGAAAGTGACAAACAGGAAAACACCACTTAGCTTTGCTCTGTTGCTAATGCTCACAGCAACAGAGTCCGACACCTGAGTGCAGCTTTCCAGCAACAGAGTCCCGCATGTGAGTGCAGCTTTACAGCAACAGAGTCCAGCATCCAAGTGCAGCTTTCCAGCAACAGAGTCAAGCATCTGAGTGCAGCTCTCTTCCAGCAACAGAGTCCAGTATCTGAGTGCAGCTTTACAGCAACAAAGTCCAGCATCCGAGTGCAGCTTTCCAGCAAGAGTCCAGCATCTGAGTGCAGCTCTCTTCCAGCAACAGAGTCCAGCATCTGAGTGCAGCTCTCTTCCAGCAACAGAGTCCAGCATCTGAGTGCAGCTTTCACCATAGTTGCCACTCCACCAAGCTTTGCAAGAACTCCACACTGACACCATAGCTGCCACTCCTCCAAACTTTGCAAGAACTTCTCGCTGACACCATAGCTGCCACTCCTTGATTCTGACTGAGCTGCCCGGGACTCCTCTCAAGTTCCTTCCTTCACCAAGGATGGTTGGAAAAGACCAATATCACCAACAGTGAGTGAAACCACCTGCTACACCTTTATAGGCAGGACCCAAGAAATCACACCTGCTTCATTATCATGTGCAATAACACTAACCACCATCGGGGGCAAACTAGAACAAAAGACACCACTGTGTAATAACCCTAATGGCCACTGGGGGCAAAACTAACTCTAAGCAACCAGCTCAAAGGAAATAAAAGGTTACTTATTCAAAACCTGTCATATCCAACCTGGATCATGACAACAAGTAATGTGAAGCACAACTGTCATTATGAGAGAGGGATAAACATAAATATTGGAACAGTTCATAGATAAGAAGTGTGAAAGTTTTATTGCCCTCTGATTGGGGACTGGTACTGCGCTGTGTGATGACCCCAGAAGGTCTGAAAAGCAAATTCCATAATTGATGTGAAAAGACATAAATCCATGCGACACATTTTTGTATCCCCGGACATAGCATGATGGACATTAAATTACTTGTATTAAAAGGTAACTTCAAGTCTCAGAGAGACAGAAGAGTCTGGGAATATAAATTTATGACAACTTTTGACACACTCAATGCAGGAATGAATGTGTTGTATGGATTTATGTCTTTTTACATCAACTAAGGAATTTGCGCTTCAGACCTTCTGGGATCAACACACAACACAGAACCAGTCCCCAATCAGAGGGCAATAAAACTTTCACACTCCTTATCTATGAACTGTTCCAATATTTATGTTTATCCCTCTCCCATAATGACAATTCTGCTTCACATCACTTGTCTTATCTATTGCGTTATTTCTGTGCTGTTTTGTGTATAAATATGTGATTCTTAAGGTGTTGTATTAGTCTAGCCTGATGAAGAGACCTGAATAGTCTCGAAAGCTTGCAATGTGTTACCATCTTTTCATTTAGCCATTAAAAGGTATCAACCACTGAGGACTTTCATTTCTAAATATTCTTCTATATACTGGCTAACACAGTACCAAGATATAGATCTTTCCAGTGTTCATTATTGGAAACACCTAACCTGTGCAAAACAAAGTATGTCTCGTGTAGGATGGTGAAATCGATCAATCGGGGTAGATATTACCATTTATGGTAATAATTGCCCTTCATGGTCATATTTACGTTATTTACTTTATGTTTAGATAAAATTAAGGGGTATTTCCAAAATAGGAAAGTATCCAAAGGATCGCTGATAACTCATTGATCGCTGAGGGTCCAACCTCTGAGACCCTGAACAATCCAGAGATCAGGACCCTGGAACCCAGGAAATAGGATCTGCAACCTTGCGAAGTAGGTGCATATGCTCAACCTCATTGTCTAGGGGTCTGTCACAAATTACTGAGTGCTGTGCTATGGAATGAGGATAGTTTAATGTTTTGGGAAAAGCTCTATAACTTATATTATTTAGCACTTACTGCTTTTATTTAAATATGCGGAAGTATACGGGGTAGATAGAGGGACAGACTGCATACATCAATTACAGGCTAAAAATGAGTGTTAGAATAATAGAAGATTATACTTTACCCGTTGTGGACCATGGCACGGAACTCCTGTGTGGACTTCACACTGATAAGAAACACTGACTGGATGAAATAAAAAGATGCGGTGCCAAAGCAGACTCTGTAGACAGCTGCGTACCCAACAAGAGTGTCACAGTCATTGCCACCAGGCAAATGGTTGCAAAGCAGAGAAATCCAAGGCACCTGTAGTTAAAAAGATACAATACATAAATTAAATGTGATGCAATGAAATAATGAATGTAACAACAAAAATAATGTGAAATTGAGTGAAAGTAGATATTAAATTGTAGGAAATGCAAATACCGGGGAGCAGAGCTCATTTACCAAAGCACAAGCAAGCACATTACAGAACGTACAGACAAGGTACATTCAGATCAATACAGGCATTATGCCCAAATCACAGCTGTAATATATTTATTTATTTTGAACCAACGTATTCTGCGCTGCTTTATAGACATTGTCATCGCCGTCCCTGGGACTTACTCTGCATGTGGGAGAAAATCAGAGTACCTGGAGGAAACCCACACAAACTCAAGAAGAATGCACAAAAGTCATGCTGATGTTTCACCAAAACAGCTCTAACCCTTTGAGGTTTAGACTCCTCAAAACTTCTGAAGGTGTTCTGTTGTACCTGGCACCAAGACATAAGAGCAGGGTTTTTTTAACGGCAGTTCTCGAAGCCCAGCGGTGACAAATCATGCTTTTATCATTTCCTTTGTATTGCACAGGGACAGAATTATCACTTGTGCAATAATAAAGAGATCCTAAAAATATGGACTGTTGGTAGGCCATGAGGACTGGAGTTGAGGAACGCTGCTTTAAAGAGTCAGAAATCTAAACTTTCATTTTTTTTTTTCATTTTTGTCCAGTATGGAAAGTTATCAAAATTTGTTAATCATTTTATTATTTTATTAGGAGATTTTGTCTTCATTCTTGTAAAAAAAAATTACAGGAATAATATAAATGGCTTCCAAACCAATGCTTTTTCTCCAGTACATTTGCTTGCATTCATCTGCATTTATATCAAAATGTACTTACTTGAAGTACAGATGATGGCAGTGAAAGAGTCAATACCTGTCTCCTCCCTTGATTTTTCTGCTTATCAAACCAATCTCCTTCAGCAGGGTTATTTCCAGAGTTAGGCTGGAGTCACACTAGTGTATGTCATACGATGTAAGAGCATCCGATGTGATATGCTAATGACCCTCGGCTCCTGCTCTGCTGCGAACGGGAGCCGATTGTCAGTGCTCAGATACTCTTGCACAGAGAGGATCGGAGCACAGCTGCGAAGGAGGTAGAGAAAGTAATTGTCACGACCCAACAGCGGTCGGTCCAGCGGACGGCACAACACACACTCAACGTGATGGTAAAGGGGAGAGCAAGGGATGGGGAACCTCCTTATGAGGAATGGGGCACCTTTTGAGCTCCAACCTGAGCCTGTCCCTGCACTCCCCTAACGCCCTAAGCAGGTCCTTCCCATCACGTACTTCGTCCCTTACTGTCACCTCACAATGCCCTGGTTGGTGCACTGGCCAGTAAGAGAGCTAGCATCACCACTGCAGATGATACAAACACAGGGGAAAGTGACAAGCACGAGATAGACAAGGTAAATACACAAAACTCTGCTGCCAAGCTCCACACCGCAGAGGATACGGAAACAGGACCCCGTAATCCACAGAAGAAGCAGATTCAGCGCAGACACCAGAGAGCTGCAACTGCAAAGCTAGTCTACATAGAATACACAGATGACTGTTATCTGTCATCCTGCAAGCTGCCAGCAAGGAAAACTGACATTAACTCTTGCTGGCCTAAAAGGAAAAGAGCTACATTTAAATAATAGTCAAACCAGAGCTGCCACGAATCTAAACCTGAATCGTAACAGTACCCCCCTTTCAACGAGGGGCCTCTGGACCCTCAACACCAGACCTCACCAGAAATGACGCAAGGTGAGGACAACTCAACCCACTAGGATTCACCTCCGCAGTTACCTGAGCCTCAGGGTTACAGTAAACGCAGCCCGATGGTGACGGAAATAATGTAGGTTCCGGAGGCGCAACAAATCTTCAGAGTGACGACCCATGGAATACGTTCTGCACCTGCAATACTGGGGGTAACTCCAGTTGGAAGGTCCTAGGTCTGAGAACGGCCAACACCCGATATGGCCCGATCACCCTAGAACTCCAGGTCCCAGATGCGTACTTCCACCTGATGTTTTTTATGGACATCCACATGTACTCATTCACACACAGGTCCGGACCTAAATGTTTATTTCCATGCGTGCGTTTGCCAACAGACGATAATCTTCCAAACGAACAGACATCAGAGGCTTCCCCCGTGTCACCAAACTCCTACCCTCACTATATTTAGAGGGAACCACTACCCCCCGCTCCCTCCTTCTGAGTGGACCCCGAGACTCAAGGTTTACTTGTGGTGAGGGTTGAATCTTGCCCCTATTCCCTGGTAGCACTTTAGCTGCCCCCAAAGGAGAAGCAGAGGTAGATTTGAGATGGACTGCAGAGATCGTAGCTCCCAAGCAACAGTCTTTACAAGACTGGTCCCAACTAACTACTTACCTGGACCGCCAATCTATGACCGTATTGTGTCTCTTCAGCCATGGAAAGCCAAAGACAATGGGGGTTGGCATAACCTACAAGACGTAAAATGACAGGGACTCTTCATTAAGAGTTCCTATACGCAGGTTTATATTGTCTACGACTTGGGTCAAACTCCTTTGGCTGAAAGGGACAGAGTCAACCGCATGAGTGAAAATGGGTCTCGCCAGCATCCTACCAATCAGACCATGGGTCTGAACAATGCGAGAATTCACCAGATTGACTGCAGCTCCATTGTCCACAAGAATCGGTATCGTCACAGTCTCCCTACCAACCACCACTTCAGCAGAAATGGAAAACTGAGAAGGAAATGTACACACCCTGGTCGCCTCCCTTCATACGACCAGGGAAACACAGCTTTGGTAATGAAGTACCAACTTTGGCACAAGGTGGGCAGACATTAATGTAATGATCCGAAAGACCACAGTAGAAACATACCCCCGTCCCAAGGCGAACCGCAAGAAACCAGTTTGAGAAGAGACTCCTCCCACCTGCATGGGTTTGTCCATCTGCACCAGTGTGTTCTCCTCCCTAGAAAGAACAACAGGGGGTAGATTCGGTGTATGTCTCTCCCTGAGGCATCTATCCACCCGGATTGCAAGGGCCATGGCGGACTCCAACGACCCAGGTGTAGCATACTGCACCAGCGTATCCTGAAGCCTAGCTGACAGACCCTGACTGTTAGGCGTCGGGTTCCTGTCGCTGCACAGTGGGAATCCCAAGCCTTGTTTCCGGCGGTATCCCATTCCTCTCCAGCCGCAGAGGAGGTTGCTCAGCAGACTCGTCGGTCCCGGCGCTCTGCCCAGACTAGCTCCGTGGGTTGGTTGCTGCTGCCACCTCTGGCCCAACTACTGTATAGCAACTCATGCTGGTCAGCAGCAAGTTTCTCCAGGAACTAAGTTCTCCTGTCGGTCCACTGAGCATGCCCGTGGAGTGATCTCCCATTGGAGATTGAGGGTCACGTGCTCAGGTCCTTCTCCAGCTCGGATTGGTCCATCCGAAAAGCCAGGAAGGTCCCGGAGGCACGCAGCTATAAATGGATTGCATGGCCGCTCGGCCATGCGCTAGTATAGACTGCATTATCAGACTATGAGGAGTGAGTGTTGTATGCATGTATGAATGTCTCTGGTGAATGACTCATTAAGAAACCCCTACCCTTGGTACGCATGTGTTGTGCAGCCTAGCCTGTTAAGCGCCCAGGCTTAGGTGAAGGAAAGACAGAGTTTGAGACAGGCATCAGTCTCCATCAGTGACTCGGCACGCCTCAGTGCACATGCTCTACACTCCTTAGTCAGCGTCCATAGCGGCGTCCGCAGTTGTGATGCCGCGCGCTCAGAAGGTCTAGAGGGACTCTTACCCCGTGTCCTTGGGGCAGAGTTCTGTGACCGCTTTCTGTGCGCTCATTGGCCGGGCTCTGTGAGCTAAACAGGCTCCGGCATTTATGTTCAGCGGTAGTGTGGCTCTGTGAGTTAACAGAGTTCGCTCCTGTTCACACTGGGTGACGTTAACCCACGTGTGACCTTTCCACACTGCTTTATACTCCCGCCATTACCTAGCAGCAGTGTACCACCTCAGCACAGTGGACCCCGGGCTGCGAACGCACCTACTATTATTTTATAATTTGGTGCGTTCCGCCAGCCCTAACATTATACTAGCGCCAGGGTTTGGCTAGTAATGGTGGACAAACAGTGACTGCTGCAGTACATCCGCAGCTGCAGGGCAGGTTGGCGGCTCTCGAGCGTTCAGCCTCAGCTGCGGATGTTACTGCGGTCGCTGTCCAGGCAACCACAGAGGCTGTCTCCCGTGTGACCACTGCTATCCCTGCCCCGACTTTGTCCCGCCTCCCGCTGCCCGAGAAGTTCTCGGGTGATAGTGCTTCTTGTAGGGGTTTCGTGAGCCAGTGCTCTATACAGCTGGAGCTGCTGGCAGCACGATTCCCCTCTGAGCGGGCCAAAGTGGGATTTATTATTTCCCTCTTGTCGGGCAGGGCTTTGGAGTGGGCCACACCGCTGTGGGAGCGTGGTGATCACGTGGTGCAGAGTGCCTCACGGTTCTTGGACACTCTGAAGCAGGTTTTCCTGGGACCGCGAGTCACCCATGACACCGCGCTCCGGCTGCTGGCATTGTCACAGGGCTTGTCCATGGTCAGCCACTTTGCCATCCAGTTCCAGACGCTGGCCTCGGAGTTAGAGTGGCCAGATAAGGTCCTCATTCCAGCATTCTGGAGAAGTTTGGCTGGCCATGTGAAGGACGCTCTGGCCACCAGGGAGATTCCTGCTACACTGGAGGAGCTTATCACCGTCTCCACCGGTATAGACCTTCGCTTTGCCGAGCGAAGGTTGGAGCGGTCCCAGTGTAGGCAAAGGTTTATGTTGGCACCCAGTTTTGCTAAACCTCTGGAATCTCCCGATTGGGCGCCTGAGCATCAGGGGGCTTCCCACTAGGGATCCAGGCCCCGGCCCGCTCAAGCCCCTGTGATCTGTCATGGTTGCCGGCAGTCCGGTCACTTTGCCAACCGGTGCCCAAAGCGGCTGGGAAGACGCTCACCCCTAGTGGCCGTAGGAGGCGGCTCACTAGAATCCGCGGCGTTTTCCTCCAAGTTGTCCTTTAAGGCTATGTTCACACGTGGCGGTTTTTTCGAGATTTCGCGGCGGTTTTAACCGCGCGATTTTGCTGCGAAAACGTGAAAAATAAGCATCCCATGCATTCCTATGGGATTCCGCAATGCTGTGCTAATGCTGCGGTTTTTACCGCGGCGGAATTGCTTCACGGTAAAAAATGCAGCATGCTCATTAATTTAGCGGAATCGCGGCGATCCCGCACTCATAGGAATGCATTGTTCTGCTTACTTTCCGCATGTGGCTGTGCACACAATGCGAAAAGTAAGCAGAACATTTGCGGATGGTACCCACGGTCCGGAGGAGAGGAGACTGTCCTCCGGGCTCTGGGTACCATATCCCTGTAAAAAATAGAATTTAAAATAAAAAATATTGTTATTCTCACCTTCCGACGTCCCACGCAGCCTTCCCGCCTCTCTCCACTCTCCCGGTCCCAGTAATCCTTTGCAAGCGATGACGTCCGTTCTCGCGGGATCGCAAAGTCTCGCTGTCATTCGTGAGACGTCGCGATCCCGCAATAACGGACGTCATCGCGGTACTTCTCGCAATGGATTACTGGGACCGTGAGCGTGGAGAGAGGCGGGAAGGCTGCGCGGGACGCCGGAAGGTAAGAATAACAATATATTTTTTTTATTATTATTTTCTACATCCCATCTTTTACTATTGATGCCGCATAGGCAGCCTCAATAGTAAAAAGTTGGTCACACTCGTCAAACACTATGTTTGACGAGTGTGACCAACCTGTCAATCAGTTCTCCAAGCGATGCTACAGATCGCTTGGAAAACGCTAGCAATTCTGCAAGCTAATAACGCTTGCAAAATGCTAGATTTTCCGAGGGAAAATCGCGGGAATTTAAAATGCGATTTTCCCGCGGAATGGAATTCGGAATTCTTGCGGTAATTTTCGGAAGCACCCATGCTCCTTCTTCTCCAAGACCTTCACACCAGCGGAGAGGAATTATTCCATCGGGGACAGGGAGTTTCTAGCAATGAACTTGGCCTTTTCAGAGTGTAGACACCTCCTGGAGAGGGCTCGCCACCTTTTCCAGGTGTTCACCGACTACAAGAATTTGGTCTATTTACAAACAGCCCAGCGGCTGAATTCTCACCAGGCCAGATGGTCCTTGTTCTTCTCCCGATTCCACTTCACCCTGCATTTTCTCTCCGGGGAGAAGAACGTCCAGGCCGATGCTCTCTCCCGCTCTGTGGTGTCATCGGAGGAGGAGCCTCGGCTGATAGTCCCATCTGAGAGCCTGAGGACCGTGGCTCCAGTCACCCTCGAGTCTGTACCTCTGGTCAAGACTTTTGTCCCTGCCAGTCTGAGACCGGAGGTCCTCTCTTGGGCTCATTCGTCCAGGGTGGGTGGACATTTTGGGACCAAACAGACCTCTGAGCTTCTGGCGAGGACGTACTGGTGGCTGCATATGGCCTGTGACGTCAGGGACTATATTCAGGCATGTGTCTCTTGCGCCCAGAATCGGTCCTCTCGGCAGCAGCCCGCTGGGCTACTCTACCCCCTGCCGGTAGCAGACAGGCCCTGGCAGATGGTCGGTATGGACTTTGTGGTGGGACTGCCCAAATCCAGTGGCACCACCGTCATTTGGGTTGTAACCGACCATTTCTCCAAGATGGTGCATCTGGTACCACTCTCTCGGCTACCTTCTGCACGGGGCCTGGCAGCATTGTTTATTAAGCATGTTTTCCGCCTGCACGGCATGTCGGATAAGATTGTCAGCGACCGGGGTCCTCAGTTTGCGTCTCAGTTCTGGAGAGAGCTCGGTTCACTGCTTAGCATTGAGCTAAATCTATCGGCCTATCATCCCGAGACGAACGGGTGGGTAGAGAGAGCCAACCAGACCCTGGTCACATATCTACGACATTTTGTCTAGGCCAGGCAGGATGACTGGGCATCTTTGCTGCCGTGGGCGGAGTTCGCTTTGAACAATGCTGTGTCTGACTCCACCGGTCAGACCCCATTCCTCCTGAATTACAGTCAGCATCCGCGCGTCCCTGTGCCCATGCCCGTGTCATCCACCGACTCTAGGGTGGCAGACTGGGGGGTGGAGGCATGTGACATTTGGGATCGCACTCAGGATGCTATCCGGGACTCCAAGGAGAGAGTGAGGACCTCCGCTGATGCACACCGGCGCCCTGCTCCGACCTTCGCCCCTGGCGACTTAGTGTCCGCCCGAAACATCAGGCTGCGGGTTGAGTCCGCAAAGTTCGCACCTCGCTACATTGGCCCCTTCAAGGTCCTTGAGCAGATCAACCCTGTGGTCTACCGTCTGGCCCTTCCACCACACTTGGCTATCTCTGACACGTTCCTTGTGTCCTTCCTTAAGCCGGTCAGACAGAAAGTGAGAGGAGATCCTATCAGAGTCACCTGACACTTTTAGTCCAGCCGACCCGAGACTCCTTCTCGGAGCAGCATTACGGTACACACCTGTGGCTCGTCATACACACACACTGTGGTTCCCCAGACATGTCCACTGAGGTACCCAGTGTTGCCCCTTTTGAAAACTCGGCCCCTTTCTGGACCACCATCCCAATTTGGGCCACCGCCCCCCTCTGGGACTCCACCCCTTTTTGGGTTACCACCTCCCTCTGGGACTCCACCCCCTTTTGGGCTACCACCCCGATTTGGGCCACCGCCCCCTTTCGGGACTTCCCCGTGTCCGTTTTACCGGTCTCCTTAGACCGCAGTTCACACAACACAGTTTGTCTCTTACGATACCACACAAGTCCTTGTTGGCACCACCACAGCTCCTGCTGTCACCGATCTTCGACACCACCGGCTGCCGTTCACACACAGCGGCTGGTGTCACCTTCGTAACCCTGCTGAGTTACCGGAAGATGCTTGTCTCCTTCGTAACCCCGCCGAGTTACAGCAAGCCGCTTGTCACCTTCGTAACCCCGCCGAGTTACAGCAAGCCGCTTGTCACCTTCTTGACCCCACTGAGCCACCGCAGGCTGAGTTGAGAAAAGAAAAAAAACACCACACAAAAACTCACGTGTCCTGTCTGTGTGCTATTCAGGACGTTCCGTCTCCACCTGAGACCGTCCAACACACAGGGCGCAGCGGGTGCTAATCAGGGAGCCGACCCTCCTCCCAGGGTCTCCCAACACACCGGCCTCACCAGGTCCAGGGGCTCAACGGGTGCTCTTCAGGACATCCATCTCCTCCTGAGACTGC
The DNA here is from genome assembly GCF_039654945.1 of Dendrobates tinctorius. NCBI lineage: Eukaryota > Metazoa > Chordata > Amphibia > Anura > Dendrobatidae > Dendrobates > Dendrobates tinctorius. The sequence continues at coordinate 39,475,806 of NW_027361690.1, forward strand.
CCAACACTCACGCCTCCCCAGGTCCAAGGTCATACCACGTGCACCAGGGATCTTCTCTTAGAATCTCCCAACACTGACCCTCCAGGACCTTGCTCACTGAACCCTCCAGGTACACAGTCTTACTCACTGACCCCGGTCAGTACAACACGGCTTTCACAGCCATCACCTGCCGGCCGTGCAGGTTCTCGGACTCCTCTACCGCTTAGATGTCCTATAAGTCTCTTCCACTGACCTGCTGTCAGTATATCACACGGCTTTCCAGACCGTCAGCCCTCCTAGCTCAGCGTTGGCATTCAAGGTGGGGGACACTCGCTTGGCAGCCAATAAATCACATCCGGCACGGGTTTTCCATAAAATCATAACAGTCTATGCGGTTTATTAGGCATCATAAACCATGGCCAGCAACAGAAAGTTCATATAAACGGCATAGCGTCCATGACAGAGCTTCACTCTGTTAGCAATGTCCAATACGCAGACTCTCGAGCCTCACAGTTATATCCCCTGTCAGGGTTTACCTCATGGCTTCTTCTCCATGCTTCAGACGTCCATTCCCTCCTCTGGGAACTCTCAGACGCTGGCAGCCATTACTCACAGCATTCACGTGCTGTCAGGCAGGAAGCCCCATCTCCCAGCGGGACCTTCCACAACGGACCAACCGGGTCCAAGCATTCACTCCATGTGACCTACCCTGGCCACCTTATATGGTTAGCAATATAGCAACCTAGTTAGCAACCTTGAGATACATAACAGTCCTTCAGGATTCTGCCATTCATCCTCTCTCCTAGGACATCCACGCAGTGCCCCCTAGCGGACACAGTGGTCACTACACCACAGCTGTAAGGCTTTAATACCAACTTCTTTAAGGTGACCATGCACCTTAAAAAGCTGTTGGCTGAATTTTTTTTTTTTACAACAGCTACAGTTGTGGCCAAAAGTATTGACACCCCTGCAATTCTGTCAGATAATACTCAGTTTCTTCCTGAAAATGATTGCAAACACAAATTCTTTGGTATTATTATCTTCATTTAATTTGTCTTAAATGAAAAAACACAAAAGAGAATGAAGCAAAAAGCAAAACATTGATCATTTCACACAAAACTCCAAAAATGGGCCAGACAAAAGTATTGGCACCCTCAGCCTAATACTTGGTTGCACAACCTTTAGCCAAAATAACTGCGACCAACCGCTTCCGGTAACCATCAATGAGTTTCTTACAATGCTCTGCTGGAATTTTAGACCATTCTTCTTTGGCAATCTGCTCCAGGTCCCTGATATTTGAAGGGTGCCTTCTCCAAACTGCCATTTTTAGATCTCTCCACAGGTGTTCTATGGGATTCAGGTCTGGACTCATTGCTGGCCACCTTAGAAGTCTCCAGTGCTTTCTCTCAAACCATTTTCTAGTGCTTTTTGAAGTGTGTTTTGGGTCATTGTCCTGCTGGAAGACCCATGACCTCTGAGGGAGACCCAGCTTTCTCACACTGGGCCCTACATTATGCTGCAAAATTTGTTGGTAGTCTTCTGACTTCATAATGCCATGCACACGGTCAAGCAGTCCAGTGCCAGAGGCAGCAAAGCAACCCCAAAACATCAGGGAACCTCCGCCATGTTTGACTGTAGGGACCGTGTTCTTTTCTTTGAATGCCTCTATTTTTCTCCTGTAAACTCTATGTTAATGCCTTTGCCCAAAAAGCTCTACTTTTGTCTCATCTGACCAGAGAACATTCTTCCAAAACGTTTTAGGCTTTTCAGGTAAGTTTTGGCAAACTACAGCATGGCTTTTTTATGTCTCGGGGTAAGAACTGGGGTCTTCCTGGGTCTCCTACCATACAGTCCCTTTTCATTCAGACGCCGACGGATAGTACGGGTTGACACTGTTGTACCCTCGGACTGAAGTCATAAGACTACCAACAAATTTTGCAGCATAATGTAGGGCCCATTGTGAGAAAGCTGGGTCTCCCTCAGAGGTCATGGGTCTTCCAGCAGGACAATGACCCAAAACACACTTTAAAAAGCACTAGAAAATGGTTTGAGAGAAAGCACTGGAGACTTCTAAGGTGGCCAGCAATGAGTCCAGACCTGAATCCCATAGAACACCTGTGGAGAGATCTAAAAATGGCAGTTTGGAGAAGGCACCCTTCAAATATCAGGGACCTGGAGCAGTTTGCCAAAGAAGAATGGTCTAAAATTCCAGCAGAGCATTGTACGAAACGCATTGATGGTTACCGGAAGCGGTTGGTCGCAGTTATTTTGGCTAAAGGTTGTACAACCAAGTATTAGGCTGAGGGTGCCAATACTTTTCTCTGGCCCATTTTTGGAGCTTTGTGTGAAATGATCAATGTTTTGCTTTTTTCTTCATTCTCTTTTGTGTTTTTTCATTTAAGACAAATTAAATGAAGATAATAATACCAAAGAATTTGTGTTTGCAATCATTTTCAGGAAGAAACTGAGTTTTATCTGACAGAATTGCAGGGGTGTCAATACTTTTGGCCACAACTGTATTTGCTAATTGGAAACAGGCACAGAGACAGGAAGATTCGACAAACTTATACACCCCTGCTAATCATTTGCAAGTACGCATAATCAGTTTAAATCAGTGATTATCAATAGTTTTTAGTAGATGTAGAATAGACAGAAATGGACATGAGCACTAGGCAATTAATGAATCATATACATTCTTGCTACATGGATGTGACAATACTCACATGTTCCTTGACAATTTCTGACACCCTTTTGGAAAGCATGAGGCAGCAGACGGTGGAGGCGAAAATGTGGAAGCATGTATACAGCAGTCTAGTACCAGTAGACACCTTGATGCTAGGGAAGCACTCACAACACAAAGAGCATGGAGAGGGCCCACAGCAGCAACATATCTAAAAAACATAAAAAGGGAGTACATTGGAACAGGAAGAATTGGTTGGGTAATAATACTAACATGTAAGACCACATACACCCTAGTTATATACAGTTGTGCTCAAAAGTTTAGATACCCCGGCAGAATTTTTGCTTTCTTGGCCTTTTCTCAGAGAATATGAATGATAACACCAAAACTTTTTCTCCACTCATGGTTAGTGGTTGGGTGAAGCCATTTATTGTCAAACTACTGTGTTTTCTCTTTTTAAATCATAATGACAACCCAAAACATCCAAATGACCCTGATCAAAAGTTCACATACCCTGGTGATTTTGGCCTGATAACATGCACAGAAGTTGACACAAAAGGGTTTGAATGGCTACTAAAGGCAACATCCTCACCTGTGTCCTGTTTTCTTGTAATCAGTGTGTGTGTGTGTGTGTGTGTGTGTGTGTGTGTGTGTGTGTGTGTGTGTGTGTGTGAGTTTCTGGGATCCAGACAGACCCTTGCATCTTTCATCCAGCCACTGACGTTTCTGGATTGTGAGTCATGGGGAAAGTAAAAGAATTGTCAACGGATGTACAGGAAAAGGTAGTTGAACTGTATAAAACAGGAAAGGGATACAAAAAGATATCCAAGGAATGGATGATGCCAATCAGCAGCGTTCAAACTGTGATTAACAAATGGAAAATAAGGGGCTCTGTAGAAACAAAACAACGGTCAGGTAGACCAACAAAAATTTTGTCCACAACTGCCAGGAAAATTGTTCGGGATGCAAAGAAAAACCCACAAATAGAATCAGCTGAAATACTGGACTCTCTGAAAACTAGCAGTGTGACTGTTTCAAAATGTACAATAAGAAGGCATTTGAAGAAAAATGGGCTGCATGGTCGAGTCGCCAGAAGAAAGCCATTACTGCGCAAATGCCACTAAGTATCTCACCTACAAAACACAAAACAGCACAGAGACTTGTCTCAAAACTTCTGGAACGAGGTAATTTGGAGTGATGAGACCAGACTTGAACTTTCTGGCCTCATGGAACACCATTCCTACTGTAAAGCACGGTGATGGATCACTGATGTTTTGGGGATGTGTGAGCTACAAAGGCACAGAAAACTTGGTCAAAGTCGGAGGAAAGATGAATGCAGCACATTATCAGCACATACTGGAGGCAAATTTGCAATCATCAGCATGGAAGCTGCACATGGGACGTAGTGGGACGTTCCAACATGACAACGATCCAAAATACAACGCCAAGTCGAACAAAGTGAAGGTTCTGGAGTGGCCATCTCAGTCTCCTGCTCTCAATATCTTTGAGCCACTCTGGGGAGATCTCAAGCGTGCAGTTCATGCTAGACAGCCCAGGAATTTACAGGTACTGGAGGCTTTTTGCCAAGAAGAGCCCAGGAATTTACAGGAACTGGAGGCCTTTTGCCAAGATGAGTGGGCAGCTTTACCATCTATGAAAATAAAGAACCTCTTCCACAACTACCACAAAAGACATCAAGCTGTCATTGATTTTAGAGGGGGCATTACACTGTATTAAGAAATGGGGTATGTGAACTTTTGATCAGGGTCATTTGGATGTTTTGAGTTGTCATTATGATTTAAAAAGAGAAAACAGTAGTTTGACAATAAATGGCTTCACCCAACCACTAACCTTGAGTGGAGAAAAAGATTTGGTGCTATCATTTATATTCTCTGAAAAAAGGACAAGAAAGACAAAATTCTGCCAGGGTATGTAAACTTTTGAGCACAACTGCTTACTAAAGCATGCTAGAGAAAATTATTCTCTGCTGCTTGTGCAAGAACCACATACAGATTCTCATCAACGGTCAGTCAAAGCCTGCACAGATTATAACTACAATTTCCACTATATTAATTCCCTTCATAAAAAACACATTCTTCTCCTGGCCAGCATATCAACAATACAATACATGTTTAATCCTATGGCACAAAAATGGAAGGAACATCCAACTAGTTGCCTGTTACAAGAGTCTACAGTTGTCTAGAACAGTCAAGTCTAATTATTCATAACCCTAACTACCTTCTTTATCACCACAAAAATCTATTCTTATAAATACAATTGTAACCACAGACCACAGCTTCCCACCCTGTACTCAGGGGATACATGCCATGCCTCTCCCCGCTACTCCTTATATCCGTATATTATACTTTTAATAGGCAGTATTGTGAAGAACTTGGATATAATTTGGTTTGGGAAGGGGAATTAGTGCAAATTGATTTGTACATCCCAACTCATTGGCCATGATAGTTGTCAGTGGTCGGTTGAAGGGAGAACCACCTCTTATCTGACGACATTTGCGTCTCTTTTGATTAGCCAGCCTGGCATACTGTCATGCTGCAATGATGACATTGCACTAGATCTAATCAAAAGAAGAACCCCAATGCCATCATGTAAGAGGCAATTATCTGACTTCCATCCAGCGACCACAGACCACTGTCATGGCCGAGGCATTGGGACATGCGTATCAATTTGCACCAACTCCAGAAGGAGTACTTGATCTAACAACCCAGCTTATGTAAAAGCACAGGGCTGGTTCCAGGTGTATGTGAGCTTTAGTCAAAATAAAGTACCAGTGGGCCCTTGGCTTCCATTACCCCAAATATGCATTGCAATATGTAGCTATTCTAACATTAATGAGAAGAGAACGGCAAATGCTGTCATGGAGCAAAAGTTCTTTACCCAAAAATTCTGCTAATACATTGTCTCAAATCTCACCTGGTAGGACATAGAACTGATGAAATCGTTGCAGAGTTTGTTCCGCCTTAGGGCCTTCCGAACAGCCATTTCATCCACCAGCCTCATAACTAGTCCTGACTGATCTCTACAATCCAAATATCTTCACCCTATGAGATCGCATCATCCACATCTTCAAAGTCTGGTGAAGGAGGAAAATGTCCGAAAAGTTAAGATCTGACCAAATTTTTTTTCTTTATCAGCAAAAGAAGTAAAGTTTGTCATATATTGGAAGGATGTTTAGCGATTATTGATTGCAGATGTTCTTCTCAATATATTGTGCCCAGGGATGTCGGTGATCATAAAGTCGTGTACTTTTCCTGTTTTCATGGTGACATTTCTTGCCGGAGATCCAACTAACAACTCATCTCTTTGCTAAATATATCAGGATAACACATAAAGGCAAAGCGTAAAATGTTCGCCACCGATAGCCCTGCAGCCTATTCTGTCATTTCTTCATTGATATCATGATTTGTTTCTACCGCCCTGAAGAGCCATGCTGTGGATTTATCACCCGAGAGGCAATGCTATGAAAAAAGATTAGGGTCTGATCGACAGGACCAAGTCAGTGTACGTCTTACCATCTGCACACGTGGGGGATGGCCATGAACGGCTCAGTGCATGAAATAGGATTTGTGCAAAGCCAGTTACTTACATTATAAAATGTCTATCTTAGCAATACAATGGTGGCACAGACCAAGTATATGCAAGAGACTGCCAATAAGGCAGGAGAAGAACATGACATGACAGTACTAAGCAGCATCGGGTACAGTTGGTGCCCTGCAAGTTTTTGGCACAATTATATTATTTATAGACACAGACCGTTTATCTATGATGATCTATTATGTGCTTCCATGGTGCTGACATTAGTTTGTTCAAGATAACTACTGTATGCATCCGAAAACCATATCTAATGTAATACATACCTTTCACACTCTAAAGAACATTTCCTTTGGCTTCCTTGCATAGGTTGCTCAATAAGGTAAAATACCGTACTATAGAAGGTAGAGCAGCACTGTACATTCACTGCTGTAATCTCTCTTTAGGACGTTTTTGCACTCAGAGGTGCTGAGCATCTCAATAGTATAGATAAGCCTATTAACTCCTTATTAAGCCAGGATAAAAATACAACCTGCAGCTATGAAATGGCACAAGGATCCGCAGCAAGAACACTGGCGGAGGCACATCTACAAGCCGACAGCATAACCAGACTCACAATATGAAATAAAGTACATGCTCATCAGCTATTCTAATAAAGGTGAAAAAAAACGCCACGTTAGAAAATGTCTTAAGAACCTGATGACCTCAATGACCTTAGAGGCTTTGTACAGTAGTAAAGCCGATCTTGCTCCTACTTGCCAGTTTCCTACTCCACACTGATGAGGGGCAATACCCCGAAACAGCTGTCTGTGGATGGATACCATGTTTTGGCATAGGTGGTTTCCTTCATTGGAGACTGCCCTTCCCGTGGTTGTTCCTTCCCGGGGAAAGACCTGGCTAGTCATTGCTTGCGTTGAGAAACATGTGATGGTGTCTCCGCGGCTTGTGTTTTGCTTGCTGATGAAGACCCATACTTAAAGGCTATGGCCCCAATTCCTCAAAGGAAATCTATCCTGACAAAACCGCTAATAACTTGCAGATATGGCGTTAATCTGTGGGTTAATAGCATTATGAGGACGTGTGGCTGCCTTTAGGGCGAAGGTTTGGATCTCCACAATTATTATGTAGACACCCTTTTTGGTGATTTTGCAATTTTGATTGATTTCAAATGTATGTTATTCACTTTTGGTAATTAATAAAACAATTATATTTTATATATTTTGGTCACGGGATTTGATACCATGGATTGGTAAATGTCTTTCTTGCACTCGGCTTTAATATAAAAGTGCAGTTTTACTTATATTTAGATATGCTGCAAATAAGGTACTTAAAATGGTTGTGCAGGACTTGTATACTGATGATCGCTCCTTAGATTGACCAAGCCCGCTGATTTCGGAGGGATCAGATGACCAGCCAATGTGTATGGCAGTGCCCCCAAATATACCCCAAAGGCAGATACCGAGGCAAAGAAAAGGTCGAGCATCTTCACATTTTTAACATACAGGATTCTTTGTTCTCGCTGACGATAATGTTCCCCCAGAGGCGTCCCTATATGCTAAGTGGGGCAGATGACCTGCAAGTCTCATGAATCAGGTGCTAGCACTGAATATGGGGACATGCTAGAACTGAATATGGGGACATGCTAGAACTGAATATGGGGACATGCTAGCACTGAATATGGGGACATGCTAGCACTGAATATGGGGACATGCTAGCACTGAATATGAGTTGAATATGGGGACATGCTAGCATTGGATATGGGGACATTATAGCACTGAATATGGGGACATGCTGGAACTGAATATGGGGACATGATAGCACTGATTATGGGGACACGCTAGCATTGAATATGGGGACATGCTAGCACTGGATATTGGGACAAGCTAGCACTGGATATGGGGACAAGGTAGCACTGGATATGGGGACAAGGTAGCACTGGATATGGGGACACGCTATCACTGAATATGGGGACATTTTTAGCTCTGAATATGGGGATATTCTGTCGTTGAATATGGGGACATTTTAGTTCTGGATATGGGGACATGCTAGCACTGAAGATGGGGACATTCTAGCTTTGAATATGGGCACATTTTGTCATTCAATATGGGGACATGCTAGCTCTGAATATGGGGACATGCTAGCACTGAATATGGGGACATGCTAGCACTGAATATGGGGACATGCTAGCACTGAACATGGGGACATTCTAGCTTTGAATATGGGCACATTTTGTCATTCAATATGGGGACATCTAGCTCTGAATATGGGGACATGCTAGCACTGAATATGGGGACATGCTAGCACTGAATATGGGGACATGCTAGCTCTGAATACGGGGACATTATAGCTCTAAATATGCGGGCATTCTAGCTCGGAATATGGGGACATGCTAGCTCGGAATATGGGGACATGCTAGCTCGGAATATGGGGACATGCTAGCTCGGAATATGGGGACATGCTAGCTCGGAATATGGGGACATGCCATCTTGGAATATGGGGACATGCTAGCATTGGATATGGGGACAATAGAAGTGAATATGGGGAAATGCTAGCATTGGATATGGGGACATTATAGCACTGAATATGGGGACATGCTAGCACTGAATATGGGGACATGCTAGCACTGAATATGGGGACATGCTAGCACTGAATATGGGGACAAGCTAGCACTGAATATGGGGACATGCTAGCACTGAATATGGGGACATGCTAGCACTGAATATGGGGACATGCTAGCACTGAATATGGGGACATGCTAGCTCTGAATATGGGGACAATAGCACTGAATATGGGGAAATGCTAGCATTGGATATGGGGACATTATAGCACTGAATATGTGGACATGCTATCTCTGAATATGGGGACATGCTATCTCTGAATATGGGGACATGCTATCTCTGAATATGGGGACATGCTAGCACTGAATATAGGGACATGCTAGCACTGAATATGGGGACATGCTATCACTGAATATGGGGACATTCTAGCACTGAATATGGGGACATGCTAGCACTGAATATGGGGACATGCTAGCACTGAATATGGGGACATGCTAGCACTGAATATGGGGACATGCTAGCTCTGAATATGGGGACATGCTAGCATTGGATATGGGGACATTATAGCACTGAATATGTGGACATGCTAGCTCTGAATATGTGGACATGCTAGCACTGGTTATAAGGACATGTTAGCACTGGATATGGGGACATTATAGCACTGAATATGGGGACATGCTAGCACTGAATATGGGGACATGCTAGCACTGAATATGGGGACATGCTAGCTCTGAATATGGGGACATGCTAGCATTGGATATGGGGACATTATAGCACTGAATATGTGGACATGCTAGCTCTGAATATGGGGACATGCTAGCTCTGAATATGGGGACATGCTAGCTCTGAATATGGGGACATGCTAGCACTGAATATGGGGACATGCTAGCACTGAATATGGGGACATGCTATCTCTGAATATGGGGACATGCTAGCACTGAATATGGGGACATGCTAGCATTGGATATGGGGACATGCTAGCATTGGATATGGGGACATGCTAGCATTGGATATGGGGACATGCTAGCTCTGAATATGGGGACGTTTAGCACTGAATATAGGGACATGCTAGCACTGAATATGGGGACATTCTAACACTGAATATGGGAGCATACTAGCACTGGATATGGAGTTCTGCTGGAACTGATGGTGCTTCTGGCAACCATTATGGGAGGGTCATCTGTATTTGTGAGGTGGATTCACACAGAGATTTTATACTGGTAAGTAAATGTTATCTAAATAAGAAAGCACATCATCTTATTTGTAAGAGAGAGAAAAAACAACTTTTAACGATAGACAGGTAGTAATCGTGGTAGTATGACACTTGCCAGTCTCCAATATGGCGACAGTGGCTTCACCAACCGGCCCATTGACCAGCTTCCATAGCACCGGAAGTGACGTTGATCGCGGCTGCCGGAAGTACAACTCCACGCTCAGCTTCCTGTCATATTTTCCGGCATACAGGGGAATCATGGCAGCAGAAGGGGACGTAGAGCTGGAGCTAGAGACTGAGGAGAACTGCAGCGAGCGGCCGACGGACAAACACCGAAAGCATGACAGCGGGGCGGCCGACCTGGAGAGAGTCACTGACTATGCGGAGGAGAAGGAGATCCAGAGCTCCAACCTGGAGACGGTGAGAGGCTGGGAGGGGAAGGGTCCTTGGGCTGAGCCGGGGGGACCAGCACTCGCCGTCCTGAGCTGTGCACGTGTGATGGAACCACAGGGCGCAGCAGGCTGTGGCCTCACGGGCTCCATAGTGAGCAGCGCTGGGGGGGGGGCACAGCATTACTGACATTACAAACAGCCTACCCACAGCAACCAATCACAGCCCAGCTTCCATTTCTAGAGAGCAGAATAAGAGGTGAAAACTTTGCTGTGATTGGCTGCTGTGAGCGTTTCTTTAAGGCAGTTTCTTGGAGGGGTCCTCCTCCTCCAAAGATTATTGCTGCAATGTTTCAGAAAGGCAAAAAGCCCCTTAGTCTCTACTTACACTCTGGGGTCCAGCGCTGCCTCTCACCTTTTTCTTTTCTTTGATCTGCAGAAACAGTGACATCACACTAATAGCACTGCAGTCAGTCACTGGGGTCAGTGGCCCTGCTGATATAGATGGCGTGGGTCATTGATTGCAGTGATTGGCTTCAGCAGTCTTGTGTGCTATAGTTGTGACATCACTTCTGCAGCCTTCCACAAAGACCGGAGTGACTCTGGAGTGGAGGAAGGCGAGTATAAGGCCGGGGTCACATGACCATAGATTATCTCATCCAAGAGAATCGGGTGTATTATACTAATGACACTCTGATCATAGTGTGATCTGACTGTTGGATGAAATGATGGAGACCAAAACCTCTCAGCTGTGTCAGTGTGCGGAGATCGGACTGCTGTAAGATGTCATCCGAGTGTGGTCCCATGTCTTCCACCCACTCATTGTCTTATATGGCAGAGTACGTTCCGAATATCGGATCAAACTCGGTCATATCAGCTTGGTCTGTGGATTAAAAAAAAAGTGTTTGTCCCTCTTAGAATCAAGGAAGTATCATTTCTCCTTGCGGATGATACTTCTTGGATATCGGTCAGATGCCTCTCTCACAGCCAAACCAGATCTCACACTTTGCACTGACGAGGGGCAGTACCCCGAAACACAGAGTCTGCAAATTGAGATTCTGGTTTGGCTTTTATCCTAAGTCATGTAACAAGGCTCGTTAAAGGGTCAGCATTGACTTTTAGGATTGCTACTTCCAATAGGTGGCACTAGAGTTCTAGTCCTCTTCCTCTCTGAAGAGACAATTTGCATAATTCCCCTTAGAATAACATTGGTCTGAGCATAAACAATTTTACATGAAACTGCAGGGCCATGAATGGGGTTAAAAAATAATCCTAGACAAACCCTTTAACTTTACACTTATGGAGCTACTGCATCTCTCTGACAATACTCGGGGGGGGGTAATAGGCCAGTACAATTGTAAGGGGTACAAAAGCCACAGCTGTAAAATCCACAGCACTTGGCAGCTATAGCATAGATGGAAACACTACGCATGTCACAGCCGCTCGATGATTTTTGTTCCTGATTTTCTCTGCAGCTCATGTGTGACATTTCATTGACAACTTTTACCATCTCTAACATTTACTAGATCAGCTGTGGCATTGGCAGGTTTGTTATGCCCCTGGATGTTAGATCAGAGACGGTCTGTACTTGTTTGTACGTGCCTTATGACATCCCATCCTGCTCCAACCGACTACGAGAAGTAAGCCGCTCCGGTGTAACTTTGGTCTGATTGTATTTTGTCCTTTAGGCCATGTCAGTGATTGGAGACAGGCGGTCAAGGGAGCAGAAAGCCAAACAAGAACGGTGAGATCACCACTGTTTTTTCCGTCACGACAGCCATTATTCTGATGTGTCCCCTGTACATGTTACATCATGTACAAGTGTAAGGAAACTGTGCGATTATATTGTGCATGATGAAATAATGACAAGATACTGTAGAATAAAATCTTCTGAGTTTTGTCAGCCGTGTAACCGCACTCATGCATGTTGCCTGCAGAGTTTCTATTTTCTTACCCTCAGTGTAGATTTTTCACCCCTAAATGAGATTGAATTGCAGTCAACCTGTCAGCAGATTTTTAGACCGAAAAGTATTGTGATTACAGTAAAGTACCTGTACTGATGATCACTTCCATACCCTCATATTATATGTCCATATGTTCATTGTCTCAAAATCCTTTGGTGAATTCTTATTTAAATCAGCTCGTAAGTGCAATGTGCTTGGCCTGTACATTCAGCTGCCGCCCTCTCACCTCCTGGCAGTGATTGACAGGTCTCTCTTCTGTGACCTCTTTTCCCAGCCGACATCTTGTGTATGCCATATCCAGGGGCGGCGCATGCACGGTAACGTCCTGGTGTCTTTGACCTAGTCATCTGCACTCCCTGGGAATGACCGCACCTTCACGAGATGTCAGTCTTTGTGACGTGCTTCCTCGCATCAGATCTGGGCCAGGTGCCATAGTTTCCGGGGATGGCGCATGTGTAAATGGATGGTCCAGCTTTTGCAATGTCATTGGGACATTACTGTGCATGCTCCACCTCAAGGGATCTGGGGCGCCGATGGATTATGAAATAACGGCCTTAACAAGCGAAACAAAATAATGTTTCATTAATGAAGTTCTGTATGTTTTTCCATATGTTTTTTATTTATTGATTATATTATTCATTTTTTTTTTTTTTTTTTTTTTTTTTTTTAAATTTTACTCATGTATATGTTCGTTACAATGTGTCAGGTCATGGTTCTGGTTAATATGCTGTCATTTGATCTTTCAGAATCTTTCACCCAGTCATCTGACATCAGGGAATTAAGTGATTGGCTTTTGCACACTAAAGATTTCCTGTTGCCACATGAGGTTTAGCTTTGACAAAGATCTGTTTTTAGATCGAAACGTGTTGCTATTACCTCTCTATCCTTTTTATCCACACTATTCATTTTAAAATGGATCAATAAACTGAATGTTTTAAAGGAGCTGGAACGTCATCCCCCTTCTTTTCTGCTTGTGCTCTATGTCTCGCCCAGGCGAAGTTCCATGCACCTGTGTGGTTGTCGGTGAGCTGGCTGTGGCTTGCAGCTTTTTCCTTCATTTATGAAATAATGTAAACATGGACTTACAATATCAAGGTATGGATGTAATTGTCATTACAATCGATCATGAGGAAAAATCCAGCTCCAGATATCCTGTAAAAATGAATTTATTAATAAATCTTTAAAAAGTTATACACAATCAGCATATAATGTCATAAGCCCCCAGAGGGGAGGAATATTGTATTGTTGCAGATGCGTTTCAAACCTTGTGGTTCTTAACATTGCAATGATTAAGAAACGCATCTGCAACAATACAATATTCCTCCCCTCTGGGGGCTGGTGACATTATATGCTGATTGTGTATAATTTTTTAAAGATTTATTAATAAATGTGTTTTTACGGGATACCTGGAGCTGGATTTTTCCTCATGATCAACTGGTATTCCTGCTGCACCGCTGAACTCTGTGTCCCGGATCCCTGTCTACACGTGGGTGAGCTGACAATTTCCGCTTTTCTTTAATCATCATTACAGGTACTTTACTGTGATGACATTACTTTGGAGTCGAACAACCTGCTGACCGTTTCCCTTTAATTCTGCTGTATGTAAATTTTCTGTGGATTCACATTGTAGAAATCACCAGCTCTTTGTGTGTGGGGGGTGAAATTAGTTGAATGAATTCACATGATTACATAGATAAAGGGGCTTTCATGTTTGAAAATCTAATACAGCAAGATAAACAACTTATGTAAGTCATTTAACCCCTTATTGACTGCTGACGGGATAGTACGTCAGCGGTCAGTATCCCCTGCTTTGAGGTGGGCTCTGGCGGTGAGCCCACCTCAAAGCCGCGACATGTCAGCTGCTTTAAACAGCTGATATGTGCCTGCTATAGGTGCGGGCGGAATCGCGATCCGCCCGCACCTATTAACTAGTTAAATCCCACTGTTAAACGCTGACAGCGGGCATTTAACTAGAACTTTCTGCGTCCAGCCGGAAATGAGGGCATCGCTGACCCCGTCACGTGATCGGGGGGTCAGTGACACGTTGCCATGACAACAAGAGGTCTCCTCGAGACCTCTATGGTTGTTGCTGGCAGATTGCTATGAGCGCCACCCTGTGGTCGGCGCTCAGAGCAATGCTGTAAATCTACTTCATATAGGCGATCTAGCATTGCCTCTATGTTGCAGAGCCGATCAAGTATGGCATGCTTCTAGCCTCCATAAGAGGCTATTGAAGCATACAAAAAAAAAAAAAAGTGTTTAACAATTAAATAAAAATAAAAAAAACATGTTTAAATCACTCCCCCTTCACCCCAATCAAAATAAAACAATAAAAAAAATCACACATTTGGTATCGCCACGTTGAGAATCGCCCGATCTATCAATAAAAAAAATCTTGATCACTAAACAGCGTAGCGAGATGAAATATCAAAACGCCAGAATTACGTTTTTCGGTCACCGCGACATTGCATTAAAATGCAATAACGGGCTATCAAAAAAAAAAAAAAGGATCTGCACAAAAGTGGTATCATTAAAAGCATCATGTCGAAATGTGAAAAGTAAGCCCTCACCCAACCCCAGATCACGAAAATTGGAGACGCTACGGGTCTCGGAAAATGGTGTTTTTTTTTTGTTTTTTTTAAGCGAACTTTGGAATTTTTTTTCCACCACTTATATAAAAGAGAACATAGACATATTTGGATTCTATAAACTCTTAATGACCTGGAAAATCATAATGCCAGGTCAGTTTTAGCATTTAGTGAACCTAGCAAAAAAGCCAAACAAAAAACAAGTGTGGGACTGCATTTTTTTGCAATATTACCACACTTGGAATTTTTTTCCTTTTTCGGATACATGACCTGGTAAAACTAATGGTGTCGTTCAAAAGTACAACTTGTCCTGCAAAAAATTAAGCCGTTATGGCTCTGGGAAGAAGGGGAGGGAAAAACACAAAACCGAAAAAAAGCTCCAGTCATTAAGGGGTTAAAAACCCTGATCTGAGGATATCCAGTCCCAGCATCTTGACTTCCGGCTTGTACACAGCACAGGTAAGATTTTCCTGTGTATACTAGTGATGAGCGAACGTGCTCAGATAAGGTGTTTTCTGACCATGCTCATATGCTAACTGTGTGACTTCAGCGTGCTCGAATAAGATGTTTGAGTCCCCGAGGCTGCATTTCTCACTGCTGTTAGACAACTGCATCGCATGCAGGGATTGTCCAACAAACAGGCTATCCATGCATGGAGTCCGGCTGTCGAACAGCCGCGAGATATGCAGCGTCGAGGACTCAAACATCTTATTCGAGCACGCTGAAGTCACACGGTTAGCATATGAGCGTGGTCAGATAATGCCTTATCCGAGCACGTACGCTCATCACTTGTGTCTACACATGGCCACTGCTATGGTCAGGCTGACTGACTCATTTCTTTAGCTAATCTAGCCTTCTTCCCATCTATGCTATGCAGTGATCATGACAGAAAGGGGCTGGCTTAGCTTTTGAAAGCACATGCAGGCAGTAGATTTGCTGGGATCGTCATTGATATTAATATATTGGGACACTTAAGTTGTATATCTTGATATTTTTTTTTTAACTAGTCAAGTTCTTTTAAAGGGATTTTTCTATAATAGTGAATGATGAAATAGCCTCAAGATGAGGACCTCCATGATTTATACTATGAAGTGATTACAGTGCTAGCTTAGCAATTGGCTTTTTTTCTGTAAGGGCTCAGCAAGGTATAGCTTATGCTTAAATAAGCCTACAATAAAAAAAACTTAGTATCAATAGTGTAGGTATACTATATTATGTGGTCTCTGTATTATTGTAACATGCTTGTCCCAGTCTGAATGTCGTTTCCCCCCCCCCCCCCCCCTTTTTTTTTTGTGGTTAAATGAGAAATTGTGATACATAACCAAAGCCGTTATTTCTGGCCTATTGGTATAATGTGCTGTCAGGATGGAGGCTAATCTTATGTTGGGTAAATTGATAAAACAAATGCTTTTTTTGTTTCAGAGAAAAAGAATTAGCAAAAGTTACCATCAAGAAGGAAGATGTGGAGCTTATTGTGAGTATGAATTAATGTTTGGCAATACCTCCAAAGATGTGGAGTTTAACGACGTTTTCTTGGCCTGATATACAGTTGTGGCCAAAAGTATTGACACCCCTGCAATTTTGTCAGATTATACTCAGTTTCTTCCTGAAAATGATTGCAAACACAAACTCTTTGGTATTATTATCTTCATTTAATTTGTCTTAAATGAAAAAGAGTTGTCCTAAAGCCAAATTGGATATAATTCCACACCAAACATAAAAAAGAGGGTGGACAAAAGTATTGGCACTGTTCAAAAAAATCATGTGATGCTTCTCTAATTTGTGTAATTAACAGCACCTCTAACTTACCTGTGGCACCTAACAGGTGTTGGCAATAACTAAATCACACTTGCAGCCAGCTGACATGGATTAAAGTTGACTCAACCTCTGTCCTGTGTCCTTGTGTGTACCACATTGAGCATGGAGAAAAGAAAGAAGAAGACCAAAGATCTGTCTGAGGACTTGAGAAAACAAATTGTGAGGAAGCATGAGCAATCTCAAGGCTACAAGTCCATCTCCAAAGACCTGAATGTTGCTGTGTCTACCGTGCGCAGTGTCATCAAGAAGTTTAAAGCCCATGGCACTTTGGTTAACCTCCCTAGATGTGGACGGAAAAGAAAAATTGACGAGATTTCAACGCAAGATTGTGTGCATCTTGGATAAAGAACCTCGACTAAAATCCAAACAAGTTCAAGCTGCCCTGCAGTCCGAGGGTACAACAGTGTCAACCCGTACTATCCGTCGGCGTCTGAATGAAAAGGGACTGTATGGTAGGAGACCCAGGAAGACCCCACTTCTTACCCCAAGACATAAAAAAGCCAGGCTGGAGTTTGCCAAAACTTACCTGAAAAAGCCTAAAACGTTTTGGAAGAATGTTCTCTGGTCAGATGAGACAAAAGTAGAGCTTTTTGGGCAAAGGCATCAACATAGAGTTTACAGGGGAAAAAAAGAGGCATTCAAAGAAAAGAACACGGTCCCTACAGTCAAACATGGAGGAGGTTTCCTGATGTTTTGGGGTTGCTTTGCTGCCTCTGGCACTGGACTGCTTGACAGTGTGCATGGCATTATGAAGTCTGAAGACTACCAACAAATTTAGCAGCATAATGTAGGGACCAGTGTGAGAAAGCTGGGTCTCCCTCAGAGGTCATGGGTCTTCCAGCAGGACAATGACCCAAAACACTTCAAAAAGCACTAGAAAATGGTTTGAGAGAAAGCACTGGAGACTTCTAAGGTGGCCAGCAATGCGTCCAGACCTGAATCCCATAGAGCACCTGTGGAGAGATTTAAAAATGGCAGTTTGGAGAAGGCACCCTTCTAATATCAGGGACCTGGAGCAGTTTGCCAAAGAAGAATGGTCTAAAATTCCAGCAGAGCATTGTAAGAAACTCATTGATGGTTACCGGAAGCGGTTAGTCGCAGTTATTTTGGCTAAAGGTTGTGTAACCAAGTATTAGGCTGAGGGTGCCAATACTTATGTCTAGCCCATTTTTGGATTTTTGTGTGAAATGATCAATGTTTTGCTTCATTCTCTTTTGCGTTTTTTCATTTAAGACAAATTAAATGAAGATAATACCAAAGAATTTGTGAT
This sequence comes from Dendrobates tinctorius, assembly GCF_039654945.1. Classification (NCBI taxonomy): domain Eukaryota; kingdom Metazoa; phylum Chordata; class Amphibia; order Anura; family Dendrobatidae; genus Dendrobates; species Dendrobates tinctorius. The sequence goes on from NW_027361690.1 coordinate 39,493,817, forward strand.
TGCAATCATTTTCAGGAAGAAACTGAGTATTATCTGACAATTGCAGGGGTGTCAATACTTTTGGCCACAACTGTATTGACGACGACTCCTCCCCAGGGCAAGTCATTAGTTTGAGTTCGGTGGAGGTCCAGCAATCCTACCGATCATCTGATACCTGCTTCTGCCGAACACCACAGCTTTGCACGTTTAGTGCTGAAGTTTATCTCCCATTCACTTGATAAAAATATTTTTTTAATACTAACTTTTTGCAAGTGTAAGGCTATGTGCACACGTAGCAGAAAATTTCTGCTTAACCCCTTTCCTTCATTGGACGTAATATTCCGTCCATGTGCCCTGGGCCCTAATTACCATGGACGGAATATTACGTCATAGCGATAAGAGGCTCCCACGTGGTGAGCGCCGCTTATCGCGGCCGGGTGTCAGCTAATTATCATAGCTGACACCCGGCACAATGTGTCAGGGGCAGTCACGGACTTCCCCCGACACGTTAACCCCTTGTACACCGCGATCAAACACAATCGCGGTGTACCGGGGGTTAAAGGGAAGCATCGGCAGGGAGGGGGCTCCCTCCGTGCTTCCCTGAGCCCCCCACGGCAGCGCAATGTGCAGCGCTGCTGCTGGGGGCTCCTTTCCTGCAGGTCTCCGGATCCAATATGGCGACGGGGACCTCCGGGGGCCTGCAGGAAGCTGGCTTCCTCACTGCCCGCAGAGCGCAGTCATGAGGAAGCCTGCAGCACTGCCTGTGACAGATCGCTGATCTGTCACAGCGATCTGTGATGTGACAGATCAGCGATCTGTCACATGACAGTTATGTCCCCCCTGGGACATTGTAATAAAGTAAAAAAAAAAAAAAAAAAAAGTGTAAAAATTTTTAAAAAATTGCTAAATTAAAAAAAAAAATATTCCCCAATAAATTCATTTTTTGGAAATAAAAAAAAAGCAATAAAAGTACACATTTGGTATCGCCGCGTCCGTAACGACCCGCCCTATAAAACTGTCCCATTAGTTAACCCCTTAAGCGAACCTCTTAAAAAATGAAGCAAAAAATGATTTATTATCATACCGGTGAACAAAAAGTGCAATAACGCGCGATCAAAAAGATGCATATAAATATCCATGGTACCGCTGAAAACGTCATCTTGTCCCGCAAAAAACGAGCCATCACACAGCATCAGCGAAAAAATAAAAGTTATAGCTTGCAGAATAAAGCGATGCAAAAATAATTTTTTTATATAAAATTGTTTTCATTGCATAAAAGCGCCAAAACATAAAAAAGCCACATAAATGAGGTATCGCTGTAACCGTACTGACCCGAAGAAGAAAAGCGCTTTATCAATTTTATCGCACGCGGAACGGCGTAAACACACTCCCCCAAAGAAATTCATGAAACTCTGGTTTTTGTAAATTCTGCGGCCCAAAAAATTAAATAAAAAGCGATCAAAAAATGTCACATGGCCGAACATGGTACCAATAAAAACGTCAACTCGTCCCGCAAAAAATAAGACCTCACATGACTCAGTGGGTCAAAATATGGAAAAATTATAGCTCTCAATATGTGGTGATGCAAAAATTATTTTTACAATAAAAAGCGTCTTTTAGCGTGACAGCTGCCAAATATAAAAACCGCCATAAATAGTAAATCAACCCCCCCTGTTATCAACCCCTTAGTTAGGGAAAAATAATAAAATTAAAAAATGTATTTATTTCCATTTTCCCATTAGGGTTAGAGTTAGGGGTGTGTTGGGGTTAGGGTTGGAGTTAGAATTGGGGGGTTTCCACTATTTGCGCACATCAGGTGCTCTCCAAACGCAACATGGCGTCTGATCTCAATTCCAGCCAATTCTGCGTTGAAAGAGTCAAATGGTGCTCCTTCCCTTCCAAGCTCTACCATGCACCCAAACAGTGTTTTACACCCTCATATGGGGTATCAGCCTACTCGGGACAGATTGCAAAACAACTTTTGGGGTCCAATTTCTCCTGCTGCCCTTAGGAAAATAAAAAATTGGGGGCAAAAATATCATTTTTGTGGGGAAAAAAAATGATTTTTTTATTTTCAAGCCTGGGCGTTATAAACTTCTGTGAAACCCTTGTGGGTTCAAAGTTCTCACCACACATCTAGATAAGTTCCTTGGGGGGTCTAGTTTCCAAAATGGTGTCATTTGTGGGGGGTTTCCACTGTTTTGGTACATCAGGGGCTTTCCAAATGCGACATGGTGTCCGATCTCAATTCCAGCCAAAAAAAGTCAAATGGCACTGCTTCCCTTCCGAGCTCTGCCATGCGCCCAAATAGTCGTTTACACCCACATATGGGGTATCAGCATACTCAGGACAAATTGCACAATAACTTTTAGGGTCCTGTTACCCTTGGGGAAAATAAAAATTGGGGTGAAAAGATCATTTTGTGGAAAAAATTTTATTTTTTATTTGTACCGCTGTACGTTATAAACTTCTGTGAAGCCCTTGTGGGTTCAAAGTTCTCACCACATATCTAGATAAGTTCCTTGGGGGGGGTCTAGTTTCCAAAATGGGGTCACTTGTGGGGGATTTCCACTGTTTAGGTACATCAGGGGCTCTCCAAACGTGACATGGCGTCCGATCTGAATTCCAGCCAATTTTGCATTGTAAAAGTCAAACGGTGCTCCTTCCCTTCTGAGCTCTGCCATGCGCCGAAACAGTGGTTCCCCCCACATATCAGGTATCGGAGTACTCAGGACAAATTGCACAATAACTTTTGCAGTCCAATTTCTCCTGTTACCCTTGGTAAAATAAAAAAAATTGAACCTGAAGTATTTTTTTTGTGAAAAAAAGTTAATGTTCATTTTTTTTTTTTTTAAATATTCAAAAAATTTTATTTTTACGGACCACATCACATTTGAAGTCACTTTGAAGGGTCTATATGATAGAAAATACCCAAAAGTGACACCATTCTAAAAACTGCACCCCTCAAGGTGTTCAAAACCACATTCAAGAAGTTTATTAACCGTTTAGGTACTTCAAAAGAATTGAAGGAATGTGGAAGGAAAAAATGAACATTTAACTTTTTTCCCAAAAATGTTTATTTGGACACAATTTTTTTTATTTTGTCAAGGGTATCAGGAGAAAATGAACCACAATATTTGTTGTGCAATTTCTCCTGAGTACACCGATACCCCATGTGTGGAGGAAAACCAATCTTTAGGCACATGGCAGTGCTCAGAAGGGAAGGAGCATCATTTGAGATTTTGAATGTCAAATTGGCTGGAATCGAGATCGGACGCCATGTCGCGTTTGGAGAGCCCCTGATGTACCTAAACAGTGGAAACCCCCCACAGGTGACCCCATTTTGCAAACTAGACCCCCCCAAGGAACTTATCTAAGTGTGTGTTGAGCACTTTGAACCCCCAAGGGCTTCACAGAAGGTTATAACATAGAGCCGTAAAATTAAAAATATTTTTTCCACAAAAGTGATCTTCTATGAGCTATAATTTTTCCATATTTCGGCCGACAGAGTCATGTGCAGGCTTGACTTTTGCGTTTTTTATTGGTACCATTTTCGGACACAACGTTTTTTGATCGCTTTCTATTCTTATTTTTCTGTTCATTTTTTAATGAACAAAAACCAGCAATTTAGGAATGCATTTTTTTTCCCCCCTCCGTTCCGCATGTGGTAAAATTAGTATGGCAGCTTTATTCTTCGGGTCACTACAATCACAGCAATACCTCATTTATATCTTTTTTTATGTTTTGGTGTTTTTTACACAATAAAAACTTTTATAGAAAAAATATTTTTGCATCACTTTATTCTGCGAGCTATAACTTTATTTTTTTGCTGATGATGCTGTATGGCGGCTCGTTTTTTGCGGGACAGGATGACGTTTTCAGCGGTACCATGTTTATTTATATTCGTCTTTCTGATCGCGTGTTGTCGCACTTTTTCCAAGCGGTATGATACTACATGGAAAAAGTATAATTTCCTACTCTTTTGTGTTTTTTTTTTTTTTTTTTTTCCTTTTCACTGCATTCACTGAACGGGTTAACTAGGGTGACACTTTTATGGATGGGATTTTTACGGACGTGGCAATACCAAACGTGTATTTTTTTTTTTTTTACATAATGTGTAATTTTTAGGGGAGTTTTTATATTTTTCTATTTTTCTATTTTTTTTTTACACTTTTTAAAAAAAATGTTTTTGTTTTTTTACCTTGTCCCTTTATGGGACGTTCGCTTTCACTTTACGTATAATACATTACAATGCTCCAGCATTATACCAATGCTGAGAGCTGCTGACACCATGCTGTGAGCATGATCTCACTAGCTCTCCGTAGGTAAATGACCCAGAGGTTGTCATGACACCTCCGGGTCATCATGGCACAGGTCGGGCCCCGCGATTACATGGCAGGGACGCCGACCTGAGGCAGAGGGAGCCCCCTACCCTCTGCCTCCCCCTCTGAACGCTGCGATCACGCTCGATCGCAGCAGTGAGGGGGTTAACAGCCAGGGGCGTTGGGGGCTCCGCTCCTAGCTGTCAGTGCAGGACGCTCAGCCACTGCAGCGCTGGGCTTCTACACTGATCAGGCAAGGATCAATGCTGCTGATCAATGCTGTGTTTGGTCTGTCAGATTGACCGACCAATCACAGCGCTGTGGGTGCAGGGACCAAGTGCAAGGGTCCCTGCCCCCCTTGCTGTGCCTCTCAGCTGTCATAGCCAGCTGTCGGCACTGAACTGAAACTGCGTGTTTACACGCAGTGACAGTTCAAAGGCAGGACGTGCAGAGTCCGTCATGGTGCTGAAAGTTACCTCTTGCCATGACGGACTGTGCACGTCCATAGACATTAAGGGGTTAAGTCGTTTTTACCAGTTTCTGGGCTTAAAACTCACAAACAAAATATTGCAATATTTTTGCGCAACTCGGAAGTTGTTGAATAATGTTGTGACTTTTGGTGGTTCGACACTTAGTCCCGGGCAGCCCTGCCAAAGTGGGTGCAGATGGGGTGGGAAGGTTGTGTTGAAGCTCATCCTTCATTATTTGCACGTGGCTTAAATTACTCCATAAGTATACACCACCTAGTTGGAGGCACACAGCAATAGTAATATGATGTACCTATTAATGAATTGTGAGCATCTTTGTAAAAATACCAATGTTTTTTATTACCGGATAAATAATACAAAAAATTAAGATTGTTGAATACAATAAAGTAGAAGAGAGAGAGGTAGAATAACATAAAAACACATATTCCCCATTGGGAGCCCCATAAGGCCTCTTTCACACATCAGGTTTTCGCCGTCAGGCGCGATCCGGCGCTTTTGACAGAAACCGGATCCGGCGAAATGCAATGCCGGATCCGGTTTCCCCCCCATTGACTTGCATTTGCGCCGGATGGCCATGCGTTTCATCCGGTTTTCGCCGGATCCGGCAATGTGTCGCGATCCGGCATCTGGAAAAAACGGCTACTGTAACGTTTTTTGTCTCCGGCGAAAAAGCCGGACACGCCGGATCCGGCGCGTCCGGCTTTTTCACACAATGAAAGCCTATGAGCGCCGCAATGCGCCTGATCCGGCGAAAGCCGGATCCGGTGGCCGGATCCGTTTTTTTTTGGTCTGAGCATGCTCAGTAGCTCTGCCCACAAGACATATATAAAAGCAAGACAGTGGGACCCACAGCCACACCCAACATGCCACCCAAGAAAGCAACCAAGCGCAGCAGGAGACCACTGCAGCACCATCAGCCCAAATGGAGCAGCAAATGGAACATGCTGAGGAGGGGAGTCCAGCAGCAGATGAGAGACGGTAATTATCAAATCCCCCATTCCTCTAAACTAGGGCTATTGAATATCAAGATATTCATTGGCCCTTTGTTTCTCTTTATTCAACAGCCGCCCAATAGATGCAGCAGCAGCAATGGCAGCAGCTGGAACACCACCCACAGCCATGGAGTCTGGCCACCAGGAAGACAGCACATCATCTTCTGGGAGCCCTCCCTTGCATCGTCAGCGTTTGACGGTAAGTTTTTATTTCCAAAATCCATCATCTCTGTAATATATGTCTATTCATTGCCTTTTATTTCAAAACAGGATTCACATGATGAAGAGGAGCTCCCAGAAGAAGAAGGAAGGGGTGGACAGACACTTGGAGTGGGCTCACAATTGGTAAGTTTTTTGCATCAAACGCAGAAACACAACATCACACTACACACAACACATAGAAAACAATGTTCTGCAGACCACACACAGCAAACAAATGCCTACATCCAAAGACATAACATTTTTTGTTTTCTTCTCTAGTCTTCCCAATCTGGTGCTCGGCCAAGAGGTCCTCGCAGTGCCTCCCAGGGTCGTCGGCGACAGCAACGCGGCGGTCACCAGCGTGTAAGTATAAATATTTTTGCTTTGTTTTTTTGCACTTTTTATTTCATTTCTTTTGTGGAGGCTAATTATGTTATTTTTGTCTTTTTCTTTAACAGCCTTCACAGCGTGCTCCCGACTCTGACGGTGAGGATGGAGGACTCGATGTGGACCACCTCATCGATCTCGTCAGAGAAAGGGAGCCGCTCTGGAATATGGCTGACTGCCGCCACGCTGACCTTATCGTTACCCGACGACTCTGGGAGGAAATCTGTTCGCTCCTTGTGGGCCGCTGGGAGGACCTCGATGTTCGGGCCCAGATTAAAGAGCGTAAGTATATACAGTACCGGTTGCTTGATGTAAACCAGTGTTTCCCGAACTCCAGTCCTCGTGGTCCCCACGGATCATGTGTTCAGGATTTCTATTTACTATGGAAATCCTGAAAACATGACCCCTGGGGACCATGAGGACTGGAGTTTGTGAAACACTGATGTTGTATACTAACCACTCCTTTCTCGTTTCAGGGAACAGAATTGTGAATCGGTGGCGGTCTGTGAGGGATCGTTTCAAGAAGGAGTTCAATAAAGAGATGCGGGCCCCGAGTGGATCTGGAGGACGCAGGAGCAAGTACAAGTACGCACAAGCCCTGTCGTTCCTCCGGGAAACAATGGTCACTAGAAGGTAAATATTACACACCACATGTGAAAAAAAATGTTAGATGTAACTTTTTTTTTTTCAGCCAGGGCCATACCATGTCAGTATTTTAATTGTTTTTTTTCTCTTTATTCCACAGCACGGTGAGCAGCACTCGGGAGCCTGCACGATTGGACCCTTCTGAGGCGATCCCTGAGGAGACCGGCACCGAGGGACACTTCGACCGCCCCGGTACATCTGCACTTTCCCAGCCTTCCCACACATTCGACCCATCTGTCCCATCCACCAGCACAGGAGCATCGTGGCCGCCTACATTACATGAAGCTGCTGGTGAGGAGATCGCTTTCCCTTTACCCCACCCTTCTGCCCCTGCCACCTCTAGTACACCTGCGGGTACTGGGCGGCAGCGGCAGAGGGGTCAGGAAAAGAGTTATGCGCCAGAGTTCTTGCATCTGAATGCATCTTTCCAGAACTGTCTAAAAGTCTTGTCAGAGCAAGTCTCCGCAGGCTTTCAGCAGATCAACTCCAGCATTCTGGAGGTGAAGACACTTCTGCAAACCATGCATTCAGAAGCAAGATCTTCGCCAAACCACACCTTTTTCAGGTCTGTTGTGGAGCGCATGGCAACACTATCTCCTACCCAGCAGATGCATGTAATGCATTCGTGCCACGGTGCTCTACAGCAGGTTACCTCCCAACCTCCACCTCCCACCACTGTAGTTCCTCCACCTGCACCCCCTCCAGCCACTTTCCATCCTCCCCCTCCTATTACACCTGCACCCCCTCCAGCCACTTTCCATCCTCCCCCTCCTATTACATACCAGCAACCTCACCAGTACCAGCAACCTCACCAGTACCAGCAACCTTCCCAGTACCAGACATCTCCCCACTTCCAGCAACCTGCCCCGTACCAAACTCCTTCCCCGTGCCAAACTCCTTCCCCGTGCCAAACTCCTTCCCCGTGCCAAACTCCTTCCCCGTGCCAAACTCCTTCCCCGTGCCAAACTCCTTCCCCGTGCCAAACTCCTTCCCCGTGCCAAACTCCTTCCCCGTGCCACTTTCCATCAACATCATCTGCTCCTACAGTCCCTGCCCAACCCTCCACTCCACCGCCCACCACCTCTTCTGCCTCCCACATGTCCACCCATTCTGTAGCTTTTTCCACACCATCACCTCTAACTGTTCCTTCCCCACCACGATCCCAGTCCTCTCTCCACACTCCCATTGTCGAAGTGTCCCGCAGCCCCTCCAGCAGTATTTCCACCCCACACTACACCGAGTTATAATGTTTTTTTTGTAATAAAAATGCCCATTTGGTTGGTTTCAAACCTTTATTAAAAAAGTTTTTTTAACTTTAAAAACAGTTTACACAAAAAAAAATATTTTAAATAAAAGTTAAATTATTGTTTACACTGGTTGTCTGTCATTTCTTTCTGCGGCGAAATATGTTTAAAAAAAAAGGTTAAATACAGGGTATTTAAAAGGTAAAAAGGTATTCAAAACCAGGTATATAACTGTGGGTAAATTTTAGCTTTTTGCCACAGTTGTGTTCCTGGTTGTGTTTGAAGCAAAGTATTTCACCTGAAAAGTTGTGTTTATTGTTGGTGATTTCCTAACAATGTACACAACTTTTGTTAAAAGGTGAAATACTTTGCATAAAACACAACCAGGTACACACCTGTGGCCTAAAGCTAAAAATAGTAAGACCATGACAAGATAGCCAACTTTGGTTGGCAAAGGTATATACTGTTGGTCCAGAAGGTACACAAGTTTGGTTAGGGCACAAATCTTTCACACTCTGTCATCCCAGTGTACTCTGCCTTGAGGTGACATAAAGTATAGTGCAAAATTGTCCCTCATTACTGAAACCGTCACAGAACTTCTAGTGGTAATATTTACAATGACAACATCCATCTTCGCCAGTAACTTGCTTTTCTCTCCAACCTGCACTTTCTCCTCTACAACCTGTCAAAGAAGGGCTGTAGGAACATGCTATATATAGTTTTCCAGTAGCCAATCCCGTTCGGAAGGCCACAAGGGTCAATTTTAAAAACCAGATCCGGCGTAATCCGTCGAAAAACGGATAGAAAAACGGATGAGACGGATCCGGTTTTGTCTGTCAAGAACAAGACGGATCCGGCAGAAAACCGGATCCGGCACATCAGGTTTTACAAAACATTTGCCGGATCCGGCATTCCGGCATGACGCCGGATCGCGCCTGACGCCGAAAACCTGATGTGTGAAAGTAGCCTAAGTGGCTGTGTGTCAAGCAGCAGCAGCAAATAATGTTCTAGAATGGATAAAATCTCAATATAGAAGGAATATCTACCTATATTGTATTAGTAAGTGCGGCCACCATTAGTGCACGACAATGAAATATAAGAGGGGTGTCAACAAATAATATTGTTTGCATATATTTCTAAAGAGATTTAACCATGTTGCATCAGACATGGATGACAATATAGAAAACAACACTCAAAAATACCTTTTTATACGCTTTGCTCCATAAGTGGGGTAAAAGCTTCTCTGTGCGTTTCACCCTCTAGATTGGTGGCTTCATCAAGAGGCATCCTTGTGGGTTCTGTCTGTGTTATGGAGCCTTAGATCCTCCTATTCTACCTCTGTAATTTTACATTCTCTTCAATGGTCTACATTTCTCGTTCGCCTTATTGGGGGACACAGAGACCTTGGGTGTATGCTGCTGCCACTAGGAGGCTGACACTATGCACAAAAAAAGGTTAGCTCCTCCTCCGCAGTGTACACCCCACCGACCGGCAGAGAATTCCTCAGTTTAGCTTAGTGTCAGTAGGAGGTGGACACGGGTCTTTCATTAGACCCATATCTACCTCGTCGTGCGTCGTTCCTTTTCAGGTTCTACGGAGGGATACAGAGTGAAAAGTCACATCTGTACTCCCACATGGAGTCTGCAAGTACGGCGTGTACTGCCACCCCGTATCCTTGAAGTTCTCCGCGGCAGGACCAGCCAGACGGACGCCGACACCAAGACGTGCCAGCGACTCCAGGGGTCCTTGTCGCCAGTCTCCCTCCCACTCGCCTACCAGAGCCTGTCGGTTGGATGAGACGCAAGACTTCTTCAGACAGGTAACGGATCGTGGATGGGTGAGTATTTATTTACCTGGCTGCCCATTCCCGACGGTCGCCTCTTCAATGGTCACAGGGGAACCCCGGTTGTAGGCGCTGCGGTCGCTCGCAGTCGCCACAAGGCTATAGGCAGCTCAATTTTGCTGGGCATCCCCCCCTTCCCTCCCCCCTTTCTGGGGACAGGGAGCACAGGGTTTTTTCCCATTGGGAGCGGCTTGCGACTGCGGCGTCCCACTTTTTCGGACCTCCGCGCCGACCCCCTGCTGACAGGCGGCCGCCGCAACTAATTTAGGCCCCGGCTTCAGTTCGGGCCTACCGCTGCGTCGCGGCCACGCCCCCCGCCCCTTTCTTCTAAGCGGGCTTCTCTCCCGCTCTTCCCAGACCCTCCCACCGCCTGTCCTTCACCTGCCCAGCCTGTTATTGGCTAGAGGGCGGTGAATTGTTAACCCTGCGTGGTGCTCCGCCCTCCCTCCTCTCCTGAACGCGCGCTTTTTCTCAGGAAGGCGCCATTTTCCCAGCCTGTTAGCCGGGCACCAGCTCCTCACTGGATACCATGTCCAGCTGGTTTTTTCAGGAGGTCTGTCGGCCGGATTTCGCTCTGACCTGCATCCACTGACAGGTCGCAGAGCATCGCTTCTGGGGACACCGGACCGTGAGTAGCTCTGCACTGCAGACTGACCCTTCTCCGCCCTCTGTCCCCCAACCTTCCGGCATTACCTCAGCTTTTCACTATGTCTAACTCTAAGTCTGATCGTACCCGCTCTACCGCCCCCCCCTGCACTTTAGTCAAGTACTTTGCATGTTCTTCGTGCAATCGCAAACTTCCCTTAGGCCAGTCCACTCCCCTCTGCCTGGATTGTAGCAATCCAATTCAGCCTGACGCCGTCCAGGAGCCATCTGCGGCCCCAGGTGAGAGTGAGCCCCCCATGCCTGGCTGGGCCTCCTCGCTATCTCAATCAGTGGCAGACCTCACCAGGGTGTCTCAGTCCCTGGTGGCCGTTCTTGATAAGTTGCCCCTGGACTCTTCAGCAGGGCCAAGCAGGTCCCAAATTGTTCCATCTGAATCAGCCAGCTGTAGTCGCAAAAGACCCAGGCAAGATTCCCAGCCGGAATCCTCTCCTAGTCCCATCTCACCGCATAGCCCTTCTCACCAGCCTCCCTCTCGGGCCTCGTCTCCCGAGTCAGGGGAAGCGCTTTCGGACAAGTCATCTGAGGGGATTTTAGAGCTGGATTCAGACCAGGATGCAAGCATGAAGGTCACAGTGCAGGACCTCATTGCTGCGATCCATCATACCTTCGATATTGCTGACTCCCCTGCGAAATCCTCAGATCAGGAGGTTTCGTTCAGACGGGCAGAAACTCCCTCCAGGGTTTTTCCTTTCCATTCCGAGTTTGGGAAAATTTTTACCAAGGAAAGAGAGGATCGGACCAGACGCTTTCAAAGAGGAAAACGTCTCGGCATACTCTACCCATTTGCTAAGGAGCTCACGGACAACTGGTCGGCCTCTCCCTCGGTCGATCCGCCCGTGTCCAGGCTATCCAATAACACGGTTCTCCTGCTTTCAGGCGTGGCGTCCCTAAAGGATTCTAATGACAGGATTATAGAATCCCTGGCGAAGTCTGCCTTTGAAGCGGCTTCAGCGGCGGTGTGTCCAATCTTTGCTTCATCCTGGGCAGCAAAGGCCATAGCCACGTGGGCAGATGACCTTCGTCAGGGCATCTTAGATAAGGCGCAACCGGAGCATTTGGCCGATCTCGCCAATCAGATCTCCCATGCTGGGGACTATCTTCTCTCCGCTTCCTTGGATGCTGCATCCTGTGCAGTTCAGGCGTCAAGCAACGTTGTTGCAATTCGACGTACAATTTGGCTAAAGGCATGGCAAGCGGACTTGTCTTCTAAGAAGTCCCTCACTAACCTGCCTTTTCAGGGGGTGCGCCTCTTTGGGTCCCAATTGGACCAGATTATTAAGGACGCCACCGGAGGCACGAGTTCACTCCTCCCTCAGTCTAAGCCTCGCAGACCCCCACTAAGGCGTCAGTTTCGACCCTTTCGGACTTGCCGCCGTTTCAATACGGCGGACAACTCCTCCAGCCAACAGAGACCGTAGGCTCGCCAGGAGAGAAAGAAAGTTTCCTTCAGACCCACTCCTTCCTGGCGACCCCACTCCTCCCAGGGCAGACCGCCCAGATCTAGATCTGGACGGTCTACTTCAGCATGACTATCATCGGGCACGCGAGGTCCTTTCCAATTGGGAGGTCGACTTCTTTCCTTCAGGGACGTTTGGCTGGCCGCCGTGGAGGACGCCTGGGTCAGGGAGGTCGTATCCTCAGGATACAAGATAGAGTTCGTCTCTCTCCCACGGGATCGTTTCTTCGAATCCCGGCCTCCAAAGGATCCAGCCTTGATCCCGGGGTTCTCTACGGCTATCGCCGCTCTCCTCAGTTCCGGGGTGATTGTGCCCGTTCCCGAATCGGAGCGCTTCACAGGGTTCTACTCGAACCTGTTTGTAGTGCCGAAAAAAGGCGGCGCAGTTCGACCCATCTTGGATCTCAAGCTGCTCAACAAGAGGGTCCGCCTTCGCCACTTCCGCATGGAGTCGCTTCGCTCGGTCATCGCCTCCATGGAGGAGCAGGAATTCATGTGCTCAATAGACATCCAAGATGCCTATTTACATGTTCCAATTTTCTCCGGACATCAGAAGTTCCTGCGCTATGCGATTCGACAGCACCACTACCAGTTTGTCGCACTGCCCTTCGGTCTTGCCACCGCTCCCAGAGTCTTCACGAAGATCATGGCTGCGTTGATGGCTTTGTTGAGAGTCAGAGGCCTCGTTCTTTTCCCGTACCTAGACGATATTCTGATCAAGGCTCCCTCATTCCAACAGGCTCACCAAAGTTTGTCAATCGTCCTGGACACTCTTTCCAATTTCGGGTGGATCGTCAACAGGAAAAAGTCCTGTCTGGTTCCTACCCAACGCCTGGTCTTTCTAGGTCTTCTGTTCGACACTCGTCGGTCAAGGGTCTTTCTCCCACAAGAAAAGATTCTCTCTCTGCAGCAGGAAGTACGATCGCTGCAGACCTCGCGATTCCCATCCCTCCGTACAGCCATGAGGGTCCTGGGAAAGATGGTGGCGGCGATAGAGGCAGTTCCCTTTGCCCAATTTCACGCCAGGCCTCTCCAGCAGGCCATTCTGTCGAAGTGGAACAGGTCGCCTCGGTCCCTGGATCGCCCTGTCCATCTTTCTTACCGGATCAAGCGGTCTCTCAACTGGTGGTTGTCGTCACCTCTCGTTCTATCGGGTCGATCCTTCCTTCCCATTCACTGGCAGATAGTAACCACAGATGCCAGTCTCCTCGGTTGGGGTGCTGTGTTCCGCAACCACACTGTTCAGGGTCGATGGTCGGATCGGGAATCAGCGCTGCCGATCAACGTTCTGGAGATTCGAGCGATCCATCTTGCTCTGGTCCACTGGGAAAGGCTCCTCAAGGGACTGCCGGTACGGATTCAGACAGACAACGCCACAGCGGTGGCATATGTCAACCGCCAAGGGGGAACACGGAGTGTCTCAGCCCTGGCGGAGGTGTCCAAGATTCTTTGTTGGGCGGAGATTTCCGTTCCGACAATTTCCGCGGTTCACATTCCCGGCGTAGACAACTGGGCCGCCGATTTTCTCAGCCGCGAGGGTCTCGCGGCGGGAGAATGGTCCCTACATCCGGAAGTGTTTCATCTGCTCTGCCTTTGGTGGGGAACCCCGGATGTAGACCTCATGGCGTCTCGCCTCAACAGGAAAGTCCCACAATTCGTGTCCAGGTCTCGGGACCCTCTGGCAGTGGGCGCCGACGCCCTGGCCGTTCCTTGGTCCCAGTTCGAGCTTCCCTACCTGTTCCCTCCTCTGCCTCTTCTTCCCAAGCTGTTGAAGAAGATCAAGGCAGAAGGACTTCCGGTCATTCTCATCGCCCCGAATTGGCCCAGAAGGTCTTGGTTCGCGGACATTGTCAACCTTCTCGCGGACGCCCCCTGGAAGCTTCCAGGCAGAACAGATCTGCTGTCTCAGGGTCCGATTTGCCACCCCAATTCTCGGCCGCTCAATTTAACGGCGTTGCTGTTGAGACCGAGGTTCTGAAACGAGCAGGATTTTCCGACCACGTAATTCAGACCATGATCCGAGCCAGAAAGCCATCATCTTCCAAGATTTACTACCGTACTTGGAAGGCCTATTTCACTTGGTGTGAGACCAATGACGTCGCGCCCATGTCCTTTTCACTCCCTTCAGTCCTAGCGTTTCTTCAGGCAGGATTGGATGCGGGGCTTGCCCTCAGTTCCCTGAAGGGTCAAGTTTCGGCGCTGTCCATTCTGTTTCAGAAAACGTTGGCTTCTCGTCCTCAGGTTAAGACCTTTCTTCAGGGCGTGGCTCACACGGTCCCGCCGTACCGGGCGCCCGTGGATCCATGGGATCTTAATCTGGTTCTTGAGGTTCTGCAAGGTCCGCCCTTTGAACCCCTCAGGGATATTTCCCTTTCTCTCCTTTCTTGGAAGGTAGCATTTCTGGTGGCCATCACCTCCGTCCGGCGCGTGTCGGAATTGGCAGCTCTTTCGTGCCGCTCTCCCTTTCTGGTTCTCCACCAGGATAAGGTAGTTCTGCGGCCTCCGCCCTCGTTCCTTCCGAAGGTGGTGTCCTCGTTCCACCTCAACGAGGATATCGTGCTACCGTCCTTTTGTCCGAATCCAACTCATCCCCGAGAGCGGTCCTTGAACAAGCTGGACCTGGTTAGGGCGGTAAGAGTCTATCTGTCTAGGACGACTTCCTTGCGAAAGACAGAGTCTCTTTTCATTATCCCTGATGGAGCGCGGAAAGCTCACTCGGCGTCAAAGGCCACCATTGCTCGCTGGATCAGATCGGCTATCCTGGAAGCCTACCGTGTTAAGCGTCGCGGAGCCCCTCCGGGTATCAGGGCCCACTCTACTCGGGCAGTGGGTGCCTCCTGGGCGGTGCGCCACAGAGCTTCCGCACTGCAGCTTTGCAAAGCTGCAACATGGTCATCGGTTCACACGTTTGTGAAATTCTACAGAGTCCACACCTACGCTTCGGCGGACGCCAGCCTAGGTAGACGGATTCTGCAGGCCGCGGTGGTGAGTCCGCTGGCCTGATGGAAGTTTGTTTCCCACCCCAGGGACTGCTTTGGGACGTCCCAAGGTCTCTGTGTCCACCAATAAGGCAAACGAGAAAACAGGATTTTTGGGTTGCTTACCGTAAAATCTGTTTCTCGGAGCCTTCATTGGGGGACACAGCACCCTCCCATGTTTTATAGCTCCTGTTCTTACTTTGGTTGAATGGTTACAGTTGAGTTGTTTATGTTGTCAACCTATTCTGTTACTTCTACTGCTTTCTCACTAACAGGAATTCTCTGCCGGTCGGTGGGGTGTACACTGCGGAGGAGGAGCTAACCTTTTTTGTGCATAGTGTCAGCCTCCTAGTGGCAGCAGCATACACCCAAGGTCTCTGTGTCCCCCAATGAAGGCTCCGAGAAACAGATTTTACGGTAAGCAACCCAAAAATCCTGTTTTTCCCTGTGCTAGTAATAGACTTGTATTCAATGTTTTTGAGGTGGCTGCTCTAACATTCTTTGAGGTTTTTATTGGTTTCCAGGGCACCTTTTAGTTAGGACTGGCATACAGAACACAATAATCAAGAAACGGCGCTCCACACATTGGTGAAAAAAGAACTCACATTTAATCCGCCTTCTGGGCTTGATAAAGATCATTGCGATCCAAACGTTGCCACAGAAGGCGCTCCTTGATGGGTATGACGAACCTACAGTATATATCCATTTGTATATCGAGGTGCTGTGAACCAGCATATTTTTTATATGGCATAAAAGAACAGTCTTAACTAATCGGGCCTTACATTTTTCCTGATTTTGTACTTTTGTTTCTTATATTGTACATTTATTGTTTGTCCCTAACCTGCTGCTTTAGGGATTAGTCTGAAATACATTTTAAACCTCCATGAAGGTACTAAGCAGTCTGCATTTTATTTTCACTGACGAAGTAAATTAAGACATGGTAATTCCATTATCTTATATGTCCAAAAATAGCAGCCCCTTTACCCTTTCTAAACATGTGATTTACTGGTATGTTTTGAAGCAAGAGCAGAATCTGGCTGTGTTATTCAGCCATCATCTGCCTCTATCAGCTGTGTCTGGAGTTTAGTTCTGCCTGCGGCTGTTAACTTGCTACTGTTCTCTGAGAGCAGCATTTACAGAGCACGGCCTGGACGTGTGCTGGCCCAAGTGCCCATCGCCCTACACCAGCTTCTCCACCCACACAATGCGATTGTGGGGTGCCGTAAATGGCAACCAGGGGTCTGCTGACGACACCCATGCCATCGTGACCGAACTAGAATAACAAGTTGTTGGCTGGCGTTCATAGGAGACAAAGATTTTTGCTATACACTGCAATACTGTGGTATTCCAGTATATATTATAGGCGATCAGATGATCGCAGGTTCAGATCCCTTAAGGGGGACTAAAAAAATGAAGTAAATTAAGTTTTTAAAAATGTAACCCATCTAAAATAACTAAAAAATAAACATACATGGTATCTCTAAGTTGGTAAGTCAGTCTATCAAAACATAAAATTAGGTAACCTTATGAGTAAATGGCGTAATGAGAAAAAAATCTACATGACATGCCAGAATTGCGTGTCGTTTTTCAGTTATAGACCATTTTTATTTTTGCCATTAAAAGTAATAAACAATAAAGTAATTGAATCTACCCCAAAATTGTATCAATAAAAACATCAGCTCGGTGCAGATTTTGAATTTCTGAATTTTTTTTTTTTTTTTTTTTTTTTTTGCCACATACAAATTTTGAATTGCCGTAATTATACTAACCTGAAGAATCATGTTGCCAGGTCATTTTTCTCGATGAGTGAATACTGTAAAAACTAAAAATAGCAGCATTTTTTTTTTTTTTTCACAATTTCAACACACTTGGAATTTTTTT
The DNA here is from genome assembly GCF_039654945.1 of Dendrobates tinctorius. Classification (NCBI taxonomy): domain Eukaryota; kingdom Metazoa; phylum Chordata; class Amphibia; order Anura; family Dendrobatidae; genus Dendrobates; species Dendrobates tinctorius. Next base: position 39,510,899 of record NW_027361690.1, read on the forward strand.
TCCAATTTTTCTAGTACATTGTCATTCAAAACTACATCTCGGCCTGCAAAAAAACAAACCCTAATGTTGCTATGTGGATGGGAAAATAGTTATGGCTCCTGGGAGAAGGGTAGTGGGGGGAAAAAAAACATAAATGCTAAAAATGTCATAAAATTTGGTTATGAAGGAAGTTAGTGATATTATCATTTAGATAAATTTGATGTAAACTATAATCAATTTGGAAAAAATGTTAAATACCTGTGAATAATCACTTTAGAAAAGTTTTCTGACCTCCTAAAATAAACAAAAAATTTCATGCACCGCTTTGTGTAATGAATTATCATCCTCAGGGGTAAAGTGTGTTGTCAGGACGGGGTGTTCTTGTATTAACGCTTTCTCTTATTTCAGATGCATGAAATGGAGATTCCCCGGTCGGTAGCAGAACGAAGTTTGCGAGAACACATGGGAAATGTGGTAGAAGCGCTCATTGCTCTCACTAACTGAACCTCCAGTGCCAAGAAACTTCTACTGATGGTTTCCATATCTTGCAGGAAAATCTTTGACTAGAGGAACAGGAAACCAGTAAATATGGACTGTTCATTAGGACAACAGTGTTTGTGGAATAAAAGTCTCCTTGTGGTTCTACACCAGCTGCACTGTAGTTGGTGTCCTTGGAAAGTTTTGGTTCCATGGAACTAAATATTTCCATGTGCCATGTCTTGTCATTTGCCTCAACCGATAGATTTGACCCTGAGTTATCGTACATGATCACTATGAATGAAACAATCTTGTTCTAGAACAAAAATAAACTTAATTGGCAGAGTTTAACTTTTCCCTAATTTCCATAATATTTTATTATGCTGAAAACTAGCCCAGTTTAGACTGCGTTATGTGAAATAAAGTTGTTTTAATACTTATCACATTGTATCTTGTGGGTTGAGTAGATGTTTTGGTGTACTGTTACTACTATGTTGCTATTTCGGGGTTGTTAGGATAGTGTGAGACTTTGTATGGACACACCCTATTTCTATGACTACTGGGAGGAAAAATTGTGCTGCTGCTCAAGGCAAACACAGTATAAACTACTCACTGTGCCCAGTCTGTTATATTGGCACAACGCCTTGAATATTGCATCTGTTTCCATGTGTGAGTATGACAAGTCATAACAACATGAACAGTTCTTGCATACTGAAGGGATGTCATTAGACATGGGAGAATCAATTCGCAGGACTCCAATTATTGGCCAGGTTAGTGATCTGTGTTATAATCAGGGCTGTGGAGTCAGTACGCCAAACCTCTAACTCCTCAATTTCCTTGACTTCCGACTCCACAGCATCAGTCACTACTTTGCATGTACATAAAGCACAGCACATATGCTTCTCAACTAAAAGCTGAGATCCTTAGATCAGGAATAGGACAGACATTTATAGAACATATAACTTTCCCAAATTATTATAAAAACATTTACAGCACATCCTGCACTGAACCAAATGTGTTATATATTTTAGGATTCAGTCCATTTTATACCGACTCTACAGTCCTAGTTATAACAGCCCGTTGACGTTCCCCCATGATAATGTCTTGGATGGCTTGCCACGACAGCCAGGGGTCTGCTGACTGTCCTCCTTTGAAAGCCAGGAACTGTGGCTATGTTCATAGGAGACGGTGATTTTTGCTATGTGAAAAAAGATAAAAGTTCAAATCAACTGCCTTTTCTCTCCTTAAAAATGAAGGAATTAAAAAAAAAAAAAAAAAAAAAAGCACATCTGGTATTGCTACGTTCATAAAATTCTGATATATAAAATTAATTGATATCGTATCAAGGATCTGCAGTGCTTACATGCCCAGGTATCTACACTAATGTACGAACGCCCACACTCATCAGGCGGGCTGCCCAGCACTATCCAGATGCATCCCATGAGGACAGACACCCTAATTTACAAGGCCAAAAATACTGGGCCTAGCTGCACCCTGAAAAATGAAGTGCAAAATACATACATATAAATAATATGAGGTATTGGTCGATATTTTGGCCAAGATATGTAAGCTCACAACACAACGTCAAGGGTCCTCACATTTGCGAGTCCTGATGCTAAACTTCATAGAAAAACCACAAAAAGAGAACTAGACTTCCTTAAAAATTTCTTTTGTGTGACCAGCGCCTTCTACAAGCTGCTTTTGTGCAATTATATACTAAACAATCCCCCTTCATGAGCTGGTAGGTTGTAAGTGGTTGCTGCCATCTTTATCATATTAGCTTGCTCCATTCTGGGAGTGCATTAGATCAGATTCCTGGACAGGTAACCACTGCAGATCCTTGATACAGTATTATTGAATTTTTGGAGAATTTCTAGTCCTCTTTTTGTGGCTTTTATATAAAATTAACCTGATTGAGAGAGAAAATATCAAAACACCAGAATTGCATTTTTTTTTGGCCGCCACTACAACGCAAAAATATGCAATAGGAGATAATCAAAACTTATCTAACCCAATGATGCAAATCAGACAGCATGTATCCGACACTGTCTGCATGATTTCATCCATTTATGTTTAACTCTGAAGTGCTGCTGTATTTGAGAAAAACTTTTAAAGCTGCCAGAGACTAGTCAGACAGGTGAGTCCTCGGCTGTCACTGTTTTTGGTATAAATTATATTATGACATGTCAAACAATTTACCAGTTGGTGCCGTAGATTCTAAGAAAACCAACACCCGGCATTCATGATCTGCATGTTATTGAGTATGTGTATTACAATAATTGACTGAAGGGCTTGTGTTGAAAATACAGTGCCTTGCGAAAGTATTCGGCCCCCTGGAACTTTCAACCTTTTCCCACATATCATGCTTCAAGCATAAAGATACCAAATGTAAATTTTTGGTGAAGAATCAACAAGTGGGACACAGTTGTAAAGTTGAATGAAATGTATTGTTTTTTAATTTTTGTGGAAAATCAAATATTGAAAAGTGGGGCGTGCAATTATCAATCATTCTGTGAAGAATCAGGTGGCCTTTAGGGTGAAGCCAGGACATGTTGTACATGCATTTCTCCTTGAAAGCCTGAGAAATATGGGTCGTTTGAGAAATGATTAAAAAGTTGTTTGAAGAGGGTAAAACTTATAAAGACGTGCAGACAATCATAGGCTGTTCCGTTAAAATGGTCTCCAATGCTTTAAAGTGGAAAGCCAAACCAGAGATACGGAAGAAAACAGAAGACTACCATTCGAATGGATGGAAATCTAGCCAGAATGGCAAAGGCTACCAATGATCAGCTCCAGAATGATCAAAGGCAGTCTTAAGTTACCTGTGAGTACTGTGACAGTCAGAAGAGGCCTGTGTGAAGCTAATCTCTTAGCAAGAAGTCACCGCAATGTCCCACTGTTAAATAAAAAAAAAAAAAAAAACGTACTGAATCAGATACAATTTGCCCCAAAGAACACCTCAAGCGGGCTGAAGAGAAATAGAGAAACATTTTGTGGACTGATGAAGGTAAAATGGATCTTTTGGGGGACAAGGCCCGCAGACAGTTCATCAAATGAACCCCAAACTCTGGATTCAAGCCACAGTACACTCTGAAGACAGAGAAGCATGGTGGTGCAAGCATTATGATATGGGCATGATTCTCTTAATATGGTTCCAGACCTATTAACTGCATACCAGGATCATGGACCAGTTTGCAAATATTAACCCCTTTCTCACATCGGACGTAATGAACCGTCCATGTGACCTGGTCCAATTTGACCATGGACGGATCATTACATCATGGCGATCTGCGATCACGGGGGGGGGGGTGCCCGGGCGATCGCCACTGTGTGTCAGCTAAGTGCTAGGAGTGGTCGCAGGCCGATCCCGGCACTTTAACCGCCTAAATACTGCGATCGAACACGATCGCAGCATTCCGGAAGCTGGCGCAGGGCTGACTGCCCCTCTGCCTTTGCATCGGAGACCCAGCGGCGTGACACGGGGTCCCGATCGTTGCCATGGTGAGCGGATGTCATCATGACGACATCTGGGTCACCAGAGCTAGGAAACATGTTGATCATGCGCAGTGCATGATCAGCAAGTCTCTGTCAGTGCAGAGCTGACATCTATGGCATGCAGATGCTGCTTCATCTACATGCTATAGAAGCGATCAGCCTGCAAAAAATGATTGTCCCATAGGGGGACAAAGGAAAAAAGGAAAAAATTTTTTTAAATAATTGTAAAAATATTTTTTCAAAAATAGAATAAACATTGATTTTTTAATATCACTAGATAAATATTTGAATGAAAAAAATTTGAAACAATAAAAGAACACATATTTGGTATCGCTGCATCCACAACGACCCGACCTATAAAACTGTCCCACTAGTTAACCCCGCTAGTCAACACCGTAAAAAAAACAAGGCAAAAAACAATGCTTAATCATCATACCTCCGAACAAAAAGTGGAATAACGCGTTCAAAAAGACAGATATAAGTAAACATGGTATCACTGAAAACGTCATCTTGTCCAGCAAAAAACAAGCTGCCATACAGCGCCATCAGCAGAAAAATAAAAAGCTATAGCTCTCAATAAAGTGATGCAAAAATTATTTTTTATATAAAATAGTTTTTATTGTACAAAAGCGCCAAAACATTAAAAAAATATATATGAGGTATCTCTGTAATCGTACTGACCCCAAGAATAAAGCTGCCTTATCAATTTTACCACACATGGAACGGCATAATCACCCCCCCCCCCAAAAAAAAAAAAAAGAAATTCATGAATTGCTGTTTTTTATTCATTCTGTCTCCCAAAAATAGGAATAGAAAGCGATCAAAAAATGTCACGTGCCTGAAAATAAAAATAAGAACGTCAATTCGTCCTGCCAAAAGCAAGACTTCACATGACTGTTGGTCAAAATATGGAAAAATTATAGGTCTCAAAATGTGATGCAAAAACTATTTCTTGTAATAAAAAGCGTCTTTTTGTGTGTGACAGCAGCCAAACATAAAAACCTGCTATAATGGCTTTTTCACATGTCCTGATATTTCCGGTGCCGAAGATGTCAGTGTCCGTGTGTGTCATACTTGCAGAACATGTGTGGCAACTGTGTGCTGCATAAGTACCACATGGACAGCGCCAGGGAAGAAGCGTTACAGTAAGCGCTGTTCCCCGGCACCAGGTGCTGAACACTTCTCTCATCATTCTCCCCTGCTCTGTCAATGATCGGCGCGAGCAGGGGAGAATGATGTTACATTTACGTAATAAAAGAGACAGCAGGCGGAGGCTGATGGGACAATTACTTCCATCAGCCTACCCCTGCTGCTGCTAATAACAGTGACAGCAGGAGCTGCGGATGGGAGAATTCATCAGCCACTCCTGCGCTGCAAATAGATAAAAAAAAAAAACCAACGTGGGTTTCCCTGTATTTTCTATAGCCAGCCAGGCAAAACTCACAGCTGGGGGCTGCAACCTTCAGCTGTCAGCTTCAGCAAGGCTGGTTATCAAGAATAGAGGGGTACCCACGCTGTTTTTTTTTTATTATCTTGAATAATTTAAAAAAAATGGCATGGGGTCCCCCCATTTTTGACAACCAGCCTTGCTAAAGCTCACAGCTGGGGGCTGGTATGGGGCCAGGGATATTGACTCCCCCAGCCTAAAAATAGCCCGCAGCTGCCCACGTAAAAAGGCACATGTATTAGATGCGCCAATTCTGTCGCCTTGCCTGGCTCTTCCTACTTGCCCTGTAGCGGAAGCAAGTGGGGTTCATATTTGTGGGGTTGATGTCACCTTTGTATTGTCAGGTGACATCAAGCCCATGGCTTAGTAATGAAGAGGCGACTATAAGACACCCATCCATTACTAATCCTTTAGTTGTATGGTAAATAAAGACACAGCCAGAATAAAGTCCTTTAATTGAAAAAATGACACCGACTCCTTTAATCATCTTAATTAAGCCATACCTACACCTACGCCTAATTCCACCGAAACCCTCGATCTCCTGTAATAAAATAATAAAACAACAATATACCATACCTGTCCGTAATTTTGTTCCATGCAGTAATCCATGTCTGGAGAATAATTAGTTTTCAACCTGGACAGTGCTAAGATGCAACAGTCCAGGCTGAAAACCACTGGTGAATGAGCTGCTGGGAATGCAGCATCACTGACCAGGGGTGACGTCCTAGAGGTTAAATTCAGGCACTGGGCTCAGTTCCCAGCCGGGCGGAGCTGCGATGAGATCCGGTGAGATCCCCGCTAGCACAGTGAGCACTCACGGATCAAGGGGTCCAGCCTCTCCCTGCTGACAAGCAGTCTGTGGGGGGTCACTTAGCCTACCTGGTGAGTGCTGCTCCCGGGCTGTGAGCTGCTTCCTCCTGCCGGGAGGCTCTCTGCTCCGGCGTCTGCCTCCGGCACGCTGAATCCCCTGAGGGCGCGCTGCCAGCGATGTCATCTCTGCAGGCCGGGCAGAGCACTTCCGGATTGCGGCCAGCATGCATTCCACGAAGCAGAGCAGGAATCTGGACAGCGCCCTGGATATGGGTATTGGATAAATAGGGTCCTAGATGTCTGTAGGCTACACTACTGTATGCTTTTACATGGAGGAATCTGCCAAAGCCAGCGGCACGTGAATAGACTACTGAGATACCCACTTTAAGCCCTCACCCCACACATACAAAACATGGCATGTACTCTGTATTCTAGCAACACCCAAAAGATATGGCAGGAAAGGGTAGAAGATGTGCTATCTGTAAAATCAAGCTACCAGACACCTGGCAGAAGCATCTATGCGAAGCCTGCAGCTTAAAAGTCATCAGAGAGGAGCAGTCATCTCTTCTGTTGGAAATGAGGTCCATAATTAGAGTGGAGGTCCAGGCCTCGGGGCTTGTCCAGATGCATGCTTCGCAGCCTGAGTTCCAAGGTGGTCCCCAAGCCAGGAGGCCAAGGGAGATAGAGTTTTCCTCTGAGGAAGACATATTTTCAGATGAACCTGACCAGGAAGAAGGGGAAATGTCTGCCGACTCGCCAGAGGGAGGAACGAGATACCTTTTCTCTGAGGACACAGACAAACTCCGATGAGCAGTAAGAAGCACTGCAGGTGGAGAAAACCCAGAAGCCCCTCTCTGTGCAGGACGAGATGTTTGGTGGTTTGAGGTCCCAGAGGAACAGAGTCTTCCCGGTCAACAGCCACATCCGTTCAATGATCATGGAGGAATGCGAAGACACTGTAAAAAGGCTGGTCATCCTCAGAGACTTCAAGCATCGCCTGCCCTTTGAGCAGGAGGACATCAAAGCATGGGTAGACATCCCCAAGATAGATGTTCCTTTAGCTAAGGTAGCGAAGAGAACCTCAATCCCTTTCAAGGACTCCTCCAATCTAAAAGAGCCGATGGATCGGAAGGTGGATGGTCTCCTGAAGAGAACCTGGGAGACGTCTGCAGCCATAATTCGTACCAACATCGCGGCGACTTCGGTGGCTCGATCCATGCATCTATGGGTTGACAACCTGGAGGAACACTTAAGGTCCAAAACCCCCAAGGACACTATCCTGAAATCCCTTCTCTCCTAAAACTAATGACTGAATTCATGGCTGAAGCATTGGCGGAATCAGTTAGATTCACAACCAGGAATGGGTCCTTACCTAATGCCGCACAGTCCAAACACAAGCTGTGTTCCATCCCCTTCTCGGACAATAGAGTGTTTGGGCCTGTACTAGAAGATATCCTAGAAAAGGCATCAAACAAAAAGAAAGGGTTCCCCCAGGAGAAACCAAAGAAGTATCAGCCCTGTCGTAGACCCCCAACCCAAACAGAGGTCAGGCTATAAGGGAAAGGGCAAGTCAGGCAGATGGAACTACGCCAAGGAAGGTAGGGGTAAGGATTCCATCTTCGGTTCAGGCTCAATGTCAGGAAGAAAGTGATGCCGTGAGAGTGGGGGCGACGCTAAGGCGGTAAGCAGGAGATCTCATAGAATCCATTGGTTGTTGGGGATAATCTCCTTGGGTTACAGAATAGAGTTTACCCAGACCCCACCAACGAGGATCTTAATAACAAACTTCCACCTCCAGTCGGCCATTTCCCCTATGTGGTCAGATGTCCAGGATCTCTTAAAGATTGGGGCAATAGTCCTGGTGCCCGAGCAAGAAAAAGACGAGGGCCACTACTCCAGTCTCTTTTCAGTAAAGAAACCCTCGAGTGAGAGAAGGACAATAATAAACTTGAAACCCCTAAACCGCTGAATAAATTACAAAAGATTCAAGATGGAGTCCATCAGGTCTACAATCCCCCTAATAGACAATAATGTGGTGATGTGTACCCTAGACTTTAAAAATGCATACTACCACGTTCCCATCCATGCTTCCTTCCAACAATAACTAAGGTTTGCTCTGAGGGTCCAGGGGAGAGTCCATCACTACCAGTTCTGTTGCCTTCCCTTTGGCCTAGCCTCAGCACATAGTGTTTACCAAGCTGGTGGTGGAAATATTCGCCAACCTAAGGAAACGGGTATCATAGTCCTCTATCTAGACGACTTCCTGATCATAGCCAGCTCTAAGAAACAAATCAGGGATCACTGTAGGACGTTGGTCTCCATGTTACAGAAACTAGGATGAGTCTTAAACTGGAAGAAGTCGGATCTCTTTCCAGAATTCAAGAAGAGGTTCCTGGAGTTTCTCTTAGACTCCCGCCTAAGAAAATCCTTCTTGCCAATAGAAAAGCAGTCCACCATAAGGGACAGGATCCACCAATTCACAGGAAGCTGGTGTTCCATCAGGGAGGCGATGAGGATCCTGGGACTTTTGACCTCATATCCCTTGCGTTTGGTGCAGTCAGTTCCACTCACGGGGGCTCCAGGGGGCCATTCTATCTGCCTGGGACAAGCGCCAACTGTCTCTGGACACCGTGATGCCCCTGTCCATCTCAGTGAGAAAATCTTTACGCTGGTAGACCATCAGGTCCAGGCGGGGGTTCCTTGGGTTCTCTCCCCCTGCACCGTAATCACCACCTACGCAAGTCAGCTAGGATGGAGAGGCTGTTACGGTTCTGCAGCACAGGACTAGAGTAGGAGGGGGAAAACTGACCCTGCACTGCGACTAGGCTGATGCTCTACGATGGAGTGGGCGACCCATTCCTGTGAATAGACCCACTGACGATCCTAGGCTAAACTCAAGCGAAGACCTATAGATAGGAGGAAGGGGGTCCCTGAAAGATCTAAGGACTGGGTACAAAAACGGGTCACCTCCTGATAGAAGACACAGTGAAGGCTGCAGAAACAAACTGAAAACAGAAATTAAGACTCGCAGAACCAGAGGTCCCAGCATTGCACTAATTAAACACATAGAAAGAAAAGCAAGGGTTCAAGTCAGACTTCAAGGGGATTAACACTGTTGTCCAGCAAGGAATGGGAGACAGGTGCAGGTTAATAAAGAGTGATACAATCACCTGACCAAAGGCAAACCCAGCACCAGGGGACAAAGACCAGCCGTCAGAACACTACAAGAAAATGGCTGATAGTCACAAACTGAACAGATTCTAACAGTGGCCATATGGATGGAAGATACTTCCAGGGAACATGGAGCCCAGAAATCGTAACTAGGTCCTCAAACTTCAGAGAACTGCACGCAGTATGGAAGGTACTACTCCAGGTCCAGTCGGTAGTCAGGAGCAAGCATGTAAAATCCTGTCGGACAACAGTGGCGTTCTTATGCCATCAAGCGGGCCAAGACATCCTGCTCTACAACATCTGGTAGGGAAGATCTTCCGAAGGGCAAAAAGGATGGCGCTATCCATCTCAGCAGTTCAGCTAGAAGGTTCCAGGAACCAGGTGGCAGCCTTCTTGAGCAGACAGAAGTTACTTCCAACAGAGTGGGAGCTCAACGAAGAAGTGTTCAGCATACTGTGTCAGCGCTGGGGACTTCCATGGATAGATCTCTTCGCATCCAAAGAAAATGCAAAGGTCAGAAAATTTTTTTCTCTAAACCCCCTAGAAAATGCGGCGGGTGTGGACGCACTATCCCAATTCTGGGGAAGGAAACTGTCCTATGTATTTCCACCTTTTCCTCTGATTCCGAGAGTTCTGAGGAAAATACAGGAAGAGAGGGCAGAGGTTATCTTGGTCGTACCTCTTCTGGCCGAAAAGGAGTTGGTTCCCTCTGATGAGGAAGATGTCAGTGGAAGATCCTATCCTGCTTCCAAGGAGAAAAGACCTCCTCTACCAGGGCCCAGTGTTCCACCACAATCCGGACAGTCTACAGCTTTCGGCATGGATCCTGAGAGGCAGGTCCTGAAATTAAGGGAGTTGTCCAACGAAGTGATTTCTACCCTTCAAGCAAGCAGGAAACCCATAACCTTTGCTATATATAACAATATCTGGAAGCGTTTCTGCATGGACTGCGGGGGGTCGTCGGTGGATACAACTTGCCCAGACATTGCTAGGATCCTTGATTTCCTGCAGACAGGTTTCAACAAAGGTCTTACACCAAATACCCAAAGAGTACAAATTTCAGCCCTAAGTGTATTATTCGACTCTTCCCTATCAGCCCACCCCTGGATAGCTAAGTTCTCCAGAGCAGTACAAAGGCTGAGACCTTGGGTGAGGAAATCTGTCCCACCTTGGGATCTCAACCCGGTGTTCAATGCACTTTGTAAGCATCCATACAAACCAGTTAGCAGTATGGACATTAGCAGACCTTCGTTTCATAGAATCATAGAATGGTAGAGTTGGAAGGGACCTCCCGGGTCATCTGGTCCAACCCCTTGCTCAAAGCAGGAGTCACTAAATCATCCTAGACAGATGTCTGTCCAGCCTCTGTTTGAAGACTTCCATGGAAGGAGAACTCACCGTTCCACTCACTGATCACCCTGTCAAAAAGTTTTTCTAATATCTAATCTGTGTCTCCTCCCATTCAGTTTCATCCCATTGCTTCTAGTCTTTCCTTGTGTAAATGAGAAGATGATCCTTCTACAATGTGACAGGCCTTGAGATATTTGTAGACAGCAATTAAGTCTCCTCTCAGTCTTCTTTTTTTGCAAGCTAAACATTCCCAAATCCTGTAACCATTCCTCATAGGACATGGTTTGCAAACTGGATACCATTCTGGTCGCTCTTCTCTGAACTTGTTCCAATTTGTTGATGACTTTTTTAAAATGTGGTGCCCAAAACTGGACAGAGTATTCCAGAAGAGGCCTGACCAAGGAGGAGTAGAGGGGAATAATTACTTCACGTGATCTAGACTGTATGCTCCTCTTAATACATTCTAGAATTGTTTGCCTTTTTTTCTACTGCATCACACAGTTGACTCATGTGCAGTTTATGATCTATTAGTATACCCAAGTCTCTTTCACATGTGCTGTTGCTTAGCCCTATTCCTCTCAGTCTGTATATGCTTTTTTCATTTTTATTGCCCAGATATAGTACTTTGCATTTTCCCTGTTAAAAACCATTCTGTTAGTTGCTGCCACTGCTCCAGTTTATTTATATCTTTTTGAATCCTCTCTCTCTCTTCTCTAGTATCAGCTATCCCTCCTAGCTTTGTGTCATCAGCAAATTTAATCAGTGTACCCTCTATTCCTTCATCTAAATCATTGATAAAGATGTTGAACAATACAGGGCCCAGGACAGAACCCTGTGGTACTGCACTTGAGACATTCTTCCAACTGGATGTTCAGCCATTTACAACCACTCTTTGAGTCCGATCACTAAGTCAGTTATGAATCCACCTAACAGTTGCCTTATCCATTCCATACTTAGTCATTTTTTTCAGTAAAGATGGTATGAGATACTTTGTCAAATGCTTTGCTGAAGTCAAGATATACTATAGCTACAGTATTTCCCTGATCCACCCAGTCAGTGATTCTGTCATAGAAGGAAATTAAGTTAGTCTGACATGACTTATTAGTTACAAACCCATGCTGACTCTGTTTAATCACTTCATTCTTGTCCAGGTACTTACATACATGTTGTTTAATAATTTGTTCAAAGATCTTTCCTGGTATAGAAGTCAGACTCACCGGCCTATAGTTCCCTGGGTCCACCTTCTTCCCCTTTTTGAAGATAGGAACAATATTTGCTCTTCTCCAGTCTTCTGGGACTTCTCCTGTTTTCCAAGAATTTTCAAAGATTATGGAGAGTGGTTCAAAAATTTCTTCTATCTCCTTCAGTACTCTGGGGTGTAATTAATCTGGACCTGGAGACATGAATTAATTTATGTTAGCTAAGTTTTCCTCACTATCTTTCTGTTTATAGATATCCTGGTTTAAAACGGCTTTCCTAGTAGCGATTACATCAGCCAAGAGGGTAGGAGAATTACAGGCCCTGTTTATCAAGGGCCCTTAACTACAGATATTTGAGGACCGATTAGTCTTGAGGCTCACCCAGCTCAACCACCCTAAGTGGTTTCAACTCTGAATATGAACCAGGTAGTCGTACTACCCTCCTTCTGCCAGCACCCTTGAAACCACAAGGAACAGTTCTTTCTTTTATTCTCTAGACATTAGACAGATGGTTCTCCACTACCTAGAAGCAACCAGGGACTGGAGGCAGGACACAAACATATTTGTGCAGTATGAGGGATGAAATAAGGGTAAAAAGGCCGCAAAATCCACAATAGCAAGGTGGACAGATCCACGATCGATCTGGCTTACGAGGCCGAGTGAAAACTTTCTCCTGAGACACTAAGAGCCCATTCAACTAGAGCCTTAGCCACCTCATGGGCAGAAAGGGGGGCATCAGTGAATTAGATCTGTAGGGCCATAACATGGTCCAGTCTGAGTACCTTCTTGAGACATTACAAGCTAGACGTAGTCTCAGTGCAAGTGGCCTTCGGTAAGAAGGTTCTTCATGCAGTGGTTCCACCTTAGATCACCATACTTTGGCATTCTCCATAGGTGCTGTCAGAATTGATGACCTGGAAAACGGTAATTAGACCAACCGGCAATTGTGTTTCCAGGAATCCATCTTGACAGCATGGCTAGTTCAATTCCCTGAGAAATTCTATACTTATGTGACGCAACATTTGTATAAACAATGATCAATAAATTCTGTTGCATCCATGCTGGTGTGGTACATAGAAAAGACACTGCGAGGTCGAAATGGGAGGGTCCTTTTAACCTCTCGTTTCCTGTCCCAGTAAGGATAAGAAGGATGTACTCCCAGAGGTGCTGTCATGATGGATTTCTGGAAACACAATTACCGGTAGGTCTAATTACCATTTTCTGAGGCAAAGCCAACAAATGGGAAAAAATTGCGGGATGTAGTCAAAGCATCCTGGGCTGGAATAACAGTTGACAGGTGCCAGAAGTTGGTTGACACTATACAACATAGATGTGAAACAGTTCTAAAAAAAAAAAATCTGTGGGTATACAACTAAATATTAGGTTAGTGATTCACAGGAATCCTAAATCGTCATAAAAATAGTACATATTGTGAGTTTGCAAAGATAAATGCAGACACTGCTATTTTTTAGAACAGCCCAATGTTCATCTTTTCTTTTCTGTAGTTAAAAATTATATACATTTTGCTTCATGCTTTGAATTTGAAAACAGTGTGCAATGTTCCCAATGGTGGAAAGAAAAAACTAGCGTAAAGATTTTGCGAAAACTCATGTTTTTGAACACTACTGTACCTGGCTATGATCACAGAGCCAGCATCTGATACATGCCGTCCATGAATCGAGCACCATGTGTCAGCTGTAAGGTTCCCTTTAAAGAAATAAAAATTATGACTGTTTGGTATCTCCGTAATCACACTGACCTGAAGAATCATATTTCCAGACCATTTTAACCATATGAATGCTGTAAATAACCCAAAAGATTGTGGAATTGCGCTTTATTCACTATAGCTCCACACTTAGAATTTTCTTTCCTGTTTTCCAGTACATCACATTAAAAAGTAAAGCCTCAAAAAACAAGTCCTCATATGGCCACGTCGACTAAAGAATAAAAAAAGTTATGGCTCTTGGTAGAAGAGGAGGAAAAAACGAAACATCAAAAATGGAAAATCACCCAGCCGGGAAAGTTAAAAGAGTTCTTTGAACAAAAGGTGGCTCAACAGGAGGGAAACACAGGCTCTCCTATAGTAATTCATAGAATATTAGAGTTGGAAGGGTCCTCAAGGGTCATCGTGTCAAACTCCCTGCTCAATGTAAGATTTATTAAACCATCTTAAGACAGATGTCTGTCCAGCCTCTGTTTGAATACTTCCATTGAAGGAGAATTCACCACCTCTCGAGACAGCCTGTTCCATTCATTGATCACCCTCACTGTCAAAAAGTTTTTTTTAATTTCTAATGTTTCTTCTCCCTTTCAGTTTCATTCCATTGCTTCTCGTGTTTCCATGTTCAAATAAGGATGATCCCTTGACACTGTGACAGCCTTTCAGATATTTGCAGAAAGTTATTAAGTCTCTTCTTATCCTTCTTTTTTGCAAACTAAAAATTCCCAGATCCTTTAATCGTTCCTCATAGGACATACTTTGCAGTCCGCTCACCATCCTGGTAGCTCTTCTCTGAACTTGCTCGTTTTTCAATGTTTTTTTAAAATGGGGTGCTCAGATCTGGACACAGTATTCCAGATGAAGCCTGACCAAGGAGGAGTAGAGGGGGATAATTACTTCACGTGATCTAGACTCTATGCTTCTCTTAATACATCCTAGAGCTGTTTGCCTTTTTTTTCTGCTGCATCACACTGTTGACTCATGTGCAGTCAGTGATCTATTAGTATACCCAAGTCTTTTTCATATGTGCTGTTGCTTAGTTCTATTCCTCCCATTCTGTAGAAGTAATTTTTGTTTTTCTTGCCCAGATGTAGTATCTTGCATTTCTCCCTAATAAAAACCATTCTTTTACTTACTGCCTACTGTTCAAGCTTATCTGGAGCCTTCTGAATCATTTGTCTTCTCTAGTTTTAGCTATCCTTCCTAGCTTTGCATCATTTGCAAATTTGATTAGTTTACCTTCAGTTCCCTTATCTAGATCATTTATAAAAATGTTGAACACTGGGGCCAGGACAGAGCTTTGTGGTACCCAACTTGAAACACTTTTCCAATTGGATGTGCAACCATTTATTACCACTCTTTGAGTATGATCACTGAGCCAGTTATGAACCCACATAACCTGAGCCTTTTCAATCCAATACTTGGTCATTTTTTTCAATTAGGATAGTATGCGATACTTTATCAAATGCTTTGTTGAAGTCGAGATATACTATATCTACCTCATTTCCCTGATCCACCCAGTCAGTGATTCCATCATAGAAGGCGATTAGATTAATCTGGCACGACTTGCTATAAACCCATGCTGGCTCTGGTTAATTACTGCATTCTTATCAAAGTACTTTCATACATGCCTTTAATAATTTGTCCAAAGATCTTTCCTGGTATAGAAGTAAGGCTCACTGGCCTTTAATTTCCTGGTTCCACAGTCTTTACTTTTTTGAAGATAGGGACATTTGCCCTTCTCCAATCTTCTGGGACTTGTCCTGTTTTCTAGGATTTTTCAAAGATTCTGGCTAGTGGTTTTGCAATTTCCTCTGTTAATTCGTTCAGTGCCCTAGGATGTTATTCATCTGGACCAGGAGATTTAAATTAGCTAAGTGTACCCTCCTCATCTCTGATTATGGATAGTGTGGATTATTTTATTCCTTCGATGGCACATTGAAGATTGGTTGATGATGTATTTGCTTTCTTAGAGAACACAGATGCAAAATAGGAATTTAAAAGATCAGCCTTCTCAACATAATTTTTGACCACTTCACCCTTTTCATCCTGTAAAAATCTTATAGCATCTTTGACATTTCTTTTGTTTTGACATACTCCCAAAATCCTGTTTTGCTTCTTTTGGTCTCCCTTGCAAGCCTTACTTCATTACTGGCTTTAGCTCTTCTAACTCTTGCCCTGCATTCCTTGCAAACAGCATTATATTATTCTTTAGGTATGCCACCCTTTTTCCATTTAATATACATTTTTTTTTCCTTTTTAGGCTGTGTTCACACACAGCATTTTTTTCGCGTTTTTCCCGTGGATTTACCAAAAAATCTGCTCAAAAAACGCTGAAAAGAAGCTTCCCATTCATTTTAATGCATTTTGCACTTTTTGTGCATATTGATGCGTTTTTTTTCCGCGAAAAAAACGCAGCATGCTCATTAATTTTGCGGAAAATTCCGCATTTCTAAGCTATTTTCTGTGTCTGGGGACACGCGGAAAAAATCACGGCAAAAACGCGTGGAGAAAAACGTGCGTTTTCTGGGAAGGAGTCCGGTTTTCATGCAGAAATTTTCTGCATACATGTGCACATAGCCTTAACAAGTGATTAAATTCTTTGTTCATCCATCCTGGTCTCTTTAAATGCTTCCAGTTCTTCCTTCTTTTCAGGAGTGTTACAGATTGTGTGCTGAGAATTTTATTTAGCAAACTCTCCCTTCCTTCTTGGACATTTCTGTCCTTTAGAACATCCAGTCATTGGACCTTTCCTACCCTTTCTCTGAGTCCATTAAAATCTGCCTTTCTGAAATCCAACCTTAAAGTCTGAGTACTCGCTGGTCTTCCTCCTAATCCAAAATTCAAGGATAGCATGATCGCTGAATCCTAAATTCCCAGCGCCCTTTACTTCCTCAACCATTTCCTCCCTTTTGGTAAGAATTAGGTCCAAGATTGCAGATTCTCTTGTTTTCTCTTCTACCTTTTGAAAGAAAGTTGTCAGCAAGAGAAAATAAGAATTTTCTGGACCCAGTGATTTTGCCTGAGAGAGATCCCCAACAGATATCTGGGTAGGTGAAATCTCCCATGATCACTATGTCGTTCTTTGATGAGAACAGAGACATGTAATGTAAAAAGACTTCATTCATATCTTCAGTCTGACCAGGTGAACTCTAGTAAACTCCTACAATACCTTCCTGTTTTTCTCTCCTTGAATTCTTACCCAGTTTCTACAGGGCTGTCTCTGAAGCTTGGATCTCTGTGGAGATACAATTTCCTAACATACAATGCAACACCTCTTCCCTTCTTGTTAATCATGTTCCTAATAAATAAGTTGTAGCCTTCAAGGTTTGTATTCCAAGCATGTGAATCATCCCACTAAGTTTCAGTGATGCCTATGACATCATATCTCTCTTCCTGTGTTAGCAGCTCCAATTCTCCTTGTTTGTTTCCCATGCTCTGTGCATTTGTATAGACACTCTGACATGCTCCGTAATTTCTCCTGAATGTCAGAAGCTAGTGTTCGGTCATATGGAAGGGCTCTTAAGGGAAGATGCGCCATTTGTCTTCTGGAGCGCAAATTTGGCTTGAATAGATCAGGGTTGTCATTTTTGAAAGATCCTGAGGTGTCAATAAGGTAAAAGTCTTCCATAAATGATCCTATTTTGGAAACTACACCCTGTAATGAGTTCATCAAGGAGTGTAGTGAGCATTTTGAACAGGTTCTTCATACAATTTTAGAAAAACATCACAGTTTATGCAAAACTTGAATCCACCATAATTGATAAGAACCTACTGGTAGGGTGTGACATTTGAGAGTGCAGCTTTTGCAGAGACCACATCTCACTAGCAGAGCTCCTAGGGTGCTAGAATTGTAGAACCCCACAAATGTTTACCCTATTGTACAAACTGCACCCCTCCATAAATTAATCTAGGGTTATAGTGGGCATTTTGGCATTACAGTTGCTTCTAAGAATTGTATCAGTGAACTTAGCCATATAGATTTACTGGAACAGGTTTTTCAAGTGTCATGTTGCCCCTAAAAATAATACATATTTACTATATTGTTTAAGATATTTTCATAAGGCTGAGGGTCACATGAAGGTTTTGCCATATGTAAAAATTGTAAAAATATTTCAGAGCAATTTATAAAACCACATTATACATGGAAACTATTTGGAAAGGGGTCTTCTACGTGGGTGACCTTCTCAGACTTATGGTCAATGTAGAAAATTAAGGATTGGACTAAAATCTTCAACAGAAAATGTGGTCTCTTTAAGGTGGTTGTGTTCTAGATCACAGGGGTCAAACTCCTGACCTGCTGGCCAAATCCAGCCCACCACGTCATTTTATGTGGCTTAAAGGTCTGGATGCTTGCCAGGGATCAGAATCCAAGATGGCAGAGGGAGTGCCAAGCGCTGCCAGCACAAGGAGTGGGTGTCATCTTGGATTCTGAGCTCTGGCGTGTTCCTCAACACCTTTCTTTTTCAGCAACTCCCAGGTGTTGGCACAGCTACAACACCCCTACCCCGTGCAAACTCACAGATGTTGTCATCTTGGATTCTGAGCTCTGGCGTGTTCCTCAACACCTTTCTTTTCAGCAACTCCCAGGTGTTGGCACAGCTACAACACCCCTACCCCGTGCAAACTCACACATGTTTTCAACGGCTACTCTAAGCAAGACTGGCACAGATCACATAACCACCTCCATGTTGTTATAAATAGCTACAATCCTAAAATCAGACAGACACACTGATCACTGGAAAATTATGTCAGACATCTAGCCAGAAAATAATAAGTAAGCTTTTTCAAAAACTTTGTTAAAAATTTATGTCAACCAAGATATCTAGCTGAACTACATTTTAACCATACATGTGAACGGTTGTGCTTGCATTTTGCTTTGCATTAGTTGTTATTTTCAGAACATGATCAATGGGTGAGGATGGTGTGTGATATGGTGTCTCAGGTTATTTAACAATGTGTTTAGGAGTAACCTCATTTATAGTCTTACAATTACAACTGGCAACACGAACACTGATGTGGCCCTTGGTGAAAATAAGTCTGACATCCCTGTTCTACAGAGGTCGTATGTACTGGGCTGGATTCATTGGAGTATCCCCAATAAAAAAAAAAATCATCAAAAACAACCTATTGTTTACAATTTCATGGTAATCAGATTTTTTTGTGATTAGGTGTTCCACGTTACAATATATTACATGAATAAAAACCCCTTGGAATATCGCAGTTTTCACATAGATTACAAACTCCTATTTCAGGGGCCATTCATATTGCATTTTGCCCCTTCCATCAGATGTTCATCTGAATCGCCATAAATTAAAATTCAAGGAGAAATCCAGACGGAACCATTAGTGTTCAATGAGACAAAAAGAATTCAAGGACCCAGTTTGTGATTTCTTTTCCCGGCGGGATTGTTTTTTCCACAAAGACACAAGAAAATAATATACTATGTTCCTGTGTCTGTCTCACAACACTGACATCTCCGAGAAAAAGCATAAATATACCTATAGAGAATCCATTTTACAGCAGGAGGTCAGGATGATCAAACAGTACATATTAATATTTCTAAACTGCCAGTGTGAAAAGAGGATTACTAATTACCACATGTATACTGAGATAAAGGGAAGGTCGCATTAACATCAGTGTTGAGCTTTGGAGCCCTTATACATCTGGACGAGACGTCCAATAGCATGGCTTATTCTGCACTTTAATGGTATCCACAATGCATGTTCACAGATTACAACTGACGCCACATTAGACCAAGAAATACTTATATATTTCTCCTATCCAACAACAAAGACTTCAGAAATTACACGATTATTCAGATTTAAAAATTTATACATATGTTCCAGGGAAGATATTTACAGAATGAACAAAGGCAAAATAGCCAATAGGCAATGTCAATATTATACAAAAAAGCAATGTTCTTTACAGCATTATAATTAGGAAGTCTACGGGAGTAAAAAACAACAACTCTGAAGGCGATCCATTAATTTGCTTTCCTCTTCTTTACAGATGGTCTCTCAAACACATCTCTTACACCAGCTGCTTTCTGCTTAAAGAACTTTGTATTCTGGGCGCTCTCTTGTCCCCAAGCCGAATCAAATGAAGTGGTGTCCTGATCAACCAAGTGAGTGTATTTCGTGCGACCAGAACGACCAAAGTTTTTGACCTGATTTGAAAGGATAACAGAAATGGTTTATGGCGTTTTTTTTTTTTTTTTATAAAGAGAAACCAGTATATTAATTAACACAAAATGTGACTTGTGCAGCTCAGTGCGCTTATCCACATTGCGGATGGGAGAAGATATCTGCCAATTAAACTCATAATATGTAAGGCTGGTTTCACATTAGCGTTTTTTAGCGCAGCGCCTCTTGCGCGTCCATGCGCCCCTATGTTTAACATGGCGGGCGCATGGTCTAGCGTTTGCACGCGCACATATGCGTTTTCGTGCGCATGCGGTTTTTTATAGTGTGCACCTAGGCGCGCCCGACGCAACCTGTTGCATTTTTAGGTCCGTCCAACGGCGTAAAAAAAAAAACGCATGCGCACGCTAGTGCACGGAATGAGCAAAAATAACACATTTCAGTCTATGGGAACGCCTGCGTTTGAAATAGCATGCGTTAAGAGTTAACATGGCTACAAACTGGTTAAAACGCATGCACCTAAAAAACGCAAATGCGTGCAAAACGCATGATGCGTTTTTTGCATGCGTTTCTATTGCGCACGAAGCGCAGCGCTAAAAAACGCTAATGTGAAAGCCTAAAGCATGTTGCAAACGTGTACTAACACATGTAAGGTTGGTTGTTTATGCGAAGGAATGGAAGAAAAAAAAAAAAAAAGTTAGCCTCAATGAGGCCTAAAGCTTGACATGGCATAACCACTTTCATATGAAAAGCTGAGTAGCTGTGTACACGCATTGCATTACTTGTTCTGAGCCTGGGTTACAGCCTGTTTTATAAGTCACAGCTGAGCTGAATAACATTCTCTGCAATCCATAAACTTTACACCATGCACTGTTACGTAATATGGTGTAGGATTATTTCTTTCATATTCTGTCACATTAGCTGCATTGTACTAGTCCACTTAATATGAAGGAATAGGAAAGAAGTAATCGTTCCCGAGTTATATACTGTAACCTGTGCACTGGTTTTAAGGCCTGTGTCAGACGTCAGTGGCTCCAGTACATGAAGTGACAGTTTCCTCACGTACCGGAGACACTGACACACGTAGACACATTAAAATGAATGGTTCTCTGCACAAGTCAGCTTGTTTTCACAGACACACAGTCCGTGTGCAAAACACGGAGACATGTCAGTGTTTGTGGGAGCGCACGGTCCGCAAAACGTGCTGAACACGGCACACGGAGAACAGTTCACACTGTCCTCAGTGTACATGGACGGCCGCCGGGGAAGAAGCGCTACTGTAAGCCGCGGTTCCCCTGCATGTGGTGCTGACCACGGCTGTCATTCTTCTCTCATCAGCCCCCATCTGCCCAGAAAAGGCGCATCTATTAGATGCACCTTTTCTGGAGCTTTGTCTGGTTCTTCCCACTTGCCCTGTAGCGGTAGCAAGTGGTGTTAATAAGGGGTTAATGTCACCTTGCTATTGTAAGGTGACATTAGGCCAGGTTTAGTAATGGAGAGGTGTCAATAAGACAGCTATACATTACTAATCCTAGAGTTATTCAAGGGATTAACACACATACAATAAGAATGAAGTTTTTTAATGAAAATACACTACACACATTGTTTAAAGCTTTATAATACTCCTAATTCCATATCGATGCCATCATTATCCTGTGAAAAAACAATATCCATACCTGTTCGGCGATCAGTCACGTCCCACGGTGTAATCCATCTCGAGGGGTTAATCAGTTTACAGCCGGAGCACTGCTAATACAGCCGCTCCAACTGTAAACTACTGGGGAATGAATGGAAGCAGCCGGCACATGCTCAGTAACTAGCGGTGACGTCACCACTCATCACTGAGTCTGCGCTCTGCTTCCATTCATTCCCCAGTAGTTTATAGTCGGAGCGGCTGTATTAGCAGTGCTCCGGCTGTAAACTGATTAACCCCTCGAGATGGATTACACCGTGGGACGTGACTGATCGCCGAACAGGTATAGATATTGTTGGTTTATTATTTTATAATTTTTTACAGGATAACGATGGCGTCGATATGGAATTAGGAGTATAATAAAGCTTTAAACACTGTGTATTGTATTCTTTCATTAAAATACTTTGCTCTTATTGTGTGTGTTTATTTAACTCTTGAATAACTCTAGGATTAGTAATGATAGATGTCTTATTGAGACCTCTCCATTACTAAGCCGGGCTTAAGGATGCGCCTTTTTTGGGCAGCTGGGAGCTGCTGTTTTTAGGCTGGAGAGGGGGCAAGATCAATGGCCCCTTACCAGCCTTAGAAAAGCAGCCCCCAGCTGTAAGTTTTGCCGGGTTGGTTCACAAACTGAGGGGGACCCCACGTCAGGTTTTCATTCATTCTTCTTTCCTGCTCACTGTTTCCGGCAGAGCAGGAGAGAAGAATGACAGCCGCGTTCAGCACCAGCCGCCGGGGAACAGCGCTTACTGTAGCGCTTCTTCCCCAGCGGCTGTCCGTGTGGTCCTGATGCGGCACACGGTTGCCACATGTGTGCCACACGGATGTACCACGTATCCACACGGACAGCTCCGATACTGTTTTTTCCGGTACCGGAATTATCTGGACGTGTGAGACTTCCCGAAAAGTAATTTTTCATACTATAAGAACTTTCAGGGAAGCATAACTAAATGTTGAACTGAACCGGAAGTTCACAGCAGAGTAAGCGGTTACCTGCATAACTTTCGGCAGAATGGTTTTGTTAAAGTGGTCTTCCAATGTAGGAGCACTGAAATCTCTTTTGTACACATCCTCGTCTTCATCCTAGAGAATAAAAAAAAAATAATGATTAAATAGTTTTCTAGAAGGCAAAGAGAAAGAGAAACATTTCAGTTTCTTCACTGGATCATCTCCTACCATAAAGAAAGCTCCTCTATGGTAGTACTTCTGGAGAAACTTGTATTTCCCCTTCAGTGCCTTGTTGGTTATTATCTTGCCATTGGCACGAAGCTCTGCTCTGCGCTCCTCCTCCGTCATGTTGCGCATGCGTTCAATCTCAGCCTTCTCCTTCTCCATCCTATTATAAGAATGAGGGGTAAGGAGACAGAAAAATAAACAACCAGGATCATATCAAGGCAAGATGTCACACTAACACTACCTGTATTATGAATATCGAATAAAAAGAAATGTAAAATCCAAGACTGGATTAATATGTTGCAACATGAACAGACAGGTAAATAATAATGAAGAAACGTACGTTTCTCTTTCTTCACGGTCACGCTTGATGCGTTTCAGCTCTCGTACTTTCCAGGCCTCGTACTCTTCCTCATCGTTCTCATCGTCCGTGTTCAGAGCATCCAGTGCAGCCAGAGACCTCTTGTTTTCCTCGATCTCTTTCTTAGCCTCCTCCTCTACAATCTATCAGACAAGAGGGAACTAAACCACTTTGATCTGTAACAACTGAACAGTCATTTCCCCGATCTATAACAATTACCTACCTTTAATGTATATTTACGTCTTTCCTCTGCCATACGCTTGGCTTCGACCTCTGCTTCTTTCTGCTTAATTGCTTCAGCTTCTCTTTCCTGAACGGTTACTCTGTCCTTCCTAAAAGAGAAACATTACTCATTGGATGGCAAAAATGTACTTTACAAATGATATTTGTCACTGGACATTTCACTTTCTGTCTACAATGTTCTTTAGACTTCAGGAATTCAGGGCAGAAAAGCGACTTTGCACTAATCTACAGTGCTGTGCAAATTAATTGGGACAAAGCATTTTTTTAAGTAAAATCGTAAGTTGGTTACCAGTCAGTGATTCAAACTAGTTTTAACTGCTTTGAAGTTTGAACAGGTGTGAGTGCCTGATAAAAGCAGTTAAAACTGGTTTGAATCACTGACTGGTAACCAACTTACGACTTTACTTAAAAAAAAATGCTTTGTCCCAATTAATTTGCACAGCACTGTACTTTTGGTGGTAGTCCTGGTAGTAGTAGTTTAAAAATGTCGAAAGCTGAAGTCCTTTGCAAAATAAGCAGTCAACGTATGCCGCACCATAGTCAGAGATGCTTGAAGTGGTCTCAGGAAAAAAAAAAAAAAAAAAAAGTTTGCAGTCACTGCTGAATCCTGACACTGTGCCATGTGCCACAGTTATATACATCTACTCCCTGTACATTTGGAGTACAACAAATATATTCCATATGCATTTGTGTAATTTATATCCTGGCCGCTGCATTTACACACATCCACCGCCCTGGTATTAACTCTCTACACTCCATCCATATTGGCCCCTCACTCCTTTCCTCTCCTATGTATAGCACTCACGCTCTTTTCACATTGTTAAATTGCACAGATCCATTCAGTCCCACCATTCAACATAAGAGACGCTCTCACAAATCACTTAACCATCTGCTCACTCTTTCTATCCTCCTTCTCCTAGTCGCAGGAGACATTGCTCCCAACCCTGGTCCCCCATGTTATAGAAAGTCAAACCCCCCAAGTGCTACACTCAGAAACCCCTCTAATCTTATTAATATTCCCTGCATGCCATCTGTCTCTCTCAATTGTGCCCTTTGGAATTCTCGCTCAGTGTGTAATAAACTCTCCTTCATCCATGACTTCTTCCTTTCTAATTCTCTTAACCTCCTGGCTCTTACTGAAACCTGGATCCAGCAGTCAGACACTACCGCTGCTGCTGCTCTTTCATACGGGGGACTACACTTCTCTCATACCCCAAGATCAGACAAAAGAGCAGGTGGAGGCGTTGGTCTGCTTCTATCACCAAAATGTACCTTTCAGGTTATCCTCAAGTATCCTCACTAGTCTTCCCTTCTTTTGAGGTCCATGCTGTCAGACTCTACACCCCCTTCTCCATGCGAGTGGCGGTGGTGTATTGTCCTCCCGGCCCCTCCCATCAGTTCCTGGATCATTTTGCCACTTGTCTTCCACATTTTCTCTCCTGTGACATCCCTACCCTCATCATGGGCGATTTCAACAGCCCCATTACTCTTCCCCTCTCCCCATCTGCTACTCACCTTTTATCTCTAACCTCCTCGTTTGGCCTTTCGCAGCTTACTAATTCTCCAATGCATGAAGATGGAATCTCCCTCGATTTGGTCTTCTCTCGGCTTTGTGCAGTGGATGATTTCACAAACTCCGCTCTCTGAGCACAACCTTCTTTCATTCTCTATCAAGAACTGCCAGGTATCGACGCCACTAATGCCTGTTCCTCCCCTCACCCCCCCCCCTTCCTTTCCTGTTTTTCATTTGTCGGTCCCCACTCTTTGCTCCTTATTTTCTCCTCTCGTTCCCCTAGTTTCATATATATGGTGGTTGTAACTATGGTTGTCATTGTTTTGACTTGTTTTCTTGTTCAACCTCAATAAAAATTGAGAAAAAAACAAAAAACTGCCAGGCTGCTCAGGTCACCCCCACTGTCCATATTTATAGAAATATACAGGCCATTAACACCCAGAAACGTATGAAGAACTTGCAGTCTTCATTGGCCGCTATCTCCTCCCTCTCATGTCCTGATTCTGCACTGAAGCATTACAATGAAACACTTCAAAGTTCCCTGGATGAATTTGCACCCCCTATAAATAGAAGACCACAACACAGACAGCGACAACCCTGGCACACCCTGCAAACACGTTTCCTGCAGCGGTGCTCCAGGTGTGCTGAACGTCTATGGAGAAAATCCAATCTACACGAAGATTTCATCCATTATAAGTTTATGCTTAGAACATATAACACTGCCCTTCACCTCTCCAAACAAACCTATTTCAACACCCTCATCACCTCACTGTCCAATAACCCGAAACATCTCTTTGACACTTTTCATTCCCTGCTCAACCCAAGAGTACAGGCCCCAACCACAGAGCTTAGAGCTGATGATCTGGCCAATTACTTCAAAGAAAAAATTGATCATATCTGACAGGAAATTATCTCCCAATCATCTCATACCATGCACCATCCTCCATCCCCCACTGCATCTAGCTCACTCTCTGAGTTTGAACCAGTCACAGAAGAACAAGTAAGCAGGCTCCTTGCATCTCCTCGCCCAACCACTTGCACCAGTGACCCATTTCCGTCACATCTGCTTCAGTCCCTTTCCCCTGCAGTCACCCCTCACCTACCTAAAATATTTAACCTCTCTCTCTCTCTTCTGGTATCTTTCCCTCCTTATTTAACCCCTTTCTGACATCAGACGTACTATCCCGTCCATGGGACCCGGGCCCCTATACCCATGGACGGGATAGTACGTCTAGCGCGATCAGCGGCGCCCACGTGGTGAGCGCCGCTGATCGCGGCCGGGTGTCAGCTGATTATCACAGCTGACACCCGGCACTATGTGTCAGGGGCAGTCACGGACTGCCCCCGACACGTTAACCCCTTGCACACCGCGATCAAACACGATCGCGGTGTACCGGGGGTTAAAGGGAAGCATCGGCAGGGAGGGGGCTCCCTCCGTGCTTCCCTGAGCCCCCCCACAGCAGCGCAATGTGCAGCGCTGCTGCGGGGGGGCTCTTTCCCTGCAGGTCCCCGGATCCAAGATGGCGACGGGGACCTTCGGGGGCCTGCAGGGAGCTGGCTTCCTCAGTGCCTGCAAAGCGCAGGCATGAGGAAGCCTTCTGCACTGCCTGTGACAGATTGCTGATCTGTCACAGTGATCTGTGATGTGACAGATGAGCGATCTGTGATGTGACAGATGAGCGATCTGTCACAGGACAGTGATGTCCCACCTGGGACAACCTAATAAAGTTAAAAAAAAAAAGTGTAAAAATAAAATTAATCGCTAAATAAATAAAATATTCCCTAATAAATTCATTTTTTGGAAATGAAGAAAAAAAAAAACAAAAACAAGAAAAGTACACATATTTGGTATTGCCGCGTCCGTAACGACCTGCCCTATAAAACTGTCCCATTAGTTAACCCCTTTAGCGAACCCCTTAAAAAATAAAAAAGAAAGCAAAAAATAATGATTTATTATCATACCGCCGAACAAAAAGTGCAATAACGCGCGATCAAAAAGACGCATATAACTATCCATGGTACCGCTGAAAACGTCATCTTGTCCCGCAAAAAACAAGCCGCCACACAGCATCATCAGAGAAAAAATAAAAAAAGTTATAGCTCGCAGAATAAAGCGATGCAAAAATAATTATTTTTTATATAAAATAGTTTTTATTGCATAAAAGCGCCAAAACATAAAAAAATTACATAACTGAGGTATCGCTGTAACCGTACTGACCTGAAGAATAAAACCGCTTTATCAATTTTACCGCAAGCGGAACGGTGTAAACGCACTCCCCCAAAAGAAATTCATGAAACGCTGGTTTTTGTCCATTCTGCGTCCCAAAAATCGGAATAAAAAGCAATCAAAAAATGTCACGTGCCCGAACATGATACCAATAAAAACGTCAACTCGTCCCGCAAAAAATAAGACCTCACATGACTCAGTGGGTCAAAATACGGAAAAATTATAGCTCTCAATATGTGGTGATGAAAAAACTATTTTTACAATAAAAAGAGTCTTTTAGCGTGCCAAACATAAATACCGCCATAAATAGTAAATCAAACCCCCCGTTATCACCCCCTTAGTTAGGTAAAAAATAATAAAATTAAAAAAATGTATTTATTTCCATTTTCCCACTAGGGTTGGGGCTGAGATTAGGGTTAGGGGTGTGTTGGGGTTAGGGTTGGAGTTAGAATTGGGGGGTTTCCACTGTTTGGGCACATCAGGTGCTCTCCAAACGCAACATGGCGTCTGATCTCAATTACAGCCAATTCTGCTTTGAAAAAGTCAAATGGTGCTCCTTCCCTTCCAAGCTCTGCCATGCGCCCAAACAGTGTTTTACCCCCACATATGGGGTATCAGCCTACTCAGGACAAATTGCAAAACAACTTTTGGGGTCCAATGTCTCCTGTTGCCCTTAGGAAAATAAAAAATTGGGGGCAAAAATATCATTTTTGTGGGAAAAAAAATATGATTTTTTTATTTTCACGCCCGGGTGTTATAAACTTGTGAAGCCCTTGGGGGTTCAAAGTGCTCACCACAAATCTAGATAAGTTCCGTGGGGGGGTCTAGTTTCCAAAATGGGGTCACTTGTGGGAAGTTTCCACTGTTAGGTACATTAGGGGCTCTCCAAAGGCAACATGACACCCGCAGAGCATTCCATCAAAGTCTGCATTCCAAAACGTCACTACTTCCCTTCCGAGCCCCGACGTGGGCCCATACAGTAGTTTTCTCCCACATATGGGGTATCAGGGTACTCAGGACAAATTGGACAACAACTTTTGGGGTCCATTTTCTCCTGTTACCCTTGGGAAAATAAAAAAATGGGGACTAAATGATCATGTTTGTGGAAAAAAAAACGATTTTTTTTATTTTCACGCCCACTATAAACTTCTGTGAAGCACTGGGGGAGTTCAAAGTGCTCACCACACATCTAGATAAGTTCCTTAGGGGGTCTAGTTTCCAAAATGGGGTCACTTGTGGGGGGGATTCCACTGTTTAGGTACATCAGGGGCTTTTCAAACGCGACATGGTGTCCGATCTCAATTCCAGCCAAAAAAGTCAAATGGCGGTTTCCCTTCCGAGCTCTGCCATGCGCCCAAATAGTGGTTTACCCCCACATGTGGGGTATCAGCGTACTCAGGACAAATTGCACAGTAACTTTTAGGGTCCTGTTACCCTTGGGAAAGTAAGAATTGAGGGTGAAAAGATCATTTTTGTGGAAAAAATATGATTTTATAATTGTACGGCTGTACGTTATAAACTTCTGTGAAGCCCTTGTGGGTTCAAAGTTCTCACCACACATCTAGATGAGTTCCTTGGGGGGGGTCTAGTTTCCAAAATGGGGTCACTTGTGGGGGGTTTCCACTGTTTAGGTACATCAGGGACTCTCCAAACGTGACATGGCGTCCGATCAGAATTCCAGCCAATTTTGCAATGAAAAAGTCAAATGGCGCTCCTTCCCTTCGGAGCTCTGCCATGCGCCGAAACAGTGGTTCCCCCCCACATATCAGGCATCAGCGTACTCAGGACAAATTGCACAATAACTTTTCCAGTCCAATTTCTCCTTTTACCCTTGGTAAAATAAAAAAATTGAATCTGAATTTTTTTGTGAAAAAAGCTAAATGTTCATTTTTTTTTTAAATATTCAAAAAATTCCTGTGAAGCACCTGAAGGGTTAATAAACTTCTTGAATGTGGTTTTCAGCACCTTGAGGGGTGCAGTTTTAAGAATGGTGTCACTTTTGGGTATTTTCTATCATATAGACCCCTCAAAGTGGCTTCAAATGTGATGTGGTCCGTAAAAATAAAATGGTGTTGTAAAAATGAGAAATCGCTGGTCAACTTTTAACCCTTATAACTTCCTAACAAAAAAAATTTTGGTTCCAAAATTGTGCTGATGTAAAGTAAACATGTGGGAAATGTTACTTAAGTTTTTTGTGTGTGCCGTATCTCTGTGATTTAAGGGCATAAAAATTCAAAGTTGGAAAATTGCGATATTTTCAAAATTTTCGCCAAATTTCCGCTTTTCTCACAAATAAACGTAAGTTATATGAATGAAATTTTACCACTAACATGAAGTACAATATGTCACGAGAACGCCTGGTCCACTCCCGTCTGATCCGCTATGTCTCTGATAACTCTCTTCTCGACCCTCTCCAATCCGGTTTCCGCTCTCTACACTCTACCGAAACTGCCCTCACTAAAGTCTCTAATGATCTACTAACAGTTAAATCTAACGGTCACTACTCCATGCTAATTCTCTTGGATCTCTCTGCAGCATTCGACACGGTGGATCATCAGCTCCTCCTCACTATGCTCTGCTTCATCGGCATCAAGGACACCGTTCTCTCCTGGTTTTCCTCCTATCTCTCTGACCGCTCCTTTAGTGTATCTTTTGCTGGCTCCTCCTCCTCTCACCTTCCCCTTACTGTTGGGGTTCCTCAAGGATCGGTTCTAGGCCCCCTCCTCTTCTCCTTGTACACTGCCCCTATTGGTAAAACAATCAGTAGATTTGGTTTCCAGTACCATCTCTATGCTGATGACACTCAATTATACGCTTCTCCTGACATCACGCCAGCCTTTCTAGAAAACACCGGCGATTGTCTAAACGCTGTGTCTAACATCATGTCCTCACTATATCTGAAACTGAACCTGTCAAAGACTGAACTCCTTGTGTTTCCTCCCTCAACTAATGCACTTATACCCGACATTGCCATTTCCGTGTGTGGTTCCACTATTACTCCCCAGCAACATGCCTGCTGTCTTGGGGTCATACTTGACTCCGAGCTTTCATTCACCCCCCACATCCAATCACTGGCTCGCTCTTGTTATCTGTGTCTCAAAAACATTTCTAGAATTCAACCTTTTCTTACCTTTGACTCTGCAAAAATTCTTACTGTTTCTCTTATTCATTCTCGTCTGGACTACGGTTACTCTCTTCTAAATCGGTCTCCCTCTTACCAAACTTTCCCCCCCTCCAATCTGTCTTGAATGCTGCAGCCAGTCCTTACACTGGCTACCCATCCACTCCAGAATCCAGTACAAACTTATTGCCGTCACCCACAAAGCACTACATGGCTCAGCACCACCCTACATCTCCTCCCTTGTTTCAGTCTACCACCCTACCCGTGCCCTCCGTTCTGCTGATGACCTGAGGTTAGTATCCTCAATAATCAGAACCTCCTACTCCCGTCTCCGAGACTATACACGTGCTGCGCCAATTCTTTGGAATGCACTTCCCAGGTCAATACGAGTAGTCCCCAATCCCTACAATTTTAAGCGTGCCCTGAAAACTCATTTATTCAGACTGGCCTACCGCCTCAGCACATTAACCTAACTATCCCTGTGTGGCACAGTCAAAAGTTTTACCATAACCAGGTTCCCCGTATCATGTTCCCACATGCTTTATGCATCTATTAGCCCTCTGTGTCCGTACTGTTACACACTTAACATTATGGCTGGTCCAAACAATCAGGGCAACTGTTACCACCCACCTTTCGTGTCTCCCCTTTTTCCCTCATAGATTGTAAGCTTGCGAGCAGGGCCCTCATTCCTCTTGGTATCTGTTATGATCTATGTGATTATTGTTATGCTGTAATATCTATTGTCTGTACAAGTCCCCTCTGAAATGTAAAATGCTGCGGAATATGTCGGCGCTATAGAAATTTTTTTTTTATTATTATTATGTGCATGTTGGCAAGATTCTCGTGTTGCATGTGTGGTGGGCGATCACTGTAACGGCATACTTGCAATATGTTGACCAGTCTCAACTAGCTTCTCTCAATAGAATAGAACAGAGAAAAAGAAGCACAGGAGCCCAGTCGGCATGTACCGTAACTACAGTTATATAAACAGCATACATGAGGTCAATTGTCTGCCCACCCGCACACGAAAGGAGAATCATGACTGAGTGAAGGCAGGCTTTTCTTCAGAGTCTGGACAACCCATTTAAAGTAAACTGGAAATTTGCCTTGTTGAAATTACACTTTTTTTTTTTTTTATTTTCCCTGCCACCATAAAAGGTCCTTTATTGCACATGATAAATATATAGAATTCCCTTTACTAGTTTATATTATTGCCAGGGTTTCAGTATCAGCACAGGTTGAGGTTTCTGGCCCAAGAAATGCTGGAGATCTTCTCCAACACTCCCACTACAACACCTCCTGTCTGTGCTGTGGCCTTGCTCAGGATTGCCATAGGGACGTCCATAGCCCAAATGGCTTGAAAAGCAGCAGTTACTGAATCCACAAAATATGAAATGGGTACAACATTCCCGCTCATGTAATTCATTGGACCTCAAGTGTGTCGAATGTCAACGTTTTTTACTTGGTCCTAGTACAATAATAAAAATTATACCCATTTAGTAACCTGATTTGTCAGTGCCTGAGAAATTAGGTTTTGAAGCCACATGCAAATTAGCCTGGAAGTACACAGGGGGTGACGTGTCCATGTGCATCAGTACGCTTCCAGTGCAATTCCAGACTAATTTTTATGAAGCTTTAAAACTTGATTTCTCATGACTGCCATAGCCATAAGATCGCTTCAGAACAGGTATCATTTTTATTTTTGTATTCGGTTCTATGCAGCCGTACCTCTACTTCAGTAGTAAAGTCGTTCCTGACAGGTTTTCCATAAGCCAGATAATCTCTTTGCTCCTGATTTTTTAAGTTATTGGATCCGTACCGAGCCTCTGTAACAGGGCTGAACAAAGTCAGTGCATAGGACATGAAGGTTTTCCATGGGTAACATTGGAGTAGAAGAAAATTTGTGGTTTGTAACTTTAAGCTCCAATAACAAGAAAACAACGGTAAATATATCACCTTTACTCACTTTCTAATAAAAACTGGTTTCAGTCTTGGTTCCATTTCATCCTCACTGTCTGTATATTCCTCATATTCTGACTCAGATTCTGACTCTTCTCCGGATTTCCATTCATCTTCTACCTCCATCACTTCCATTTCCTCATTTTTCCTTTCTGCAGCTCTTTGACGCATCATTGAACGGCGACGCTCAATTTCCTAACAGAAATAGACAAGCTTGAATGGAGCAGTAAGGGGGTCACAAGAGACAAGTAATCTGTATCACACTGTCATCTAAGTGCTGATTGTTGCATTAACCGATTGCTGGGCACCTAAAGGAAAACCCAAAAGGTGCTCGTATACATGATTAAGCATTCGATGATGGAACCATATAGTCACTTCCACAGCACATTAATATGCATATACTATGGCTACAGGTACTGACAATAGTCTTATACATTCTACATGCAGATGCTGCTGCGTATTTGCCCCATGTGAATGTAACCGAATACTTCAATTCGGAAGAAAAAGAGGAAAATGTTGTAACTCACCTCATCATCCACCTCTTCTTCCTCCTCCTCGCTGGTGTCTTCCCGTTCCACGTGCCAGTCTTCACCACCTGGTTCAGACTCGGGCTCGCTTTCACCCACTACTACCTCAGGCTCTGCAATTTTTCGGTGTCTGGCCAGTCTGTCCAAAAGAAATTCCAAAAGTCAGTCATTCATCGAACAAATAAAACTTCAATAAAGAGTCTACTACTTGACAACCGCTTATAAATGGCCTGAGGTGTTGCACAAATGAAAAAAGCCCATGCTTATCTTTTGACTGCTACCCCTTTTCTGCTCTCAGTCCTGTGTCCCCCGCTGGTCTCCCGATATCAACAATGACATGTGACCGCTGCATCCAATCAGCGGCTACTGATCAGCTGCAAGTTTTTTTTAATTCTATCCAAGTGAAAGAACAGTGTTTTTTTCCAGTTGTACAAAAAAGTGATCAGAATGTGCAGATCGGCAGCAGCTTTCCCACAACACAGATTATGTTAGAGAATGAATAAGCTCGCTCTCAATGTTATAGGTTGGTGCTTCGAAGAGCGTCAATGTCATCAATATTAATAAGGTACTTCAGTGCACATGAGCATAAAATCTTAATGAAAGACTGTATTGAAATTCGAAACTTGAAATATAGAAATTGCCAATGGGCCTGTATTAAAGTATCTGTATGCAGAGTGGTTGGGATACTTTAGCGCTGCAGGTCGGATTGCAATATTCTTTCATTAACATTTACGCTCGTGTGTGCCAAAGTACCTTTTTAATACGGATTATGGAGCAGCAGGGGACATAAGGCTGAATGCAAAAGAGGCACCAGTCAGGGAGGTAAGTATAGCTGTTTCTAATTTATGCCGCACACTGTGACATTAAGATGTCGTGCTGTCTTGGACAACCCCTTTAATCATTTTACCACATCTGAAAGTCTCATAGGGAAATGTTGGATTTTTCTACAATTAGCGGAGGGGGAATGTATCTGACCTAGAAGCATAACAGTGATGGAAGGTCATAAGCAGCCTCATGTAAGAGCCGACACTGACTAATAGGCTGTTTCATAGGCACAGTGCTATATATCTGGCTGATGAAGACTAGTAACTTTTATAATTACATCATACAAAGGCATATGAAGTCATATAAAGAGAAGAGCTTACTTCTCCTCCACATCCTCATTCACACGATTTTGCAATCGACGTAGACGAGGATCACTGGTGCTTTCTTCAGGTGGTTCCTCCAGTTCTACCTCCTGCTCCTTTCCTTTCTTAATAAACTGGAACTCCTCATCCTCCTCATCAGAGGATTCCGTTGGCGCATAGTCTGGTCTCTTACCGGAGACATAGCGCTTCACCTTCACCTTTTCCATCGATATTTCACCTGAAATAATTAAACCAGGTCACAGACAGGTTTTTCTAAGTAGATGCCATCATATGCAAAAGCCACAGACCATAGTACTATATAGCGAACGCTCCAATAGTCCCTCGTGGAAGATCAGGGGCACATATTACTGACAGAGTAAAACCAGGGCATGGTTAGGAATACTGCACAGCAACAAAGGGAGACCATACAAACTCCATATACAAGATGTCCAAGGTCTTTTGTTTTTGAGCTTCATAAGTCTGTATGTTCATAGATCCTACAACAAATACAAGGTCTTGAAAGTATTTGTACACTATGAACTTTTCCAACATTTTTTCATGTTGCACCCACAATCTTAAATGTATTTTATTGGGATTTTGAGTGACATATCAAGATGAAGTGGCAAGTATTTGTGAAGTGTAAAGGAATGGATACATAGTTTTCTAATTATTTTGAAAATATAAGGCTGTGTTCACACATAGCGTTTTTGCGTTTTTTTTTTTTTACACGCGAAAACACAAAAAAACCCACATCCAATGCAATCCTATGGGATTCCGCAATGCTGTGGATTTTTCCGCTGCGGAATCGCATAGCGGAAAAATCCGCAGCATGCTCATTTTTTGCGGAATCGCAGGGATTCCGCACCCATAGGATTGCATTGAAACGCTCATTTTTCGCATGTGGCTATGCCCACCATGTGTAAAGTGAGCGCTTCATGTGTGGATGGTACCCAGGGTCTGGATAGGGGAGACTCTCCTCCAGGCCCTGGGTACCATAATCCTGTAAAAAATAGAAAAAATATTGTTATTCTCACCTTCTGATGGCCACCGGAGTCCTTCCCGCCTCTCACCATGCTCCCGGCATCTTCCGGTCCCAGTAATGCTTTGCGAGAATGACCGCGATGACGTTGCGCTCTCGCGAGTGTGACGTCATCGCAGGTCCTTTGCGCAAAGCATTACTGGGACCAGAAGATGCAGGGAGTGCCGCAGAGCAGATCGGGGACTGTCGAAAGGTGAGAATAACATTATTTTTTTTTAATTACATTTTACATCCTATCTTTTACTACTGATGCTGCATAGGCAGCCTCAATAGTAAAAAGTTGGTCACACTTGTCAAACACTATGTTTGACGAGTGTGACCAACCTGTCAATCAGTTTTCCAAGCGATGCTACAGATTGCTTGGAAAACGCTAGCATTCTGCAAGCTAATTACGCTTGCAAAATGCTAGTTTTTCGCGGGAATTCCGCATGCGAATTTCCTGCAGCAGGGAGTTGCGGAATTGCCGCGGAAATTTATTTTCCGTGACAATTCCGCACATAGCCTAAATCTGAAAGTTGTGATGTGCATTTGTATTCAGCCCTCTGTAGTCTGATACCCCATAAATAAAATCCTGAATGACCAATTGCCTCCAGAAGTCTGTGTAATTTATTCTCAGTATAAGGCTACTTTTACACTTACCGCACTTCTTGCGGTCCATTATTGCGGCCGGTATCGACGCATTTTTTGTGGTGTACCGCAATAACGGGTCACAAAAAAGTTTGTGGATCTCCATTTTTTCCCCCAATACTATGGAAATAGTATTGGAAAAAAAAAACGGCGTTCCGCAAAACCGGAAGTGACGGCGGGCCGCAAAAACAAACTTCCATTTGTTTTTGCGGCCCCATTGATTTACAATGGGGGGTCATGTCCGTACGCCATATAAAAGATCGAGCAAGCTCGATCTTTTATCACGGCCGCAAAAACGGCCCTCACGACAGTACGGCATACCATGGAATTTTTGAGGGCCGCAAAAATACGGTAAGTGTAAAACCAGCCTAACTATATTTGTGTGAGAAGGGCTCAAACAGCATCATGAAAACCAAGAAACACACCAGACAGGTCGGGGATAAAGTTGTGAAAAAGACTAAAGCAGGACTAGGTCATAAAAAATAGCCCAACCTCTGAAATCTCATGGAGCACTGTTCAATACTTCATCCAAAAACGCAGGAGGTATGGCACAACTGCAAACCTATCAAGACAAGGCTGTCTGGCTAAACTGACATGCCAAGCAAGGAGAGTACTAACTAGAGAAACAGCTAAGAAATGAGGCCCATGGTCACTGTGGAGGAGCTGCAGAGATCCACAGCTCAGGTAGGAGAATCTGTCCACAGGACAACTATGTGGCCATGTTTAGTATTTGGTCAGTATTTGTAAGTCAAAATCAGCAGATGAACAATCAGAGGAAAAGTATAATAGAAACACGTCACTACCTGCATTTTTCACCCACGCCTGGTCTTGGCTTACAAATACATCAGTATGTGAAATGGTGACAAAACACTGAACATATAAACGTGGCCTTCATCATATACTCCACAAATCTGGCCTTTTTGGAAGAGTGGCAAGAAGAAAGTAGTTTTTAAAAGCAAGCCAGAAGAAGTCCTGTTTGCAGTTTGCAAAAAAGCAATATAGGGATGCGGAAGAAGGTGCTCTGCTCAGATGATACCAAAGTAGAACTTTTTGGGCTAAATGGAAAATAACGTGAGGCTAAAAGCTAACATTGCATACACCATCTCCACAGTCAAACATGGTGGTGGCAGTATCATGCTGTATGGATGCTTTTCTTCAGCAGGGTCAGGGAAGCTGGTCAGAGTTGATAGGAAGATAGATTGAGCTAAATATAGCGCAATAGTGGAGGAAAACTTGTTAGAGGCTGCAAAAGACTTGAGCCTGGGGCGTAAGTTCACTGTCCAGCAGGACAAGGACCATAAATGTACTGTGAGCACTACAATTGAATGGTTTAGATCAAAGCATATTTATGTGTGTGAATGGCCCAGTCACAGTAGAGACTTAAATACCACTGAGAATTTGTGGCAAGACTTGAAGTTTGCAGACGGAAGTATAGTAAGTACAACAATGGCATCACAATGTTCGGACTGGCTGGAGGCTCTTCTGAGCAGTGTGTGACAGCTACAGTTGTGCTCAAAAGTTTACTACCACAAAAGACTTCAAGCTGTCATTGATGTTAGAGGGGGCAATACACAGGATTAAGAAATGGGGTATGTGAACTTTTGATGAGGGTCATTTGGATGTTTTGGGTTGTCATTACAATTTATAAAGAGAAAGCACAGTAGTTTGACAATAAATGGCTTCACCCAACCACTAACCATGAGTGGAGAAAAAGTTTTGGTGTCATCATTCATATTCTCTGAAAAAAGGCAAAGAAAGCAAAAATTCTGCCGGGGTATGAAAACTTTTGAGCACAACTGTACATAGAAATACATGAAGCTGTCACGCTCGGGTCAGGAGAGCCGCTGGCCAGTCCGAGCATTGTGATGCGATCGTTGTCCGTGTTGTACGGTTGTCTGACTGCGCTCATATGGGACCACATAACTTCATGTGCAGATTTTGCCCACAGAATTGCATCAGATGCAGAAAAAGGCACAGGTAAAAAGCGCCTGTGGTTTCAGTGTGTTTTTGCTGCGTATGTCATCCGCACATGACTGTATCAGTAACGTTTTGTCAAAGCCAAATACATTGAATCAAAAAAGCAGCTTTATTTAAAACTTGGCAATTCAAAAAGAGCTGAAAGACTGCATGTGAAAAAAAAAAAAACAAGCAACCTAATTTACTTAATAGAAAATGTGCAACATCAAAAACTCTCCAAATTCTGTTCTGAAAGTAACTGAGCCGTGTAATTATAGAGACATCTGCCCCTTAAGGGCATGTCACACTAAGAGATATTGCTAGCAATATCGCTATAACTTGTGACGTTATAGCGATATCGCTATGTCTGATACTTACCTCTGACCGCTCCCCCACTGGTTATCGCTGATCGCGCGAGAACGTCCAGGACTGTTTCTCGTCGTCAGCTTCCTGTGGAGAGACGAGCGTGGAGCCGGGCGGGAGGACGCAGGATCGCCTGGTGTGACAGGTAAGTAGCGATCCCCGTCCCCAGCGATGTCGCTGGTGAGATCTGCCTGTTTGGCAGCTCACTAGCGACCACTTAGCGATGCACCAGCGATCCTGACCGCGTCATATCGCTGGTCGGGATCGCTGGTACATCGCTAAGTGTGACAGTACCTTTATGTAAAAGACACAGACTGGCATGAATGGGCCGGGGCAACACCAAACCCTCTGTTATTAGATTATGTTCTTGGCTCAAGTGGGCAAAGATGGCTCAGTAGCTCTGCTACATCCCAGCGGATCATGGGGTCACACTGCAGCCACTACACACGGGCAGGTCATGGTGGCTCAGTGGTTAGCATTGTAGCTTGGCAGTGCTGGGTTCACATCCCACCTAGGACATCTGCAAGGAGCCTGTGCGTTCTCCCCACTCTCCATAGCCATACTGATAGGGAATCTAGACTGTGAGCCCAATGGGGACAGTGATGATAATGTCTGTGACGGGGTCTGGTGTGCTGTGACATATCAGGGTGCAAGAAGGGGGCGAACCCCGGCACCTGTGATGACAGGCCGGAGTATATACTATATATATACACACAGCCTTGTGACGTAACCACCGTTGTTATGGACAGCTGCATACACTCAAGCGGAGGCTTGCGGCCTGTTACTACAGACATTGCTCTCGCCTGGTTACACAGTCACTTTACCTTTCTCATTGCGGACGGGCACGGCTCCGGCCGTGGACTGGATAGGGGGCTGCTTGCTGAGGGCGCTGGAGGACGACATCGTTCAAAACCGACACACAGACTGGACTCTACGGGCAGCTGGACCTTTGGAGGACTAAAAAAAAACCATAGAGCCGAAGCTGCTTCCGGAAAGACCGGCGCTCTATGGTAATTTCCTTGTGGTGACGGCGGCTGTAAACTGCGCATGCGCACTCAGCTCCTCCCTTTCCGCTCTGCTCCTGGAAGAAGATGGTAAGTCGGTGTTCTGTCTCTGCTCTCCGTGCTGTTTATCCGTTGTCATCCTTCTCCGGGAGACGGTCCTGAGTATCCCCGGTGTGTCCTTAGTGTTCTGCACGGTGCGGGCTTTCTGTTACGGCCGATATTAGTGGCTTTGAACATGGTGTTCTATGTGGAGCCGGCTGCCGGGATGGAGCAGGCCCGGGATGTCGCCATTGCCTTGTATTTGACGCTTATGGACTAGGGCTCTCACACAGGGAGTGTTCGGTGTGTCTCTGCGGCTGTCAGTGTGGTAGTCAGCTCTCCCCATATACTCCTAGTCGTCCATTGGGTTCTGCTGTAATGTCTGTAGTGACTGGTAGTTGTGTGTGTGTGTGTGTGTGGTGACTGGTAGGTGTGTGTGTGTGTGTGTGGTGACTGGTAGGTGTGTGTGTGTGTGTGTGTGTGTGGTGACTGGTAGGTGTGTGTGTGTGTGTGTGTGTGGTGACTGGTAGGTGTGTGTGTGTGTGTGTGGTGTGACTGGTAGTTGTGTGTGTGTGTGGTGTGACTGGTAGTTGTGTGTGTGTGTGGTGTGACTGGTAGTTGTGTGTGTGTGGTGACTGGTAGGTGTGTGTGTGTGTGTGTGGTGTGACTGGTAGGTGTGTGTGTGTGTGGTGTGACTGGTAGGTGTGTGTGTGTGTGTGTGGTGTGACTGGTAGGTGTGTGGTGTGACTGGTAGGTGTGTGTGTGTGTGTGTGTGTGTGTGGTGTGACTGGTAGGTGTGTGTGTGTGTGGTGTGACTGGTAGGTGTGTGTGTGTGTGGTGTGACTGGTAGGTGTGTGTGTGTGTGGTGTGACTGGTAGGTGTGTGTGTGTGTGGTGTGACTGGTAGGTGTGTGTGTGTGTGTGGTGTGACTGGTAGGTGTGTGTGTGTGTGTGTGTGTGTGTGGTGTGACTGGTAGGTGTGTGTGTGTGTGTGGTGTGACTGGTAGGTGTGTGTGTGTGGTGTGACTGGTAGGTGTGTGTGTGTGGTGTGACTGGTAGGTGTGTGTGTGTGGTGTGACTGGTAGGTGTGTGTGTGTGTGTGGTGTGACTGGTAGGTGTGTGTGTGTGTGTGTGTGGTGTGACTGGTAGGTGTGTGTGTGTGTGTGGTGTGACTGGTAGGTGTGTGTGTGTGTGTGGTGTGACTGGTAGGTGTGTGTGTGTGTGGTGTGACTGGTAGGTGTGTGTGGTGTGACTGGTAGGTGTGTGTGGTGTGACTGGTAGGTGTGTGTGGTGTGACTGGTAGGTGTGTGTGGTGTGACTGGTAGGTGTGTGTGGTGTGACTGGTAGGTGTGTGTGGTGTGACTGGTAGGTGTGTGTGTGTGTGTGTGGTGTGACTGGTAGGTGTGTGTGTGTGTGTGGTGTGACTGGTAGGTGTGTGTGTGTGTGGTGTGACTGGTAGGTGTGTGTGGTGTGACTGGTAGGTGTGTGTGTGTGTGGTGTGACTGGTAGGTGTGTGTGTGTGTGTGTGGTGTGACTGGTAGGTGTGTGTGTGTGTGTGTGGTGTGACTGGTAGGTGTGTGTGTGTGTGGTGTGACTGGTAGGTGTGTGTGTGTGTGGTGTGACTGGTAGGTGTGTGTGTGTGTGTGTGTGTGGTGTGACTGGTAGGTGTGTGTGTGTGTGTGTGTGTGGTGTGACTGGTAGGTGTGTGTGTGTGTGTGTGTGGTGTGACTGGTAGGTGTGTGTGTGTGTGTGTGTGGTGTGACTGGTAGTTGTGTGTGTGGTGTGACTGGTAGTTGTGTGTGTGTGTGTGTGGTGTGACTGGTAGTTGTGTGTGTGTGTGTGTGTGGGGTGACTGGTAGGTGTGTGTGTGTGTGTGGGGTGACTGGTAGTTGTGTGTGGGGTGACTGGTAGTTGTGTGTGGGGTGACTGGTAGTTGTGTGTGTGTGTGTGTGTGGGGTGACTGGTAGTTGTGTGTGTGTGTGTGGGGTGACTGGTAGTTGTGTGTGTGTGTGGGGTGACTGGTAGTTGTGTGTGTGTGTGTGTGTGTGGTGTGGTGTGACTGGTAGTTGTGCGTGTGGTGTGGTGTGACTGGTAGTTGTGCGTGTGGTGTGGTGTGACTGGTAGTTGTGCGTGTGGTGTGGTGTGACTGGTAGTTGTGCGTGTGGTGTGGTGTGACTGGTAGTTGTGCGTGTGGTGTGGTGTGACTGGTAGTTGTGTGTGTGTGTGTGTGTGGTGTGGTGTGACTGGTAGTTGTGTGTGTGTGGTGTGGTGTGACTGGTAGTTGTGCGCCCGCTGCCTGGTTGCTGGCCGCTCGCAGACATACGTTAAACTGGTCCCAGTACCGCTGCCGTCACTGTAAATAGTGGCTGTAGAAGCAGTATATAGCATATACTCTGGGTTATTGTATTCTGAGCAGGTCATACTGACTTATCCTCTCTATCCTGTCCACAGCCATAGATCTGTGTCCTGCGGCTGCCCGGTATTGGGGCTGTAGACTTTCCCATTCTCAGCTAGTGTCGTCCCGTCTCCAGTCTTGGAGTAATGTTACAAG
The DNA here is from genome assembly GCF_039654945.1 of Dendrobates tinctorius. NCBI lineage: Eukaryota > Metazoa > Chordata > Amphibia > Anura > Dendrobatidae > Dendrobates > Dendrobates tinctorius. Next base: position 39,552,212 of record NW_027361690.1, read on the forward strand.
TTTCACTAACTACGCCCATAACTCCGGCTGTTGCAAAACCATTAACATATATATTTGGTGTTTTTTTTTTTTTTAATTTCAGGCCAAACGCACCAAGAAGGTCGGCATTGTGGGTAAATATGGGACCCGTTATGGTGCCTCCCTAAGGAAGATGGTCAAGAAGATTGAAATTAGCCAACATGCCAAGTACACATGCTCCTTCTGTGGCAAGGTAAGCTGTTCTTATTTCATTTTTTAATCTCTATTAATTAGTGCTTCGGGTAAATTGAAGACTAGGCTGAATTCTTGTATTTGTAAGTGTAATAGGTTTTGTTTTTGTCTGTCCCCCCTTAGACAAAGATGAAAAGAAGGGCTGTTGGAATCTGGCACTGCGGATCTTGCATGAAGCTTGTAGCAGGAGGAGCCTGGGCCTACAAGTAAGTGCAGACATCTGGTTCTAGATGAGAAACATTTAGACCTCATTCAAAGTAATTTTTGCTGCAATATAGGAACAGTATAGGACATTGAGTGGCTGTGTATACCCAGCCTAATCCTGAGAGGGATAGGGTTGCGATCACTTCTTGCAATGTGAATCCCTACTATGTTGCTGAAACAAAAAGTTGTTATTTTGGCCTTGAAAACAAGTTAGCCATAGATATGTCTTTAAAAGGGATAGGATAATACTGGGCCACTTACATGATTGGGCTCAGATGTTGCGACTTATGTTCTGCTGACGTTCCTCCAGCATTGCCAGACAATGGAGTGTTTCATATTTTATTAACATGCTCCAAAACAATCCATTGGTAAACGTGAATGTGATGTGGAATTTAAAATCCAAGGCATGTTTATTGCTGCTTGGAATCTGGTACAGAAGAGCTGCACACTTGCTCTGCTAAACCACAGTGGCTCTAGTTAGTGCACAGATCTGCTGGCTCATCATTTGCATAAACCCGTTTCAGCTGCAGATTTTCTTCAATTAAAAAAAAAAAATATGTATATATAAAAACAGCTATGCCGTAGAATTTAATATAAATTTACACTTGTTTTTTTTTTTAGTGTTAAAGGTTTTTTGTTTTTGTTTTTTTGGGGTGGTGTTTCCCCATTTTATCCCCCTCTCACCCTCACCTCACTATAAAACACTGACGTTAATCAGATTGCGTGCTTTTTCTTGATCCCACACAATGGGGGAATGACATATCGTATTAGTGTTAATAGCCAGTTATATGCACTATCAGTATTTGTGTTTTTGGCAATGGCGTCCTCTCATGCTGCTGAGGTTATGTGGCATTTCATTACTTACGTCATTGTTTTGTTTTTTTTGTTTTTTTTTTCTTTATCCTGACCAATCTCATTTAAAGAGGATCTCTAGGACTGTACAATTGAACATGGGATAGACCTAGGGACCACAAGGGCCGCACACTGATTGGGGTTGCATCTCTTTCATTGTTTAAACCGTTGGTTCCCAAACTCCAGTCCTCGTGGACCCCATCAAGTCATGTTTTCAGGATTTCCATTGTGTTACAAATGTGAGAGAATTCCTGATGCCTTGATGATACTTCTATCACCTGTGAAATGCTAAAGAATTCCTCAAAACATAACATGTTGGGGGCCGTGAGGACTGGAGTTTGAGAAACACTGGTTTACACAGTAGATAATCCTAATTGTCATTTGTACCTGGTACTGCAGCTTACTACTTTGACAACCCCGTCTCAATCAGCATGTTTGCCCCCAGTAAAATTACAACCCTTATACTCTCCTCTGGTGCCAGTGCTCTTCCAGCTGTGTTGGCACTCACTCTCTCGGTGCCCACGTCACATTGGGTACAGGACTCTAGTGACATTCAGTTCTGACTTCACTCTCGGACATATCCGACATCAAGAGGAAGTAAGTGGCCAGCCGCGACGCTCACGTCTTCAATGCCTCATTCATCCGACGGCTGGGAGAGTGAAGCCAGTGCTGATTGGGTGCAGAACTCAAGTGACAATGTGATGTGAGCCCCGGTGAGCTGGAATAGCGCTGGCATCTGAGGTGCGTATAATTTTACGGGGAAATCTGGGGGCAAACATGGTGATTGAGAGAGTTTATTTTTTTAAAGGAATTGTCCTATTACAGACCAGTAAAATAGCTTTTATCTTTTGAAATTAAAAAAATGGTTGTAATTTGGTTAATAATATCAATGTCAAGAATAAATTGTATAAACTACATACACTTTTTAAGAAGGGAATTATTCTCTCTATAATTTTATTAAACAATCATGACAGACATAAACATGACAAAAATGAAAGGGATTACTTAGATGGTGAACAATACCAAAAAGAGGCACCACAGACCGGAGGCAAAGAGAGAGAGCATAAGTATAATATAATACGCCCCATTTGAAAAGATCTTGAGATTAAATGCTAGGTCATCCTCAATGGAATGAATTTACCAAGCGCAATTACACCTAAATAATATAGAAATGTGGATGTAAGTTCTAAAAATCAAGAGATACCTCAGGCCTGCCGGTGCCACGACCCCCACCAGCAGGCCTGAGGTATCTATTGAATTTTTCGTTGGAAAGACTGCACTCTCAAACCTCTTACTCAGCATTATCATTTTAACCAGGACACTGAAACCCTTAAATCCACCCTCCAACTTCCCCAAAATGTCACCCCCTCTACCTCTCTACTCTCCCTTATTTAGTGAACTGTTTATTTTCTGAATGCATTTGGCCATGCATATAGTAACTTGTTCTACATGACATGGAAAAGATGTTATGTATTCTTTCTATTATGTTTTTCCTGTTTGTTAAAAATTTCTTAAATAAAGAATTTATTTAAAAAAAAAAAAAAAAAGGTAGATGCTGCTTTTACTAGGTGCTGTTGCTGAATTATTATCTCTGCTCCTCGCTACACTCTTAGAAGACCATTTTGATGCCCTAGTTTTACTTGAGAAATAAATTATAATTGCTCTTTGCATGTCATTGTTTTGATCCATGGGAACAGATGAAATAGTAATACCTTGAAATGTCTTTTGTCTTTTCCAGCACCACCTCTGCTGTCACAGTAAAGTCTGCCATCAGAAGACTGAAGGAGTTGAAAGATCAGTAGATCCTTTCTGTGGAATATTCATCTATTTGTCGGGACTATCCTTTAATAAAGAAATGTCTTGGAAAATGGAAGCCTATTGCTCTGATCTTTCTGTATGCATCCTCCCAGCCAACCCTCATATACTGTATACTGAAGTGAAATGTAAATTGCAGGACCTTTAAGGGGTTGATGTGAAGATGCTAATTGGTTTTATCCTACTAAAGAGGTGTTGGAGGGCTGAAGGGTGGGAACCCTGGATGGTTGAGTTGATTATCTTATCTTCATTAATGGGTAAAATAACCAGTGCCTGCAAGATCAAGTAACTCTGCTTTTTGTCTCTTCTGAAAAATCCTCTCCATTCTGAATGGAGGGTATTTATGTTTACAGCTTGTCTAAAGGCCCCGTCACACTAAGCGACTTACCAGCGATCCCGACACCGATATCAAGGTGTCAGGATCGCTAGTAAGTCGCTATGTGATCGCTGGTGAGCTGTCACACAGACAGCTTCACCAGCGATCAGCACAGCGATGCCGAGCGCCCGGCATTGCTGGCCATCGCTATAAAAAATAGAATCAAAATAAAAGTTATTCTCACCTTCCGACGTCCCGTTCAGCCATCCTGCCTCTCTCCACGCTCCGGTCCCAGTGATCCTTTGCGAGAATGACCGCGAGATGTCACGGTCTCGAGGGATAACAAAGTCTCGCGGTCATTCGTGCAAAGGATCACTGGGACCGGAGCGTGGAGAGAGGCAGGATGGCTGAACGGGACGTCGGAAGGTGAGAATAACTATATTTTTTATTTTATTTTTTACACCTGATCGCTGGTCTCCCGCCTGTCACACACAGCGATGCGTGCTGGCCAGCGGGAGACCAGCGACCAAAGAAATGTCCAGAGGTTTCTTCCAGCGATCAGCGATACCGGCAGGGGGGCCGCTCGCTGATCGCTGTCACAGCGATCTCGCTGGTGAGATCGCTGTTACGTCACAAAAGTTGTGACTCGGCAGCGATCTCGCTACCGAGATCGCTTAGTGAGACGGGGCCTTAAGTTATCAGCCACCGTACAGTCTGAGTGGCCAACTTGGGTACAGCACTGTGGAGTTGGAGTTTTAATCTATAAAATGCACCAACTCCTAAATTATATAATTGGGTTCAGTGCAGGATGTGCTGTATCGTTATCATAATTTTGGAAAGTTACAAAATGTCCTATAAATGTTTGTCCTATTCCTGATCTAAGGATTTCTGCCTTTAGTTGAGTTGAATCTGTGCTGCACTTTATGTACATGCTCAGTGAGGCAGGGCTGGGGGAGTCAGAAGTCAGGGAGATTGAGCAGTCTGAGTCTGTGATTTGGCTTACCAACTCCACAGCCCTACTTGGGTAACCACATAGGCAAGGAGTGTGCGTTGCTTGCAGGCTGTTTGCTTGGCTAGCTTCAGTGCCCCTACACTTCTCCCATACTGCAGAGGCAAAGCTAGGAGAACGGGAGAGTTCTCATTTTTGACCAGCTTCGAGACCATGCTGCTCATTCGAACTGTCCACCTTCAGGAAAACTTTGCTGGTGGCAAAGGAGCCATGTTCTGAAGAAAGATTAGAAAAACCCTTTAAAGTATACCTTCAAAAAACAATTTCCTTAAATTAATAGTGCCAGCGAAGATGAGCTTTTACATTTTTACAGCCGTGTGGTAGGAGAGGGATATAGGGTTGCAGTAGAGCTGATGGACAACAGAAGGGACAGGAGGGAGATGGGGTCACATCTGAGGGGCTTCCTCTGTACTAATTTATTGAGGACTATGCAAATTGAATATGGCAATAGAAAACATTCCAGCAAACACATTTCTGCACTCTGGAGAAATTGAGTAATAAATTACGCTGTGTATGTATATGTATAAAAAAGAAAGGTGTAGCGGGCACCGCATGATTATCACAGTCGGGGATCAACCATATGCATATAAGAAGTAATACAAGAAAAAAAGCAAAGAAAAAAGTCTGCATAACAAAGGGATCAACATTGACCAATAATCTTTATTAAATGTGCAAATACAAAAAAAGGCATGAAAAAACACAGTTAAAATCATTTAAAAGCCAACATGGCATAAAGAAACAGACCAACCATGGTCCTCCCCAGAAGATAAATGTATCTACAGAGAAATATCAAAGCACTTTTAAATGCACAAATGACCTGAATAATGGGCACAGGGGAGATACAATACTGACAAATTCCACAGGCTATATGGTTAATGAAGATCAAATATACTATCAGTTATGCCTAAAATTGTTCCGAAAAGCTCAAAAACTTAAAATAGGAGAAGAATATATGTTTGTCACAATGAGCATTCAGTATGGCATAGACAAACAAGCCTCCCCATGGACTGCACTTAGCACTTTACAATTGCATTGCCTCATGATCACCTGGACATTCTGGGCTTTATTTCTCAGTATTCTTTAAGGGTATTAGGTTGGTAATTCTTTAATAATTCATGGCTTTATGGATATTCTCTTTCTTTCCCCCATGACGGCACCACGGAGAGAGAGGGGAGATCCGCCCCACAGGGACAGGAAACCTACAGATAAAAAGGCGGTACCTCTCCCGCATCAGTTGGTTAACTGTCTCCATAGGGAACCTGCAGACTTGCCAGTCGTCGTGAGGCCGGGGCCAACCAGTCTGGAGGATGACAGCGGGAGCCCCCTGTCCCAGCTGGGGCGGTTATCCGAGGTGCCACCGCTGGGGTCAGTGGACTTCCAGGGTGTGTGGGGGGGGGGAGAGGCGGCAGAAGACCCTCTCCCGAAGATAGCGTCCCCCTCAGAATGGCCCGGAACCAGTATAGCGGCCTGGGGCAGGTACCGGAGGCCAGCGGACGCCGGGCAGCACAAGCAGATCGCGCCAGCCTCGGCGCAAGGCATTGCTGGGAGCCAGGGACGGCGACTGCATGCGCGAGGTGGCGCCTGGTCACATGGGGCGGCGCAAGGCATCACTGGGAGTGCGCGGGGCGGAACGCCGCCAGGTCACGGGGTAGCGCAAGGCACCTCTGGGAGCCGGCGCTGAGCGCCCAGAGCGAACGAAAAACGCCGGCCGCTCGGTTAAAGGGTGCAGGAAGCACCACGCTGAGCTGTTCCTAAGAACACGAGTTTGGAGCCACAGGAAGAGCAGCAGCTGCTGGACATGTCCTCTGACGCAGGACAACAGCAGCAATCGCCGCAAAGACACCGCAAGAAGGGATCCCACAGGGAACCACTCACAGCGACGCAGCCGCTCGGAGTCCCGACGCAGCAAGGAGACCGGTGGGACAGGGGTCCCAAAAGACAAGCCTCTTGCAGATCCCGGAGCCCCTTCAGACTCTGTATCCTTCTTCGGTCCGGTGGGTGAATGAGCTACGTGAATGTACATGCTGTAACTAGGGCCTGTCCTCTTATAGGTGAAGAAGTGCACGCAAAAGGCCAACCACATGATTTGCCCACTTTGTAAAGAGGAGCTTCCTGCAGGGTGGGGGAAAAGGCTCTGTCAATCCTGCATTGAGCACACTATATGCAAGGAATCCCCAGGTTTCTTTCGCCTCTGACCTTAGAAACCCAATTAAACATCAAGTAGAGAACACCCTCAAATCCCTTCAGGGAGAAAGTAAAAAGGATAGAAAGCCTAAAAACAGGGATCCTGAGTGAGATCACAGTGATAGGGAGAGCAAATCTGCATCAGACACAGACAGCCCTTCATCCGACTCCTCATCCTCTGCCGAGGGAGGTCGCAGCTGTTTCCCTATAGCGGAAACGGATAGTTTAATAAAAGCAATCAGAACCACTATGGGACTAGTTAGACACCAGGCCCAAAAGGACCATTCAGGATGCCATGTTCAGTGGGTTAGAGCAGAAGAAAAGGAGATTATTCCCTATGAACGATAAAATTCAGGTGCTAATACAGAGGGAGTGGAAAAGACAGGAGAAAAAAGGCCTCCTAGCCCCCAAAAGAAAATACCCGTTTGAAGACCCAAGCTGCTCATTTTGGGACAAAGCACCAAAGGTGGACGTAGCCATTGCAAAAGCCTTAAAAAAATTCTCTCTGCCGTTTGAGGACATGAGGACATTGAAAGACCCCATGGACAAAAAAGCGGATACGTTCCTGAAGGGTTCCTGGGAGGCAGCCGGAGGAGGGCTGAAAGCCCTTATGAGCCCTTATGGTGTGGTTAGATCAGTTGGAGGACCAGCTAAAAATCCTCAGAGAGGCGCAATTTTAGACTCTGTCCCATTTATGAGAGGAGCGGCGGCCTTTTTAGCGGACGTATCCACAGATTCAATCAGGCTAACAGCCAGGGCAGCCTCATTCTCGAACGCAGCTAGAAGGGCCCTGTGGCTCAAGTGCTGGATGGGAGACCTGCAAACAAAATCAAAACTTTGTTCCATTCCCTGTGAAGGTGAACTCCTTTTCGGACCTACGCTAGACGATAAACTTGACAAAGCGGGGGATAAAAAGAAGTCTTTCCCTAACCCATCCAATTTCCCCTTCAAGTGTTTTCGGAGCAGGAAATTTATCCAGAGGAAGCCACCTAAAAATTCCCAGGACAAGTGGGAAGATAGAAGAGGTAAAGGAAAGGGATTCATGTTTGGGAAACCAGACAAGAAGCCACCCCAATGAAGGTGTCTCCCAGGTAGGAGGAAGATTGGCCCTCTTCTTCCCAACCTGGGAAAACATATCAAACAGTCAATGGATCTTAAACATCATAAAAACAGGCCTACAATTAAATTTTCACACCTTACCCAAACCCTCTTTCATAGTGACCCCACAGAGGCAGTCGGCGGAAGAGCAAGCCGCAATTCAACAGGAGATTCTGACCCTGGTGGAGAAATCAGTATTGCAAGAGGTCCCTCGCCAAGAAAGAGGAGAAGGCTTCTATTCCCTTATCTTCCTAAGGAGGAAGCCAGACGGGACATCCAGGACAATAATAAACCTGAAAAAATTAAACAAGTGCCTGATAATCCACCCATTCAAAATGGAAACAATAAAATCTGCAGTGAAAATGCTGTTTCCATCCTGTTACATGACTGTACTCGACCTAAAAGACGCGTACTACCATATCCCCATACACGCGGACTACCACCAATTTCTCAGGATAGCAGTAACCATGGGGGGAGAGATAAAGCATTATCAATTCAAAGCTCTCCCATTCGGGCTGTCCATCACCCCGAGAGTATTCACAAAAATCATAGCAGAGGTCATGGCACATCTAAGGAAGCAGGACGTCCTAATAGTCCCATACTTGGACGATTTCCTAGTAATAGGCAACTCCTCGTCCCACTGCAGGGACCAGTTGAGCAGGACTATGAATTCGCTGACCAGCCTGGGTTGGCTGCTAAACCTACCAAAATCCTGGACAGTCCCGAACCAAGTACAAGAGTATTTGGGCATAACCATAGATTCCCTCAGGCAGGAGTGTCGACTCCCAGAAGGGAAAAGGCTACACATAAAGCAAATGGCAACAGGAGCAATAACTCACACAGTAATACTGATGAAGGCCATTTCCCTGCTCGGGTCAATGACTGCCTGTTTGCCAGTCGTACAGTGGGCTCAAGCTTATACAAGGGATCTCCAGTAGGAAACACTAGCGGCAGAAATTTCCCTTCACGGAGATTTGGAAGGGCGGTTAGACATTACCGGAAACAGCTCATTCACTACAGTGGTGGACGGAAGCATCCAACCTATCCAGGGGGGTCCCTTGGGTAATACCGGTATCGCGAGTCCTTACTGCAGACGCATGCCCCAGGGGGTGGGGGGCTCACATGGACAATCAGGTAGCTCAAGGGGTCTGGACAGAGGACGAAAAGGCAGCCTCCTTGAACATGAAGGAGCTGCTAGTGGTAAAGCTCGCCCTCCTGTATTTTGTGGAATCCCTCAGAACCCACCACGTAAGGGTGTTTTCAGACAACCGCACAGTAGTTTTAAGTATATCGTGGCACAACTGTGTTGGTGCACAAAAAAAAGGTTCCCACACCAGAACAAATATCAAGAAAAAATTTTTTGGCACTCAACTTTTTGCAATCAGTGAAGAGTTTTATTTGCAGTCACATATAAACGTTTCGGCTATAACAGTCAGCCTTCATCAGTAAACAAGACTGCTCTTGTTAAGTAAATCTCTGAGTGTTATATATAAACACACCACGGGTGTATTAGGAATAATGCATACGTAGTGTGCCATCCAGGATTGAATAAGAGGGCCTAAAGACCTGAACCAATTGAAAGGAGACTTGACAGGTGTACAACCTGTATGACAGGTGATAAGAATTATCCTTTGTTGGGTCCACACTTAATAAGAAGTTGGCATGACTTAAATGCCACTGTGTATTCAAAGAAAATGGCTCCAGAAATGAATGGATGGCCGTCTCGGTGGGTGGTGGCGCCGTCTGACCTGTGTGGAACGTGGTATCCGCCTGCAGTACTAGCGGCGGATACTGCGTTCCACACAGGTCAGACGGCGCCACCACCCACCAACGAGACGTCCATCCATTCATTTCTGGAGCCATTTTCTTTGAATACACAGTGGAATTTAAGTCATGCCAACTTCTTATTAAGTGTGGACCCAACAAAGGATAATTCTCATCACCTGTCATACAGGTTGTACACCTGTCAAGTCTCCTTTCAATTGGTTTAGGTCTTTAGGCCCTCTTATTCAATCCTGGATGGCACACTACGTATGCATTATTCCTAATACAACCGTGGTGTTTTTATATATAACACTCAGAGATTTACTTAACAAGAGCAGTCTTGTTTACTGATGAAGGCTGACTGTTATAGCCGAAATGTTTATATGTGACTGCAAATAAAACTCTTCACTGATTGCAAAAAGTTGAGTGCCAAAAATTTTTTTCTTGATAACCGCACAGTAGTGACTTACTTAAACCATCAGGGGGGCACAAGATCCCGCTTCCTAATGACAGTGACAAGTTCAATTCTCCAGTTTGCAGAGGGAAACCTAGGCTCACTTACAGCACTCCACATAAAAGGGGCAGACAACGTCACGGCAGACTTTCTAAGTCGCACACAGCTGAGACAGGGCGAGTGGAAGTTGAACCAGGAAATTTTCAAGCAGATCATGATACTATGGGGGAAACCCGACATAGACCTATTCGCCAACAGGACAAATCAGAAGGTGAGAACCTTCTGTTCCATAGACCCCTCTGGGAATCCAGTAGCCCTGGATGCCCTCATGATCCCCTGGCACTTTCCTCTTATGCGTTTTCCACCAATAGCCCTAATTCCATCAGTTCTGAGGAAGATTCGGGAGGACAAAGCAAGGGTAATATTAATAGCCCCCTTCTGGCCGAGAAAAACGTGGTTCTCTTGGTTGAGGAGAATGTCCATCTCCGACCCTTGGGTCCTCCCGGATATCCCGAGCTTACTCTCTCAGGGCCCAGTACTGCACCCTCAAGAGGGGAACCTACATATGACAGCCTGGAATTTGAAAGGGCTCTATTAAGCAGCAGAGGCTTCTCCCAAAATTTAGTGTCCACTGTTGTAAATTCGCTTTCTGGCCTACCTCTGGTTACTGCTGAAGGTGGTGGAGCTGGTCAGGTTGACGGAGGGGTTGCGAGTTCTCTTTCTGGGCTCCCTCTGGTGGTTACTGGAGGTAATGGAGCTGATCTGATTAACAGAGGCTTGCCACCTGATAATGAGGATGACGATTGGAGATCTGGGGTTTCAGACTGGGATTTAAGACAGCCGACTCTCTCTATCCCTGCTGGTGATTTTCTTCCTGCCTCCTGAGGTCTTAGCTGAACATGCAGGGACTGAGCTGGAAACTAAGTGTTTATTTGCTATTCTGTTTACATTTGATCTGGTTTTATCTATTTCAGTTTTGTGTGGGTCAGCCAGCCCCGGCTGGGGCTGTACAGAATCACCATCCATATGTTACTGCTTCTGCCAGTTTGTTTTTGTCCCTTATTAGATTGGTCTCTTTTTGCTCTGCTTTCAGAATATACCAGTGTGCTGATATAGAGGGCAAAGTCGTGCGACTTCAGTATTTTTTGCATCAGACGTGTTGGACTTTTTAGCAAGGTTTTTTGCGTGATTGCAGACAGTGTCTTTCCTTTCCTGTCCTATCTAGTCAGTGTGGGCCCCATCGTTTGCTCAGACTATTTTCCTACCTGTGTTTGTGTTTTCATCTTGTCTCACCGACAATATATGTTTGGGGGCTATCTATTCCTTTGAGGTCTGCTCTGGGGCAGTTTAGATTTCCCCTTTCTTGCTTTAGGCTTAGTTAGCTCTCTGGCTGTGCCGAGGCATCTAGGATCATCGTAGGCATGCTCCACGGCTACTGCTAGTTGTGTGGATAGGATCAGGGGTCTGCAATCCACTTAGTTACCAACCTCTCTGGTTTTCTGTTGCTTAGCGTGGGCTTGCTCTTCTCCTCGGGGACCCAATCATAACAGTCCACTCTACTACGAAGTAGAAAACCGATAACCACTAAACAGTACAGGAGGGTCTGGAGGAAGCTCCTTTCAGTATCAAGGGCCAGTCCAAAGGGGAAGGTACCCATACCAAAGATCTTAGAGTTCCTGCAAAAGGGCTTAGAGCAAGAGCTAGCTACCAGCACATTAAAGGTTCAAGTGGCGGCCCTTGGGGCCCTGTACAACTGTGACTTGGCAGGGAATCGTTGGGTGTCCAGATTCATTAAGGCAGCCGGTAGATCCAGGCCTGTGGCTTCCCTAAACACTCCTCCCTGGGATCTAAACTTGGTGCTCTCAGCCCTGAACAAGCCTCCCTTTGAGCCTTTGCAAGAAGCACTGCTAAAATTAATATCTCTCAAGACCTCCCTCTTGATAGCCCTCACATCGGCCCGTAGAATTTGTGACATCCAGGCCCTGTCAGCTTTCCCTCCATTTACACAGATCCTGGATGACAGGGTGGTACTTAGGACAGACCCAGCCTATCTGCCGAAGGTAGCATCTCGAGTCCACAGAACTCAAGAAATCTCTCTCCCCTCCTTTTGCCCCAATCCCAAAAACAAGAGAGAAGAGACCCTACACACATTAGATGTCAGGAGATGCCTAATTGAATACGTGGTGGCCACCAGGGAGTGTAGAAAGGATAGGTCTCTTTTTGTCTGCTTCCAGGGGCCAAAGAAAGGGCGAAAGGCATCAAAGAGCACGCTGGCGAGGTGGATAAGAGACACCATCACCTTGTCGTACTGGTCACAGGGTACGGACATTCCAGGCAGAATAACAGCCCATTCCACAAGAGCGGTGTCAACTTCCTGGGCAGAGAGAGCAGGCGTCTCCATTGAACAGATATGTAGAGCCGCCACTTGGTCCTCTCTTTCGACTTTCTTTAACCACTATCAGCTGGACCTGGCCACCTCCTCAGATCTAACCTTTGGTAGAAGGGTGCTGGAGGCAGTGGTCCCCCCCTAATAGATAGTCTCTGCAATTCTGTCCGTGGTGCTGTCATGGGGGAAAGAGAAAAGCGTAGTTACTTACCGTTAACGGTATTTCTTTGAGCCCATGTGGGCACCCGTATATTCCCTCCCTACACGCGTGGGGTGCACACTTATTGTAAATACAGTTTAGTCAAAAAGTCACGTGGTGTCTCCTCTACGCAGTTTTAATGATTATAGAAATTTTTTTCTTAAAGTTGTTGTGTTAGTATTAGGCTGAAGTTCCGTTAATGCTCTGTAAAACAACTGATGCGGGAGAGAGGTACCGCCTTTTTATCTGTAGGTTTCCTGTCCCCGTGGGGCAGATCCCCTCTCTCTCTCCGTGGTGCCGTCATGGGCTCAGAGAAATACCGTTAACGGTAAGTAACTACGCTTTTTATTTTGTTATTTCACCTCTAGAGGTACAGTAGCATGAGGCGGAGTCTACAACTGTCAGAAGTTGCTCAGGTAGTGCAGCTCATCCAGGATGGCACATCAGTGCGAGCTGTGGCAAGAAAGGTAGCTGTGTCTGTCAGCACATGGTCCAGAGCATGGAGCAGATACCAGGAGACAGGCTAGTACACCGGTAGATGTGGAGGGGGCCATAGGAGGGCAAAAACCCAGCAGCATGACCGCCATCCCCTTCTTTGTTCAAGGAGGAGCAGTGCCAGAGCCCTGCAAAATGACCTCCAGCAGGCCACTAACATCTATGTGTCTCCACAAACTGTCAGAAACAGACTCCATAAGCAACCGATGTCCACAAGTGAGTCTGTGCTTACAGTCCAACACCGTGCAGGGGGATTGGCATATTCGACATTGGCGCCCAGTGCTTTTCACGGATGAGAGCAGGTTCACATTGATCACATGTGACAGATACCATGGAGAACGGTCTACTGCTTGCAACATCCTCCAGCATGACCGATTTAGCAGTAATGGTGCGGGGAGGCATTTCTTTGATTGGCTGCACAGCCCTCGATCTGCTAGCCAGCGGTACCGGGAAGAAATCCTCAGACACATTGTGAGACCATATGCAGGTGCAGTGGGCCCTGGGTTACTTCTGATGCATGGCTATGCTAGGCCTCATGTGGCTGAAGTGTCAGCAGTTCCTGCATGATGAAAAATTGATGTTATGGACTAGCCTACCTGTTGCCCAGACCTGAATCCAATCGAGTACGTCTGGGACATCATGTCTCGTTCTATCCACCAATGCCACGTTGCACCACAGACTGTCGAGGAGTTGATCGATGGTCTGGGAGGAGATCCCTCAGGAGAACATCCGTTGCCTCATCAGGAGCATGCCTAGGCATTGTAGGGAGGTTATACAGGCACGTGAAGGCCACACGCACTACTGAGCTTCATTTCCTTGTCTTCAGGCATTTCCATTGAAGTTAAATTGGCCTCTAATTTGATTTTGAGAATCATTTCAAATCCAGACCTCCATGGGATATTACTTTTGATTTACATTGATCTTTGTTATGTTTTATTGTTCCCAATGCATTCTACTACGTAATGAATATAGATTTGCAACTGGAATATTTCATTCAGTGAAATCTAGGATGTGGTATTTTAAGTGTTCTTTTATTTTTTTGAGCAGTGTAGTTTGGGTTGGGAAGGAGTGCAAACCTGCATGTATTAAAATAATGGTTGTGCAGTGGGTAAGCCAAACCTCAGCCTCCTCCATTTCCCTGACTCCAGAAACCACAGCCCTGCCTCACTACTGAGCAGGTACATAAAGTGCAGCACAGATTCATGTCAACTAAAAGCCCAGACTCTTAGATCAGGAACAGTCATTTATAGGACATTTCATAACTTTCCCAAATTCAAATGGAAACATTTACAGCACATCTTGCATTGAACTACTGAACCCAATTTACCATATATTTTAGGAGTCTCAGTCTGTCCATTTTATTCTGACTCCACCAAAATTGACACCAACTTCACAGCCCTAAATTTATAACAACGAAGTGAAGTCTACACTACATAAAAAATGGGCCCGAAGGTGCACATTCATACTGCCACTAACAGACAAGCACAACCTAGAATAAAAGTAGATGATGAAATGATCTTATGTGCAGCACAAAATGTCATCATTCTCATCAACGTTTCATCCTCCTTCAACAGGACTCGCACTGTTGAGAACTATGGCAGCCTATGTGTACGGAGTAATTTGTTACATCGCTCAGTGTACTTCATTTACTGCAGTCTGCTGTGTAAACAGCCATATAAATGACCACTGATCGGTAAATGTTTGCTGATCTGTGGTTATATCGTGTCGGGGGTCAGTCCACGTAAACATCTAAAAGATGTGTGCACATACTCATTACTAGTGGTTCCAACAGCAACTTTATAGACCTATATTTAAAATACTGCAATAGCGTTATCCCTTTCCCTATTGGAGTGTGATAAGTCGCATAAAACGCTACACTAACGGCCTGTGTGCGTGAAAGGAACCATAAATGTAACTTGTATTTTATCTTTATATGCCCAAAGCTGTAGGTATAAAGGTATCCTCTATAGGAGTGTAGTGGATACCTGTGGATAGTCGAGCAATGAAAATTTTCCTTGGATCGATGGAGCATAAAGAGGATTCACTGAGTGGGAAGTAACCTTTCAGACCTAGGTCCTTGGAGCTCTAGTGCCCACTTCCCTTGGGCAAAAACAGTGTGTTATCCTACGTGTTTCAGAAATAACGTCCTCCTTCCTCAGGGATTACAGTCACCAGCAGTTCAGTCTTTTATATGTAAGAATGTATGACATGATTACACCTAATAAGGATTCCTGATGGTTTACTTGTCCTCAAAAGCAAAAAGTTCTATCTTACTATTAAGACCGGTGGGCCTGAGAGTATTCACTTTTATAGACAATCTTGGATCTGACAAACTGCTCTTGAAGGAATACAGTTGTTTCATGGAATTGAGTGAAAAATGTGATCTTGCTGGTCAACAAAAAAAACCCCATAGAGATCTACGTTAATGTGAAGCCCATTGTGCAGAAGAGGGTTTTTAATCCATATAAACCAAATGACGCTTACATAGGAACTTGTAATAAAGATACGTACAGTGGGGAAAAAAAGTATTTAGTCAGTCAGCAATAGTGCAAGTTCCACCACTTAAAAAGATGAGAGGCGTCTGTAATTTACATCATAGGTAGACCTCAACTATGGGAGACAAACTGAGAAAAAAAAATCCAGAAAATCATATTGTCTGTTTTTTTTTTCATTTTATTTGCATATTATGGTGGAAAATAAGTATTTGGTCAGAAACAAAATTTCATCTCAATACTTTGTGATATATCCTTTGTTGGCAATGACAGAGGTCAAACGTTTTCTGTAAGTCTTCACAAGGTTGCCACACACTGTTGTTGGTATGTTGGCCCATTCCTCCATGCAGATCTCCTCTAGAGCAGTGATGTTTTTGGCTTTTCGCTTGGCAACACGGACTTTCAACTCCCTCCAAAGGTTTTCGGTAGGGTTGAGATCTGGAGACTGGCTAGGCCACTCCAGGACCTTGAAATGCTTCTTACGAAGCCACTCCTTCGTTGCCCTGGCGGTGTGCTTTGGATCATTGTCATGTTGAAAGACCCAGCCACGTTTCATCTTCAATGCCCTTGCTGATGGAAGGAGGTTTGCACTCAAAATCTCACGATACATGGCCCCATTCATTCTTTCATGTACCCGGATCAGTCGTCCTGGCCCCTTTGCAGAGAAACAGCCCCAAATCATGATGTTTCCACCACCATGCTTTACAGTAGGTATGGTGTTTGATGGATGCAACTCAGTATTCTTTTTCCTCCAAACACGACAAGTTGTGTTTCTACCAAACAGTTCCAGTTTGGTTTCATCAGACCATAGGACATTCTCCCAAAACTCCTCTGGATCATCCAAATGCTCTCTAGCAAACTTCAGACGGGCCCGGACATGTACAGGCTTAAGCAGTGGGACACGTCTGGCACTGCAGGATCTGAGTCCATGGTGGCATAGTGTGTTACTTATGGTAGGCCTTGTTACATTGGTCCCAGCTCTCTGCAGTTCATTCACTAGGTCCCCCCGCGTGGTTCTGGGATTTTTGCTCACCGTTCTTGTGATCATTCTGACCCCACGGGGTGGGATTTTGCGTGGAGCACCAGATCGAGGGAGATTATCAGTGGTCTTGTATGTCTTCCATTTTCTAATTATTGCTCCCACAGTTGATTTCTTCACTCCAAGCTGGTTGGCTATTGCAGATTCAGTCTTCTCAGCCTGGTGCAGGGCTACAATTTTGTTTCTGGTGTCCTTTGACAGCTCTTTGGTCTTCACTATAGTGGAGTTTGGAGTCAGACTGTTTGAGGGTGTGCACAGGTGTCTTTTTATACTGATAACAAGTTTAAACAGGTGCCATTACTACAGGTAATGAGTGGAGGAAAGAGGAGACTCTTAAAGAAGAAGTTACAGGTCTGTGAGAGCCAGAAATCTTGATTGCTTGTTTCTGACCAAATACTTATTTTCCACCATAATATGCAAATAAAATGAAAAAAAAACAGACAATGTGATTTTCTGGATTTTTTTTTCTCAGTTTGTCTCCCATAGTTGAGGTCTACCTATGATGTAAATTACAGACGCCTCTCATCTTTTTAAGTGGTGGAACTTGCACTATTGCTGACTGAATAAATACTTTTTTTCCCCACTGTAACTACCCTATCACTCAAACTCCTACGATGTCTCCTTAGTCATATGCCTTTTGCTAATAAATGTGGTTTAAAATTTCTGCATATGCTGTGCTTTTTTCATGTTGGTGCTGTTCATAGTCCTTTGGGTTTTCAGGTAATTTTTGATAGTAGAATGTTGTGAGTTAATTTTCCCCTTCACCATTGAGGTCTGATGAACTCCCTCTTCTGGTAAAGGAAGGTAGTGAGGCTGATTACCAAGCACCTGGGCAGGATGATGATGACTGGGTGACGGGAATTACTGACTGGATATAAGGCAGCTGACGCCCTTCTGCCTTGCTGGTGATCTCTCTGAGGGATTCTAGGAGACCAGTCTGATTCCTGCTCCTCAAAAGCTAAGTTGTCTGCTCTACTTTTTGCATTTGTGTTTTGGTTTTGTTTTGCATTGTTTTCCTTGATTTTTGCCATTCCCTGCTGGGGTGAGCTGAATTCCTTTTTGCTCTGTCTTCAGAAAATACCTGAGTACTGATATAGTCTTTTTGAAGCTTTGCGTCTTCAGGGATTTTTTCCCTATCAGCTGTTGGCTCTTGTTTTGATAGGGTTTTGGCGGATTACAGACAGCAGCTTTTCTATCCTGTCCTATCTAGTTAGCTTGGGCCCCATCATTTGCTCAGCCTATCTTTCTATCTGTGTGAGTGTTTTTTCATCTTGCTTCACCGTCATTATATGTTGGGGGCTGCCTATTGCTTTGGGGTCTGCTCTGGGGCAGTTTAGATTTCCCTTTCTGTCTTTAGGCTATGTAGTTCTCCGGCTGTGATCGAGGGGTCTAGGGCACCGTAGGAACCCCCCACAGCTACTGCTAGTTGTTGATAGGTTCAGGGGTCTGCAATCCGATAGCTGCCAACTTCTCTGGTTTTCTGGACTTAGCTAGTATTTCTGTTTTTGCCTCCTACTGTGACTCATTCATAACAGTAGAAATAGTGAAGTCTGCAGCACTACTCTCACTGTAAAAAATACACTGGAACCCTGACGAAACCCAACACCATTATAAATATGTGATCCATAAGAATTCACAGTGTTCTGTTTAAAATAACATGCCACGATTCCTTAAAAGCTTATGTAACAGGCACAAACTTTAGAGTTAGCGTTGAAAATTGTGGGAAAATCATAACTGACATTAGATACATCATCTGCGCTTTGTCCTCCATGCTCCTGGGTAAGGATTTTATTGAAATTCATTGGGTTCCTTAGATGTCGACCTTTCCCACACATTTCATTGACAGCAAACTTATTTATTATGGTTTGCTTATATAGAGCCATCATATTCCACAGCGCTTTACATACATTATCATCACTGTCCCCATTGGGGCTCACAAATTAAATTCCCTATCAGTATGTCTTTAGAGTGTGGAAGGAAACCGGAGTACCCAGAGGAAACCCACGCAAACATGGGGAGAACATACAAACTCCTTGTAGATATTGTCCTTGGTGGGACTGATCTGTAACATGGACTGTAATGTTATAAGTCAGGTTGACACAAGCAGAGATTTGGTAGATCTTGAGAAATTCAGAACGCCATTGTGGCGCCCCTGAGGTTCAGTCGCCACAGAGGTACTGCACCTCCTCCTGAGGTGTGGTATTCCACCATCCAGGTAAGGTGGAGACTATTGACCACACTCCAACACCTGCACCCCACACCACAAAGTAGTGTAGAAAAGCACTTTCGGCGGCTTCCTGCTTGGAGTATAGCAAAGCACCCATTGGTGGCTCCCTGCTTGGAACTCGAAACGTGCTGGGAGGTGGGTGGAGTTAGTTTCACATTTCAAAGAAGAGTTTAGGAAGAGAGGTCAGTTGGTTGGAGAGCTTGAGAGAAGAAGATCCCTGGAGGGAGGGATAGATGGATGGAAATGCTGCAGCAGATCCCAGTGACCTGGGTCTGCTGGCACGGGGAAGGAAGAGAAAGAGCAACATAGACTGAAAGCCTGATTCTCCATAGAAAGAAAGGATTAGTACATAATGTGAGGAGTAAAAGAGAACAGAGGACGTGGGTTAGAGGAGAACC
This sequence comes from Dendrobates tinctorius, assembly GCF_039654945.1. Lineage (NCBI taxonomy): Eukaryota > Metazoa > Chordata > Amphibia > Anura > Dendrobatidae > Dendrobates > Dendrobates tinctorius. The sequence continues at coordinate 39,571,354 of NW_027361690.1, forward strand.
CTTCCTAGAAGTTCTAAGCGCAAGGCCGGGGCCCGGTCCACGAGGTTGTATGGATACTAATGGTCCTGCAGCAGACACCGGAGGAATAGAAGTAGTGACCACTTTATTCCCACACAAGACTTGGGAGCACAACAGCAACTGGATAGTGAGCAGGGACTTAGTAGCAAGGAGTCCCCGAAGCAGGCTACAGCTGTCTGCTGTACAAGTAGAGTTCATAGGAACATCGGACAGGAGGAACTCCAGTGTAACTCAGTACTAGGAGTACTTCATCTAAAGGTGCTATAAGAGGAGACGTTCAGAAAGGCACATGTTGGCGGAGTGTTGGAAAGGAGTGTTCCATCTGGCCTGGAGGTTGACTGAGTCCCTGACCCTGAGGACACGGCACGGAAGCAGGCACCTGTTTGCACAACAGACTGTGAGTAAAGCTTTGGAACTGCATGCTCTGGTGTCCTCGACTTATTACCGCGCCAACACACCCGACACTGCTACATCTTGGTGCTCGACATTGCCTCACCTACGCCTTCCCTTTGCCTCTACATCTACACTGCCCTGGGACTACAGCTCCACCTGTGGGGAGCTATAACATCTTTGCTGCGCCCTACCATCAGTCCCAGAGGATCTGCATGCAGCGTCGGCTTAACACCTCCCTTGCCGAACACCACAGGTGGCATCACGAACTATTCATTTCAACTACATTTCACCATTCAATCTCCCTTTTACTTGGGCGCCCAGGGCCACGGACCGGGTCACCGCTGCTGTGACATTCCCATCTGAGAGACCGGCCCGCTACCGAGTACCCCACAGTCCTGTGAGGGCGACCCACCATTATAATAAACATTAATGTTTTTGTATTGGAGTAGGTCTTTTCATTTTTAGAATTATCATTTTCTACATCTTTCTATGTAATTGTGGACTTGCCTTCAGGTTACTGATGTGTCCTAAGACTTCTAATCAGTGGATTGGGTTGAAACTGACACATAAAGACTTAGGGCCTTAAGGTTGTTGACGCCGATCTTGATGAGCAGGCGTGATGGACTCATATGCTCCTGATTTATTAAGAGTTGCATGCCCCTTCGTGAATCTGGAGCACCTGACAAGTGGTGTGTGCCTTCATGCGCTACACCAGAAACCTCACTCCCATCAGGGACTGGGGTGAGATTTCTGGCATAGGGGACCTCCACAGCTCGTCATCAATTAGATGAGTTGTGGCATCATGCCCCCGCTGTGCTGAAATCCCGTCCCAGCTCAGTTCTCAGAGCTGTGGGAAACTGGCATGAGAATGCCGTAAGTTGCAAGATTTGGGTGTAAGTCCTTCCCTTCTATGAGCCAATGAGACATAACGTTTTATTTTTTAGTTGAAAGAGACGGGGTTGTTTTTTTGTGGGAGAGGTTCTGCACAAAATTGCCAACTTTTTCCTCAGCTGTTAAATTTGTAACGAGATGAGTGCCCGTGACTTTCAAGCAGATAAAATTTAGGTTAAATTTATTAAGTAGCTTAAGTGAAAAGGCACAGGTTTGTGAAACACATTTATACTTGCTCATAGCATAGATTAGTTTTATGTCTGTCGGAAGCCAACATGCACCATCTTCTTTGCATGCATATTCACTTTAGCATATTTAGTGCAAAAAAACTTTAAATCTCTCTTCCACGCATTAGTAAGGCTTTGTTCACATAGCTGTTTGGGAGGTCCATTTTAAGAACAGATACATGTAAATCATGCAAAAATTTTAATGAAATATATTCTGAAAACCTCCTAGATAGTGATTTGTAAACTTACGTTCTTGTGTAGACTAGACTCACTCGGTTTCTCTCAATAGAAGAGAATTGAGAGACATCAGTATGAGAATAGTCGGCACATGACTACAGGCGTACAATTCACATACATACGGTCAGGTGACTGCCCACGTGCATGTGGAGTACAGCCGAATCGTGACTGTGAGCACTGCACATTGTCATGATTTGGAAGACTTTTCTTCTTAGACCGGAAAATCCCTTTTACAAAGTTGTCCAAGCTAACTCGAATATTTTTCCCTGGTTTGGATTCGTTAAAAGTAAAATGAGCCATAGTCACCTACTGTAACATCCATGGATCCAGCAACGCAGACCACCCCTAGGTATGCATTGGCACTAGAAGTGATGATGTCACTGATCACGTTGCACAGGACTGCTGTATTCTTGCTATTTTCACAGAATGCAAAACATAAGATAAGATTGTATTTACAACAGACAACTCCTTTTAATGAAAGTAGAATGTGACTGTGATAATGCAGCGAGAATTTTTGAGTGCTGGAGACTCTTGTAGTGCGGCCCCCAGTGATCATACAGTGGGGAAAAAGTATCTAGTCAGCCACCAATTGTGCAAGTTCTCCCACTTAAGGGGGTTTTATACATAGCGATATCGCTAGCAATATCGCTATAACATCACCGATTTTGTGACGTTATAGCGATATTGCTAGCGATATCGCTATGTGTGATACTTACATCCGACCGGCTCCCCCGCTGTCTGTCGTTGATCGCACGAGATCGGCCGGCTCCATTTCTCGTCGGGCGCTTCCTGCTGGGCTTCCTGTGGTGCCGACGAGCGACGTGTGGAGGCGGGCGGGAGGACGTCAGGATCGCCGCGTCTGAAAGGTAAGTATCGTCTGCTGTATCGCTGTGAGATCTGCCTGTGTGGCAGCTCACTAGCGATCATTTAGCGATGCACCAGCGATCCTGACCGGGTCATATCGTGGTCGGGATCGCTGGTGCATCGCTAAATGTAAAATGGCCTTTAGAAAGATGAGAGAGGCCTGTAATTGACATCATAGGTTGACCACAACTATGAGAGTCAAAATGAGAAGACAAATCCAGAAAATCAACTTGTCTGATTTGTCAAGATTCCCCTTCAGTTCCGGACCAGGCATGCAGATACCCACGGTCCGGTCTACCTCCTTACAGTAACATAGGATCCCTCCTTTGATCTCACCTTCACAATTCTTGTTTGCATTGAATTTGTGAGTTTTTGGATAGTTTTTTCTTGAATTTCTTTGCAAGATTATTATTATTATGCATTAATATAGCAAGATGTCAGAATAGCCGACCATAGCTGCTGCTGTGATCTGAACTGCCTCCCACCCTCATAGATCTTTTACTTGAGGATACTACAAAGGTTCTCAATAGGGTTGAGGTCAGGGAAGGATGGTGGCCACATCATGAATTTATACGCAAGGACTCAGCAATATTCTTTGCGGCATGATATGGTGCAATGACATGCATGAAGATGGTTTTGATACAGATGGCACGGAAGAACTTTTCGTACCGTAGAAGAAAGTGGTCAGTCAGAAACTCTATATACTTTGCTGAGGTCATTTTAACACCTTCATCAACCCTAAAGGGGCCTACCAGCTCTTTCCATGATTCCGGACCAAAACATGACACCGCAACCTCCTTGCTGACGTAGCCTTGTTGGGACATGGTGGCCATCCACCAACCATCCACTACATCCATCTGGACCATCCAGGGTTGCCCGGCACTCATATGTAAAGAAGAATGTTTTAAAATTAGTCTTCATGTATGTCTGGGCCCACTGTAACCGTTTCTGTTTGTAAGGATTTTTTAGGGGTTCTCGAATAGTCGGTTTATGCACAACTGCAAGCTTCTTGATAATCCTACACATTGAGGTTCATGGGACTCTAGAGGTATCTGCAGCTTCAAATACCTGTTTGCTGCTTTGTAATCATATTTTAGCAGCTCGTTGCTTAATCTGATGAATTTGTCTGGCAGAAACCTTCATTTTATGCCTTTATCTGCACAAACTTGTCTATGCTCTGCATGAGTCATAAAACTTCACAGTACGATGATCAAGCTCACATTTTCATGAAATAGCTAATGTTTTTATACCTTGCATAAGGCATTGTACTACTTGATGCAGCAGATAGATCCTTTTTTCCTTTCCATATTGCTTTAAACCTGTGGCCTGCTGAATAATATGGAAAGTTCTTAAGTAGTTTTCCTTTAATTGGGCTAACCATGCAAACTAATTATCACACATGTTTAAGATTGATTTGAGTGATCCAAAGAGCCCCAAGACACAATGCTATCCATGAGTTTATCTGAAAACCAAAATAATACATCTTTATGACACTTATGTGCAATTGTCATTTAGGTCAAATGTATTAAGTGAAAAAGACACAAATTTCTGACGCATATCTATACTTGCTCATAGTACAGATTAGAATGCCTTCTAGGTGCATACTCCCTTCACGATATCACTGCAAATTACTTTAAATTTCTTCTCCACATATTAGTAAGGGTTTGTGCTCCGCATTAGGAACAGACAAACAGAATTCATGCAAATAATGGACATGAAATTACTTCTGTCAGCCTCTAGATGGTGCTTTTGTCCTTTATTGCTTTTGTCTAGAGCAGAATTTTACCTAAATGGTGAGATTTTCTACAAGCACTTGAAATAACATGACATTTTATGGACATGAATAAGACTTTATTTTTATGAATATTAACAGATTTATCAGATTACTTTTAATGTGTCGAGATTTGTTTCAATGGGAGATTTTTTCTCCTGCATAATTCACAGCTACTGAACTCATCTTCAGGGACCCAGTTGCCTAAATAATCAGTAAAATTGTCCTAAAATCTATTCATGTGCATTTGCTGAAATGTGATTAGCTACGTATATCCTTGTAAATACAAAATAATTGGATAATTGCATATGCAGCTTCAAAACAGTTATATTGTCCCTTATACATAAGTATTAGTCTTTAGATGGCAAAATGTTAAAATGAACCTGTCACCAGTTTTTTGGTTTATAAACCCTGCCCATCAGCTTTAAGATAATGAGAATGGCGTTCCTGGAGCCCCTTTATATCCTCAGACGTGCATCTGCACACCTCAGAAAGAGTGGTTTATATTTGTCCTGCACTGTATATAAATTTCATTGTCCAATCTGATGGGTGTCTTCACATTGTAATCAGCGCTGTCCTGGTCCCTTCAAATGTTGCCTCTCATACAAAAATTATGGCAAAAATTATGTAATTACATAATTATGTAATTATGGCAAAAATTGCCTCTCATGGCAAAAATTATGTAATCACCGGCCTTGGAGGATGTTCATTCAGTTGTTTAATTTAGTAGAAAAAAGCAGATCACAGACATGTCACAAAACTAAGGTAATTTCAAATGGCAACTTTCTGGCTTTAAGAAACACTAAAAGAAATCAAGAACAAAAAATGAGGTAGTGAGTAATGGTAACTTTTTTAAACCAGGCATAGGGGAAAAATTATAGAGTCACTCAATTCTTAGGGAAAAAATTATGGAATCACCCTGTAAATTTTCATTCCCAAAATTAACACCTGCATCAAATTAGATCTGCTCGATAGTCTGCATCTAAAAAGGAGTGATCATACCTTGGAGAGCTGTTGCACCAAGTAGACCAACATGAACCATGGCTCCAACACGAGAGATGTCAATTGAAACAAAGGAGAGGATTATCAAACTCTTAAAAGAGGGTAAATCATTACGCAATGTTGCAAAAGATGTTGGTTGTTCACAGTCAGCTGTGTCTAAAATCTGGACAAAATACAAACAACATGGGAAGGTTGTTAAAGGCAAACACTGGTAGACCAAGGAAGACATCAAAGCATCAAGACCGGAAACTTAAAGCAATATGTCTCCAAAACAGGAAATGCACAACAAAACAAATGAGAAACGAATGGGACGATACTGGGGTCCACGTCTGTGACCGAACTGTAAGAAACCGCCTAAAGGAAATGGGATTTACATACAGAAAAACTAAACGAAAGCCATCATTAACACCTAAACAGAACAAACAGGGTTACAATGGGCTAAGGAAAAGCAATCGTGGACTGTGGATGACTGGATAAAAGCCATATGCGGTGATGAATCGCGAATCTGCATTGGGCAAGGTGATGATGCTGGAACTTTTGTTTGGTGCCGTTCCAATGAGATTTATAAAGATGACTGCCTGAAGAGAACATGCAAATTTCCACAGTCATTGATGATATGGGACTGCATGCCAGGTAAAGGCACAGGGGAGATGGCTGTCATTACATCTTCAATAAATGCACAAGTTTTGATAGGAACGGCGGAACGCACTAAATAAATAGATAATAAAGTGCGTTCGCCACTCGGGGTCCACCATGCAGTAGGTGTTAAAACTGCTGCTAAACAATGGCAGACGTGCTATATGGCGGTATAATGCGCTCGGGTTCGACGTCACCCGATGAGCGCGGAGCGGACTCTGTTAAACTCACAGAGGCGCTGTAACAAAACATACAAGTATACACTGAGCCAGTTAGACTTCACCGGACTCAGTGAAATTGCACGCACGGTATCTGGTCACAGGACACGGTTCCAAGACAGGGGACGGTGTCCGTCTAGACCTACCGTGTGTGTGACATCGCTGCTGTGGACGCTGGTAAGTGCTGCTACATGCATCATGGCGGCAGACACAGCCGCTAAGCGATGGTGCCTAGAGAGAGGTGACACCACCGGACGCTAGTGTAGAGGTGCGGTGTGCACAGTGGCCTATGGCTTGCCACTGACTGGCGCAGACTCTAACTGTAGTTCCCTATCCACATGCGTAATATCAGAGGGAGGGGAATCTTAATGAGTCAGTCACCAGAATCATACATCCATCACCATTCACACATCTAGCAAGAATCAATACAAGAATATCCCCTACTCATGGGAAACACATAATAGCACAACTCAAAGCACAATATATATCACTAAATTTCCCTGTCTAAACCATTAAGCAAGAATTAGGGATCCAAAGAGTTTTTGCAAAACAGAGTAAATTTTATTACACAATAATTAAAAACAGAGCATCATTGCTAGTGCAGGCAGTGATAGACATAATTGACACAAAATCACATCTGAATAAATAAATCAATGCATACAATCGATAGTGAGGAATTTTTGTCCCACACAGTGCATAGTAATGGATCACACCTGTTAATTGAATTAATCTACAGGGTGCTGTGCTAGTCACATTTACATAATCAGATGGTACACATAGTATCAGGAATTGCCCTCTAATATTAATCCAAAAATAAGAGTTATCCCAGCAACTACTAGCAGGAATTAGCCCGATATTGTAACCATCAGAGCAAAGGCTAGCCCGCTATTGTATAGTATACATAAAGACGTAAATATCATGAACAGTTTTCACCGCATGAAAAAATCTAACTGCATACATATAAATAAAGCAACCTCGAATGATTTGAGGGTACTGAGATACACTTACAAGGAGTGACAAAAGTGCTGCCGCTCCCTGCCGCCCCGTTAATTGAATTAATCTACAGGGTGCTGTGCTAATTCCATTAGCATAATTAGATAGTACACATAGTGGCAGGTAGAGTTGAGCGACTTTGGTCGGATGGGGTTTCATGAAACAAAATTTGTTTCAGATGAAACTGGTCCGACTAGGGCAAAAAAAGTCGGAGTTTCGTCCGAAATCCGACCCCAATGCAAGTCAATGGGGAATAAAAGTCGGCATTGAGTGGATGAATGTCATCCGCTCAATGCCGACTTTTATTCCCCATTGACTTGCATTGGGGTCGGGTTTCGGACGAAACTCCGACTTTTTTTGCCCTAGTCGGACCAGTTTCATCTGAAACAAATTTTGTTTCATGAAACCCCATCCGACCAAAGTCGCTCAACTCTACCTGCCACTATGTGTACTATCTAATTATGCTAATGGAATTAGCACAGCACCCTGTAGATTAATTCAATGAACGGGTGTGATCCATTACTATGCACTGTGTGGGACAAAAATTCCTCACTATCGATTGTATGCATTGATTTATTTATTCAGATGTGATTTTGTGTCAATTATGTCTATCACTGCCTGCACTAGCAATGATGCTCTGTTTTTAATTATTGTGTAATAAAATTTACTATGTTTTGCAAAAACTCTTTGGATCCCTAATTCTTGCTTAATGGTTTAGACAGGGAGATTAAGTGATATATCTAGCAAGAATAGCCTATACTAGCGCATGGCCGAATTGCCATGCGGCCCTTTTATAGCCGTGCGCTACCGGGACCTTCCAGATCTCCGAGATGGACCAATCAGATCAGGAGAAGCCCTGAGCACATGACTCCCGACCTCCAATGGGAGATCGTCTCATGAGCATGCTCAGAGGAGCGGCAGAGGGACTTAGGCCTGTTTCACACTTCAGTTTTTTTGTGTCAGTTAAAATCCGCCAAAATGGCGGAAAGCGGATCCGTTGCTAACTGATGTGAACGGATGCCACCGGACCGTTTTTTGACGGATCCGATGAATGAAGAATTTTAAAGGAAACGCAGCGAGAGAGAGAGAGAGAGATTTTTTTTTCCAGCCGCCAGAACAGACTTTAGGGTTACATTTACGGGTGAGTGAAGACTTTCGGGCATGCGCTGTGTGAAGTGAGGATCCTGCCGGACGAAAAAACGTTACATGCTCCGTTCGGGCATGTCGGTGGACGGCAAAATTTTGGCGGATCCGCAAAAAAACAGATCCAACAGATGGCCATCCGTCAAGATCCGCCGGTAATGCAACTCAATGGGAAAAAAACGGATCCGCCAAACAAAATGGCGGATCCGTTTTTTTTTGCAAAACGGCGGATCTTGACTGATGGACAAAAACTGAAGTGTGAAACAGGCCTTAGCCTCAGGAGTAACTTGCTTCGAAGCAGTGTGTGAGGCTCTGGACTCCTGCTGTGTAGCCGCAGGAATCCGACGCCTAACAAGTTTATGTTGATATTTTGGGCACTTTTCTTAATCATCAATCAATCAATCAAATTTATTATCGCCAAGTACATATTACATATATACAAGGAATTCTTTGTGGCAAAGAGGCAACATAATATATAACAACAGATACAACAAGTAACATCTAACAAGACAGATACAGTATATAGTCTACACATGACGATTTAATTGTTGAACAGAGAGTGGATAGAAGCTGTTCATATGGCGGTTGGTGCTGCATTTGGGGACTCTGAAGCGACGTCCTGAAGGGAGTAGTTGGAATGAGGAGTGTCCCGGGTGAGAGGGATCGGATGAAATTTTCAATGCGTGGGATCGAATACTCTTATCATAAAGATCCTGGATTTTAGGCAGGGGGGAGCCTATAATTCTCTCTGCTGTTCTGAAAGTCCTTTGTAAGCGGAGTTTGTCATGCGCAGTGGCTCCCCCATACCAGACTATCAGAGAGGAACAAATCACAGATCTGATGACAGCATTAAAGAATAAGATCAGCAGATTCTTAGACAAACCATATCTTTTCAGCTGACGCAGGAAGAACATCCTCTGTTGTGCTTTTCTTATAACAGCATCCACGTTTTTCCCCCATTTAAGATCATGAGAGATGATAACACCAAGGAATTTGGTCTCTGTGACCCTAAGAACCACTTCGTCATGGATGTAGATTGGAAGTATCTCATGTTGATCTTTCCTAAAATCCACAACCATCTCAGCAGTTTTTTTAGTGTTGAGTACAAGATTATTGGCTTTACACCAGTCACATATTCTTTCCACCTCACTCCGACACAAGTCTTCAGCATTTCCCCTGATGAGACCAATCAGTGTCATATCATCGGCAAATTTCAAGATTTTTACTGAGTCTGCTGAAGAGATGCAATCATTCGTATAGAGAGAAAACAGTAACGGGGACAAAACACACCCCTGAGGTGCCCCGATGTTTGTGACCAAGGTGTCCGAAGTGAATGGTCCAACTTTTACACTCTGTATCCTGGCTGTCAGGAAGTTATAAATCCACAAGCATAAGTTGAGAGGGACTCCAAGAGCTACCATTTTCTTATGAAGTAAATTCGGATCAATGGTATTGAACGCTGAGCTAAAGTCCATGAAAAGAATCCGGACATATGAGTGCCGTTCATCTGTATGATCCAAAATGTACTTCAGTGCCAGATTGACAGTGTCGTTTGCCGAAGGATTCTCCTTATAGGCAAACTGAAGCGGGTCCCATAGCTTCTGCGTGAATTTTACCAGGTGGGACATCATAATTCTTTCGAAGACTTTCATAGCTACAGATGTGAGTGCTACTGGTCTATAGTCGTTCAACTCAGAGGATCCCACTTTCTTGGGGACAGGGATAATTGTGGAATTTTTCCAACACTGAGGTACAACGCACTCTTTCAGTGACACATTGTATATATTTGTCAGTATAGGGGCAAGCTGGGTAGCACATACTTTCAGACACATTGGAGATACACCATCAGGGCCAGGTGCCTTTTTGACCTTAAGTCCCTTCAGGATGCGTATCACCTCTGCCTCGGAGATCACTACTTGGGTGTTGCACAATGAATGATCTTTATATGAACAGACTGAGGAGCTTAGAGATGAATAGCCACTGTGTGTAGAGCTTGCCTCAAATCTGCAGTAGAATTCATTTAACTCTGCTGCCAGACTTCTGCTGGGGTTCACTATAGTGGGGTGGCTTTTATAATTGGTGACCTCTCTTAATCCTCTCCATGCAGATCTAGTATCTTTTGATGAGAACCTTTCCTCCAGAATCTTTGCATACTCGTGTTTGGCTAACTTGATCTCTTTAGATAGCGAGTTCCTAAGTTTCTTGAATTCAGTAATATCGCCTGCTTTATAAGCCTCCTCTTTTCTCTTACGGATCAACCTGACTTTATTTGTAAACCACGGCTTGTTGTTTCCCCGAAAGTGGACAGATTTGGATGGAATAAACGTGTCTTCACAAAAACGGATATATGAGGACACTGCATCAACCCATTCATCCAGACCCGAGCATGTTTCCTGGAATACCTCCCAGTCCGTGCATTCAAAGCATGCTTGTAGTTGCAATTTTGCCTCCTCAGACCATGTCTTCTTTGTATAAACTGTAGGTTTGGATGTTTTCAACCTTTGCCTGTAGGCTGGAATTAAATGAATTAGACAATGATCTGAAAAGCCCACTGCTGCTCTCCTCACTGCCCTGTAGGCCCCTTTTATGACTGTATAGCAGTGATCAAGCGTATTGTTCTCTCTCGTGAAGCAGTTTATATGTTGAGTAAATTTGGGGAGATCCAGGTTGAGTTTTCCTTTGTTAAAGTCCCCCATTACGATCACAAATGCTTCAGGAGATCCTTTCTCCCATTCTGATATTTTGCAAGCTAATTCACCAATAGCAGCTTTAACAGATGCTTGAGGGGGAATATATACTGCAACCAGAACCATAGATGAAAACTCTCTTGGAGCGTAAAATGGTCTACAATTGAGTGCAAGGTACTCTAGATCTGGAGAGCAACCTTTTCCCAGTATGTTAACATCACAGCACCAGCTAGTGTTGATGTAGAGACATACCCCACCCCCCCTTTGTTTACCTGAAGCTACACAATCACGGTCAGCTCTGTAGATAAGAAAACCAGGTAGATCCAGACTACAATCAGGGATGGTGTCATTCAACCAGGTCTCAGTAAAACAAAGAGCAGCTGAATTGGCCATATCAGATCTCATGTTACAAAGTAAGTTCAGTTCCTCCATTTTGTTAGATAAGGAACGGACATTAGCCAAGTGGAGTGAAGGAAGAGCTGTTCTGAACCCTCTCCTCCGAATCATCAAATAATCATCGAATCATCGAATAATCATCAATTGAAAGGATGTTTGGGGATAATGAAATCATTTTTCAAGATGATAATGCATCCTGCCATAGAGCAAAAACTGTGAAAATATTCCTTGAAAAAAGACACATAAGGTCATTGTCATGGCCTGGAAATAGTCCAGATCTCAATCCAATTGAAAATCTTTAGTAGAAGTGAAAGTTGAAGAAAATGGTCCACGACAAGGCTCCAACCTGCAAAGCTGATCTGGCAACAGCAAATAGAGAAAGTTGGAGCCAGATTGATGAAGAGTACTGTTTGACACTCATTAAGTCAAAACTACAGCAAGCAGCCTAGTGAGTGACACATTGCTGGAATCAGGGTCTCTGTTCCTACATTATTCTGTTCTCAGATGGGGTAACAAAAACCTGGTAACAGATTCCCTTTAAGAATGGGTATACCCTTTTAACTTCAGATTTGCTGCATAGCCATATCCATATTTTAGGTGGAAATCCTTTTTAATTTGAATATGCTCTTTATTCTTTCTTATATAATCTCCATTTTTTCTGTACTTCTTGATTTGCTGTGAAATGTTTTGTATTAGACAAGTTTTGGTTATTTACATGAATAATCTCAGGCCACGTGTTTCATTCTGACGACGGCATCAAATACCTAGAATGTAAATGTTTTCCCCGTGTTCCAGCTCTCCATTTCCTCCCACATTCAGAAGATCTCCTGGCAATTTAATTTGCTTCCCATAAAACGTCCCTTAATATACGTATGTGTGCTTCAGATAAGGGCATTAAACACGGCTGTAGCTACGATTTGTCCAGCGCTTGATGATATAACTATAGCTATATATTATGAAGGACAATAATAAATGCAAAGAACCATTTGTGTGGATGACTTCATATCTCATGCATTCAGAAAGACTGATAATCCTTCTTTGAGAATTACTGCATAATTGGGAGCAATTATGTAGAAAAAGGTTGGAGAAAAGTATTTATTTTCACCATCATTTCTATTAGTGCTCCTGCAGACGTCCAAAGATCACGGTCCAATCTCAGACCACAATGCATGGACTGGCCGTGGGTTTCCTGACCTGAGTGTGACAGCGTCATAGAAATATAGGGAGCTGTCATTCTCTAGTGAGACCCGCCGCCAGCTCATGATTAGCGGTCCATAGCTTGAGGGTATTCTCTGCCATGTACACTGACACAACGCCAGGCTAGGCTCAGTTGGTGGAAAGGTTACCATATATTTTAGGCCGGGGTCCCATTTGCAACTGCAATGCAACAAACTCACATGAGTCTCTCACCTCAATACCCGGAACTGCCACCAGCACTCAGGATCGGAGCATTCAGCTGCATAGAAATACATGCAGCCGCACACTCCAGTCCCAGGTGCCAGCGGCAGTGCCGGGTATTGAGGTGAGAGACTCGCATGATTTTGTCGCATTGCAGTTGCAAGTGGGACCCCGGCCTTAGAGATGTAAACAGACAGCTCTCGCCTAACTCTATACACACGAGCATTGTGTCTTATCCCAGGGGAGAATTGAGAAGCCCCTATACATATCAGATGGTCATCCAGTTGGGAGGTGTGTGTCGGCTCACCCGGGTGGTATAAATGTGTATACCTGTATCCGCGTCATATAATACTGTACCTGATGTGAATAGGTTTGATCATCTGCAGTAATGTTGCTAATTCATTGCTAATTGCACATAAATTTAGCTTAATGTGTATAGTGTTCTTAAGTGCTCATGCACATTAAATTAGTAGAGTATAGGTTATGCTGCCACATAGTGCATCCATAAGATTCCATTGCTTATGAATTCTACAGGTGTGTGCTTGAAGCTTTTTTTATGTTCTTGGAATGTGGTATTACTTGAAGGAAATGTGCCCAAAGATGGAGAAAATATACAAACACCAAGTTGATGAAGTTTTCAGAAATTATGTGAATAATGGTATAAATAAAGAAGTATGTTTATGCTGCATACATTTTCTATATGTAAAAAATACTCAACAATAGTCAGTAATTCAGCATCAATGAAAACATGCTTTCTCCATATGATCTTTGGTGGGCAAAACTTATTCTTATTGGATGCCAGCAATGCTTGATAAACTATAACAGGGTCCGTCGTGTTTCCATCATTGATCCTAATTATCGTTCATGTCCTGGCAGATCTTCAACTGAGCCTACAATGCAAATGTAGGCATGGAATCATGCTATTCTGCAGATCACTGAATGTGATGAGAAATATTTCAACAACTTCCAGGAGATTTGGTACTAGACATAAGAAATGTAATCTCACAAATAATAAACATGGGATGATTGTAAAGCACTAGTGCAAGGATAAGTAAGATCCATGAATTGTTCCAGGGAAGTAGTTGTTAAAGATTTCAGAGGGTGGATGCAAGGCGCGATAAATGCAGTGTCTAATGACAAATGGAGGCTGTGGGGGAGGATTGTTAAGCCCCCCATATACATTAGATGACTGTTGGCTGAACGATGGTTTGGCCTATCAGCCAGCAACTATCTTGGTCGTCTCTTCCATACACAGAAACACTCAGACGAGCTTCCATTTGTTCCCTATAAGAGGTCCACTGCCAGACATGTCTGGTGGTGGCTTATCTGAGAAAGGACACAAGGACAGGCAGTCCAAAAATGGACATGCCAGATCCGTAACTCCCCTGATAATCAGTTGTCCATGGTTCCCATACTCATTAGTCTAATGAGTATGATTGTCTTTAGGCTTGTGCATGCAGATGTGTAATAGTGTAATTTGCAACACAAATTAACTAAATGATTACCCAAGTACTGATAGTATTTTATTTTCAACTCATTCAAGAGCCTTTTGATAAACAACATTTTTGTTTTTTCCTTCCAGTGCACAGATGATCAGATTTTTGGCAGTTGCAACTCTTGAACAGGCCACGTAAAGTTGACCATGAGAAAAGCATGGAGATTGCAAATCGATCCCTACTACTTTCAAGGACTGTCCCTGAGCCTTTGTTAATGGACATTGCAAATGCCAGTCAAACTGGAAACTGAAAGCGTTTAAAATCAAAAGGCAAATCAGATGGAATGAGTGGAATTCTTGTAATGAAAATGTCTTCTCCTTTGGCACATCCTGTCAAAATGGTTGCTTCAATTACATTTGTAAACAGGTTCTTAATCAAGAGTCTTGTTCCATTACGCAGCTTTGGTGGATCTAAATTTCTCAACAGCAAAATAGGTGCTCCAGGATTTAGAAAGATTTTATGCGGAGGAAGTCCTTGTGGTTTCAAGGAGTTGATGAACTCTATTGGATAGAATAATGCTTGATCAGGGTCTGTAACTGTATCCACTGACTTGTTGGTCGTGCACATACCTGGAAGGAGATTTAAAATTTGAAAATTGATCTTGTTGACACTATCATTTTTTGGAGCTAGAATAACCCTTTCACGCAGCCAGTCAGACTTTCTGAAGTTGCATTGAATGTTTGGAAAAACTTTTTCTTTTAGCTCCTCAATTGATGTAACGATTTACCAAAAGTTGGTTGGAAACATGATCTGTCTAGTGGTTGAGTTTACTGGTGCCTTGCCATCTCCAATAGTCAACAACTGTCTTGAGTACAGTCCAGCAGAAACATCGGCTGTCATGTGGACCCTCATGTTTTTGTTCAGCAACATTTTCTTCACTTGTTTCCAAAGGTATGATGCTTTTAGGCAGGTTTTGAGTTCATCTGCAGGGGCTGATCTTGGTATAATGGGTAGTGTTTGTCGAAAGTTACCTGCCAAAACAACAACTACACCTCACATGATAGAATTGTTTCCACGCAAGTCTTGGAGCAGTCTGTCCACTGCTTCCAGAGCCTTATTGTGTGACATCGTGCATTCATCCCAAATGATGGCACTGCACATTTGAAGCAGTTTGGCTTGTCCTGATCCTTTGGCAATGTTGCAGACTGGGCTGTCACTGTGAGACAGGTTAAGTCAGGGGCGGACCTACCACCTGTGCAGCCGGTTCATTGAACGGGGGCCCCGGGGGAGAGGGGGGCCCCTCCAGCCTCCTACGCCGCATGGCTAATTATTCAATTTTCAAATTAGCCATGCGGAGTGCAGGAGGAGAGCAGTGCCGAAGCATTGGAGGACCTGTGGTGACATCATTGTCATGTGATCAGGGGGCTGAGCTGATCACAGGCCTTCACCATTGATTAGCTTCGCCCCTTGATCACATGACGATGACATCACCACAGGCCCTTTTAGCTGAGCTCACACAGGAACTGCATCTTCCAGCAGGAGCGCGGCCAGGTAAGAAGAAAGTTTTTTTTTTAATTTTATTTAATGATTATGTTTCCCCGCAGGATGGAGACACATGGACCATGTGTCTCCATCCTGCCAGAGCAGATTAGAGACAGGGGGGAGGCAAGATGAAGATGGGCAGGATTGGAGACGGGGGCAGGATTGGAAACATTGTGGTCAGGATGGAGATGGGGCAGGATGGAGATGGGGCAGGACTGGAGTCAGGGGCAGGATGGAGATGGGGCAGAATTGGAGATGGGGCATGATTGGAGACATTGGGGGCAGGATGGAGATGAGGCAGGATGGAGATGAGGCAGGATGGATATGGAGGCAGGATGGAGATGGGGCAGGATGGAGACTGGGGCAGGATTGGAGACGGGGCATGATTAGAGACATTGAGGGCAGGATGGAGATGGGGGCAGGATGGAAACTTTGGGGGCAGGATGGAGATGGGGCAGGATGGAAACATTGGGGGCAGGATGGAGACATTGGGGGCAGGTTGGAGACAGGGCAGGATGGAGACGGGGGCAGGATTGGAGACTTGGGCAGGATTGGAGATGGGGCAGGATGGAGACGGGGGCAGGATGGAGATGGAGCACGATTGGAGACATTGGAGGGCAGGACTGGAGACATTGGGGGCAGGATTGGAGACAGGGCAGGATTGGAGATGAGGCAGGATTGGAGATAGGGCAGGATGGAGATGGGGCAGGATGGAGACAGGGCCAAGATGGAGACGGGGGCAACATGGAGACAGGGCAGGATTGGAGACATTGGGGGCAGGATGGAGATGGGGGCAGGATGGAGACAGGGCAGGATTGGAGACATTGGGGCAAGATGGAGACAGGGCAGGATTGGAGACATTGGGGGCAGGATGGAGACATAGGGGGCAGGATGGAAACACTGGGGCAGGATTGGGGGCAGGGTGGAGATGGGGCAGGATTGGATACAGGGGGCAGGATTGGAGATATAGGGGGCAGAATTGGAGATACAGAGGGCAGGATGGCAGACACTGGGGGCAGGATGGCAGACACAAGGGGCAGTACTGGAGACACGGGGGCAGGACTGGAGACACGGGGCAGGATTGCAGGTACAGGGGGCATGATTGGAGACAAAAGGGGCAGGATGAAAGACATGGGGGCAGGATTGCAGGTACAGGGGGCATGATTGCAGACACAGGGCGCATTATTGGAGACAAAGGGGGGCAGGATGAAAGACACAAGGGGCATGATTGGAAACAGGGCAAAATGGAGACATGGGGCAGGATTGGAGACAGATGGGGCAGGATCATGGGGCAGGATGGATATGATGGAGACAGATGAGGAGATCATATAGGGCACAATGGATACTCATGAGGGTTGGATGGGAGAACATATGGCTGAAGCCAGGAATGAGACACACGGGGGTCAGGATGGGGGATATTATTACCATAGGGGCTATTTAAAGGATATTATTACTGCAGTGATGTATTTATTTTATTTTTTGAGTATACTGTTTTAAATGGGGGGGGCAGTCCTCTTACTGTGTAGATACTAAGTTGCCTTTTTTTCTTCATGTGATGTAATGTAGAAGTTGGGAAAAAAATAAGTAATGTGTTCTGCAAGTGGAGCTCTAGTTAACTGTGTTATTTCCTGCAGAGACGAGCCCTGGCTGGAAGAAGTGATGGCGATCTGTGCTGGATGAAAGATGAAAAGCAAGGATGAAGAACTTTACCTAGAGACGTCACTGGTGAGTTAGTGTGTTACCTATACACTGACACTATATACTGTATACTATATGCAGAGGTTCTATGTATAATGTCACCAGTGATCACTGTATTACTTGTACGTTATATACAGAGCTCCTGTGTATAATGTTATTAATCACTGTATTACCAGTACACAGACACTGGATAGTAAGTACAGATCCCCTGTGTATAATGGCACTTATGGCGATAGTATTGTTTTTTTTTATTACTGATCAGTATTGTAGTATTCAGTCACTATGTGGTGGTAATATGTGGTCTGGACATGGTGTTGCGGTATTTGTCCCTTGTATGTGCTATTATTTGGTCACTTTGTGGTGGTAATATGTGGTCTGGTCATGGTGTGGTGGTATTTGTTCCTTGTATGTGATATTATTCGGTCACTGTGGTAGTAATATATAGTCTGGTCCTGGTGTGGCGGTATTTGTTCCTTGTATGTGGTATTAATATAGGTCACTATGTGGTGGTAAAATTGTGTCTGTTCATGGTGCAGTGGTATATGTCCATTGTATGTAATATTAATGGACATTTTAAAAATTGAAAAATAAATACAAATGTACCTAAATTGTATTGCGTATTTTAACAAATATTTAATAGGTTACAGTAGAGTAGAGCTCGGCCAAAAGTCTACAGTGTTGTGATGGCGGCTTCAAAAATATTTTGGCGAAAAAAAAATCTGCCGGCTATATGTGTGATCTGGTGATGGGAACTTTTAATGTGTGATTGGTGAGAAGTGGAGTTTTCAAACAGAGTGCGGTGGGACTGTCGACAGTTTGAAGGGTGGAGGCAGGGCTGGGGTGGAGCCTGGTCGGAGTCTTACGAGGGGCCTCGAAAATTTTCCCAGTATGGGGCCCTGAAATTTCTAGCGGCCGCCCTGCCCCTGCCCATATGCTGCAGCAGTTCAGGAATGTGCAGAGTGCGGACACTGTGGAATGGATGGATCCTCTTGGTCTGGCCTGCCCTGCCTGCTCCAGGTAAGAGTACTACCAGAGCTGAGCAGGACTGAGGGACTGGGACCGAGGCACAGGCATGATTTTGGGGGGCTCCTGGGGTGGGGGAGAACTGAACATGGCAGGCATGATTTTGGGGGGCTCCATCCTGGGGGAGAACTGAAGCATGATGGCCTGGCTGCTCATGAATGGGGGGCTCCTGGCCTGGGGAGAAGGGAAGCATGGCCTTGGCTGCTCATGATTGGGGGGGCCCCTGGGGAGAAGCATGGCTGCTCATGAATGGGGGGGCCCCTGGGTAGAAGCATGACTGCTCATGAATGGGGGGGGCTCCTGGGGGAGATGCTTGGCTGCTCATGAATGGGACGGCTCATGGAGGGGAGAAGAACCATGAATCGGGCGGCCCACATAGGGGGAGAAGCAGCATAAACTGGGGGGGCCACATGGGGAGAAGCAGCATAAACTGGGGGGGCCACATAGGGTGAGAAGCAGTATGCCAAAATTAGACCGCATATGTGGGAGAGCATTATGAAACAAAGGGAAACGGGGGTGCCTATGTATATTGCCTATCTATATGTTTACATAACTTTGTTGCCCTATGAAGGACGGGGGGGCCCGAAAAATTTCTTGCACAGGGGCAATCACTCTTTTGTTGGTTGCAGTCAAACTTAAAATTTGGTTATAGGCGTTTCTTTGGTCTTGTACCAACAGTGGCTCATTGTGAGAGACAAATGCTATCATATACACAGCCTACTTCTGCACTTTTCTCCTTTAGACCACGTTCACACGTTATTTGGCCAGTATTTTTACTTCAGTATTTGAAAGCTAAAACTTGAAGTAAAACATTCAGAGGAATCGTGTATAAGCCGAGTTTTTCAGCACTTTTTTTGTGCTGAGAACGCCCCCCTCGGCTTATACACAAGTCAATTGTCCCAAAGGGCCAGTGGGGGAGGAGGAGCAGCGGGTCACAGAGGCAGGAGCCAGCGGCTGCGGTTGTCACTGTGGGCACTGCTAAAGAGAAATAAATATTCATTACTCTTATAATGCGCACATAGACACCCACAGCCGCCGGCTTCCAGAAGACATCCTACTCACCCTCCTGCGTGCCCTCGCAGCATCTTGTTAGTCCCGGCACCCTCGCAGCATCTCGTTGGTCCTGGCGCATTCGCAGCATCTCGTTGGTCCCAGCAGCTCTTCCTGTGTTGAGCGATCATGTGGCCCTGGTCATTAAGGTAATGAATATGCATGCTTCTCCACTCCCATAGGCGGGAAGTGAATATTCATTACCTTAATGAGCGGGGCCACATGATCGCTCAGCAGGAAGAGCTGCTGTCACTGGAATGAGATGCATCAGGGTGCACAGGAAGGCGAGTATTGATTTTTTTTTTTAATATGAAACATGCATACAACGACAGGGACCGGGGAGCCATGCATACTATGACAGGGACTGGGGAGCCATGCATACAATGACAGGGACTGGGAAGCCATGCATACAATGACAGGGACCGGAGAGCAATGCATACAGGGATGGAGGGGGCCCAGGCATACAATGACAGGGACGGGGGAGCCATGTATACGATGACAGGGACGGGGGAGCCATGTATACAACGACGGGGACTGGGAAGCCATGCATTCAACAACAGGGATGGGGGGAGCCATGCATACAACGACAGGGACAGGGGAGTCATGCATACCAGGACAGGGATGATGGGACAATGCATACCCAGCTTATACTTGAGTCAATAAGCTTACTCAGTTTTTCGTGGCAAAATTATGTGCCTCAGCTTATACTCGGGTCGGCTTATACTCGAGTATATACGGTATATTAGAAACACGTCACCGCTTCTGTATTTTTATCCCACTCATGGTTTTGGCTTATAAATACTGAGGTAAAATACTGACCAAATACTGAATGTGTTGATGTGGCCTTATGCACAGTTTTCACCTGCAGCGCCTCACTGTTCTCTATACACAGCCTCATACTGCAGCAGCACCTCACTTCTCTCTTTTTCCCCCTCTCATCTCTCATTTTCCCCTCACTCCTCTCATTTTTCCCCTCACTCCTCTCATTTTCCCCTCACACCTCTCATTTTCACACTCACTCCTTTCATTTTCCCCCTCACACCTGTCATTTTCCGATCACTCCACTATTTTCCCCTCACTCCTCTCATTTTCCACTCACAGCTCTTCATTTTCACCTCACACCTTTCATTTTCACCCCACACTTCTCATTTTCCCCTCACTCCACTATTTTCCCCTCATTCCTCTCATTTCCCCTCACTCCTCTCGTTTTACCCTCATTCCTCTCATTTCCCCCCCACTTCTCTCATTTTCCTCTCACTCCACTATTTTCCCCTCACTCCTCTCTTCCCCTCACACGTGCACAGGAACTTCCTGTTATGAGCACAGTGGTGTAGTCCATGAGGCTCCTCCCTTTCCCTTGACATCATGCCTCACAAGAGCAACTCCATTGTAGACACGAAGAAGCTAGACGTGGCTTGTGCCTGCTGCGCACTGATACTCTGAAGGCGGAGGCCCTGATTGTAGCTCGCAGCAGCTGAGACGTCGCAGCCAGTGAGTTTTGCAGGGTGGCTTTCAAAATGAATGAGTCTCCGCCCGGGTGCACTAACAACATCGGCCATGTGGACGGGCCTTTGCGTGTGGAGTGAGCGTGGCTATATGGAGTGAGTGTGGCTATGTGGTGTGGGTGTGGCTATGTGGTGTGGGTGTGGCTATGAGGTGTGGGTGTGGCTTGATACACACGCGCATACATACACTCAGCTTTATATATATAGATGTGGATATACAGTGGGGCAAAAAAGTATTTAGTCAGTCAGCAATAGTGCAAGTTCCACCACTTAAAAAGATGAGAGGCGTCTGTAATTTACATCATAGGTAGACCTCAACTATGGGAGACAAACTGAGAAAAAAAATCCAGAAAATCACATTGTCTGTTTTTTTTTCATTTTATTTGCATATTATGGTGGAAAATAAGTATTTGGTCAGAAACAAGCAATCAAGATTTCTGGCTCTCACAGACCTGTAACTTCTTCTTTAAGAGTCTCCTCTTTCCTCCACTCATTACCTGTAGTAATGGCACCTGTTTAAACTTGTTATCAGTATAAAAAGACACCTGTGCACACCCTCAAACAGTCTGACTCCAAACTCCACTATGGTGAAGACCAAAGAGCTGTCAAAGGACACCAGAAACAAAATTGTAGCCCTGCACCAGGCTGGGAAGACTGAATCTGCAATAGCCAACCAGCTTGGAGTGAAGAAATCAACTGTGGGAGCAATAATTAGAAAATGGAAGACATAGAAGACCACTGATAATGTCCCTCGATCTGGTGCTCCACGCAAAATCCCACCCCGTGGGGTCAGAATGATCACAAGAACGGTGAGCAAAAATCCCAGAACCACCCGGGGGGACCTAGTGAATGAACTGCAGAGAGCTGGGACCAATGTAACAAGGCCTACCATAAGTAACACACTACGCCACCATGGACTCAGATCCTGCAGTGCCAGACTTGTCCCACTGCTTAAGCCTGTACATGTCCTGGCCCGTCTGAAGTTTGCTAGAGAGCATTTGGATGATCCAGAGGAGTTTTGGGAGAATGTCCTATGGTCTGATGAAACCAAACTGGAACTGTTTTGTAGAAACACAACTTGTCGTGTTTGGAGGAAAAAGAATACTGAGTTGCATCCATCAAACACCATACCTACTGTAAAGCATGGTGGTGGAAACATCATGCTTTGGGGCTGTTTCTCTGCAAAGGGGCCAGGACGACTGATCCGGGTACATGAAAGAATGAATGGGGCCATGTATCATGAGATTTTGAGTGCAAACCTCCTTCCATCAGCAAGGGCATTGAATATGAAACGTGGCTGGGTCTTTCAACATGACAATGATCCAAAGCACACCGCCAGGGCAACGAAGGAGTGGCTTCGTAAGAAGCATTTCAAGGTCCTGGAGTCGCCTAGCCAGTCTCCAGATCTCAACCCTATAGAAAACCTTTGGAGGGAGTTGAAAGTCCGTGTTGCCAAGTGAAAAGCCAAAAACATCACTGCTCTAGAGGAGATCTGCATGGAGGAATGGGCCAACATACCAACAACAGTGTGTGGCAACCTTGTGAAGACTTACAGAAAATGTTTGACCTCTGTCATTGCCAACAAAGGATATATCACAAAGTATTGAGATGAAATTTTGTTTCTGACCAAATACTTATTTTCCACCATAATATGCAAATAAAATGAAAAAAAAACAGACAATGTGATTTTCTGGATTTTTTTTTCTCAGTTTGTCTCCCATAGTTGAGGTCTACCTATGATGTAAATTACAGACGCCTCTCATCTTTTTAAGTGGTGGAACTTGCACTATTGCTGACTGACTAAATACTTTTTTGCCCCACTGTATATATTATAATCTCTCGACAACTTGATGCTATAGCAGATATGTTGGTTGCACATTCCATACAGCAGAGCTATAGACATCTCTAGTGTCACAGTGAAAAGCTCTGTACCCACCGCTGTATCATAGGGTATACCTCCATAAGGCATGGGACATGCACAGGCCGGATTGCTAATCTGCTGAGCCGAGCAGATTCCCGGTGGGCCGGTGGCTCTGAACTACAAAATGGGCCACCGGCCCTTTAAAACATCTGACTAGGCCCTGTGTGCGCTCACGCTCTGTTGGTGCACGCGTGTGAGCGCGGCCGCGGCCTCGTCAGTGCGGGTAAGGCCGGTTTCACATTTGCGCTTCAGGGCGCAGCGACGGCCTGCGCACGGCCGCCGCTAAGCCCCGCCCCCTGCCGCGCCTCCGCCGGTAGCTCCACCTCCGGGCGCAAGACGCTGCATGCGTCATGCGTCCCCTATCTTTATCACTGAGGATGCAGGCCGTGCGCAGTATGCGTTTGGCGGCGCCTGCGTCCTTTTGACGGTGCGCCGAGCGCAACCAAATTGCAACAGGTTGCGTTTGCCGCTGGTCGGCGCACCGTGAAAAGGACGCATGTGCTGCCAAAAACGCATACTGCGTCATGCGCCCGGAGGCGGAGCTACCGGCGGAGGCACGGCAGGGGCGGGGCTTAGCGGCAGCTGTGCGCAGGCCGTCGCTGCGCCCTGAAGCGCAAATGTGAAACCGGCCTAAGGACCTTGTCAGAAATTTGAAAAGGCCGCCTCGGGACACACAGGACGCTTCTCTGCTCTCTCTGTCTCACACTGGCGTGCTGTCCTCCATGGGTGTTGCTAACGTGAAAGCTCCGGGGGTTCTTGCCCTGAACGTTTTTCCCAGAGCCCCGGATGCCGCTGATTGGTCAGTGCTCCTGTCCTCCTGTGCGGCTCTGAGGGAGAGAGCCAGCAGCAATCAAGATGGTCAGCATAAGGTCAGCATAGGTGGCGTGCTTCCAGAGAGAGATAAGCTCCTGTCAGCACTGTGACAGCTTCTCCTGCTCTCATCTGCTATCCCGGTAGAGACTCGAGAGTAGAGACCGTGGGTTGTGCTGAACAGTGCTGCTGTGAGCAGGAGAAGCTGACGAGCTGCACGTGGACACCAGCCTCCCCTGCATCACAGAGGAGAGTGTGTGTGAGGCTGTGTGTGTGAGGCTGTGTGATACATGTGTGACCTGTGTGATATGTGTGAGTGTGAGCTGTGTCATACGCGTGAGCGTGAGCTGTGTGATATGCGTGAGCTGTGTGTGTGAGCTACTTGTGTGTGTGTGAGCCGTGTGATACATGCGTGTGTGATATGTGTGAGCTGTGTGTGTCTGAGCGTGACCTGTGTGTGTGAGCTGTGTGTGTGAGCGTGAGCTGTGTGTGTGAGCATGAGCTGTGTGTAAGCGTGAGCTGTGTGTGAGCGTGAGCTGTGTGTTTGAGCATGAGCTGTGTGTAAGCGTGAGCTGTGTGTGTGGGCTACTTGTGTGTGTGAGCTGTGTGATACATGTGTGTGAGCGTGCTCTGTGTGTATGTGATACATGCGTGTGTGATACGTGTGAGCTGTGTGTGTGAGCTACTTGTGTGTGTGTAAGCTGTGTGATACGTGTGTGAGCTACTTGTGTGTGTAAGCTGTGTGATACATGCGTGTGTGATACGTGTGAGCTGTGTGTGTGAGCGTGAGCTGTGTGTGAGCTACTTGTGTGAGCTGTGTGATATGTGTGTGTGTGTGATACGTGTGTGTGTGTGATACGTGTGTGTGTGTGAGATACGTGTGTGACACGTGTGTGAGCTACTTGTTTGAGCTGTGTAATACATGTGTGTTTTCAGACACGTGTGTGTGTGTGTCTGTGTGTGTGCGTGAGCTGTGTGTGAGCTAAAGCAAAAGCTGTCACAACCTGCCAGTGTTCTACGATTTGGGTGAGGACATTCATTGTATGTGGGCTGGTGATTTTTTTTTGTGCCAGGGCTGCTTTTTGGTCTCAGTCCGGCCCTGGACATGCTGTACATCTCAATGCCTCCCTAAAAAGAGGTTTCTGCTGCATTTAGCAAAAACTCTGTATGAGGCCAGATGTACAGTATATGGAGTAAGGCTCATAGAATTACAGTGTAATCATACCAGGAGGCATGCAAAATTTCTCAATGCTAATTTACATTTTACAATGGCTGATAGTTAATATGCTGGTGACCGGGGAGTAGATGGCAGTGTTGCTTTAAAGTATGGGATCAAGCGTTGTTTCAGTGACAGAGCTTTCTGGTTCAATTACAATTTTTGAGTACAATAATATATATATGTAAATTGGATTGAAAGCATATTTGACATTTAATACAGTGATAGAGAATGGCTAAAATAATGAAAAAATGTTATGTTGAGTTAATGTACAGACTTAGGTTCACATCTGTACTGAACGCTCTGCTGGATCCATAGCTCAATGGACATTCAGTGCTGAGTTCTAATAGAATCCATCAGGTACAGCCGAGCTGCCCATCATTGTGACTGGAAAACTAACCATGCAGCAAAGGCTAATATCATGCATTCAAATTAACCCTAGTCAGTATACAGTATATCTCATATACATATTTCACATTCTCAAGGTACAAATATAGTGTCACATAAGGTCATCAATGCCATTCACTGTACTTCCTGCATAAAATATGAACCCCATGCTGTCCCTCTCATGATACATACATTTCATCTACATTATCTTATCTAATAAAATATTCGCTCCAGACTGCCCTCCCTTATAAACCATAACAACCCTACCATCCTCTCGTGTGAAAATGTGACCTCTATATTGTCCCTCTTATGAATATGGCCTTTAAAATAAATCCATTTCCTGATGTATCTCCTTGCAATTCCATCTCCACACGGTCCCCTTCATGCTGGTTCCTTTCTCCACTGTCGGCCCTCTACTCTGTCCCTCTACACACTGTCTGTTCCAATGCTCCACTATGTCTGCACCAGCTGTCCTCATCACTCTGTGCGCTCCCAACACAGAAACACAGAACTGTCTTCTGCTTCATAAGAGACATTCACTTTTGTGGCTGTTTTCCCTGCCTATATATACTGTATATATATTCACAATCCATTCGGCAGTACATCACTACTGTTCCATTCCATTTCGCAGTACATCACTCTTCTCAGCTTGTCTATGTATAGCCTCATCCTGCAGTATTCCTCTCAAGTATACACAGCTCCATTCCTGCAGTACATCACTTTTCTAATTAATTATATATATATATATATATACACAGCCCCATCCTGCAGTACATTACTCCTCTCATGTACAGTATATTCAGCCCCATCTTGCAGTACATCACTCCTCTCATTTGTATACTGCAGTAAATCATTCTAATATATATAGCACTCATTTTATAGTGCATATCTCCTTTCATGCATATACAGCCCAATCCTGCAGTACATCACTCCTCTCATGTATACACAGCCCCATCCTTACAGTACATCACTCCTCTCATGCATATACAGCCCTATCCAACAGTATGTCACTCCTCTCATGTATATACAGCCTTATTCTACAATAGAGTTGTGGTCAAAAGTATTGACACCCCTGCAATTCTGACAGATAATACTCAGTTTCTTCCTGAAAATGATTGCAAACACAAATTCTTTGTTATTATTATCTTCATTTAATTTGTCTTAAATGAAAAAACACAAAAAGAATTGTCCTAAAGCCAAATTGGATATAATTACACACCAAACATAAAAAAGAGGGTGGACAAAAGTATTGGCACTGTTCGAAAAATCATGTGATGCTTCTCTAATTTGTGTAATTAACAGCACCTGTAACTTACTTGTGGCACCTAACAGGTGTTGGCAATAACTAAATCACACTTGCAGCCAGTTGACATGGATTAAAGTTGACTCAACCTCTGTCCTGTGTCCTTGTGTGTACCACATTGAGCATGGAGAAAAGAAAGAGGACCAAAGAACTGTCTGAGGACTTGAGAAACCAAATTGTGAGGAAGCATGAGCAATCTCAAGGCTACAAGTCCATCTCCAAAGACCTGAATGTTCCTGTGTCTACCGTGCGCAGTGTCACCAAGAAGTTTAAAGCCCATGGCACTGTGGCTAACCTCCCTAGATGTGGACGGAAAAGAAAAATTGACAAGAGATTTCAATGCAAGATTGTGCGGATGTTGGATAAAGAACCTCGTCTAACATCCAAACAAGTTCAAGCTGCCCTGCAGTCCGAGGGTACAACAGTGTCAACCCGTACTATCCGTCCGCATCGGAATGAAAAGGGACTGTATGGTAGGAGACCCAGGAAGACCCCACTTCTTACCCCGAGACATAAAAAAGCCAGGCCGGAGTTTGCCAAAACGTACCTGAAAAAGCCTAAAACGTTTTGGAAGAATGTTCTCTGGTCAGATGAGACAAAAGTAGAGCTTTTTGGGCAAAGGTATCAACATAAAGTTGACAGGAGAAAAAAAGAGGCATTCAAAGAAAAAAACAAGGTCCCTAAGTCCCTGATGTTTTGGGGTTGCTTTGCTGCCTCTGGCACTGGACTGCTTGACCGTGTGCATGGCATTATGAAGTCTGAAGACTACCAACAAATTTTGCAGCATAATGTAGGGCCCAGTGTGAGAAAGCTAGGTCTCCCTCAGAGGTCATGGGTCTTCCAGCAGGACAATGACCCGAAACACAATTCAAAAAGCACTAGAAAATGGTTTGAGAGAAAGCAATGGAGACTTGTAAGGTGGCCAGCAATGAGTCCAGACCTGAATCCCATAGAACACCTGTGGAGAGATCTAAAAATGGCAGTTTGGAGAAGGCACCCTTCAAATATCAGGGACCGGGAGCAGTTTGCCAAAGAAGAATGGTCTAAAATTCCAGCAGAGCATTGTAAGAAACTCATTGATGGTTACCGGAAGCGGTTGGTCGCAGTTATTTTGACTAAAGGTTGTGCAACCAAGTATTAGGCTGAGGATGCCAATACTTTTGTCTGGCCCATTTTTGGAGTTTTGTGTGAAATGATCATTGTTTTGCTTTTTGCTTCATTCTCTTTTGTGTTTTTTCATTTAAGACAAATTAAATGAAGATAATAATACCAAAGAATTTGTGATTGCAATCATTTTCAGGAAGAAACTGAATATTATCTGACAGAATTGCAGGGGTGTCAATACTTTTGGCCACAACTGTACATCACTAAGGCTAGTTTCACACTTGCTTTTTTTTGCAGCGCGTTTTTCCCGCAAAAAAACGCATTGAAAAAACGCATACATAAGCATACAACTGCTGCGTTTTTTTCAAGCATTTTTATGAGCATGCATGAAAAAAACGCAGCGTTTTTATGCGTTTGTATGCGTTTTTAGCGCGTTTTTACCGCGTTTGCGTTTTTTTCCGACATTTTTTAGGTGGCCCCTCACACTACCCAAACCATGACTTTACTGACCCTAACCCTGACCCTAACCCTAACCCTAACCCTGACCCTAACCCTTAACCAAATCATACTTAACCCTAACCCAAACCCTAACTAACCCTAACCCTGACCCTAACCCTAACCCTAACCCTGACCCTAACCCTAACCCTAACCCTGACCCTAACCCTTAACAAAACCATACTTAACCCTAACCCTGACCCTAACCCTAACCCTAACCCTGACCCTAACCCTTAACCAAACCATACTTAACCCTAATCCTGACCCTAACCCTGACCCTAACCCTAACCCTAACCCTGACCCTAACCCTTAACAAAACCATACTTAACCCTAATCCTGACCCTAACCCTGACCCTAATCCTTAACAAAACCATACTTAACCCTAATCCTGACCCTAACCCTGACCCTAACCCTAACCCTGACCCTAACCCTAACCCTAACCCTGACCCTAACCCTTAACAAAACCATACCTAACCCTAATCCTGACCCTAACCCTGACCCTAATCCTTAACAAAACCATACTTAACCCTAATCCTGACCCTAACCCTGACCCTAACCCTAACCCTAACCCTAACCCTTAACAAAACCATACTTAACCCTAATCCTGACCCTAACCATGACCCTAATCCTTAACAAAACCATACTTAACCCTAACCCTGACCCTAACCCTAACCCTAACCCTGACCCTGACCATAACCCTAACCCTAAACCCCCTTAACTAACCCTAACTCTAACCCAAACCCCTAAATTCCATGGTTTAAAAAAAAAAACGCATATGCAAAAAAACGCATACATGAGCATGCCAGTGCGCACATATGCGCATCCATAGGCTATAATGGCCATTTTTAGCGCAAAACGTGCGCATATGTGCGCATGCGCTTTTTTGCAGGGCCAAAAAATGCAACATGCTGCGTCTGGAAAATCCCAACGCACACCCCAAAAAAACGCAGCGCATGAAAATCGCATACATGCGCTGACCAGTGCGCAGGTATGCGCACCCATGTTAAATATAGGGGAAAAAACGCATGCGCAGGTGTGCGTTTTTTTCCAGCGCTAAAAAACGCAAATGTGAAACCAGCCTCAGCCATGTATATACAGCCCCTTCTATCAGCACATCATTTGTCTCAGCCCCTCTATACACAGGCTCCTCTTAATTGCCAGCTTATATGCTTATACCTGCACTGCTATTTCTTCCCATTATAAGCTTGACTCTGTAATAAGGAAGGCTCAACCTCTTCCCATGATAATCATGACCCACAGGAGCAGCTCCAGTTTTGACCAGCATAGCATAGAGGAGAAGCCAGAGAAAAGAGATGTCCAAATGAGGATGCCGTCATTCAACGCTATGAGTAGACATCACATGAATGCATCATTGTTCTGATGACTCTGTTTCTCGCTTGCACTACACTGTCAAATTGGTATCATTTAACTTATTCAGCTGTCTCCTTAATGAATAAACTTACTGGTTCTGCTCCTCCCATTGTAGTCTGAGAATAGGCTCCCTGTGTGCTTGCACAAATCGAACATAGCTAAAGCCCCCGTCACACAGCGAGATCTGTTATGAATGGGTCACCGAGGAGAAAAAGGCAAAACAAGCTAAGCCACAGAAAACCAGAGTGGTTGGTAACTATGCAGATTGCAGATCCCTGATCTTACCACGCAACTATCAGTAGCCGTGGAGCGTGCCTACGATGAACCTAGACGCCTCGTCACGGCCGGAGGACTACATAAGCCTAAAACAAGAAAAGGGAAAACTAACTGCCCCAGAGCAGACCCCAAAGGAATAGATAGCCCCCACACATGTATTGACGGTGAAACAAGATGAAGGCACAAACACAGGCAGGAAAATAGGCTGAGCAAATGATGGGGCCCAAACTAACTAGACAGGAAAGGAAAGGGAAGACACTGTCTGCAACCTGAAAAAAACCCTACAAAAATAATGTCCAACACTTCTGATAGCAAAATTAACCCTGAAGTCACTAGACTTCTCCCACTATATCAGCACTCTGAAATATTCTGAGACAGAGCAAAAAGAGACCGAACTAGTAAGGGACAAAAAGCCAATTGGCAAAATACTGATAAATAAGAGTGGAAATTCAGCCCAGCCCCCAGCCGGGGCTGGCAGACCACACAAAAAACTGAATAGACCAACAAAATCAAGTGTGAATATTAGCTGAAAAACTTAGCTTTAGAAGACTGGAACAGAGCTGAAAACCAAGAGCTGACAAGCCAGAAGGAATCACCAGCAACTGAATAGGGCGTCGGCTGTCTTAAATCCAATGTGAGAATCCTGAGATCCAATCATCATCCTCATTCTCAGGTGGCAGATCTCCACCGATCAAACCACCTGCACCACCTCCCGTCACCACCAGAGGGAGTCCATAAGGGGAACTCACAACTGGTGAACCAGAGAATGAACTCACAACAGTACCCCCCCTGAGGAGGGGTCACCGAACCCTCATTCACGCCACCAGGCCGATCAGGATGGGCCTGGTGAAAAGCACGAACCAATCTATTGGCATGAATATCGGAGGCAGAGACCAAAGAATTATCCTCCTGACCATAACCCTTCCATTTGACCAAATACTGGAGTCTCCGTCTAACCAAACGAGAATCCAATATTGTCTCTACCTCATATTCCACATTGCCTTCGACCAACACAGGGTCAGGAGGTGCTGCCATAGGAACCACTGGCTCAACAAACCTCTTCAACAGCGATTTGTGAAATACGTTATGGATCTTGAACGTAACTGGAAGAGCCAATCGAAACGAAACAGGATTAAGAATTTCCAAAATCTTATAAGGACCAATAAATCTTGGCTTAAATTTAGGAGATGCAACCTTCATAGGAATATTCTTAGACGACAACCAAACCATATCACCCACTTTAAACCGGGGACCACTGGTCGTTTGCCGGTTGGAAAATCGCTGGGCCTTTTCCTGAGAGAGTGGCAACTTATCCACCACTTGGTCCCATATCTGCTGCATTCTCTTAACCACCATGTCCACACCTGGGCAGGACGAAGATTCCACTTGCCCTGAAGAGAATCGAGGATGAAACCCAAAATTACAAAGGGTGACATCAAAGTGGCAGAACTAGCTCTATTGTTCAGTGCGAATTTGGCCAAGGGCAAAGATGAGACCCAATCATCCTGATCAGCAGATATAAAACATCTCAAATAAGACTCCAAGGTCTGGTTTGTTCTCTCAGTCTGTCCATTGGTCTGGGGATGAAACGCGGAGGATAACTGAATTCCCAGATTGGAACAAAAGGCTTTCCAGAATCTGGAAACAAACTGGACTACTCTGTCGGACACAATGTTCTCAGGGATCCCATGTAACCTAACCACCTGTTGTAAAAACAAGGGCACCAACTCAGCAGAAGATGGCAACTTTGGGAGTGGTACAAGATGGACCATCTTCGAAAATCTATCACAAATCACCCACATAACAGTCATTCTCTGAGAGACAGGAAGATCAGAAATAAAATCCATTGAGATATGGGTCCATGGCCTCTTGGGCACCGGCAAAGGCATCAACAACCCACTAGAACGAGAACAGGGTTTAGACCGAGAACAAGTCCCACAGGACTGTACAAAATTCCTGACATCAAGAGATAAGGCAGGCCACCAAAAGGACCGACTCACCAAATCTCTGGTACCAAAAATACCTGGATGAACAGCCAATGCGGAGCAATGAATTTCAGACATCACTCTCTTTCTCCTCTGGTTAGGAACATACAATTTTCCCATAGGGCAACGCTCATGTTTATCCTCCTGAAATTCCACCAGGGCGCATCTTAAATCGGGCGAAATGGCAGAAAGAACTACCCCCTCACCTAGGATGGTAGTAGGCTCGGTCACACTAAGAGAATCGGCAAAGAAACTCCTAGAAAGGGCGTCTGCCTTAACATTCTTAGTGCCTGGAAGAAAAGAGACCACAAAATTAAAACGCGTGAAAAACAAGGCCCATCTAGCCTGTCTAGGATTCAAGCGTTCGGCCGACTCCAGATAAATCAAATTCTTGTGATCGGTGAGGACCACAACTTGATGTCTAGCTCCCTCCAACCAATGTCTCCACTCCTCAAATGCCCACTTCATGGCCAACAATTCCCGATTCCCTATGTCATAGTTGCGTTCAGATGGGGAGAACTTTCGAGAAAAGAAGTCACAGGGTCTTTTTGGGACAAAACAGCTCCTGCACCAATTTCAGAAGCATCTACCTCCACCTGAAATGGAAGTGAGGCATCAGGGTGCCGTAAAACTGGAGCTGAAGTAAATCTCTGCTTAAGCTCCTGAAATGCTGAGATAGCCTCAGGAGACCAATTAAGCACATCAGCGCCCTTCTTGGTCAGATCAGTCAGTGGTTTGACAATACCAGAAAAATTACCTATAAATTTACGATAGAAATTAGCAAAGCCCCAAAACTTCTGGAGGGCCTTCAAAGAAGTAGGCTGAACCCAATCATAAATGGCCTGTACCTTGGCCGGGTCCATTTCAATAGTCGATGGAGATAAGATAAATCCCAAAAATGAAATCCTCTGTACACCAAAAAGACATTTCGATCCCTTAACAAACAGGGAATTCTCCCTCAAAATCCGGAACACAGTCTGGACGTGTTCCACATGAGAATCCCAATCACTAGAAAAGATCAAAATATCATCCAGATAGATGATCAAAAACTTATCCACAAAGTCACGGAAAATATCATTCATAAAGGACTGGAAGACAGAAGGGGCATTAGTGAGCCCAAAAGGCATCACCAGGTACTCAAAATGTCCCTCCGGAGTATTAAACGCCGTCTTCCATTCATCCCCGTGCTTGATGCGAATAAGATTATACGGCCCCCTGAGGTCAAGCTTAGTAAACCAGCAGGCACTCTTAACTCTGGAGAATAAATCTGACATCAGAGGTAATGGGTTCTGATATTTAACCGTCATCTTGTTAAGGGAACGATAATCAATACACGGTCTTAATGAACCATCTTTCTTGGCCACAAAAAAAAAACCCAGCACCTAAAGGTGATGAGGATGGTCTAATATGACTCTTCTCCAATGACTCCTTAATATAGGATCGCATAGCATCATGTTCGGGTACTGATAAGTTGAAAAGCCGACCCTTGGGAAATTTACACCCAGGCATCAACTCAATTGCACAGTCATAACTAGAGTTGAGCGAAACGGGTCGAAAAAATTCAAAAGTCGCCGACTTTTGGCAAAGTCGGGTTTCATGAAACGAAACCCGACCCTAGGATGAGGTCGGCCACGAGGTCGGCGACTTACGCGCCAAAGTCGCGTTTCAAAAGTTTGTTTTGTGCTCTTTTTCAGCCAATCAGGATCCACGGAGACTGTGGGCAACGTGATGACATAGGCACGGGTCACCACCATCTTTCAGAAGGGCATGCAAGTGATTGGCTTGCTTTGGTGGGCGTCACAGGGGGTATAAAAGGGCGTGCACGCCGACCGCCATCTTACTTCTGACGATCTTAGTATAGGGAGAGGTTGCTGCTGATTCTGTAGGGAGAGCGTTAGGCAGGGAAGAAGACAAAAAAACTGCTTCTGCTGCTAGCGATTTGGCCTGCACAACACACAAGTCACTGTGTGTGCAGTGCAAGGGGAGGCTATATTGTGGTGTATCAGTGGTGTTGGTTGTTGGGCTGCCTTTTAAGGCTTCCTGACACGCTGGCATTGCTGTTTACCCACTGCTCCGCAAACTGCTTTTTTAAAAGCAATCCAATCTCCCTTATCCTCTCGTCACTTTGGTCACAGGCAGCTGTGCCATCGAGCGTGTCACATAGCGCTCAGATATCAGTGGGCCGCACACAATCCACAAGTGTCCAGTGTCCAAAAGTGTACGCAGAGATTCAAAATCTCCATTATCCTCTCGTCACTTTGGTCACAGGCAGCTGTGCCATCGAGCGTGTCACATAGCGCTCAGATATCAGTGGGCCGCACACAATCCACAAGTGTCCGGTGTCCAAAAGTGTACGCAGAGATTCAAAATCTCCATTATCCTCTCGTCACTTTGGTCACAGGCAGCTGTGCCATCGAGCGTGTCACATAGCGCTCAGATATCAGTGGGCCGCACACAATCCACAAGTGTCCACTGTCCAAAAGTGTACGCAGAGATTCAAAATCTCCATTATCCTCTCGTCACTTTGGTCACAGGCAGCTGTGCCATCGAGCGTGTCACATAGCGCTCAGATATCAGTGGGCCGCACACAATCCACAAGTGTCCACTGTCCACAAGTGTACGCAGAGATTCAAAATCTCCATTATCCTCTCGTAACTTTGGTCACAGGCAGCTGTGCCATCGAGCGTGTCACATAGCGCTCAGATATCAGTGGGCCGCACACAATCCACAAGTGTCCACTGTCCACAAGTGTGTGCAGAAATTCTAAAACTCCCCTGTCCTATAGACACCTTGTACCTTGTTTTACATTACTATATAGTTTGTTGGATTTTGTCTACATTTCTACCAAAAATGAGGAAGGCTGGTGGAAGAGGCCGTGGAATTGGGCGGGGGTTGGCAGCTGGTAATGATGGTGTTGGTGGTGGATCTGATGGTAGTGGCAAGAGCAAAATAGGACCGAATGCAGGAGGTGCTGACCCTGCGTCATCGTCTGGCTACATAAGGCCTCGAACGCTTAGTTTTCTAGGAGTTGGCAAACCGCTTTTAAAGGCAGAGCATCAGGAAAAAGTTTTGTCTTACATTGCTGACTCAGCCTCCAGCTCTATCGCCTCCTCTTCTTCAGTTGTAAAAAGTAAAAGCACTGAGTCGTCATTGGAGGCTCATGTTCATGAACCACACCTTTCCTTGTGTCCTTCACCCCAACCAAGATTGAAGGATGACGCAGGCCATACTACTGATTACTCCATGGAGCTGTTTTCACATACCATGCCTGGATTATCAAGTGAAATGGTGAATTACCCAGGCCAAGATGAATCTGACATGGAGTGCACTGATGCACAGCCGCTGATGGATGATTCTGCTGGTACATTCACTCAGAGCACTACATTGTCCTCGCAGTGTACAGAGCCAGATTTTGACCCTGATGAGACTCAGGTGCCCCTTCCCGCACACTATACCACCATACACGGTGACACAGAGAAAGGTGCACATGACATAGAAGAGGAGGTGATGGATGACCCAGTTGTTGACCCAGATTGGCATCCATTGGGGGAAGAGGGTGCTGCTTCCAATAGCTCAGATGAGGAGCATCCACAGCAGACATCGACATCGCAACAGCTGTTATCTGGCAGGCCCGGAGCACTCCAAAGACAGGTTCCAAAAGAGTTGCTGGACAGCTTGTCCAGAGGGTCAAAAGATCACAGCGTGCTAGGCCGCAAAATGTCTGCCAAAGTAGGAAGAGTGCAGTGTGGCAGTTTTTTGAACAAAATCCTCATGATCAGGCCAAGGTTATCTGTAAGAAGTGCGCAAAGACCTTTAGCCGAGGGAAAAATCTGAAAAATTTGAATACCAGTTGCATGCTTAGACATTTAACCAGCATGCACTTGCAAGCGTGGACACAACACCAAACCTCAAGTGCCACATGTGCAACTGATCACAACGAAGGTAGTCAGCAACGCTACATTGTTTCCTCCACTGTAAGCCCACCGGTTAGCACAGCAGCAAATGTTGAGGTGTCGTTGCAAGGCCACAGCAGTCAGGGAATCCCACTGTTATATCAACGAAAGACTGATTCTAGGCCATCAGAAAGAACACCAACTCCATCACCATCATCAACCCTCTCTCAGTCCGCCCTGTCCACCGCTACTTCCACCATATGCAGCTCTCAAGTCCAGCTCACCCTCCCAGACACTATGAGTAGGTCAAGAAAGTACTCAGTCTCTCATCCGCGTACACTGGGTTTGAACGCCCACATTGCCAAACTAATCTCGTTTGAGATGATGCCCTTTCGGTTGGTGGAAAGCACAGCTTTCCGCGAACTCATGGCCTATGCAGTACCACGCTATGACCTACCCAGTCGCCACTTCTTCTCTCGCAAAGCCATCCCAGCCCTCCACCATCATGTGAAAGACCGCATTGTCCATGCACTCAAGCAGTCAGTGAGCGGAAAGGTGCACCTCACAACTGATGCATGGTCCAGTCGGCATGGCCAGGGCCGTTACGTGTCCATCACTGCGCACTGGGTTAATGTGGTGGATGCAGGGTCCACAGGGGACAGCGGTGGTGGGACAGTGCTGCCTAGCCCACGGTATAGGAAACAGTTGGCTGTAGGCGTTCGACCCTCCTCCTCCTCCTCCTCCTCCTCCTCCAGAAGCGACAGCTCGTCCACAGAGCGCAGTCGTACGAGCACTCCATCTGCAGCTGCCACTGTTGCACACGATGTGTCCCCCTATCGAGCAGCTAGTGGAAAGCGTCAGCAGGCTGTGTTGCAGATGATGTGTTTGGGCGACAGACATACCGCCGAGGTGCTGGCCGAGTACTTGAAGCGACAAACTGAGTCATGGCTGGGCAGTGTACATCTTGAGGCAGGCAAGGTAGTTAGTGATAACGGCCGTAATTTTGTGGCAGCCATAGCCCTTTCAAAACTCAGCCACATACCTTGCTTGGCTCACACCTTGAACCTGGTGGTGCAGTGCTTCCTCAAAAATTATCCGGAGTTAACAGCCCTGCTCCAGAAGGTGCGAAGACTGTGCGCGCACATCCGCCGGTCACCTGTACACTCCGTTCGTATGCAGAAGCTGCAGCGATTGCTCCACCTTCCCAACCACCGCCTCATTATCGACATTGCAACAAGGTGGAACTCCACCCTGCACATGGTGGAGCGGCTGTGCGAGCAGAGGCAGGCCATAATGCATTTGTGGGAGGATACACGGCCAGGCACTTTGAGAGCAGACATGGAGTTGACAGGCGTGCAGTGGTCGAAGCTGAAAGACCTTTGTAAAGTCCTTCAGTGTTTTGAGGAATGCACACGGCTGGTAAGCGCAGACGACGCCATCCTAAGCATGAGCATCCCACTTATGCGTCTGCTCATGCAAACTTTGACGCACCTTAAGGAGCAGGCGTCTGCAGCCAATGTTGATGAGGAGGAAGAGGAGGAGGGAATCCTTGATGACATTCAGCCATTGTCTGCTCAGGGACCTCTCCTGGACGAGGTGGAGGAAGAAGAGGAGGAGGAGGAGGATGATGGGGATGATTACTTAGGGGAGGAGGATGCATCTCGTGGGGCAAGTGAAAATGTTGGCGTGGCAAGGTCTGGTACAGGGTTTGTGCGTGACTGGAGGGATGTGGATTTGCCAGAAAGTGCTCCTCCACCCAGCACTCGCAGTGCATCATTGACACCGGGAACATTGGCCCACATGTCAGATTATGCCTTGCGGATCCTAAAAAGGGACCCCCGCATTGCCAAAATGATGAATGATGACGACTACTGGTTGGCCAGCATCCTGGATCCACGCTATAAAGGCAAATTACAAAACATCATGCCACAGGAGAACCTTGACCTAATATTGGCTAATAAACAAGCAACTCTGGTAAATCGGTTGCTTGAGGCATTCCCAGCACACAGCAGCGGTGATGGTTCTCACACGAGCCATACGGGCCGGGGGCAGCTTGGCAGAGGTGTTCGTGGTGCACACAGCAGAAGTGGCGTTGGAGACAGGGGTTTCATGACAATGTTGTGGACTGATTTTTCAAATACCGCTCACACAACTGGTAATACTGCATCGATGGAAAGTGACAGGAGACAGCAGTTGTCAACTATGGTTACAAACTACTTTTCCTCCCATATCGATGTTCTCCCACACAGGTCATTCCCCTTTGACTATTGGGCCGCTAAACTGGACACCTGGCCTGAATTGGCCCAATATGCCTTACAGGAGCTCGCTTGCCCAGCTGCAAGTGTGCTATCGGAAAGAGTCTTCAGTGCAGCTGGATCAATCCTGACAGAAAAAAGGACCCGTCTGTCAACCCAAAATGTGGATGATCTAACCTTCATTAAAATGAACCACGCATGGGTTTCCAAGGATTTTGTCCCACCTTCCCCTGATGACACATAGGGTGACAGAAAAATGGCTTGCTTTGGTCCACCTCTTCCTGGTACTTCACCTATTTCGCCTTTTGCATCAGCTGAATGTCCAACATCAACATATGCCACTTTCTAAAACTCCCTAACTGTGCTGCCTCCCCCCCCATGGCCGGGGTCACCACCTAGCGCACGACACCGTGCGAGTGCCGTTGCCCTGGACAGGTGGGTAGGCCGACTCTTGGGCGCGGGCACTGGCACAGGGTCCCTCATAGTGCAATCAAGTGTCTCTGACGGTGGTGGTGCACACCCGCCGTCAGACACACCGCTGTACTATGAGGGGCCCAGTGCCAGTACCAACGCCCACGAGTGGGCCCCCCTTGCTTGGCCAGGGCCTCAGCATTTGCAATCTTTACCTCTCCCTGCTCCTCCGCTGTGTAATCTGGGCCGTCAAATCCATACTGTGCCTGACACCGTCTGAGCCTGCCTCCTGAGACATATATTTTGAATGTGTACGCTATCCATACATGTTATCCAGGGATACGGTACCCTTTCTAACCTTTGTGCAATGACGTGCAATCCATACTGGGCCTAACACCGTCTGAGCCTGCCTCATGCTGTATAGACATATTTTGAATGTGTACGCTATCCATACATGTTATCCGGGGATACGGTACCCCTTCTAACCTTTGTGCAATGACGTGCAATCCATACTGGGCCTAACACCGTCTGAGCCTGCCTCATGCTGTATAGACATATATTTTGAATGTGTACGCTATCCATACATGTTATCCGGGGATACGGTACCCTTTCTAACCTTTGTGCAATGACGTGCAATCCATACTGGACCTAACACCGTCTGAGCCTGCCTCATGCTGTATAGACATATATTTTGAATGTGTACGCTATCCATACATGTTATCCGGGGATACGGTACCCCTTCTAACCTTTGTGCAATGACGTGCAATCCATACTGGGCCTAACACGTCTGAGCCTGCCTCATGCTGTATAGACATATATTTTGAATGTGTACGCTATCCATACATGTTATCCGGGGATACGGTACCCCTTCTAACCTTTGTGCAATGACGTGCAATCCATACTGGGCCTAACACCGTCTGAGCCTGCCTCATGCTGTATAGACATATATTTTGAATGTGTACGCTATCCATACATGTTATCCGGGGATACGGTACCCTTTCTAACCTTTGTGCAATGACGTGCAATCCATACTGGGCCTAACACCGTCTGAGCCTGCCTCATGCTGTATAGACATATATTTTGAATGTGTACGCTATCCATACATGTTATCCGGGGATACGGTACCCTTTCTAACCTTTGTGCAATGACGTGCAATCCATACTGGGCCTAACACCGTCTGAGCCTGCCTCATGCTGTATAGACATATATTTTGAATGTGTACGCTATCCATACATGTTATCCGGGGATACGGTACCCCTTCTAACCTTTGTGCAATGACGTGCAATCCATACTGGGCCTAACACCGTCTGAGCCTGCCTCATGCTGTATAGACATATATTTTGAATGTGTACGCTATCCATACATGTTATCCGGGGATACGGTACCCTTTCTAACCTTTGTGCAATGACGTGCAATCCATACTGGGCCTAACACCGTCTGAGCCTGCCTCATGCTGTATAGACATATATTTTGAATGTGTATGCTATCCATACATGTTATCCGGGGATACGGTACCCCTTCTAACCTTTGTGCAATGACGTGCAATCCATACTGGGCCTAACACCGTCTGAGCCTGCCTCATGCTGTATAGACATATATTTTGAATGTGTACGCTATCCATACATGTTATCCGGGGATACGGTACCCTTTCTAACCTTTGTGCAATGACGTGCAATCCATACTGGGCCTAACACCGTCTGAGCCTGCCTCATGCTGTATAGACATATATTTTGAATGTGTACGCTATCCATACATGTTATCCGGGGATACGGTACCCCTTCTAACCTTTGTGCAATGACGTGCAATCCATACTGGGCCTAACACCGTCTGAGCCTGCCTCATGCTGTATAGACATATATTTTGAATGTGTACGCTATCCATACATGTTATCCGGGGATACGGTACCCTTTCTAAACTTTGTGCAATGACGTGCAATCCATACTGGGCCTAACACCGTCTGAGCCTGCCTCATGCTGTATAGACATATATTTTGAATGTGTACGCTATCCATACATGTTATCCAGGGATACGGTACCCTTTCTAACCTTTGTGCAATCACGTGCAATCCATACTGGGCGTGAGAACGGCTGGCGAGCTGTTAAGCAAGCTACAGCACAGCACCTGTCCAGACAAGTACAGGGATTCCCTAGCGAGGAGACTTATTTGATTGTTTTCTATGTTGGGACAGCAATTTTTGGGGAGCACTATACTCTGGAGAATGATAGATGGGGCCCACCATACACTGGAACATTCCAAAGGTGGACATCAGACACTGGAGCAGCATTTACAGGGCCCATTATACACTAGAGCATTAGAAATGGGGCCCATTATGTTTGGAGCATTATTTGGGCCCATAAGACAGTGGAGCTTCATCCATGGGGACCAACATATACTGTAGCATTATGTGGAGCTCATCATATACTGTTTCAAACATTATATGGGACCAATGATTTTGTATGGAGAAATAGATGGGCCTCGTCATGAGATGTAAAAAGTGAGGTATTTTTCATTGTACTATACCGCTATTTCTCTGCCGTATCGGAGCATGATGAGTTGTGGTATGTGTTAAAGGGGCGCTCTTTCGCCCAGGGCACATGAAAACCTGCAGCCAGCCCTCCCCCCCAACAAATTTAGCCAAATAACCCCCATTTTTCAGTGCGTAACTTGTATTATGAAGTTAATTAATGTTGACAAGCTTAAGTAAGAAGAATTGATGCTTTTGGCATTCAAATGGGCACTGTAGGTGTGTTTCCTGTCCTCCTCTCACTGCCGACTTTTATTCCCCATTGACTTACATTGGGTTTCGTGTTTCGGGACGACCCCGACTTTTCCCTATAATCGGACGATCTTGCTCGACCCGACTTTTGGAAAAGTCGGGTTTCACGAAACGAAACGCGACCCTAAAAAACCAAAAGTCGCTCAACTCTAGTCATAACTCCTATGAGGAGGCAAAGACGCAGACTTGCTCTCACTAAACACATCAGAAAAATCGGCTAGATAATCAGGAATATCATGAGACTGAGGAGAGGTGGAGAAAACAGGAGCATCCCTAAGAACACACTGACAACCCCAACTCACCACAGACCCAGATTTCCAATCCAAAACTGGATTATGAGTTTGCAACCAAGGAAAACCCAGAACAATAGTATCATGCAAATTATGCAGCACCAAAAATTTACAATTTTCTTGATGGTCTGGGGCAACCCGCATCGCCACCTGGGTCCAAAACTGAGGTTTAGTCTCTGCCCAAGGAGTAGCATCAATACCCCTCAAAGGAATAGGCGTCCGCAGAGGTGTCATGGAAAAACCACGTTTAGCAAAGTCCAAATCCATCACATTCAACGCTGCTCCTGAATCCACAAAAGCCTTTGTGGAAAATGTGGATAAGGAGCAGATCAGAGTAATTGCCAAAAGAAACTTAGGTTGTGTACTGCCCACAGCCAATGTGTATGCAAAACGTTTCTCTCGTTTTGGGCAGACAGAAATAGTATTGATAAGAACTGAATGAGTTAAATGAATTCTGCTGAACTTTATCTTTTCTTCGAGGAGATGTCTCAGACATCTCCCTTGTGAACCAAGGTCAAATATTTCCTGCTTACATGGCAAAGCTGTTGTAGAAGTAACTATTTTTCTTTTCTTTATTGCGCATGTCTGTAAATGTCTAAATTCTTTGCTTTAAAAGATGGAAGCCTAACTGATAAGCCAGAGGCACGCAGCAGGCATCCCGAGTTGTATTATACAGCTTATGTCTGTGTTATTCTTCTCGACGGAGCAATCAATTAGAGACATATGGTGCCTTACACCCAAGAACATCGGTCCTTCAGATGAAAGAGATATCTGAGGGATCCCAACAGTTTCCTGGCGCCCGAACAGGGACTTGATATAGGCACCTCTCCAAGACTACCCAATCTACAGACCACTCCAGTTACTGATGAAATTGTGAACAGCAGACCTAAACACCTGGCCAGGTAAGAGATCAATTTTTCTCTTCTCTGCTCTTCATAATGTATCATTATAACTAAGGTCCGTATAAAGGGGAATCTAGTAGAGGAGGGGGCCGTAAGATCAGGTCCATATAAGAACTCTGAGGAAATCGGGTGTGAC
This sequence comes from Dendrobates tinctorius, assembly GCF_039654945.1. Classification (NCBI taxonomy): domain Eukaryota; kingdom Metazoa; phylum Chordata; class Amphibia; order Anura; family Dendrobatidae; genus Dendrobates; species Dendrobates tinctorius. The sequence continues at coordinate 39,614,013 of NW_027361690.1, forward strand.
ACGCATATGTAATTTCTGCTCGAATGAGAGGTTACTGAGAGGTTACTGTAGGTTCTGTCTGTGCACAGCTATTTTTAGAAAAAGAGCTGATGCAAATCGAAATGGGAGAGGTCTGACATTACGGAATATAAGGCTGGGTGAACAGTTCATGCTGCAAAGCCCCGACGGACAAGTTTTTCACAATAGACGATTCCGTGTTAGGAATCAGGGAGGTTGTTGAATGGCTACTTTGATTTGAAAGATTGTGGAAAGTAGAAAAATAAGCTGCACAGTAGGTATTCGTTCAAAGAGTGGTGATATTGCCTAACTGGGTTATGTGACAGCGTCCTTTCGGGGAGGTCACCGCCTAAGCTTTCTTCAACACCCTTTACGAATAAACCTTGTGACAGATAAGAGTGTGACCGAATGAGCACAGGACCACGAAATGAGCCTGTGACAGGATATGACTGAAGAACCCCGATAAATGGATACTTTGTTTACAATCCTGTGTGTTGTGGGAGTGTTACTGTTCGGATGCTACCTAGCATATAAGTACACGAGACACGTAGTACAAGGAGGAACAGACACCCCGTTTAACCTGTTGGCACCTTAGGAAGAAGGTAACGAGGTATAGTAGAGCCTAGTCTTGAGCTTACCCAATACACCACCTAAGGAAGAGAGGATTAACAGGAAAGAAACAAGAAAAACAGGATAAGAATAAAAGATAAAATGGGGAACAATCAGGGAAAGACACCCGAAGAAGGAGACCGGTTATGTGATATAATTGAGGATAGATATGGAAGTAGTGCAGCAAAGAACCTGGAAAAAGTATTAATCAAATCCAAAGTGCAAGATAGGCAGGCTGTGTGAATCCTTGTATATATGTCTATGAGAACCTCTGAATAAGATGAGAGATGAGTAATTGAGTATAAAAAAAAAAAAAAAAAATCAGTGAATGAGCACGTATGAATGAATCATCACACATCATTTTTGTGTCAAGAGATTTGTGACCTTTCTAGTTGTGGTGGAATCCCGGACAGATGCGTTATAGATATTTCAAATCTACATCTGAGACTGAATGACTTGAGTAATGATATAGTTCGTGTTATATGTGGCATTACATTGTAAAGTTTCCTGAATGCATTTGGCCAGAAAAAGGGCAAGGCATGGTTAATCTCATTATACAGTTATCTGCCCTTACAGTGAAATCCCGTGATTTTGAGTTTCTTTGTAGAAATTTATTTTGATAAGTCTAAAGAACTACAGAATTCTGTGAAGGACGACGCTGCATTCTGATGGGAGGGGGGAAGGATGGCGCTGCGCAGTTTTTCTTCTCCCTTCGCTCTTATCTCTGCTGAGTGTGAGCTGTGCTCAAAATTCTCTGTAATTCTATCCATAAGGTACGCGCTGAAAGATTTGTGCATTTTAAAGCAACAGTACTTAATTGAAGATTGGAAGTTAAAAGTAAGATATGGTGCCTAATTTAGAAGGGAATTGTAAGTGATTGTTTGGTCATTGTAAGTGATTGCTTGGTCATTAATGTGTTTGAACCTGCTTCTAGTTGTGTGATTGATTTGTATAGCAAATTGTGTCAAATTACAAAAGACAGAGAAGGAAGGAAGCAGTAAAACAAGTGGGACAAATATTGAAAAAGGCAAAAATACCAGAGTGTGAATGTTTGGATGTACAAAAAGGCACAGACAAGGGAAGAAAATAGCAAGTGAATAAATGATGCTTGAGAATGTGCAGCAGTATGGAAGGTGTATTATGAATGTTTGATTGACAAAGTGTAACCAGAGACCCAGACAAAACAGATGGACTTGTAAACACTGTGGTCAGACTCAGACAAACCCAGACTGAATAGCTACTTGTGTGACCTGTGCTACTGACCTAAGCGAATTGCACTAAATCCTATCCAGACAAGATCATAAGAAGCTGACATAATAGTGTGGATAGTGGGTAGTGGGGACATTGGCCCTTGAGGAGTAAGCTGACAGTAGACATCAGACGACCAACCCCATCAGGACCTAGAAGTGTGACTAGAATAAGAAAGATACAGGTGTATTATCCCTGGAGCCCCTCTGACCAGCTAGCTTTGCTGAAGCAGCTGCCTGACCCTGAAGACCAACCATTCCCGTTTTACAGACACATAAAGGAAGTACAGCAGACATATAAGTGTACCTGGGCAGACATGGGGTACATTTGCATAAACCCACTTGATGTTAGAATACTGGTGAATGCATTCATTGACGGTATGAACAAAGACTTAAGAGACGCAGTACAGACAGCCAGACCTGAATGGAGACATGTAGATCCGAAAGACCTCCTTAAGGTAGCTAAAGAAATTGAGCAAACAAGGACAATAAGACAACCTGTCATGTATGCTGGAGCACAAGGAAAAAAGTGGAGACGTAATAGGGAAGGCATGTGAGATCACACTGACGTTTCTTTTGACAATCTATTCCCCACATGACATCCATGCCATACTCCTACAAGTTCAACCAAAACATCTGTCTATGGCCAGACAGCTCCGACTTGAGTGTGCTCTACTAATTCCTGAGTATGTCACTCCTCAAAAGATGTAACGTTCTGAATCCAGCCACCCTCCTGCCTGTGGATTCAGAAAAGGGGGAATTGGTGACCGTATTAGTGAGTGAGGAAGGATACTTTGACATGACGCATGAACATGTCTGCATAGAACTGATGAGTCAGGAGACAGTTGGGTTTGCACACATTCATGAAAAACCTGTTCCTAATGCAGACTTTGAGTTTCTTTTTTGTAGATGGCCCCAGATACCACCAGGATGGACGATTCTACACTGGATATGCAGTAGTATCCTCACATGAGGTAATCCGAGCGGAACCACTCTCTCCTCACATGTCGGCGCAGGAGGCAGAGTTGAAGGCACTCACTGAGGAGTGTAGAGCCGCTGCAGGTAAAGTCGCTAATATTTTCACAGATTCGAAGCCCATTAAAAATGCAGAGCTGGTGAAACAATTGATGGAGGCATTGATGTTACCAGTCCAGGTTGGCATTGTCAAGGTAAAAGCACACACAAAGGTGACTCCGTGGAGGTAGAGGGCAATAGAAGGGCGAACGAGGCTGCTAAAATAGCACAAGGCGGCCTAGAGAGAGCAGTGGGCGGTGGCGGGGAGTCAGCGTATTCCAGCCACATTGGGTCTAGATGTCCTGAAATCCCTCCAGCATAAAGCTGCCCAAACAGAGAAGGTACACCGGGGGAGACTGGAAGCTGAGCTGAACTCAAATGGAGTATGGGAGAATAAGGATAAAATGTGCCCACCAAAGTCCCTGTTCCCAATCATGGCGCAAGCAGCACATGGCCCCAATCACACCTCAAAAAGTCACATGTGTGCCATGGTAGATGCCTTCTGGATCGCTCCTGGTTTCAGTTACGCAGCCGCGAAACTTGTACAATCATGCCTCATCTGTGCACAGCACAACCCAGGTAAAACAGTAAAAGTCCCTAAGAAAGCGACACCTAGGCCTCTCTACCCGTTTCAGAGACGGCAGATTGACGACATACAGCTACCAAGGTAGGAGTGTATGCAAATATCCTAGTATGTGTAGATCTCTTCTCTGGTTGGCCGGAAGCCTATCCGGTAAAACGTGCAAATGCTAAAATGACTACAGACAAACTGATGAAAGAACTGATCTGCAGGTATGGTGTCCCAGAAACCACAGAAACAGATAGGGGTGCACACTTCACGGGAGAGATAAAGAGGGAAGTCATGCAGGCCCCGGGTGTACAGCAAACATTTCATTCACCATATAGGCCACAAGGTAGAGGGAAAGTGGAAAGACTAAATGGGACACAAACTGAAAATTCAAAAGGCCATGGCAGACACAGGAAAGAGCTGGGTGGAGTGCTTGCCTCTTGCACTCTTTTCAGTCAGACACACTCCAAATAGAAACACAGGCTTGTCTCCTTCTGAAGTCCTGAGACTTAGAGATCAGTATGATAAAGACAATGATCTTACTAAAGATAGTTGGTGGTCAGACACTTTCTCCTTTCTTAATCCAGCTAATTGGTTTAAGGGTATTGGAGGCTGGATAGCTGGGATTATACTAAGTTTATTACGTATTGCCGTTTGTCTCCTTATAATATATGTGCTATTGAAACTTGTTTTTTGGTGTATCTCTGTATGCAAGAAAAGATGTAGAAATAGATAAGGAAGTTTGACTGTAAACAACAAGAATTTAACTATTATTCCTTTGAGTCCTAGATTGACATCTCATTTCTGGCATGAAGGAGCGTACTCTTGCAATGATGGACGTGGCTTCAGTATCTGGGGGATGGAGAAGGTAGAAGACCTGTCTCCCTTGGGCAACCCGTCGGCCTGGGATAGTACCTGGTGAACGAGCCACTATCCGCTGTTGTTGCAGGATCCAGTGTTCCAGATTGTGGAAAATGAAGATGTCAAAGGGGGGAATGATAAGAACTGAATGAGTTAAATGAATTCTGCTGAACTTTATCTTTTCTTCGAGGAGATGTCTCAGACATCTCCCTTGTGAACCAAGGTCAAATATTTCCTGCTTACATGGCAAAGCTGTTGTAGAAGTAACTATTTTTCTTTTCTTTATTGCGCATGTCTGTAAATGTCTAAATTCTTTGCAATAAAAGATGGAAGCCTAACTGATAAGCCAGAGGCGCGCAGCAGGCATCCCGAGTTGTATTATACAGCTTATGTCTGTGTTATTCTTCTCGACGGAGCAATCAATTAGAGACATATGGTGCCTTACACCCAAGAACATCGGTCCTTCAGATGAAAGAGATATCTGAGGGATCCCGACAGTTTGAGAGACGTCTCCACAGAAAAAACACAGCTTATTACGCCTTCTAAACTCCTGACTTTGCGCCCTAGACAAAACTCTATCACATTGCATAGGTTCAGACATTTGTCCACAAGGTGGCAACTCCTCTCGTGTAGTTTTGCGTTCACGTAAACGCCGATCAATTTGAATGGCTAATGACAGAATCGTCAAGACCAGAGGGAACAGGAAATCCCACCATAGTATCTTTTACGGTTTCTGACAAAACCTTCCGAAAGAGAGCAGCCAAGGCACCATCATTCCAGGTAGTAAGGACCGCCCACTTTCGGAATTTTTGACAGTATAACTCTGCAGAATTCTGACCCTGGTTCAATGCCAATAGGGCTTTCTCAGCTTGATCAATAGCATTAGGTTCATCATACAACAACCCCAAGGCTTGAAAAAATGCATCCACATTAGTCCGAATAGGATCTTCAGGTGTCAAAGAAAACGCCCAATCCTGGGGATTGCCGTGTAGCAAAGAGATGACAATTTTAACCTGTTGCGCAGAGCTCCCTGATGAATTAGGCTTCAAGGCAAGAAATAATTTACAATTATTCTTAAAATTCAAAAATTTAGACCGATCCCCAAAAAACACATCAGGAGTAGGGATCCTTGGTTCAGCAGCATGTGAATGAGCGAGATAGGTGGAAATTCCCCACACTTCAGCAGTAAGCTGCTCCACATGATCAGACAATTGCTTAATCTCCATTAAAAAAAAAAAAATCCTCCTACGGCCCCAGAGAAAAAGAGGAAAAAATATACATATAAAAAAAAAAAAAATTATGACCCTTTTTTTTTTACAATTCTTTCCTGCTTTTGAGTACCCTAGAATCTGCGGTATGGCTGGTGATTCTGTTATGAATGGGTCACCGAGGAGAAAAAGGCAAAACAAGCTAAGCCACAGAAAACCAGAGTGGTTGGTAACTATGCAGATTGCAGATCCCTGATCTTACCACACAACTAGCAGTAGCCGTGGAGCATGCCTACGATGAACCTAGACGCCTCGTCACGGCCGGAGGACTACATAAGCCTAAAGCAAGAAAAGGGAAAACTAACTGCCCCAGAGCAGACCTTAAAGGAATAGATAGCTGTTGCATCCCCTCACCCCTCGGCACGCTCCACTCGGCGCGCTCCTGTCCTGCAGCGCGTCCCCGCGCAGGTCTCCGGCTCCTGCGGCGTCCAGCACTTCCCCACAGCCTGTCTGCCGGTGCACTGCATCCTGGGTAGCGTGACGCGCTGGCCCCGCCCCCAACATGGCGGCGCTCACCGCTACATATGCCTGGCGTCGGGACAGGTAAGACGCCTGATTATCTAATGCGGTGACCCTGCTCCGTGCGGAGTTCGCTGTATCTTCAGGCCCCCTCTCCTGCGTGTCTGTTTGCGCACTGCTTTGCCTCTTGGTACTTGTTAGCTGCGCTCTGTCTGCGCAGCCTCTGCCTTTGCTCTCCGTGTTCTGGCTTCCTTACCTCCAGTACCCTCTGTGTCTCCCTGTCCATTCCCTGCCTCCACCTTGTTCCCTCCGCACCGTCCTGTGGTCCGTCTCTCCTCTCCTTATACCTCTTGGTGCTCCTTCTCTAATTGCAGCCTCCAGTCCTTGTGTTCCCTGGCTCTCCTGTCCGTGCCCTGCCTGGTCCCTGTGTGCCTCAGTGTCCAAACCCTATGGATACTTCTGTGCCTCTGTACCCGTCTATTTTTGCCCAGTCGCCCCTTTGGTTCCGGCTGTCGCGGTTCTATCTCCTGGAGGTCTGTCTCTAACGCTCCCTGTATAGGGGGCGGTCTTCACCTGGGCACTCGCCTCCGGGGGCTCTGGAGCCGTGACCCAGAGGGTCCACTTCCGGCTCCCTTTTTCTGTCCTCTTTTTATACTAGCATCAGCCGTAACAAAAGCCCCCACACATGTATTGACGGTGAAACAAGATGAAGGCACAAACACAGGCAGGAAAATAGGCTGAGCAAATGATGGGGCCCAAACTAACTAGACAGGAAAGGAAAGGGAAGACACTGTCTGCAACCTGTAAAAAACCCTACAAAAATAATGTCCAACACTTCTGATAGCAAAATTAACCCTGAAGTCACTAGACTTCTCCCACTATATCAGCACTCTGAAATATTCTGAGACAGAGCAAAAAGAGACCGAACTAGTAAGGGACAAAAAGCCAATTGGCAAAATACTGATAAATAAGAGTGGAAATTCAGCCCAGCCCCCAGCCGGGGCTGGCAGACCACACAAAAAACTGAATAGACCAACAAAATCAAGTGTGAACATTAACAGAAAAACTTAGCTTTAGAAGACTGGAACAGAGCTGAAAACCAAGAGCTGACAAGCCAGAAGGAATCACCAGCAACTGAATAGGGCGTCAGCTGTCTTAAATCCAATGTGAGAATCCTGAGATCCAGTCGTCATCCTCATTCTCAGGTGGCAGATCTCCACCGATCAAACCAGCCGCACCACCTCCCGTCACCACCAGAGGGAGTCCATAAGGGGAACTCACAATTGGTGAACCAGAGAATGAACTCACAACAGAGATCGCTAGCGAGATTGCTGCTGAGTCACAAGTTTTGTGACGCAACAGCGATCTCACCAGCGATATCGCTAAGTGTGACAGGTATCAGCGACCGGCCCCCCCCTGCCGGTTATCGCTGATCGTTCTGGAAAGCCCTGGACATTTTTTTGATCGTTGGTCTCCCGCTGGCCAGCACGCATCGCTGCATGTGTCAGGCGGGAGACCAGCGATCAGCGAGCTTGAGCTGGTAACCAAGGTAAACAGCGGGCTTCTAAGCGCCGTAGGGCGCTTAGAAACCCGCTATTTACCTTGGTTACCAGCTCCCTGCACCAGCGCGCTGGTATCTAAGGTACACTGCGGGTTACTAAGGGACTCCCTCGCTTGTTACCTGCGTCGTCGCTGGTCCTCATCGCTGGTGAGATCTGCCTGTTTGGCAGCTCACCAGCGATCATGTAGCGACACACCAGGGATCCTGATAAGTTCATATAGTTGTTGGGATCGCTGGTGCGTAGCTATGTGTGACGGGGGCCTATGGCTACCCATTCCCATAACCACCACTAGGAGGAGCTTGCTGAAGATGTATTATTTTATTATTATTATTATTATTAATAATAATATTTTTTATTTCTATAGTGTCAACATATTCCACAGCACTTTATAATTTTAGAGGGCACTTGCACAGACAATAAAGACATTACAAAATAACACATAACTCAGATACCAAAAGGAGTGAGAACCCTGCTTGCAAGCTACAATCTATGAGGAAATAGGGGAGACACAAAATTAAACAGTAAAATTTTCTTGTATTGTACGTTCCCTCCATGATAAACTAAATAGGGTATGCACATAACGCTACATGAACCGGTCACCAGCAATTATGGGTACAGTACAGGGGGCTATTAAATGCATGGAGGGATGGAGGGAGTGAACAGATGCTACGAGGGTCATAATTTTGAAGAAAAATTTGTATGGTGAAAATGGGGATAGTTAGATAAGTGTGGTGAGGCGATAGGCCAGTCTAAAGAAATGCATTTTTTCTGTCAATTTAAAACTATGGGTATTAGAAACTAATCGAATTGTCCTGGGTAGTGCATTCCAAAGTATTGGCGCATTACGTGATAAGTCTTAGAGACGGGAGTGAGAGGTTCAGATTATTGAGGATTTTAGTTTTAAGTCATTAGCAGAATGGAGTGGGTTGGGTGGTTGACTGAAAACAGGGAGGAGATGTAGGGTGGTGCTGAACCATGGAGAGCTTTGTGTGTGAGAGCGATGAGTATACATTGAACTCTGTATCAGATGGGCAACCAGTGGAACGACTGGCACAGGGTGGAGGCATTGGTGTAGCGGTTTGAAAGGAATATGATCCTGGCTGCTGTGTTCAAGATGGATTGGAGAAGGGAGAGTTTAGTATCTCGTCTCCTGAGATCTTGGCTCCCGAAATCTCAGTCTGCGCATGCGTCGCCTCTGGAGGCTATGTTCCTGAAATCCACCTCAATGAAATCGATGGGAGATGCAGGGACTACACCGACATGTTCTGAAAGCCCAGAACCCGCCGCAGCTTTGCATCTCCGAACACCCTCTCCTCCCAGCCCAGGGCCCGCAGCATTGCCCCACGCCTGAAGCTGCCGCCAACTTCCTGCAGCAGCAACCCTGCCTCCTGGGACCCCGTTGCACCGCAGCCCCCATCCTCCAGGTAACCTACTCTAAAAGCGGACTATAAGATGCACCTCCATTTTGTTAAAACTTTTTTCCTATTTTCCGCCCCAGAATTCGGTGTGTGTCTTATGGTCTGATGCGTCTTATAGTTCGCAAAAAACGGTATATACCTCAGTGCGGTGCGATCACTGTCAACTCCACAATAACCCAAGGAAGACTATTAGCTGCCCCCACCCGCATTTATTACTAAGTCTAATGCATATGTACAATTAATTAAGCCAACTCAACCTGCTGCAGAATGTCTTTTACAAAAACTTTGGAAAATTATATTTATAGAGGTTCTGCAGAAACGAAACTATATATCGTAAAGCATCCTGCACATCTGTTTAAGCTTCAGTAGGTCATAGTAAGTAGTTTTGCTGCAACTAGATCATTTTAATTTACCATGTAAGGCCGGTTTCACATTCGCGCTTTTGAGCACAGCGACGGCCTGCGCACGGCCGCCGCTAAGCCCCGCCACCTGCCCCGCCTCCACCGGTATCTCCGCCTCCGGGCGCATGACGTTGCATGCGTCGTGCGTCCCCTATCTTCATCACAGAGGGCGCAGGCCGTGCACAGTCTGCGCACAGTCTGCATTTGGCGGCGCATGCGTCCTTTTGACGGTGCGCCAAGCACAACCAAAATGCAACAGGTTGCGTTTGGCGCTGCTTGGCGCACCGACAAAAGGACGCATGTGCCGCCAAACGCAGACTGTGCGCAGACTGCGCACGGCCTGCGCCCTCTGTGATGAAGATAGGGGACGCACGACGCATGCAACGTCATGCGCCCGGAGGCGGAGATACCGGTGGAGGCGGGGCAGGGGGCGGGGCTTAGCGGCGGCCGTGCGCAGGCCGTCGCTGCGCTCAAAAGCGCGAATGTGAAACCGGCCTAAAACACCCTTCCTGCTGCAAAACCTTTCTCACCAACCCTTATACTTTTCAAATAAACTTTACAATACAGGGAGGGAATAATTGTTACGTTACAAGGCCATGTAGTTCCTTGCCAATTTCTAATATTCTTAATAAGTCTTAATTTGAGCGTGTTAGAATTAAATGCACAAAAAATTATTAAGCGAGTTATGGAGTATAAAAAAAAACAACCATAGGTGCTCCCAAAATGGGAACTTGGTAGAATGGGTATGGGTATTGTTATGCTTATATTGGTAAGCAAGCATTAAAAAATGGTGGTGGTAGTTGTGAGAAAAGATAGGTACTCCCCTCCAAAGGAGTAAACAACTGCTGCAACTCCTCTCTCCTGCTTCAACGAGATGGTGTATGATCAATGGTTCCAGTGGAGAAAAAAATGGAAATTGAATGTGCTAACCTATAATGGATGAAATGACAGTCCATTGTAACAACTGTAATAGTCGTAAAACCCAACAATCTCATCCCTAGTATATCATTCAGCATAGTCGAAAAGCCATTTTTCTACACTGGAATCTGTTTGAAAAATTATTAAGAGGCAAGCCTTTTCAACAATGTCCTCCTGTTAAGGATTTTGTAATCTTTCACTTTTTGAAAAATTCAAGTGTGACAGAAAATGAGCAAAACGTCACATGTCAGCATCTGTGCAAGAATCTTTGCACCTCTCTCAGAGTGCTTACATACATTCATTTGCGAAGGAAAACAGATTTCACCATACAAAATACATTTCTGTAAAACATTACTATGTTACTTGTACATGTTCTGTCCATAAAAACAATAAACAATAGCCCAAAAAATAAATTATAAGTTCACTTTAATTTGCACCATCTTACTTTTCTTTTCAATGGTCTTTTTATTGAAAGCATAACAGGTACATGAACATAATACCAGGACAGGATGTAGCAAACATAACATTACATTACAAGACAAAAAAAATTTAACCAGGCTCAATCTGAATACGACATTACAGGAGAGTACTACATTATGGAATAATAGGCAGAAGTGCGATAATCTTCTGAAGTCAAAAAACATCATTGTGTTTCGGGCTCATGGATGAGCAGTATGACTTTGAATTGCTACCACTATGAAGATAACAATCTGATTGAAATGTTATTAAGAAAGGAAAGAGATTGAGAAATATAGATATAAAGAGGAGGTGTAGATGGGAGGAAAGGAAGAGTAAAGGAAGAGGGGGGAGGAGGCACGTGTATTTCCAAGTTTTATTAACACTATTAATTTCAGCAAGTTTAGTCTTGTTTATGTCTATACATGGACCTAAAATGGATCCATGGGCGCCATGTTTCTTCAAATGCTGGGTGGGAGAAGTTTACTGAATCTACAAGTTTAGCAACGTGGTATAATAAATCTATTTTTTCATATAGTTGAAAGGTGGAACGTATAGTTGTCGATTTCCAAAACATAGGGATCAATAATTTTGCTGCTGTCAATATATGATGCACCAAGTGAGAGGCGCCAAGCCGGAAAGTTCAATAATTCAATTTCAGGTGTCAGTTTGATTGTTTTATTTAATACATTTTGGATGAACTTCCCCACATGGCACCAGAATTGGGAAAATATAGGACATGACCACCATATATGTAAATATGTGACGTTGGTATCTCCACACCTCCAGTAGTTAGTTGATGCACCTGTCCACCAACGGTTGCTTTGCTTCAGAGAAATGTACCATCTAAAGATGATTCTAAAAGAGTTCTCCTGCGCTCTGACACATTGCATTGGACCATGAGAGTTTTTATAGATATAAGATATTTGAGTTGGTGTAAACTTGTAGTCCAAATCATTTTCCCACTTTGTTATAAAAGCTCTTTTGAGGCAGCAATCTACAGTGTTTAGAATTTGATAAATGCTAGACATTATTTTCTTGGGTTTATGAACTCTTGCACATAAAGTTTCAAAAGCCGTTAGGGGGTATGTTAGATCTGTCGATTGGAGATAATATTTCAATGACTCCCTAATAGAGCCATATTGAATGAAGTTCAAGCTCGAGAAGCCTGGTGTCTCTTGTAGTTCCGGTTATGAAGGGAGTGCCCCATCCAGCAAGAGCTGATCGACAGGTACATTTGCTAGGTGACTGGATTCCCCAGTATTATTATTATTGCCCCGGCCATGGAAAGAGTGTGGCAGAATATCTGCAAGTCTAAGTAAGGGAGACAGAGGAAGAGCGAGTGTTCCAGCAGACTCCAATCACACTCAGCATGGCTATACTATGTATATTATATAGAGGGATAGTTGGTTTTGTTTGAGAACACGTTAAGAGGAGGGATCGGAGAGGGCAAGGGGCAAGAGCCTCCTCCACTTCAATCCACTGCTTATCCCTAGTTCTTCGCAATATGTCAACTGTTCTAGAAATCATAGTGGCTCGATAGTATCTCCCTATATCAGGTGTACCCATCCCTCCCTTAGATTTAGGTAAGGCCAGAGTCCAATAAGAAAGACGAGGTTTCTGTTTCCGCCAGATGTAATCACAAAATAGAGAGTTAATTTTAGAAAGAAAGGATTTTGGGATAGTTATGGGGAACATTTGAAACATGTATGTGAACTTGGGCAGAATCAGACTTTTCAACAAATTCTTCTTCCCCATCCACGAAATATACGAGTCCTTCCATGTCTTCATGGAAGATTCCACCGAAGCAATTAAAGGAGGGATGTTTAGTCGAAATAAGTCCTTATCTGTTCTACCCAGTTTCACCCCCAAGTAGGTAATATATTGTTTGGCCATGCGAAGGGGTATAGGTTTTTCAATTTTTCCAGAGTTTTAGGGCATATATGTAAAACCAATGCTTCGGATTTGGACACATTCACTTTGAAATTTGAGAGGCTCAAATATTGCTCCAATAAATTCACCAAGGCCGGTATTCCGGTCAAAGGTTTGGTCATTAGGACTAAGAGGTCATCAGCAAATGCTGCAGTTTTTTAATGCATCTTATTAATTCTGATGCCCTCTATTTCTGGGTTGTGCTGTATTGCACTTAGGAGAGGTTCCGTCGTGAGCACAAACAGCAGAGGAGACATTGGGCAGCCTTGTCGCGTACCATTTTTAATGGTGAATGCGTCCGTCATGAAGTCATTAATCCTAATCCGAGCTGTGGAATCCCTATACATCGCCATTATAGCTGATATTATCGAACCCGGAAATTCAAAACTGGCAAGTACTTCCCTCAAGTAAACCCAATCTACCCTGTCGAAGGCCTTTTCTGCGTCCGTTCCAAGAAGGACCAATGGGAGCTTGCGATGTTTTGCATATTGTAGGAGATGTAATACTTTATAAGTATTATCCCTCCCCTCTCTCCCCCCATGAAGCCAATGTGGTTCAACGATATCAAATTAGGTAAAAATTTAACAACCCTTCTTGCCATTAAACCAGACAAAAGTTTCAAAACAACATTTAAAAGGAATAATCGGCCTATAACTACTACACATCTCTGGGTCATTTCCCTCTTTATGGATCAATGAAATTCTAGCTTCCAGCATCTGACTCGGAAGTGGGTGGCCCTCCAACACTGCATTACATACATTCAAAAGATGCGGCAGCAAAAGAGAGGAGAAGGGTTTATAGTGTATAGCTGAGAACCCATCCAGGCCTGGCGCTTTCACGGCAGGGCACTTCAACAGGGCAGATCTCAATTCACTAAGCAGGAAAGGTTTGGTAAGTTGCTGTTTTTGGGGGTCTGTTAAAATTGGAAGTTTCAAACTACTTAAAAAGTATCTAATATCTACATTTTTTAGTGCTTCTTCAGTTGCTTCCTCAGTGTGCAAATTGTATAAATGTTTGTAATACTCTAGGAATGATGATTTATGTGTCCGGGGTTTTGCGAACTCTCACCTCGGTCATTTACATCATTTACATTGTCTTACTTTATTTAACCCATTTAAATAGGACCTTTCACCAAATTTTTCTTGTTGAACTAGACATACAATATAATAGTGAATGCAGAGGGGAATAAAATATTTGGTTGATTTTTTAATAACACCTCTCAGCTGCAGAGATATTAGCAATCAAAGTATTATACTCCTAATGAGCTAAAAATTTTTTAGTTCAAGTGAAGGTTATCAGCGTTTTCACTGGGGTGTGTCCTTCCTGTATGATGTTGACCGATCATAAGTAGGCAGCAACACTCAAAGGAATGAAGAACACACCCTGACAATAGCTTAGAGCAGATTTCTCAGTGTGTGAGGTGTAATGACAGACAGCCCAGATCTCCTGGTCTAACCTTCTGTATGAGTCAATGTGAGGGAAGGATCAGTGCAGATGAATTTAGTTGGTTCACACAACAAACCCTTCTGTCAGCCCTCTTGATTACTGAGTGTGTCAGTAATCACATTAATATATGCTGTGCTCAAGCAACTTGTAATCACTCTGCAATGACATAAGGGCTGCATTACATCTCACACAGGGGTAAACTGTCTGTTTTGGAGCACTGCTGTTTCCCTGCTCTGATCTCACTGCAGAGGGAATACTAGTCGAGTAGAGCAGACATAAGTGTGCTACTAATATATCTCTGGACAGGCAGTGTGGAGGAGAGGCAGAACAGCAAAGCTGACAGTGCTAGTAGAGGAGGAGATCTGATAGAAGGGTTTATAATGTGGCACAACTAAACTTAGCTGTGCTGCCCCTCCCCCTCACAGGGACCTTATCTGAAATATGCTAATCATCTGTGCCTTCTAATCATGCAGGAAATTAGACCTGAAGATCAGAGTTGCGTCATTACATCTCATACACAGAGAAACCTGCTCTAAGTTATAGTGGAGATGTATTCTTTCCTTCGAGTGTTGCTGCCTAATGATTGTTCAGAATCATACAGGGGGAAGAAGTACACCCAGTTGGACATGAAAGAAGTTAACTCATCAGTTGCTAAATACCTTGATGACTAATATCTCTGAAACAGATAAGCAAAATAAAAAAACCACACAAACCTTATACTATGCTCAGCTGTTGCTATTACAGTATCCAGTTCAATATGGAAAATTTAGTGAAAGGGCCTCTTTAAAACCCACAATTATGTTTTTTCCTGGATTTTTCTGGTATTTCTTGGAAATTCGTCTCTTATTTTACAGGTATGATTTATGTAAACATCGTTGCAAATAAATAGTTCCTTTTTACCAGTAGGAGAGTATACAGAGAGAAGATCACTAATCATTGATCACAATGATCACACCACAGTAACAATGAGTTCTTCGAAGGCTTGAATGTGAAGTACAATTGATTATTTTACCATCTTAGAATATTGTCTGCTCTTATCTATTCTAGTGAACAGATGTATGAAGAGTTTGGTTTGGGGACAAATGGGTACACAGCCTTAGAGAGGTGACATGCTGGCACATTAAATGCATTCGCAGCTTGCAAATGAGTCTGCTTTATACCACAGCCAAACCAGCTAATGGATCTCTAGACTATTAGCAGGAGAAGTCATCTATGACCACTTAAATAAAAGACCTGTCACTGTGCATAAAAAGAGCATTTCAATGTGGCAATTCAGATAGGAGGAATTCTGCTTCTTGTAACTGTTATATGCACAAAATATAGCAAAGTGATGTTTAATGTTCACATCATATTAACGCGAGTTTGGACTGAATAAAATTTTATACAAAATGTAATAATTTCTTTGTGCAAATTTTTTTAACTATGGAAATTTATGACAACTGGTTTTCAGACATATTATCCATCCGGTCTATAACCATGTGTACTTGAGGCTTTGTACCTATGTGTGTCAATTATATGCACAACATAAATCAATGTCTACACCCACATTCACTGGAAATGGCCACGGATAGAAGGGAACCCAAATGAAGCAGTTTAGTCAGTTCAGGAACATTTTTAACTCAAACTGGTTTTCTAGTAGGTAAAATTTATGTTAGTCAGACCTCACCACCTGTAAGCTGAAGAGCTATTGGGATGTGTAAAATGTCAATGATTTAAAATATCAAGATCACTTTTACCTTGTTACTTATAACAGATCTCAAGAATGTGGTATCCTAATCTCCCATTCTTCTGCAGTTCACCCGTGAATTATGCCTCCAAGCTGGCTTTATACAGAAAGTTGGCTCAGAGAAGGCCAATTCCTGCATTCGTTTGTGTTCAGATTCTGTAGACACAAATGCAATTGAACACATTTGCGATGCCAGCACTGCAGAGGCAGAGAAAGAGTGTTCATTCGACACCCCCTCTCAAAGTGTCAATATGGTGATGTCACTGCTGTACTCCTGAAGCTCCAGAGATGTCAAAAAGATAAGAACTCCTCAGGAGCCAAAGATAAAGTAGACTGTTATTGTAGTTGTCAGAGGAGGGTTTCCTGTGTGGAGATAGTATGGGGGGGACAATATGTGAATAAAGGGTGCAAAAAAAGGGAGAAATGTCAGAGAGAGCAGTGTGAGGGAGAGCATTGTGGGGGGATTGTATGGAAAGTGAGCATGAGAAACTTCTGGATGACAACATAGAGAGAGGCAGCTTCTGGGGGACAGTTTGGAGAAGGACAGTTTGAGGGACACAATATGGAAAGAGGGCAGCATGTGAAGGACAGCATAGATAGTTGCAGCGTGTGAAGGAACAGTATGGACAGGGGCAGCATATGGGGAACAGTATGAGAGAGGCACTATGTTGGTGACAGTTTGGAGAGGGGCAGTATGATGAGGGCGGGGCAGTGTTTTCTGTTACCAGAAAAAAACGCTATTAACCTGCAGATATGGGGTTAATCTGCAGGTTAATAGCTTTATTAACCTACCCGGCGCCAAACACTGTGGTGAGAAAATGAACCTTATTCCTCCTGCAGCATCCTGCTTTCAGTCACGAGGGTGGAGCAGGCGCTGGCTCAGTTACTACCCTGAGTATACAGAGCACTGGTTGTAACCGCACTCCCGTCCCTTACTGACAGCTGACCCCAATGCAAAGCGAGTGTCAGTCAGGGCTGGGGGGCACACCCCATTACTGAAACCAGAACATTGCGGGGGTAATAAAGATCATTTTCTCCCTGCAGCGTTCGGATATGTTGAGGCGCTGAGCAGGTTACTAACGCTATTAATCTGCAGATTCACTTCATATCTGCAGGTTAATAGCGTTTTTTTCTTGGTGACAAGTTCTCTTTAAGTCACAGTTCCCGGGTGCGGCTTGAAGCCTCCAGCATTATTGTGTGGAATTGGCTGCGTAGATGATGTCGTGCTGACAGCACTACAGCCAATCAGTAAACTCAGCAGCTATGAATAGGGCGTTGCACTGGCAGAACTACTGAGTTCTCGGACTGGCTGCTATATTGTCAACCTGACTTGTAATATATTCATGTATTGATGGTAGTTTGGGTGATGTATACATGTTCTGTTGGTGGTTCTGGTTCTGTATTCATGTGCTGATGATGGTTCTGGGGATGTATTCCCTCATTAAAAATAATGAACTCTGGTGCAATTTCAATTATCGCCTCAGGCAGCAGAAAATGTAGAATCAATCTTTCTTGGGAGAAATATTGTTAATTTACTCTCAGTAGCCACCCCTTCAGCAAAGCAGCCAAACATCATTGTAATGCTATTTACATGCAGATTGACTCTATATCTGTTGGTTATTAACATTTCGGCACATGACAGGTTCTCTTTAAGACAAGTAAAAACAAATTTTAATACAAACCCTAATAGTCTTTTTTTTTCAATAAACTCCTGTGGTTTTCTATTATTTGTAGAAAACAGAACAACATAGGGCATCTTCGAGATCAGCCAATGTAGACCTCCCACAAGCACATAAGATATAAAATCAGGATAAAAGCAATTGCATCGTCTAGAAAGTTTAATTACAGAGATTTATAAGAATCTTAAGAACACCGGACAGAAAGTAATGCAGCACTTAAAATAGGAACTCCTCTGTAAATTAGTACGACAGAAATTGACTAGACCCAGTTTAAGCTCCCTGCTGGAGCTGGAAAAAATAATTTCTCAAGAGGGCCAGCACAGCAAGTGACTGAAATTTGTAACGCTTTAGCTAAAGAATGTCGACTTTTCAACAAGCACCCACTGAAATAGTTTTTCTGATGGCTGTGAATAAGTGGCTACTCGGGAATCTACAGACACTTTAGAAAATATAAAAGGTGATTATTGCATGCTGGAAATTTTATTTCCTTTTATTCAAATAGACCCAGAGCCTTTGGCAAAGTCTAGACCATGGCCAGAGACTGAAAAATACATTGTACCGAGCCTGCGTTATTACAATTTACCCTAAAGCTTTACTGCGGAGCAGAGCAGAAAATAACATTTTTCAAGCCTTCATATGATGTTATGAAGCCTGGCAGTAACAATTTTCTACCCAGGCATTTTTTTTATTACAGCTATTTCTGTGGCTAGGTATAGATTTAGAAAGAATTTACTCCTGAGCAAAGGTGGATTTAAATAATGAAAAATAATACCTGATAATTCCTTCTGGAATAAGTCCTAGCAGGGGATTATGTAGTATTTTCGCCACCTTAATCATGACAAATGCACTAATAATAATAAATATGTATTATGCAAAAGTGGCGAGAAGTGAACATTTCTGAAGTTATATGTATAGAAATGTGGCAGTCTTTCGTCATGTATAGGAGTGTTGCTAACTAATATAATTTTAAATTATGCCATCCACAGGGAGTTCTAAGTACGGGTGCATATCCCTGGCATTACTTGTGGTTCATGAACCCGAGGGTTTATGCATATAGCATCTTTGTAAGGCCGGGATCACACTACCGTGTGTGATGCAAGAAACTTGCACGAGTCTCTCGCATCAACACCCGGCGCTACCGCCAGCACTCATGACCGGAGCTGCGGCTGCATAGAAATACATGCAGCCGCAGCTCCGGTCCTGAGTGCCGGTGGCAGTGCCGGGTGTTGATGCGAGAGACTCGTGCAATTTTCTCGCATCACACACGGTAGTGTGATCCTGGCCTAAAGGGGGTTGTCTCCTACTCGGACAACCCCTTCTCAATTAACATATTTCCTCCATGTTAAATAATAAAGTCTAAACTCGCATATGGTGCGAGCGCCGTTTCAACAATGTTGGCGCCTGCTCTCCTGGTGCTTGTGTGACATTGTTGACACTCAGCCACCACTCTCAGTTAGTTCAGACAAAACTGACACCCGGAAGAAGTGAGAACTGCTGCTGCTCTCTGACTCTGTCTACATGTCAATTATGTCTGAAGGGAAGGGAAGTGAAGGTGAAGCGGTCACTGATTGGCTGCAGGGCTCATGTGACATAAAAAGGGAGATCAGGTGCTTGCGTCATTGGAACATGCTATTATTTTACATGGAGGAAATATAGTGGTTGAAATGGCTTTGTCCGAGCAGTGGACAACCTCTTTAAGGCGGCCAAAGACGCCTATTTTTCAAGTAGAAGATGCTTCATAAATCACTCCCTTTCTATGTGAGTTTGTTTTGTAAACCTAAACCCTTTTTAGCATTTTTCTGTAGTTTCCAAGGCGATTTTTCAAAAGTTTTTTTTAAGGATTTTTGTGCCTCTTTTTAAGGTTGTTTTCTAGGCTTTTTTATTCCATTAAATAATAAAAAAAACTTTGTTTTTTTTTTTAACCAAAAATCACTGACAAATTGTTCAGAAAGACACCCGGGTGCCTTCTGGTCATCTTTTTTTGCCTTCCTATTAACTTCTCATGTAAACTATAGATCATCTTCAAAGTGGAAAACGTTTGAAAAATTGTATGTTTTTTAACACCTTGGTGGTTTCGGAAACGTGAATCGATTAAAGGATGCTCCCAGGTCTGATAATATGAATAGCAAGAACTTATTTATTGAATGAAGAAATTCCAGAAAAATGATCATGTCATTTTGCTGGAATTTTTCCATTCAATAAATAAGTTCTTGAACACACCTATATAAGTGCCAAGTATATTCCTACATCACAGCTGATGGATTTGGTTATCCATCTTGTGCACCACTACTAGAATTCCAGAAGTGCTGTGTTTTCCTACTTACCTTAATATGAATAGTAAGTCTCTTTTTTGCGTAGAGATGAATAGGAATTTTTTTTTTTACCATTTTCTGAACGCAGTAAGTCAGTTTTTGGAGCAGACCTTAGGCATGTCAATTTTTTTTCTCACATGTGAAAAATAGTCATTTTATATTTCAGTGTTCTGGACTCATTTTGCGTCAGTATGTCAGTGTTTACCATTCTTATTGCATTCGTTTTTTCTCGTATGAATAAAAACTAAAAAATTATTAGCATCTTCTGCCATAACACATATGTGGTAAAACAGCCATGCCAGGATAGCCGACAGATCCTTATGAGTATGTATTCGCCTATGACAGCATTTGATAATTCTATAGCATCTGTATTCTCTTGTATAGCCAGAGTTACGCTGCAGGCAACCTCTGTAGACCTGGCATCTGATCACTATATATATGCTCACTGAATAGTAGTATTATTGGTTATCTTGGTGCAGTATACATGTATACTGGCAGTATACATGTTACTTATTGTAAAGCTAATTTGCCACGCATAGTATTCGGTGCATTTTTTATGTTGCAGATTTTCTGCACCAATTAGCTAAATAAGGTTCAGTTTTTTAATTGGATTTTTTGTGAATGTCCTTCATGCATTTTTATTCCATTTTTTTCTGCAATGTATTTCTCTTTTTTCGTAGGTCATGTTTTAAATAAAACTGCTTTATTTCGGATACTTCCTGTTACTTAGCTTTGATTAGGACTTTATTAATATAGTCATGTGCAGATTACATTTATTTTTTTTTTATAATATATATTTTTATTCAAAGAAAATGAGGCGGCAGTACAGATAATAAGTACTTTGCGGAAACAAATACATTCATTAGACAGTCTGTACGTCGCAAAGATTAGAGGGCTTAACCAGAGGCGTATCTAGGCATTCTGGCACCCGGGGCAAGAATTCGGTTCGGCGCCCCCCCTTCCCCCCCCAAGTACATATGCGACTTGCACACTTAGCCATGTACTGCTCTCCCTAATGCTCTCAATATTCAGTAAAAAACTGAGAGAAGCAGGAAGAGAAGCTTATTGTCACAGGACCATAACTATGAAAATCGCATATGAGTGAAGTGTCCATGTGATGAGTACTGGAACCTCACAACGAATGCACTGCACACTTTTAAGATTCTCCCTTGCCGATGTACAGTCATGTCAGCACAAGTATGTGATTTGTATACTTCTGGCCACACTCCGACTAGACGTGCCCAGCCTCGCTCTGTTCATTTTCATTGAGTGAGGCCACACATGTCTAGTCAGCATGTGACCGCATGTATGTAAATTACCGGCACAAGAGAATCCTTACAGCGTTCAGTGAGCACTGTGAGAATTCAGAAGTCTGCAGTCACAAGGAATGACTGCAGACTCATCACAAACCTGGACTACCCCTTTAATGTTCCTAACATAAATAAAAACTTGAGAATTAGTCAGTGTCACAAATAACATTTACATCCAGGTACCTTATAGATGATGTCGTCTCTGGAGTTGTTCTCCTTCTTTTCTTCTTCTTGTCCAGACCCCATGATGAGTTTTCTCATCACCAGCCGTCTCTGCAGACTTCCATCTTCTCTGGTCTTCTGCACCAAATCTCCACACGATCCCCTTAAAGATAGAAGTGTCATTATAATGCCCTTAAATACAAATATCTGCAATATACTGTCGCCTCACACTATTCCCCTCCCTCCTCATACTGTCTCCTCTAATATCCCACCTGTTCACCATACTGTCTCCTCATATATTTACCCCCTCACTCTCTATACTGTCTGCTCACACATACCCCCGACTCCCAAAACTGTGTCTGCACATATCCCATCACCCTCACTCCCCATACTGTGTCCACTTACATTAACCCGTTCGCTCCCCATACTGTCTGCACCCATCATACTGTGTCTGCAGCAATCCCCCATACTGTTTCCTCGTACATACTCTTCATATTGTGTCCTCAAATCTCCCCACACATTAAATCCCCCCATCCCCAATCCCCCACACACATTAAGTACCCCCCATCCCCACTCCAAATCCCCCACACACACATTAAATAACCCCCATCCCCACTACAAATCCCCCCACACACATTAAATACCCATTCCCACTCCAAATCCCCCCCACACATTGACCCTTTCCCCACTCATTAACCCCCATCACCACTCCAAATCCCCCCACACACTAAATAACTCCCATTCCCACTCCAAATACCCCCACACATTAACCCCATCCCCACTCATTAACCCCCATCACCACTCATTAACCCCCACACACATTAACCCCCATCCCCACTCATTAACCCCCCCACACATTAACCCCCATCCCCATTCATTAACCCCTCCACATTAACCCTTATCCCCACTCATTAACGCCCCCACACATTAACCCCCATCCACACTCATTAACGCCCCCCACACATTAACCCCCATCCCCATTCATTAACCCCCCACATATTAACCCCCATCCCCACTCATTAATACCCCCACACATTAACCCTTATCCCCACTCATTAACCCCCATCCCCACATTAACCCCCATCCCCATTCATTAACCCCCCACATATTAACCCCCATCCCCACTCATTATTGCCCCCACACATTAACCCTTATCCCCACTCATTAACGCCTCCACTCATTAACCCCATCCTCACTCATTAACCCCATCCCCACTCATTAACCCCACACACATTAACCTTTATCCCCACTCATTAACCCCCATCCCCACTCATTAATGCTCCAACACATTAACCCCCATCCCCACACATTAACCACCATGCCCTCTACAAATCCCCCCAAACATTAACACCCATCCCCTCTACAAATCCCCCCATCTCCCATCTTCGGTGGTTCTTCAGCTCCACAGTGGAGCACACTTACCACCATGGATCTCTCTGGGCGCCTTGGAGTGACGTCAGCAGCGTGATCACATGACCTGATCACGCTGCTAACATCGCTCTGACCCGGCGGTCAGAGCTGCAATTTCACTGGTGTCTGTATAAATGCCAGTACAATTGCTCCCTGGGAGTCGGCACGTGCTCCTTCTCTGCGCCGGCTGTCAGCTTGACAGCTGACACAGAGAACCGCCGACTCCCAGGCCGGCGGGGGCGGCAGTACGCAGCCGCCATGGAGGACACTGTGGACCGCTGCATTAGGCGGCCCGACTGCGCCCCCCTGCTGGCTGCGCCCGGGGCAAATGCCCCGGCTGCCCCCCCTAGATACGCCGCTGGGCTTAACTAACAGAGTCAAACCCGATAGTGTAACACAAAAAACAAAACAAAAACAAAACAGTACAGTACAGTGTTACAGGTTGGAGAAGGTAGAACGAGACAGATATATAATGTCATCAGTGACAAGTAGACAGAGATTTAAGTCAATTAAGGTTATAATGGAAGAGTGGGCCTAGAAGGGTAATGTAATGGCCTGTGGGGCGGGGATCATCTAGCTGAAGACTATACTTAGGGCAGACAGATGTAAGTAAGGAGGCTAATTGAAAAGCAGACAAAGGTCAGGGAGCAGCCAAGGGTACTATTATGCGTATTTTTGTCTCCATGAGGACCAGGCCTTTAAGAAAAATGGGTGTGAATGAGACTCCCAGCTGGACAGCTCTTCCAGTCTGTATATGAGCTTTACTTTTTCAATCCATTCGGTTAAGGATGGCAGAGATGGGTCTTTCCAATGAGTTGAGATTAGGTGCTTAGCAGCGCTCAATAGCAGGGCCAAGGGCCCATGTTTCTTTAGCTTTCAATCAGGTGTGGGACAGGAAAGCAATACCTCCTTAGGGGAAAGGGTTTTGGCAATCAGTTTAAGATCTTTCAATGTTTTGTTGACCCCTGACCAAAATTCTTTAAGTAACAGACAGGTCCAGTATATGTGTGACATATAGCCCGTTCCCAAACCGCACCTCCAACACAATTTTGATTTGGTTAGTCCAAGATGATAGAGAAACTCAGGCATTCTATACCATCTCGTGAAAATTTTGTTCGCGTTTTTTTCTTGTAGCAACGTGCATCTGGAGAAGCCTTTTGAATTGGCTAAAATTTTATGCACCTCTAGATCAGTTTGCGATATGCCTAGTTCTTTTTCCCAGGATAGGAGGCACACTGGTTTCGATGTGGTAGGGGGAGAAGTGATGTTTTTGTATATTTTGGAAAGCAACTTGGGAATAGGCATTCGGAGTTTCAACAATAATTCACTCCAGGATATTCCTCTGGTTTTAGTAAATTTAGCATTAAATTGTTTTAGGATTTCCAAGGCGTGGGTTTCTTGTAGGAAGTTCTTTGGGTGTGTGTGGGAATTTGTAGGCCAGACATCTAAAAGAGATCTAGTTGGAAGATTGCTCGATAAGGTAAACGGTGCAATAGATTAAATGTATCAGTATAGTTGGGATTGAGAAGATACGGGATGGCACTAATGGGAGTTACTGCGGAAAGTCCCTCATTTGCGGATTGAGCTTTAAAATAAGTCATTTTTGATTTTGAAGGTAGTCAGGGTGATTGGGTCTAGTTTCAGATGAGAGGGGGGTGCCAAATCATTCCATATGTACTGGTGCATGTTATTTTCGAGGAGAAGAAGCTCTAAATTATTATGATGTGAGGACTGATGGGCTGATGCGAGTTTTAACCATCTACTCATATGCATCGCTTTATGATAAGGCCTCTTTCACACTTCCGTTTTTGACAATCAGTCAAGATCCGCCGATTTTGAAAAAAAACGGAACCGCCATTTTTCTTTGCGGATCCGTTTTTTTCCCCATTGACTTTCATTATTGGCAGATCTTGACGGATTGCCGTCCGTTGCATCCGTTTTTGTGCGGATCCGCCAAAATGTTGCTGACCGTCTATATCCTCAAAGATTTCCAAACGGAGCTTGCAACTTTTTTTGGCCGGTGGATCCTCCAGACACTGATTTAACCTGAAATTCTGTCTGGGTGCCGGACAAAAATAAAAATTCTCTCTCTCTCTCTCTCTCCTTTTCCAGGCTGCAATTCCTTTAACATTCTTCATTTGGCGGATCCGTCACAAAAACGGACGGGTGACATCCATTGTCATCAGTACTAAAACGGATCCGCTATCCGTCCTTTTGGCGGATTTTAACTGACACAAAAAACTGAAGTGTGAAAGAGGCCTAAGAGATAAAATCTGGAAGATTTAAGCCTCCTGATAGTCTCGGAAGAAGGAATCTGTGAGAGAGTCTTGACTTTTTAAACTTCCAAATGTATTGTGAGATAGTTCTCCTAATGGTAGTAAAAAAAGTTTTGGGAAGAGGTATTGGCATCATGGACATTGTATAAAGCATTTTAGGTGATATGTAGGTTTTAATTATGTTTATCCTTCCTAACCATGAAAGATATGGATGGTCATACGTCTTTAATAGCCCCTCGACTGTCTTAGTTAATTTAATATAATTTTCTCTATAGAGATCCAGGGGGTTTTTTGGTAAGAATTATCCCCAGGTACTTGATATGGTTTGTTGGCCATTTGAATGTGGCTGAACCCTTCAGGAATGAGACGTCTGAGGTGGATATATTTAGTACTTCTGACTTATCCCAATTGATTTTGAAGTCTAATATTTCACTGAATCTTTGAAAGAGGTCCACTACACTATGTGCCACTGCTTTAGGGTTGGTTATTAAGATGAGTAAATCATCAGTGAAGGCAGCACATTTTTGTTCCGTATGCTTAACTTTTAGTCCCTTAATGTCAGGATTTTGTTGTATTGCTTGTATTAGCATTTCTATTACCAGTTTGAAGAGGGTGGGTGATAGGGGATAGCCCTGTCGTGTGCCGTTTTGGATATTGAAGGGTTGAGAGAACGTTCCATTGAGCTTTATCTTTGCGGATGGGGCTGAGTATAAAGAGAATATAGCTTTAACAAAGCTACTGGGGAACTCAAATTTTTCAAGTGTTTTTTCCATAAAGTGCCAATTAATACGATCGAAAGCGTCGGTTGATAAGAGAGTAAGGGGGGATTTTGTTTTGAAGAATCCTAGCTGTGTTGTCTTTCCCCTCCCTTCCCTTTACAAATCCCGCCTGGTCAGAGTGTACAAGTTTGGGCAAGAGGTTGCTTACCCTGGTGGCTAAGATTTTTGCCCAGAGCTTAACGTCTGTGTTTAACAAGGATATGGGATATCCTTCCCCTCCTTAGGTATGATGGTTATAAAAGCTTCTAACGCTTGTTTGGGCAAGGGGGAGCCTTTTAAGAGATCGTTAAACAGATTAGATAGGTGTGGAGCCAAGATTTTGGCGAATTTTTTGTAGTATATAATCGGGATACCATCAGGGCCTGGTGATTTGCCCTTCGGTATTGATTTTAGGGTCTCCAGAATCTCTTGTGTTGTGATTGGCGCCAGTAGCATATCTTTGTCCGAGGGGTTCAGTTTAGGTAGTTCAATAGTGGAAAGAAAAGAAAGGATTTTGTTCTCTGCTATCTTGGGGTCAAGCAAAGAGGGGGGTCTGGGCAAGTTACAGAGGTCTTCATAGAACCGCATGAATGTATGTGCTATATCGGTTGTATTTGAAACTATTTGGGATTGATAATTTTTGATTTTCCGAATTAAAGCTCGGTCTATTTGCTTTTTTAAGAGCGAGGAGGTAAATTTACTGCCCCTATTGCCGTGCATATAGAATTGTCTGTTTGCTTCTCAGATAAGTTTTGGCTGAACGCACATTCAATATGTCTTTCAGTTTGCTTCGAAAGGGTTTTTTGAGATTCTTGCGCTTGGGCGGCTAGAGATTTTTTGTGAACAGTTTCCAGAGTATTAATTTGGTGGATAATAGATGCGATCTCTTTATCTCTGTTTTTCTTTATGAAGGGGCCCAAAGCTATAAGTTCCCCTCTAATCACCGCCTTATGGGCTTTCCAAATCATGGGGAGGGGGGAGTCTGGTTGCGCATTTTCTTTAAAGAACAGATTTAATGTATTTTTGATTTTCTCTAGATTTTTATCGTTGTCTAGAAGGGTTTCATTTAGTCTCCATGCTCCCATAGGCCTGGGGAGAGAAGTGATGATGATATCTAGATATATGGGTATATGGTCCGATAGTGTAATAGGGCCTATGTGACTTTTTTGTATTAGAGGAAGAGTGTGATCTTGAACAAAAAGGTAGTCTAGTCTTTGGTATTAGTTGTGAGGGGGAGAGAAGAACGTGTCTTTGGTCTCAGGGTTATTTGTTCTCCATGGATCGATTAAGTTCAGGGAGTTCAGGGAAACATGAATCTTCCTGATTGCCCTTTATGAGACATTTTTAGAACCCGAGGACGAGTCTAGAGAGGAATTTAGAGTAACATTCAAATCTCCCCCCACCACCAGCAGACCTTCCTTAAACAGTTCCAAAATGCCCAAGGTTTTAGATAGCCACAGGTCTTGCTGCTTATTGGGAGCATAGAGGTTGCATAGGGTCACCATAGTGTTAGTTAGATGGCCTTTAATCATAATGTAGCGGCCCTCTGTGTCTGAAAGTGTGTCCTTCCACTGGAAAGGAACATTCTTAGCTAGGGCTACAGTTGTGGCCAAAAGTATTGACACCCCTGCAATTCTGTCAGATAATACTCAGTTTCTTCCTGTAAATGATTGCAAACACAAATTCTTTGGTATTATTATCTTCATTTAATTTGTCTTAAATGAAAAAACACAAAAGAGAATGAAGCAAAAAGCAAAACATTGATCATTTCACACAAAACTCCAAAAATGGGCCAGACAAAAGTATTGGCACCCTCAGCCTAATACTTGGTTGCACAACCTTTAGCCAAAATAACTGCGACCAACCGCTTCTGGTAACCATCAATGAGTTTCTTACAATGCTCTGCTGGAATTTTAGACCATTCTTCTTTGGCAAACTGCTCCAGGTCCCTGATATTTGAAGGGTGCCTTCTCCAAACTGCCATTTTTAGATCTCTCCACAGGTGTTCTATGGGATTCAGGTCTGGACTCATTGCTGGCCACCTTAGAAGTCTCCAGTGCTTTCTCTCAAACCATTTTCTAGTGCTTTTTGAAGTGTGTTTTGGGTCATTGTCCTGCTGGAAGACCCATGACCTCTGAGGGAGACCCAGCTTTCTTACACTGGGACCTACAATATGCTGCAAAATTTGTTGGTAGTCTTCAGACTTCATAATGCCATGCACACGGTCAAGCAGTCCAGTGTCAGAGGCAGCAAAGCAACCCCAAAACATCAGGGAACTTCAGCCATGTTTGACTGTAGGGACCGTGTTCTTTTCTTTAAATGCCTCTTTTTTTCTCCTGTAAACTCTATGTTGATGCCTTTGCCCAAAACGCTCTACTTTTGTCTCATCTAACCAGAGAACCTTCTTCCAAAACGTTTTAGGCTTTTTCAGGTAAGTTTTGGCAAACTCCAGCCTGGCTTTTTTATGTCTCGGGGTAAGAAGTGGGGTCTTCCTGGGTCTCCT
Organism: Dendrobates tinctorius; assembly: GCF_039654945.1. Taxonomy (NCBI): domain Eukaryota; kingdom Metazoa; phylum Chordata; class Amphibia; order Anura; family Dendrobatidae; genus Dendrobates; species Dendrobates tinctorius. The sequence continues at coordinate 39,642,305 of NW_027361690.1, forward strand.
ACCATACAGTCCCTTTTCATTCAGATGCCGACGGATAGTACGGGTTGACACTGTTGTACCCTCGGACTGCAGGGCAGCTTGAACTTGTTTGGATGTTAGTCGAGGTTCTTTATCCAACATCCGCACAATCTTGCGTTGAAATCTCTTGTCAATTTTTCTTTTCCGTCCACATCTAGGGAGGTTAGCCACAGTGCCATGGGCTTTAAACTTCTTGATGACACTGCACACAGTAGACACAGGAACATTCAGGTCTTTGGAGATGGACTTGTAGTCTTGAGATTGCTCATGCTTCCTCACAATTTGGTTTCTCAAGTCCTCAGACAGTTCTTTGGTCTTCTTTCTTTTCTCCATGCTCAATGTGGTACACACAAGGACACAGGACAGAGGTTGAGTCAACTTTAATCCATGTCAACTGGCTGCAAGTGTGATTTAGTTATTGCCAATACCTGTTAGGTGCCACAGGTAAGTTACAGGTGCTGTTAATTACACAAATTAGAGAAGCATCACATGATTTTTCGAACAGTGCCAATACTTTTGTCCACCCTCTTTTTTATGTTTGGTGTGGAATTATATCCAATTTGGCTTTAGGACAATTCTTTTTGTGTTTTTTCATTTAAGATAAATTAAATGAAGATAATAATACCAAAGAATTTGTGTTTGCAATCATTTTCAGGAAAAAACTGTGTATTATCTGACAGAATTGCAGGGGTGTCAATACTTTTGGCCACAACTGTATGCTGACTCCCTTGGAAGCAGAAGAGCTGTTGCTATTGAACCAGATCGGGAATGGGGAACGGGAAGTATCAGGGGAGCGGCCTTTTTTAAAATGAGTTTCTTGTAGGAAAGCAATTTTGGTCTTACTCTTTTTTAGGAGAAGCATGATTTGGCTCCGTTTAGCTGGGGAGTTTATGCCCTTCACATTAAAAGAGGCTATTGTCAAGCTATCCAATGTGTGTTGGCTTGTCATGGAGAGAATGCGTGTAAGTAGTCTGACCCGGATGACATAGGTTGCACCAATGTAAGAAATTCAAAGAACAATTTCAACAACATAATAACACATATTAACAGGTTAGATCTTATCTGCAGCAGGGGGGGGCAGCCTCAGACCAAGAGCAGATAAGACAGTCCATAGAGGAAACAATGAAACGTCCAGTGGTGATCTCCTATAAAACTTAAGAGATTGGGGAAAAAGTGGGTTAGGAACAAAATATCATTGGCTATGCTGTAGCAGAAGAGCTAAGGCAAACCAAGAAAGAACATCAACATCAGAACCAAAGCGCATGAGTCGGCGGGGAGGGGGTGACACTCCTGCATCCAGGTTTTTGGAGCGTCTTTCCTTCCTCATATCCCTCCCCCCTTAATATAGGTCGGCAGTTCCCAAAAGAGTAGAACATTGAAGAATCAAGTAGAAGGGCATCTCTGGTTTTGTTTCTTGAGCTTGGGAGAGCCCGTCTTTTTCCAGATAGACCAATCTTCGGTCCTTTGGAGTTGTGGGTAGTTGTGGGTAGATTCTAGAGGCATCCAGGATGGAACTTCCACAGGTGGAATTTGCAGAATATCCCACGCATGGTGTAGGCCTTCAGGAGAACGGATAGCGACTTGTCTTCCATCTTTAATGATTGCGACCCCGAACGGGAACAGCCATCTGTAGGGGAGTTTGTGTGTTCTCAGAGTGTCAAGTTTCATCAGCCTTCTCTTCGCCAAGGTTGAAGGAGCTATGTCTTGAAATATTTGGAAAGGAGAATTATCATATATGAGAGGGGCCATTTCTCTCGCTTTGGTGAGGATGGCAGTTGAGTCTACAAAGCTGAGGAGGCCGCAGATGATATCTCTTGGAGGGTCCGGGGGTTTGGGTTTAGGCTTCAGTGATCTGTGTACTATTTCTATGACTATTTTGTCCGCTCTGTCGTGGCCCACCAAAGATAAGAAAATTTCCATTGTGACTTTTTCAAGAGCTTCAGTGGCAAAGGTTTCAGGAATTCCTTTTATTCTTACATTTTTGCTCCTGCTTCTATTTTCCTGGTCTTCAATCGCCAGCAGGGTAGTATTTAGTTGCTTTTGGTGGTAGGAACTTGATTTCACAGGGTTTCTGAGTATTCAGTCAGCTCATCTTGGGCAGACTCGAGTGACTCCATCCTATCTCCTATGTGTTTCAGATCTGATGTTATTCCTGTTATCTCCTGGAGAAGGGGTTTTATTGCCTGGGTCAGTGATTTCTTCAAAAATGATCTGGAGATGGGGGCACTATCTAGGGTATGAGTTTCTGCATCTGAACTGTCCTCAGTTAAATCTGAAGTGTCAGAACGTGGCTGATCCATCGTTCGGTTTGACGGTTTTTTCAATGGAGGCTGCGGATTCAAAGTTTTTTTGTTTAGGTATTTATCAAGTTCCCCCTCTTTGCGTTCTTTGCTACTATTTGGAAGCACTTTAACTTTAACATGCTCCTTGCCTGTTTTAACCATATCGAGGATTATGAGCGTATCGTCATAAAATCACCACTGGGTCATCAGGAAATTTACTGCAACATTAGCAGATTGAACATGTTGGTTGTTCTTTAAGAAAGTTGTATGTTCAGCATGAGATTACATGCATTTTTAATACATTTATCATTGAATTCTATAAGGAAAATCTGCAAAACCCCCCAGATATTTGCCATTGACTTTAAATGGGTAACTCACATCGGAGACTTGGAAGAAACTAGTGACCTGGAATATTCGTAAGTTGGTGTGCATGCAGCGTGTAGGCGCATGTTCACACTGGCCACTATACAGACAAAAGGTAAATACAAAATGAGCGAATACCCTGCAGTAAATAAATAATAAGCAATTGTGCCTGAAAATAACATAGGCTACTTGATTAAGATAATTTTGATTAAAAAAACACAAAAGCCATCCCACCACATCATGGTGACCCTATTTGGGACTGTCCTAACATTTGTTAAAACTTTACCATGTGTGTAATGACGTAAAATAATGTGAATAAGAACTGAGAAGGATCGAGGCCCCGATTAATGGACACCCAGCAGTGGGGAGCTATATAAACGTAATGTCCAGCTCAAAGAAAACAGAGGCCACCCCCTTATTTGCACATAGTGCAAAAACTGAAATTTGAAACAAAAGCAATTAACTGGAATATAAGCTGGTATGAATGCAGCGTGTAAGCGCATGTTCACACTGGCCACTAAACAGATAAAACCTATTGTGATGCAGTGACCCCTGTGACAGCTAGGGGGCACTGTATGGGTTCCCCAGGTCATGCATACAGGTGTTCCCTCTGTGGTGATGCAGAAACAGTGACTGGCAGGATTGTGAATGGCCGATACATTTCACAGGGATGGATGCTCCCTGAGATGCAACCCAGAGTGTTTTATTATTAGTGCACGTGAGCACTAAGAAGTTAGTGCACCCGGGTCCGGGTTGCGGGTAGCTATGAGAGATGGGAGGGTCAGACTACCCATATGACCTCACCTTTGGGTGAGGGTGCTAGCTGTACTCCTGTTTTCCTTCAGAAGCTGCAGGTATATTCAGGACCTACCATGAGGTCATGACCAGGTGACCAGCCATGTGATCCATACCACACCTGGGGGTGGGGGTTACAGCTACATAATGAAGGTGTGTTTAGCACATGAGAGAGTGTTGGGAGTTTGGATTGTGCACAGATTTCCCTGTGTCCAGGTGGGACACTACAGAGTTGTCTGTGACCAGGGAGGTAGAAGGCCTCCTGTGTGTGGCTCCAGGCCAACCCTGCTTGCTGGATATCGCACAGCCTGGGGAAGCAATGCTGGCTTTCCTGAACCAGAGGAATGAGGTCTGTGAGATACCTCCAGAGTGGACGGTCGGACAACCGTGAGTGGCACTGACCTCAGTCAGTAAGAGACTGTACTGTCCTATGGAACTGAATGTTTAACGGACATTGCCCTGGCCCTGTGTGTGAACAGGGTCTGAGGGGAGCAAAGCCCTGTTTAAGGACATTATTATTTTATGTTGTTGGACCAAAAGGCTGACTACTCTGTGTTTGTGTTGCTGGGGATATGGAGCAATAAACCCAGGAGAACTTTTAAGGAAATTGAGTCTTCCTGTATGTTATCTGCAGCCAAGAGAGTGTCCCCCAATACATTCAATGAGCGCTACCTTACACTATGATAAAATCAAGACAAGCAAATACCCTGCAGTAAGTGAATAAATAGCAATAATGTATGAAAATAATATAGGGTACTTGGTTAACATAATTTTTTTCAAAAAACCGTAAAAGCCATTCCACGACAACACGATGGCCATGAAAACATGGTGACTCTATTATCTAAATACCATCCGTGTGTCCATTCTATATATTCTTTATTCGCGTGACTTATGTGTGCGATCTGTTTTCATACATCGTCACTAAAAAATGTACATAATCACAAACAGGTTCCTAGGTTTATAATACAAAAAAAAATAAAAAGTGTCGTTTAAAGTTTGCAACAAGCCACCTGGGAGACACACCAAACTTGTGGAAGAAGGTGCTCTTGTCAGATGAAACCAAAATCAAACTTTTTGGCTACAATGCCAAACAATATGTTTGGCGTAAAGGCAACACAGCTCATCACCCTGAACACACCATCCCCACTGTCAAATATCTTGGTGGCAGCATCATGGTTTGGGTCTGCTTTTCTTCAGCAGGGACAGGGAAGATGGTTAAAATTGATGGGAAGATGGGTGGAACCAAATACAGGTCCATTCTTAGAGAAAAACTGTTGGAGTCTGCAAAAGACCTGAGACTGGGACGGAGATTTGTCTTCCAACAAGACAATGATCCCAAACATAAAGGAAAATGTACAATGGAATGGTTCACAAATAAACGTATCCAGGTGTTAGAATGGCCAAGTCAAAGTCCAGACCTAAATCCAATCGAGAATCTGTGGAAAGAGCTGAAAACTGCTGTTCACAATCGATCTCCATCAAACCTCACTGAGCTCGAGCTGTTTGCCAGGGAATAATGGGCAAGAATTTCAGTCTCTCGAAGTACAAAACTGATAGAGACATACCCCAAGCGACTTGCATCTTTAATCGCATCAAAAGGTGGTGCAACAAAATATTAAGTTAAAGGGGCCGAATAATGTTGCACTCCCCACTTTTCAGCTTTTGCATTTCCACAAAAATTTAAACTAACCAATAAATTTCGTTCAACTTCACAAATTGTGTTCCACTTGTTGATTCTTCACCAAAAATTTACATTTGGTATCTTTATGTTTGAAGCATGATCTGTAGGAAAAGGTTGAAAAAGTTCCAGGGGGCCGAATACTTTCGCAAGGCACAGTAGCTGATTTTTTATTTTAACCCCTTCACCCCCAAGGGTGGTTTGCACGTTCATGACTGGGCCAATTTTTACAATTCTGACCACTGTACCTTTATGAGGTCATAACTCTGGAACGCTTCCATGGATCCCGGTGATTCTGACATTGTTTTCTCGTGACTAGTGTTGAGCATTCCGATACCGCAAGTATCGGGTATCGGCCGATACTTGCTGTATCGGAATTCCGATACCGACTTCCGATATTTTTTCAATATCGGAATTCGGCATCGGAATCGGAAGTTCAGTTGATTGACGGCCTGACGTCATCATGATGCGCGGTGTGTGCGCATCATGATGCGCCGTCATTTCGGGCCTTCCGGGGGTCTCTGCCGGCCTGCCGGGGGGCTGTGCTGGCCTGCCGGGGGGCTGTGTGGACTGCCCGGGGTCTGTACCGGCCTGCTGGGGGGCTGTGCCGGCCTGCCGGTGGTCTGTGCACCCTGTGGGGGTCTGTACCGGCCTGCCGGGGGGCTGTGCCGGCCTGCCGGGGGGCTGTGCTGATGTCCGGGGGTCTGTGCAAGCATCGTCCGATGGGACTACAAGTCCCATCGGGCGATGCCTGCTACCATGACAGTGATTGACACATTAGCCAATGATGGGACAGTAGTAGTCCCATCATCCGGCTAATGTGTTAAATGTTAAAAAAAAAAAAAAAAAAAAAATACTACATACATACTACATGCATGCTACATACATACTACATGCTACATACATACTACATGCTACATACATACTACATACATGCTACATGCATGCTACATACATACTACATGCTACATACATACTACATACATACTACATACATACTACATGCATGCTACATACATACTACATGCATGCTACATACATACTACATGCATGCTACATACATACTACATGCTACATACATACCACATACATACTACATACATACTACATACTACATATATACTACATGCATGCTACATACATACTACATGCTACATACATACCACATACATACTACATACATACTACATACATACTACATGCTACATACATACTACATATATACTACATGCATGCTACATACATACTACATGCTACATACATACCACATACATACTACATACATACTACATACATACTACATGCTACATACATACTACATATATACTACATGCATGCTACATACATACTACATGCTACATACATACCACATACATACTACATACATACTACATACATACTACATGCTACATACATACTACATATATACTACATGCATGCTACATACATACTACATATATACTACATGCATGCTACATACATACTACATGCTACATGCATGCTACATACATACTACATACATACTACATGCTACATACATACCACATATATACTACATACATACAATACATTCATACAATACATACATAGACATACAGTACATATAACATAGAGTAACATACTTACCAATACTTGTCACATTGTTCCCCGAAGCCATTGTCTTTTCCGGGATAAATATTAACATAACAAACCACAAAAATACTCACCCACGATCCGAAGCAGTCCACGAGTGTGTCCCACGACGATCTTGGGTAGAGAACGGCAGCATCAGATGATGCTGCCGTTCTCTACGGGCTGCAGGAATCCAATGACGGAAGGTAGGTATCCTTCCGCACTGTATTCCTCCGCCACTTAAAAAAAAAAAAGTCCCTAGTCTCACTTTATGCCATTGCTGCGTGGGAAATTCCCACACAGCAATGGCATAAAGTGAGACTAGGGACTTTTTTTTTTTTTAAGTGGCGGAGGAATACAGTGCGGAAGGATACCTACCTTCCGTCATTGGATTCCTGCAGCCCGTAGAGAACGGCAGCAACAGCTGATGCTGCAGTTCTCTACCCAAGATCGTCGTGGGACACACTCGTGGACTGCTTCGGATCGTGGGTGAGTATTTTTGTGGTTTGTTATGTTAATATTTATCCCGGAAAAGACAATGGCTTCGGGGAACAATGTGACAAGTATTGGTAAGTATGTTACTCTATGTTATATGTACTGTATGTCTATGTATGTATTGTATGAATGTATTGTATGTATGTAGTATATATGTGGTATGTATGTAGCATGTAGTATGTATGTAGTATGTATGTAGCATGTAGTATGTAGCATGCATGTAGTATATATGTAGTATGTATGTAGCATGTAGTATGTATGTAGTATGTATGTAGCATGCATGTAGCATGCAGTATGTATGTAGCATGCATGTAGTATATATGTAGTATGTATGTAGCATGTAGTATGTAGCATGCATGTAGTATATATGTAGTATGTAGCATGTAGTATGTATGTAGCATGCATGTAGTATATATGTGTTATGTATGTAGCATGTAGCATGCATGTAGCATGTAGTATGTATGTAGCATGCATGTAGTATATATGTAGTATATATGTGGTATGTATGTAGCATGCAGTATGTATGTAGCATGCATGTAGTATATATGTAGTATGTATGTTGCATGTAGTATTTATGTAGTATGAATGTAGTATGTATGTAGTATGTAGTATGAATGTAGCATGTATGTAGTATGCATGTTGTATGTATGTAGCATGTAATTTTTTTTTTTTTTTTTTTTTTTTTTACATTTAACACATTAGCCGGATGATGGGACTACTACTGTCCCATCATTGGCTAATGTGTCAATCACTGTCATGGTAGCAGGCATCGCCCGATGGGACTTGTAGTCCCATCGGACGATGCCTGCACAGACCCCCGGAGCCTGCACAGACCACCGGCAGGCCGGCACAGCCCCCCGGCAGGCCGGCACAGCCCCCCGGAGCCTGCACAGCCCCCCGGCAGGCCGGCACAGCCCCCCGGCAGGCCGGCACAGCCCCCCGGAGCCTGCACAGACCACCGGCAGGCCGGCACAGACCACCGGAGCCTGCACAGACCCCCTGGCAGGCCGGCACAGCCCCCCGAAAGGCCCGTACAGACCCCAGAGAGGCTGTACAAGGGCAGGAAAGGGTTTTTCTTATTCCGATACCGGAAGTCCCATAGACTTGAATGGGACTTCCGGTATCGGAATCGGCGATACCGATACTTTTTTTAAAGATCGGCCGATACCATCCGATACGATACTTTGAAGTATCGGACGGTATCGCTCAACTCTACTCGTGACATATTGCACTTCATGTTAGTGGTAAAATTTCATTCAAATAACTTGCGTTTATTTGTGAGAAAAACGGAAATTTGGCAAAAATTTTGAAAATTTTGCAATTTTCCAACTTTGAATTTTTATGCCCTTAAATCACAGAGATACGGCACACAAAAAACTTGATAACTAACATTTCCCACATGTTTACTTTACATCAGCACAATTTTGGAACCAAAATTTTTTTTTGTTAGGAAGTTATAAGGGTTAAAAGTTGACCAGCGATTTCTCATTTTTACAACACCATTTTATTTTTAGGACCACATCACATTTGAAGCCACTTTGAGGGGTCTATATGATAGAAAATACCCAAAAGTGACACCATTCTAAAAACTGCACCCCTTAAGGTGCTCAAAACCACATTCAAGAAGTTTATTAACCCTTTAGGTGCGTCACAGGAATTTTTTTGAATATTTAAAAAAAATGAACATCTAACTTTTTTTCATAAAAAAAATACTTCAGGTTCAATTTTTTTTATTTTACCAAGGGTAACAGGAGAAATTGGACTGCAAAAGTTATTGTGCAATTTGTCCTGAGTACGCTGATACCTGATATGTGGGGGGGAACGACTGTTTCGGCGCATGGCAGAGCTCAGAATGGAAGGAGCGCCGTTTGACTTTTTCAATGCAAAATTGGCTGGAATTCAGATTGGACGCCATGTCACGTTTGGAGAGTCCCTGATGTACCTAAACAGTGGAAACCCCCCACAAGTGACCCCATTTTGGAAACTAGACCCCCCAAGGAACTTATCTAGATATGTGGTGAGAACTTTGAACCCACAAGGGCTTTACAGAAGTTTATAACGTACAGCGGTACAATTAAAAAATCATATTTTTTCCACAAAAATGATCTTTTCACCCCATTTTTTATTTTCCCAAGGGTAACAGGACCCTAAAAGTTATTGTGCAATTTGTCCTGAGTACGCTGATACCCCACATGTGGGGGTAAACCACTATTTGGGCGCATGGCAGAGCTCGGAAGGGAAGCAGTGCCATTTGACGTTTTTGGTTGGAATTGAGATCGGACACCATGTCGCGTTTGGAAAACTCCTGATGTACCAAAACAGTGGAAACCCCCCACAAATGACACCATTTTGGAAACTAGACCCCCTAAGGAACTTATCTAGATGTGTGGTGAGAACTTTGAACTCCCATGGGCTTCACAGATGTTTATAACATAAAGCCATACAATTAAAAAATCATATTTTTTCCACAAAAATGATCTTTTCACCCTCAATTCTTATTTTTCCAAGGGTAACAGGACCCTAAAAGTTATTGTGCAATTTGTCCTGAGTACGCTGATACCCCACATGTGGGGGTAAACCACTATATGGGCGCATGGCAGAGCTCGGAAGGGAAGCAGCGCCATTTGACGTTTTTGGCTGGAATTGAGATCGGACACCATGTCGCGTTTGGAAAACTCCTGATGTACCAAAACAGTGGAAACCCCCCACAAATGACACCATTTTGGAAACTAGACCCCCTAAGGAACTTATCTAGATGTGTGGTGAGAACTTTGAACTCCCATGGGCTTCACAGAAGTTTAAAACATAAAGCCGTACAATTAAAAAATCATATTTTTTCCACAAAAATGATCTTTTCACCCTCAATTCTTATTTTTCCAAGGGTAACAGGACCCTAAAAGTTATTGTGCAATTTGTCCTGAGTACGCTGATACCCCACATGTGGGGGTAAACCACTATTTGGGCGCATGGCAGAGCTCGGAAGGGAAGCAGCGCCATTTGACGTTTTTGGCTGGAATTGAGATCGGACACCATGTCGCGATTGGAAAACCCCTGATGTACCTAAACAGTGGAACCCCCCACAAATGACACCATTTTGTAAACTAGACCCCCCAAAGAACTTATCTAGATGTGTGGTGAGCACTTTGAACCCCCCCAGTGCTTCACAGAAGTTTATAATGCCCGGGCGTGAAAATAAAAAATTTGTATTTTTTCCACAAACATGATCTTTTAGTCACCATTTCTTTATTTTCCCAAGGGTACCAGGAGAAATTGGACCCCAAAAGTTGTTGTCCAATTTGTCCTGAGTATGCTGATACCCCATATGTGGGAGAAAACTACTGTATGGGCACACGTCGGGGCTCGGAAGGGAAGTAGTGACGTTTTGGAATGCAGACTTTGATGGAATGGTCTGCGGGTGTCATGTTGCCTTTGGAGAGCCCCTAATGTACCTAAACAGTGGAAAACCCCCACAAATGACACCATTTTGTAAACTAGACCCCCCAAGGAACTTATCTAGATGTGTGGTGAGCACTTTGAACCCCCCAGTGCTTCACAGAAGTTTATAACGCCCGGGCGTGAAAATAAAAAATTCGTATTTTTTCCACAAACATGATCTTTTAGTCACCATTTTTTTATTTTCCCAAGGGTACCAGGAGAAATTGGACCCCAAAAGTTGTTGTCCAATTTGTCCTGAGTATGCTGATACCCCATATGTGGGAGAAAACTACTGTATGGGCACATGTCGGGGCTCGGAAGGGAAGTAGTGACGTTTTGGAATGCAGACTTTGATGGAATGGTCTGCGGGTGTCATGTTGCCTTTGGAGAGCCCCTAATGTACGTAAACAGTGGAAACCCCCCACAAATGACCCCATTTTGAAAACTAGACCCCCTAAGGAACTTATCTAGATGTGTGGTGAGCACTTTGAACCCCCAAGTGCTTCACCGAAGTTTATAACACTCGGACATGAAAATAAAAAAATCTTTTTTTTCCACAAAAATGATATTTTTGCCCCCAAATTTTTATTTTCCTAAGGGTAACAGGAGAAATTGGACCCCAAAAATTGTTTTGCAATTTGTCCTGAGTAGGCTGATACCCTACATGTGGGGGTAAAACACTGTTTGAGCGCATGGCAGAGCTTGGAAGGGAAGGAGCACCATTTGACTTTTTCAACTCAGAATTGGCTGGAATTGAGATCAGACGCCATGTTGCATTTGGAGAGCCCCTGATGTGCCCAAACAGTGGAAACCCCCAATTCTAACTCCAACCCGAACCCCAACACACCCCTAACCCTAATCTCAGCCCTAACCCTAACCCTAACCCTAGCCCTAACCCTAGCCCTAGCCCTAACCCTAACCCTAGCCCTAACCCTACCCTAACCCTAACCCTAGCCCTAACCCTAATGGAAAAATGGAAATAAATACATTTTTTTAATTTTATTATTTTTCCCTAACTAAGGGGGTGATAACGGGGGGTTTGATTTACTATTTATGGCGGTTTTTATGTTTGGCAGCTGTCGCACGCTAAAAGACGCTTTTTATTGTAAAAATAGTTTTTGCATCACCACATATTGAGAGTTATAATTTTTCCGTATTTTGACACACCGAGTCATGTGAGGTCTTATTTTTTGCGGGATGAGTTGACGTTTTTATTGGTACCATTTTCGGGCACGTGACATTTTTTGATCGCTTTTTATTCCGATTTTTTGGACGCAAAATGAACAAAAACCAGCGTTTCATGAATTTCTTTTGGGGGGGTGCGTTTACACCGTTCCGCGTGCGGTAAAATTGATAAAGCGGTTTTATTCTTCGGGTCAGTACGGTTACAGCGATACCTCATTTAGGTCATTTTTTTATGTTTTGTCGGTTTTATGCAATGAAAACTATTTTATATAAAAAATAATTATTTTTGCATCGCTTTATTCTGCGAGCTATAACTTTTTTATTTTTTCGCTGATGATGCTATATGGCAGCTCGTTTTTGTGAGACAAGATGACGTTTTCAGCGGTACCATGGATATTTATATGCGTCTTTTTGATCGCGCGTTATTACACTTTTTGTTTGGCGGTATGATAATAAATCATTATTTTTTGCTTCGTTTTTGATTTTTATTTTTTAAGGGGTTCGCTAAAGGGGTTAACTAATGCGACAGTTTTATAGGGCGGGTCGTTACGGACGCGGCGATACCTAATATGTGTACTTTTATTGTTTTTTTTTTTATTTCCAAAAAATGGATTTATTGGGGAATATTTTTTTTTTTCTAATTTATTTGGCGATTTTTTTTTAATTATTTTAACACTTTTTTTAATTTTTTTTTAACTTTATTAAATAGTCCCAGGTGGGACATCACTGTCCTGTGACAGATCGCTGATCTGTCACATCACAGATCACTGTGACAGATCAGCGATCTGTCACAGGCAGTGCAGAAGGCTTCCTCATGCCTGCGCTTTGCAGGCACTGAGGAAGCCAGCTTCCTGCAGGCCCCCGAAGGCCCCCGTCGCCATCTTGGATTCGGGGGCCTGCAGGAAAGGAGCCCCCCGCAGCAGCGCTGCACATTGCGCTGCCGTGGGGGGCTCAGGGAAGCACGGAGGGAGCCCCCTCCCTGCCGATGCTCCCCTTTAACCCCCGGTACACCGCGATCATGTTCATCCTCATTTTTCACAGTCTTTTACTAGGCATTGCTCCTACTAGCCAGTTTCCTACTCCACACTGATGAGGGGCAATACCCCGAAACAGCTGTCTGTGGATGGATACCATGTTTTGGCATAGGTGGTTTTCTTCATTGGAGACTGCCCTTCCCGTGGTTGTTCCTTCCCGGGGAAAGACCTGGCTAGTCATTGCTTGCGTTGAGAAACACGTGATGGTGTCTCCGCGGCTTGTGTTTTGCATGTTTTTGCATATTCCCTATAAGGGATGGGAGCATTGCACTAGAATCACTGCGTTGAGAAACATGTGATGGTGTCTCCGCAGTGTTGGATGTTGATCTCCATGAGTTCATTCATCCTCATTTTTCACAGTCCTTTACTAGGCATTGCTCCTACTGGCCAGTTTCCTACTCCACACTGATGAGGGGCAAAACCCCGAAACAGCTGTCTGTGGATGGATACCATGTTTTGGCATAGGTGGTTTCCTTCATTGGAGACTGCCCTTCCCGTGGTTGTTCCTTCCCGGGGAAAGACCTGGCTAGTCATTGCTTGCGTTGAGAAACACGTAATGGTGTCTCCGCGGCTTGTGTTTTGCATGTAAAGGAACAGAACTCTGGAAAAGAGGAGAGAGAGAATATCTTTTCGCATGTTCCAGAACGGCGTTTAGGGTTAAATTACATGAAGAGAAGCTTTTCCGGGCATGCGCAGTCAAAAAGAAGCGGGACTGCCACAGAGAAAAAAACATTACTATGTCTGTCTAGTCAGCCTGGCGGACGCTGAAATACCAACGGATCCGTCAAATAATGGATGCAACAGATGACCATCCGTCACAATCCGCCACTAATGCAAGTCTATGGCCGGGGTCACACTGGCGATTAAATCGGATGAATGCAATGCGATAAAAAAAAATCGCATTGCATTCGTCCCAATGTTATTTTATGGGGCAGCTCCCATCATGCGATTTTTGATCGGATCCGATCCTCGGACCGAGACAATCACAGCATGCTGTGATTGTCACCGATTTTCGGATCAGATTCGACAGTACAAGTCTATGGGGGTGAGAAAAAATGGGACTAAAAACGGACCCGATGTGTGACTTGCGATAAAATCGCACCCGGTGTCCTTTAGCAAAAGCCGGCAATTCTTCCAATACAGTAAAATCACAGAGACCGGTGAAATAAAGAATGAATAGATCTAGACACACACATATATATATATATATATATATATATATATATATTTCATACATGTCATAGAGACACATTAATATATATATATTACAAATTCATACAGTTCATCAAAGCAGAATAGCCGCAGAAACATTTGCCGGCTTTTGTATAATTATTCTCCTGCCTGACATGAAATGACACATGGTTTACATATAGTTAACCATTTCATTTCAAGTTTTGTTTATGTCTATCACAACTAATTAGATGAGGGTTTGTGGGTAAAATTTTGGACTTGTAGGGGTTAATTTAAGGGGTTAATTCGTTGCATGAAATTACGGGGACTCTCTGCAGCCTCAGTAACGTCAGCAGGAGTCCCTGCAATTTAATGTTAAAAATTGTCCTGATCCAGCATGGATCATGACAGTACCCTTCCCTTAATAAGGGGCCTCAGGACCCTCAAGACCGCTCCTCATCAGGGAACCACCTACAGAGGGGATGCCCAGATCCAGAGTTCACCCCTGCAACTACCTGCACTTCAGGTTTATGACTGCTAGGAACGGCGGAATGCACTAAATAAAAATATAAATAAAGTGTGTTCGCCGCTCGGGGTCCACCGTGAAGTAGGTGAAATAACCGCTGCTAAGTGGTGGCAGGACCAATATGGCGGAATTGCACACATGGTTAAACTCCACCCAGGTGCGCAGAGCAATCTCAGTTAAACTCACGGAGATGCCAAAAGTACAAACACAAATAACAGCCTGTTGTAGTCACAGTAATCAGTAAAAAACGCACACACGGTATACGGTCACAGGAGTAGCCCAAGACGGCGGCACTACGTCCGTCTAGACCTACCAAGTGCGCGACGTAGCAACTGCGAACGCGAAGGAGGCTGCTACTGCAGCGCGGCGTGGACACTGCCGCCAAACGACAAAGGCAAGGCGCAAGCGCAATGTCGGACGCTAGTAGCTGTGCAAGTTGAAGCAGAGGAGCGCTGGTGCTGAAACTAACTCAGTCCCTATTCACATGCGTAATATCAAAGGGAAGGGGTTTCAAATGAGTCAGTCACCAGAATCATGCATCCGTCCTCATACACACAGCAGCAAGTATGACTGTACTAGCGCATGGCGGAACAGCCATGCATGCCTTTTATAGCAGCCGGGACCTTCTGCACACTTCCAGATCTCTGAGATGGACCAATGAGAACTGGAGCGGGACCTGAGCACATGACTCCTGATCTCCAATGGGAGATCGTCCTGTTGTGAGTTCATTTTCCCCTTCGTCACTGAGGTCTGGTCAACTCCCTATTCTGGTAAAGGAAGGTAATGAGCCTGATTATCAGGCACCTGAGTCTAATGATGATGACTGGCTGAGTGGAGTCACGGACTGGATATAAGGCTGCCGACGCCCTTCTGCCCTGCGGGTGATTTCTCTGTGGACTTCTAGGAAACCAGTCTGATTCCTGCTCCTCTAAAGCTAAGTTTTCTGCTTTGCCTTTTAGCATTTGTGTTTTGTTTTTGTTTTCCTTGCTTTTCTGGATTCTGCCATTCCCTGCTGGGGTGAGCTGATTCTTCTTTTGCCTGTTGCTCTGTCTTCTGAATATTCCTGAGTACTGACATAGTCTTTTTGAAGCCTAGCGTCTTCAGGGCCTTTTTCACTGTCAGTCTGTTGGCTCTTATTTTTATAGGGTTTTTCACGGATTGCAGACAACAGCCTTCCTGTCCTTTCCTATCTAGTTAGCTTGGGCCCCGTCTTTGCTCAGTCTATCTTTCTGTCTGTGTTGTGTTCTTTCTTCTTGCTTCACCGTCATTATATGTAGGGGGCTGCCTTTTGCTTTGGGGTCTGCTCTGGGGCAGTTTAGATTTCCCTTTCTGTCTTTAGGCTATTTAATTCTCCGGCTGTGATCGAGGGGTCTAGGGCATCGTAGGAACCCCCCACGGCTACTGCTAGTTGTGTTGATAGGTTCAGGGGTCTGCAATCCGATAGCTGCCAACCTCTCTGGTTTTCTGGACTTAGCTAGCATTTTTGTTTTTGCCTCATACGGTGACTCAATCATAACAGAATCACCCGCCATACCGCAGATCCTAGGGTACTCAATAGCAGGAAAGAATTGTGTTTAAAAAAAAAAAAAAAAAAAGTGTGTATATTCTTTCCTCTATATCTCTGAGGCCGTAGGGGGAATTTTTTTTTTTCTCTCAATGGAGATAAAGCAATTGTCTGATCGTGTGGAGCAGCTCGCTGCGGAAGTGCGGGGAATTTCCGCCTACCTTGCTCGTTCGCATGCTGTTGAACCAAAGATCCCTACACCTGATGTATTTTTTGGGGATCGATCTAAATTTTTGAGTTTCAAAAATAATTGTAAATTATTTTTTGCCTTGAAGCCTAACTCGTCAGGGAGCTCCGCACAGCAGGTTAAAATTGTCATCTCTTTGCTGCGTGGCGATCCCCAGGATTGGGCGTTTTCTTTGAAACCAGATGATCCTATTCTGACTAATGTGAACGCATTCTTTCAAGCCTTGGGGTTGTTGTATGACGAACCTAATGCTATTGATCAGGCTGAAAAGACCCTGTTGGCATTGAACCAGAGTCGAGATTCTGCAGAGTTGTACTGTCAAAAGTTCCGAAAGTGGGCGGTCCTTACTACCTGGAATGATAATGCCTTGGTTGCTCTCTTTCGGAAGGGTTTGTCAGAAGCCGTAAAAGATACTATGGTGGGATTTCCTGTTCCCTCTGGTCTGGACGATTCTATGTCATTAGCTATTCAGGTTGATCGGCGTTTACGTGAACGCAGGATTGCACGAGAGGTGTTGCCATCGGTAGAACAGACGTCTGAACCTATCCAATGTGATAGAGTTTTGTCTAAGGTGCAACGTCAGGAGTTCAGAAGGCGTAATAAGCTGTGTTTTTTCTGTGGAGATGCCTCGCATATTATTTCTGTTTGTCCTAAACGAGAGAAACGCTTTGCACACACGTTTTCTGTTGGTGGGGTTCAACCTAAGTTTCTTCTGGCAATTACTCTGATCTGCTCCCTGTCCACATTTTCCGCCAAGGCTTTTGTGGATTCGGGAGCAGCGCTAAACCTAATGGACTTGGATTTTGCTAAACGTTGTGGATTTCCTATGACACCTCTGCAGACGCCTATCCCTTTGAGGGGGATTGATGCTACTCCTTTGGCGAAAAATAAACCTCAGTTTTGGACCCAGGTGGTGATGCGGGTCGCCCCAGACCATCAAGAAAATTGCAGATTTTTGGTGTTACATGGTCTGCATGATGCCATTGTTCTGGGGTTTCCCTGGTTGCAAATTCATAATCCAGTCTTGGATTGGAAATCTGTGTCTGTGGTGAGTTGGGGTTGTCGGTGTGCCTGTAGTGAGGCTCAGGTTTTTTCTACCTCTCCTCAGTCGCATGATGTTCCTGACTATTTGGCGGACTTTTATGATGTATTTACTGAGATTGAGTCTGCGTCCTTGCCTCCTCAAAGGAGTTATGACTGTGCAATTGAACTGAGCCCGGGGTGTAAATTTCCCAAGGGTCGGCTCTTCAATTTATCTGTGCCCGAGCAAGAGGCTATGCGGTCCTATATTAAGGAGGTGTTGGAGAAGGGTCATATTAGACCATCCTCTTCACCCTTAGGTGCCGGTTTTTTTTTGTGGCCAAAAAGGATGGTTCTTTAAGGCCTTGTATTGATTATCGTGCCCTCAACAAAATTACTATTAAATATCAGTATCCGTTACCCCTGATTTCGGATCTATTCTCTAGAGTTAGAGGTGCTTGCTGGTTTACCAAGCTTGACCTCAGGGGGGCGTATAATCTTATCCGCATTAAGCAGGGGGATGAATGGAAGACGGCGTTTAATACTCCGGAGGGACATTTTGAGTACCTGGTGATGCCTTTTGGGCTCACTAATGCCCCTTCTGTCTTCCAGTGCTTCATGAACGATATTTTCCGAGACTTTGTCGATAAATTTTTTATTATCTATCTGGATGATATTTTGATCTTCTCCAAGGATTGGGATTCTCATATGGAACATATTCGGACTGTGTTCCAGATCTTGAGGGAGAGTTCCCTGTATGTCAAAGGATCGAAATGCCTTTTTGGAGAACAGAGGATTTCATTTTTGGGATTTATTTTGTCTCCATTAACTATTGAAATGGACCCGGCCAAGGTACAGGCCATTTATGATTTGGTTCAGCTCACTTCTTTGAAATGCCCCCCAGAAGTTTTTGGGTTTTGCTAATTTTTATCGGAAATTTATAGCAAAATTTTCTAGTATTGCCAAGCCATTGACTGATCTGACTAAGAAGGGTGCTGATGTGTTGAATTGGTCTCCGGAGGCTGTTGCTTCCTTTCAGGAGCTGAAGCGAAGATTTACCTCCACCCCGGTTTTGCGGCAACCTGATGTCTCACTCCCGTTCCAGGTAGAGGTGGATGCTTCTGAGATTGGTGCAGGAGCTGTTTTGTCCCAAAAGGATCCTGTAACATCTAAAATGAATCCCTGTGCTTTCTGTTCCCGAAAGTTCTCTCCATCTGAATGTAACTATGATGTGGGGAATCGGGAACTGTTGGCCATGAAATGGGCATTTGAGGAGTGGAGACATTGGTTGGAGGGAGCTAAACATCAAGTTGTGGTCCTCACTGACCACAAGAATTTGATTTACCTAGAGTCGGCTAAACGCTTGAACCCTAGACAGGCTAGGTGGGCCTTGTTTTTTACACGTTTTGATTTTGTGGTCTCTTTTCTTCCTGGAACTAAGAATGTCAAGGCAGACGCCCTCTCTAGGAGCTTCTTTGCTGATTCTCCTGTGGTAACCAAGCCTGCTACCATCTTAGGCGAAGGGGTAGTTCTTTCTGCCATCTCGCCTGATTTGAGACTTGCTCTGCAAGAGTTCCAGGAGGACAAACCTGAGCGTTGTCCCAGTGGAAAGTTGTATGTTCCTGACCAGTGGAAGAAGAGAGTGATGTCTGAAGTTCATTGCTCTGCATTGGCTGGTCATCCAGGTATTTTTGGTACTAGAGATCTGGTGAGTCGCTCTTTTTGGTGGCCCACCTTGTCTCATGATGTCAGGAATTTTGTGCAGTCCTGTGGGACTTGCTCCCGGTCTAAATCTTGTTCTCGCTCTAGTGGGTTGTTGATGCCTTTGCCGATCCCCAGGAGGCCATGGACCCATATTTCAATGGATTTCATCTCTGATATGCCGGTCTCTCAAAGAATGACTGTTATTTGGGTGATTTGTGATAGGTTCTCTAAGATGGTTCATCTTGTACCACTCCCTAAGTTGCCGTCTTCCTCTGAGTTGGTGCCCCTGTTTTTGCAACAGGTGGTTCGCTTGCACGGGATTCCTGAGAACATTGTATCTGACAGAGGAGTTCAGTTTGTGTCTAGATTTTGGAGGACATTCTGTTCCAAGCTGGGAATTCAGTTGTCCTTCTCCTCTGCTTTTCACCCTCAGACCAATGGGCAGACAGAGAGAACAAACCAGACCTTGGAGTCGTATTTGAGATGTTTTATTTCCGCTGATCAGGATGATTGGGTTTCATTTTTGCCCTTGGTCGAATTTGCTTTAAATAATAGAGCTAGTTCTGCCACTTTGATGTCACCTTTTTTTTTGTAACTTTGGGTTTCATCCTCGATTTTCTTCAGGGCAGGTGGAGCCTTCTGCCTGCCCAGGTGTTGACACTGTGGTGGAGAGAATGCACCAAATCTGGGACCAAGTGGTGGATAAGTTATCTCTCTCCCAGGAAAAGGCCCAGCGGTTTTCCAATCGCCATAGGACCATTGGTCCCCAGTTTAAGATTGGTGATATGGTGTGGTTATCATCAAAAAATATTGCTATGAAGGTGGCTTCTCCTAAGTATAAGCCTAGATTTATTGGACCTTCCAAGATTTTGGAGATTATTAATCCGGTCTCTTTTCGTTTGGCTTTCCCTGTCACATTTAAAATCCATAATGTGTTCCATAAGTCCTTTTTGAAGAGGTTTGTTGAACCAGTTGTTCCTGGGGTGTATTTAAAAAATTGGGAAGGGGAAAGGGAAATTTGTGCTCACCAAAATAGTCCTATAAGCCGGTCGTGCCTAGGGATCAAATGGCTGACCACCATGTGTTGCAAACATGAAGAGAGAAGGAAGATCCGGCACTGGAGACTTGATAAAATCCACGATAAGTTTTATTCACATAATTTCATGATAAAACCATAAAGGGGAAAACAGACCCCCACGCCTGACGCGTTTCGAACCTTAACCAGGTTCTTCCTCAGAGACATGAAACAAAACAGTTCACAAAATGATTATATACATTCCTAATCAGCAGAGGGACTCCACACATGTGTATAATCAAAGAGGCAGACAACTAAGCCCTCAAATCACTGGTGGAGTCACTCCCTTGCAAGAAGAAAGAAAAAAAAAAAAAAAAAAAAAAAAGAAGAAAAGACCTAAACAGCAATGGATAAGACATAGAATATACAAAAACATGTGCAATACACACGTATAAATGCATAAATACATAGCAACTTTCAAATGACAAAAAAAAAAAAAAAAATCTCAGCACTCAATAGAAATACATAAGATCATTTCTATAATTTAAACCTTGCGGATATCGTGCATCAAGCGCAAGTATCCAGAAGGCTTCTCGACAGTGTAGTAAATGTTCCCAGTCACCCCCTCTGGGGGGTTTCAATACCCGTTCTATTCCCTTAACTTTAAGACTGTATAAATTACCCTTGTGTATTTCAAGGAAATGTTTGGACAAGCCAGACACATTCCTACGACTGGACATAGACTCTGGATTAGAAGCGGTGATGTGCTCACTTAGTCTCCTCTTCAGGCTGCGTGTAGTGCAGCCAATGTAATATAAACTGCACAATGTGCACTCTGCCATATACACTAAGTGTGTGGTGTTACAATTCATGTAGGTTTTAATTTTGTAGGTTTGTTGTGTACTAAAATTAACAAATTTATCTGTAATATCCATATAGCGGCACAAACCACACAATTTTTCACCACACTTATAATTACCCAAGTAATTTAACCATGTAGGTTTAGTGCAATCAGACAAATACAATGAGGGGGACAAAAGATGACTCAAATTTTTAGCTCTCTTTGGAACACACCTATGTCCACCAGCCAATATCTGCGATAAGACTGGATCTTGATGCAGTAAGGGAAGATGTTTATTTATGATTTTAATAACACCCTTATAATCTGAACTAAAAGCGGTAGAAAAAGTGGGAATATTTTTATTTTGATTAGTGTGTACCATGTCATTCTGCAATAAACTACTCCTAGTTTTGTTATCCACTTTCTTAATAGCCCTATTTAACATCCAGTTCTTATAACCCCTTTTTGATAGCCTGGTGCAAATTTTACGACGCTCGGATTCATAAAGAGCGTCATTAGAGCATGATCTTTTGGCACGGATTAATTCACCCAACGGTAAATTTCGTATCACATGTGGCGGGTGACAACTATCCGCATGCAATATGGCATTACCACTGGTATCTTTTCTATATAGGGAAGTATATATATTCCCTGTTTTGACATCTCCCATAATTTTAACATCTAGATATGTGGCACAAATGCCATGTATTTCGTGGGTGAATTTAATATTCAAAGAATTAGTCCCAATATACTTAAAAAACTCAAGCATGCCAGGAGAGGGAGATACATCACAACGATCAAACCACAATAGGATCACGTCATCAATGTATCTCCCCCACCACAATACATTGTCTAAATAGGGATTATCCATAGTATATATATATTTGTTCTCCCAAAAGGACATATATAAGTTGGCCAGAGTAGGAGAAAATTTTGACCCCATCGGGCAGCCACACACCTGAAGATAGTACTTAGTGTCAAATTTGAAAAAATTGGTGTTCAAAAGATGTTGTAACGCCATAATGATAAATTTTTTAAGATCAGAACTGAATTTACTTTCTTCAGTCAAAATGGTGGAAACAGCAGATAATGCCACATCATGAGGTATACATGAATATAGAGCAACAACATCACATGTTATCCATGTGTGGTGAGGCCCCCATGCAACCTCCTGAAGTGCCTGCAGAAGTTGTTTGGTGTCTCTAATGTGACCTGGTGTTTTCAAAACCAAAGGTTGTAATTTTCTATCTATCCACTCGGAGAGTTTTTCATTAACCCCTCCAATACCGGCCACTATGGGCCTGAAAGGTGGAGGAAACACGCCTTTATGAATTTTGGGTAAGGCGTGAAATACAGGACACACTGGTTTATCCACATATAAAAAATCAGCCATGCGCTTGTCCAATACTCCCAAAGCAAGACCCTCCTGCAAAATCACAGATAAACCCTGCTGAATACAGCTTGTAGGATCATTGTTGAGAGGATGATATGTATTAATATCAGATAACATGGATAAAATTTCATTGCGGTATAGTAGTGAGTCTAGAATCACCACTGACCCCCCCTTGTCTGATTGGCGGACCACTATATGTTGGTTCTTACTTAGTAAATGAAGCGCATGCTGCTCATTTGCAGATAAATTCCTACAAGACTGCACATCTGAATCCAACAGAGATTTAACATCACGTTCTATTGCCCTCTGGAAAGTATCCATAATGGGCACTCTAGATATCAGGGGATAAAAAGTGGGGTTAGATATCTGTACATTTGTATCACATTGTACTGCTGTATGTTGATTTGTATTCTCCAAACTAGACAACATGTCAAACATAATTTGATCTCTAACAGGAGCAGCAAGTGGTAACAAATCAACATTGTTTGAACTCAAGGATGATATATCAGAAAATTGATTACCAATACCAGACTCAGGAGTAAAGAAATGTCTCTTAACTGTTAATAATCGCACGAATCGATGCACCCGGGTGTTACCTTTAACATCACACGCAAAAAACGATCAAAGAAAACAAGGCGAGGTGGACGCCGACGTAAGAAGAAAGCATCAATATGGTCTGCGGAATGTGAATCATTGGAGGAAATAAACGGTAACATTGCTGCGTCTGATGAGTTTACAGTTATTAACATTTCAGCTACCATACTGAGTGAAGCTCAGCTGAGCGTTTTGAAGAGAGGAGTTTCCTTTGTTCCTACATGTAGAGGGGATTTGTTTCAAACATTATGTGATGTCAATCGATTCGTGCGATTATTAACAGTTAAGAGACATTTCTTTACTCCTGAGTCTGGTATTGGTAATCAATTTTCTGATATATCATGCTTGAGTTCAAACAATGTTGATTTGTTACCACTTGCTGCTCCTGTTAGAGATCAAATTATGTTTGACATGTTGTCTAGTTTGGAGAATACAAATCAACATACAGCAGTACAATGTGACACAAATGTACAGATATCTAACCCCACTTTTTATCCCCTGATATCTAGAGTGCCCATTATGGATACTTTCCAGAGGGCAATAGAACGTGATGTTAAATCTCTGTTGGATTCAGATGTGCAGTCTTGTAGGAATTTATCTGCAAATGAGCAGCATGCGCTTCATTTACTAAGTAAGAACCAACATATAGTGGTCCGCCAATCAGACAAGGGGGGGTCAGTGGTGATTCTAGACTCACTACTATACCGCAATGAAATTTTATCCATGTTGTCTGATATTAATACATATCATCCTCTCAACAATGATCCTACAAGCTGTATTCAGCAGGGTTTATCTGTGATTTTGCAGGAGGGTCTTGCTTTGGGAGTATTGGACAAGCGCATGGCTGATTTTTTATATGTGGATAAACCAGTGTGTCCTGTATTTCACGCCTTACCCAAAATTCATAAAGGTGTGTTTCCTCCACCTTTCAGGCCCATAGTGGCCGGTATTGGAGGGGTTAATGAAAAACTCTCCGAGTGGATAGATAGAAAATTACAACCTTTGGTTTTGAAAACACCAGGTCACATTAGAGACACCAAACAACTTCTGCAGGCACTTCAGGAGGTTGCATGGGGGCCTCACCACACATGGATAACATAGAATCATAGAATCGTAGAGTTGGAAGGGACCTCCTGGGCCATCTGGTCCAACCCCCTGCTCAAAGCAGGATTCGCTAAATCATCCCAGTCAGATGTCTGTCCAGCCTCTGTTTGAAGACTTCCATTGAAGGAGAACTCACCACTTCTCGTGGCAGCCTGTTCCACTCATTGATCACTCTAACTGTCAAAAAGTTTTTTCTAATATCTAATCTGTGTCTCTTCCCATTCAGTTTCATCCCATTGCTTCTAGTCTTTCCTTGTGCAAATGAGAATAAAGTTGATCCTTCTACAATGTGACAGCCCTTTAGATATTTGTAGACAGCTATTAAGTCTCCTCTCAGTCTTCTCTTTTGCAAACTAAACATTCCCAAATCCTGCAACCTTTCCTCATAAGACAGGGTTTGCAGACCGGTCACCATTCTGGTCGCTCTTTTCTGAACTTGCTCCAGTTTGTTGATGTCTTTTTTAAAATGTGGTGCCCAAAACTGGACACAATATTCCAGATGAGGTCTGACCAAAGAGGAGTAGAGGGAAATAATGACTTCACGTGATCTAGACTGTATGCTTCTGTTAATACATCCTAGAATTGCATTTGCCTTTTTTGCTGCTGCATCACACTGTTGACTCATATTCAGTCTGTGATCTATTAGTATACCCAAGTCTTTTTCACATGTGCTGTCACTTAGCCCTATTCCTCCCATTCTATATATGCTTTTTTCATTTTTATTGCCCAGATGTAGTACTTTGCATTTCTCCCTGTTAAAAACCATTCTGTTAGTTGCTGCCCACTTCTCCAGTTTATTTAAATCTTTTTGAATCCTCTCTCTCTCTTCTCTAGTATTAGCTATCCCTCCTAGCTTTGTGTCATCAGCAAATTTAATCAGTTTACCCTCAATTCCTTCATCTAAATCGTTGATAAAGATGTTGAACAATACAGGGCCCAGGACAGAGCCCTGTGGTACCCCACTTGAGACATTCTTCCAACTGGATGTGCAGCCATTTACGACCACTCTTTGGGTCCGATCACTAAGCCAGTTATGAATCCACCTAACAGTTGCCTTGTCCATTCCATACTTAGTCATTTTTTCAATAAGGATTGTATGAGAGACTTTGTCAAATGCTTTGCTGAAGTCAAGATATACTATATCTACAGCATTTCCTTGATCCACCCAATCAGTGATACCGTCATAGAAGGAAATTAAGTTAGTCTGACATGACTTATTAGTTACAAACCCATGCTGACTCTGTTTAATCACTTCATTCTTATCCAGGTATTGACATACATGTTGTTTAATAATTTGTTCAAAGATCTTTCCTGGTATAGAAGTCAGACTCACCGGCCTATAGTTGCCTGGGTCCACCTTCTTCCCCTTTTTGAAGATAGGAACAACATTTGCTCTTCTCCAGTCTTCTGGCACTTCTCCTGTTCTCCAAGAATTTTCAAAGATTATGGAGAGGGGTTCAAAAATTTCTTCTGCTATCTCCTTCAGTACTCTGGGGTGTAATTCATCTGGACCTGGAGACTTGAATTCATTTAGGTTAGCTAAGTGTTTCCTCACTATCTTTCTGTTGATAGATATCCTGGATTCTTCTATTCCCTTAATAGGACAGTGAATAACAGTTGATGTTGCATTTCCTTTCTGAGATAAAACAGATGCAAAATAGGAATTTAAAAGTTCAGCCTTCTCAACATCCTGTCTTACCATTTCATCATTTTCATCCTGTAAAAATCCTATAGCATCTTTGACTTTTCTTTTACTTTTGACATATCCCCAAAATCCTTTATTATTGCTTTTGACATCTCTTGCAAGCCTCAGTTCATTTTCAGCTTTAGATAATCTGATTTGTGCCCTGCAGGTTCTGCAGACAGCATTATATTCTTCTTTAGATATGCCTCCCTCTTTCCATTTTATAAACATTTTTTTCTTCCTTTTTAGCATGTGCTTAAGTTCTGTGTTCATCCATCCTGGTTTCCTTAAATGCTTCCTATTCTTCCCTCTTTTCGGAATTGTTAACAACTGTGCTTTGAGAATTTCATTTTTCAAGATTTCCCATCCTTCCTGGACATTTTTGTCTTTAAGGATATCCAGCCATTGGATCCCTCCAATTCTCTTTCTGAATCCCTTAAAATCTGCCTTTCTGAAATCTAACCTTGACGTCTGAGTCTTCACAGGTCTTCCACCTCTATTATCCAAAATTCTAAAATAGCATGGTCGCTACCTCCTAGGGTCCCAGCCACTTTTACCTCCTCAACCATTTCCTCCCTGTTTATAAGGATTAGATCCAAGGTAGCAGTTCCCCTTGTTTTCTCCCTTACCTTTTGGAAGATAAAGTTGTCAGCAAGAGAGAATAAGAATTTCCTTGATCTGTTAGTTTTGCCTGAGAGAGATTCCCAACAAATGTCTGGATAGTTGAAATCTCCCATGACAACTATGTCATATTTTTTGGAGAACTTGGCCATCTGATGCATAAAGAGTTCATCTATATCTTCGGCTTGCACAGGCGGCCTGTAGTAAATGCCTACAATGGTGTCCTTTCCATTGTTCTGTCCTTGTATTCTTACCCAAACAGTTTCCACAGAACTCCCAGTCTCTGAAGCTTCAATCTCTGTGCAGATATACGCGTTTCGAACATACAATGCGACACCCCCTCCTCGTTTATCAAGTCTGTTTCTTGCAAATAAGTTGTATCCTTCTAGTCTTGTATTCCAATCATGTGTATTGTCCCACCAAGTTTCAGTGATTCCAATGACATCATATTTCTTTTCCTGTGTTAGTAGTTCCAATTCTCCTTGTTTGTTGCCCATGCTTTGTGCATTAGTATAGAAACATTTTAGTTTGTGATTGGTTTCTCTTTCTCCAATATTTTTATTAATTAGATTCTTTCGTCTTTGTTCTTCCTTTCCACTTCTAATAGCAGAGTTCTCAATAGCATTTGTCAGGTGTATGGCTTTTTCTGGTCTTTTGCTTCCCTTCCCATGTTGTTCTAGTTTAAAGCTCTCCTTACAAGTGTAGCAAGGCGACTTCCAAATACATGCTTTCCAGTCTTCGTAAGGTGCACCCCATCTCTAGCAAGTAGTCCATCGTATAAGTAGTTCACTCCGTGATCCAGAAATCCAAATCGTTGCTGACGGCACCATCGACGTAGCCAGTTGTTCACCTGCAGAATCTTATTCCACCTCCTTGTTCCATGGCCATCCACTGGGAGGATGGAAGAGAAGACCACCTGCGCTCCCAGTTCTTTCACTTTCTTGCCTAAGTCTTCAAAGTCTCTGCAGATGATTTCCAGGTCGTTTCTTGCGGTGTCATTTGTCCCCACATGTAGTAGCAGGAATGGGTAGTCATCTGTAGGTCTGAAGAGTCCTGATATCCTGTCAGACACATCTTTAATTTTTGCACCTGGAAGACAGCACATTTCTCTTGTAGTTATATCCGGTCTGCAGATAGCGGCCTCTGTTCCTCTCAGCAAGGAATCCCCCATGACCACCACTCTCCGTTTCTTCTTCACATCATTTTTCTTTCTCCATCCAGGAGGACTCTGAGGGCGTACAAGGTTGCTGTTTGTTGGCAAAGTCTTATCCTGATGTATTTCTTCATCGTTTTCCTGCGTGAGAGCCTGGTACTGGTTTCTGAGCAGTATGGGTGCTGACTGCCTCCTGATCCTCCTGCTTCTCTGGGTCACATGTCTCCATTCCTCTGTTTCTTCAGGTGCACTTCGAATTTCTTCTCTTTCTGTGATGTTGTTGCTCTATATTCATGTATACCTCATGATTTGGCATTATCTGCTGTTTCTACCATTTTGACTGAAGAAAGTAAATTCAGTTCTGATCTTAAAAAATTTATCATTATGGCGTTACAACATCTTTTGAACACCAATTTTTTCAAATTTGACACTAAGTACTATCTTCAGGTGTGTGGCTGCCCGATGGGGTCAAAATTTTCTCCTACTCTGGCCAACTTATGTCCTTTTGGGAGAACAAATATATATATACTATGGATAATCCCTATTTAGACAATGTATTGTGGTGGGGGAGATACATTGATGACGTGATCCTATTGTGGTTTGATCGTTGTGATGTATCTCCCTCTCCTGGCATGCTTGAGTTTTTTAAGTATATTGGGACTAATTCTTTGAATATTAAATTCACCCACAAAATACATGGCACTTGTGCCACATATCTAGATGTTAAAATTATGGGAGATCCCCCCAGAGATGCTGGAAGCTTCAATAACATTAATTCCTAAACAATCAGGCGATCCAAAATTGGTTGGCAGCTATAGGCCGATTTCCCTCATAAACACAGATATAAAAATCTTCTCTAAAGTACTAGCAAATAGACTGAGCCTCATTTTACCTAAACTAGTGGCATATGATCAGATGGGATTCATTAAAGGTAGACAACCGGCGGACGCCACGAGGAGGGCATTGGATTCCATTAAACTTATTAATTCTACTAAGACCCCAACCGTTCTCATTTCGCTTGACGCCGAGAAGGCATTTGATCGTATCGATTGGTACTTTCTCAGGCAGGCCCTAATTAAATTTGGATTTGACAAACACTTAATCACCACCTTCATGTCACTTTACAAAGGTCCAACGGCAAAAATTGTTAGCAATAACCATGTCTCAGACATTTTTGCTATAAACAATGGCACGAGACAGGGCTGTCCCCTTTCACCACTGCTATTTAATCTTGCATTAGAACCCCTTGTAGAATACATTAGAACAAATCCCAAAATTACAGGTCTTAGTACGATTAACCGCCAACACAAGATTAGCCTCTTCGCGGATGATATTATCCTGACTCTTACTAACCCCGTTACATCCACTACAGAAACCCTAAAGGAATTGGAAATATTTTCTTCCCTTTCAAATTTCAAAATAAATGGCCCCAAATCCAATATCCTACCTATTCACGTCAACTCTGAAGATACTAACCTGTTAAAAGCAACAACATCACTTAACTGGTGTTATGACGAGTTTCTTTACCTCGGAGTCATTATCAATAAAAATTTGGCTAAGACAGTTAAATCTAACATGAAGACTATAACTGATTCAATTATTAGGGATAGTGCTGTCTTCAAAGACAGAGGCTTGACTTGGTGGGTAAAGAACTTTAGCAGTCAAACTGTTTACCCTGCCAAAAATTTTATACATTTTGAGATATATTCCACTACCTATCTCTACGCCATGTTTGACAAATATTCAGTCCCAGGTGAATAATATAGTTTGGAACAATAAGAAATCCCGAACCGACACTAGAACTCTGTTTAAGAGTAAACCACATGGTGGTCTAAGCCTTCCTAACATCATTGCCCAGTACCATACACTTTTATTAAAGCAAAGTGCTCCGTGGCTTTCAGATCTTCCTGCTCCCGCATGGCTGGATCTTGAAATTGAAATCAATAAAGGTAAACACCCTAAACTCCTGATTAATAAAGCCATTTCCAATCTCCCGACCTGCGAACAGTCACATCCGTTATTCCAAGCAATTACTTCGGCTTGGTACAAAATAGCTAGAATTGACAGTCGTAGCCAGAAACGGTCTACGTCACATAGAGTACCTATAGCCTTTATTTACTCTTTCCTGGGTCTTACCGCACGCTATCAATGGGCCGATTTTAACATCCGAACATTGGGAGATATCTCGGAGGGTCCTAACCTTTTAAGTTTCAGCTCTATTAAAACTGTATTCAAAGTACCATCCTCCGCCTTCCACGAATACATGTTATTAAAAGAATACGCAAAGACGTTTCTTAACAAGAAACCGAGATTTTCAGAGGCGTCCTTAAAGATTATGACCAACCCAATGCACCGGATCTTTTGGGGACATAAGTTTATTTATAATTGCTTTAATAAAGATTCATCTGTAACTAAGAGTTCTTATATGAACGCTTGGGAGAAATCCCTCAGCCTTTCTGTCTCCTCAGAGGAGTGGGAAGATGCTTTTACGTTTTCCAACAATGCCACAATTTCTATGCCCCTTCTGGAGTCGCACTTCAAAGTGTGCTCCAGATGGTACTACACACCATCTAGATTGGCTCATATGAACTCTTCAAATTCTCCACTTTGCTGGAGAACATGCGGTTTCAGGGGGGACCTGTTACATGTTTTCTGGAGCTGTCCTACAGTGATGGCTTTCTGGTCTGAGATTTCCTCTACCATTATTTCTAAACTCACAGGTTTTACATTTACTCTATCACCTCAATTGGCCTTACTTTCTCTGGATACCAAATGCTTAGATAGAACTCTGCAATCTATTGTCCTACACATTTGTATGGTGGCTAAGAACTGTATTGCCTTTCATTGGAAAAGCCCCACCTTACCCAATTCTAGTTTCATAATCAAATTACTCTCTCAACACAGAGCACTGGAACTTAAATTTGCTTTATCTAATAATAGTTTCGGTAAGTTTTACCAGAAATGGTCTAGGTGGGACCAGGCCTTTCCACCCTCACTAGTCTAAATAGATCTAATAACCAGATTTTAGGCCTATGATATGTTATGTCGTTGCACTGTCTCTTTTGATCCGTGTATCTTTATGACTTTATGATACTGCTATTTGTCAAGGGATGATTCCCTTGTTTTTCAGGCTAAAATGTTGCTAGCCTTTAACTATATGTTTTGTTATGTATGTTCTGTTTTGAGTTCTCCTTCCCCTTTCCTTCCCTCTTTCCTCGTTCCTTCCCCCCCTCCCTGCCCTTCCTTCTCCGTCCTCCCTACACTTTAAATTTAAAAACCCAATAAAGTGTTGGAAAAGAAAATTATGGGAGATGTCAAAACAGGGAATATATATACTTCAAAAGATACCAGTGGTAATGCCATATTGCATGCGGATAGTTGTCACCCGCCACATGTGATACGAAATTTACCGTTGGGTGAATTAATCCGTGCCAAAAGATCATGCTCTAATGACGCTCTTTATGAATCCGAGCGTCGTAAAATTTGCACCAGGCTATCAAAAAGGGGTTATAAGAACTGGATGTTAAATAGGGCTATTAAGAAAGTGGATAACAAAACTAGGAGTAGTTTATTGCAGAATGACATGGTACACACTAATCAAAATAAAAATATTCCCACTTTTTCTACCGCTTTTAGTTCAGATTGTAAGGGTGTTATTAAAATCATAAATAAACATCTTCCCTTACTGCATCAAGATCCAGTCTTATCGCAGATATTGGCTGGTGGACATAGGTGTGTTCCAAAGAGAGCTAAAAATTTGAGTCATCTTTTGTCCCCCTCATTGTATTTGTCTGATTGCACTAAACCTACATGGTTAAATTACTTGGGTAATTATAAGTGTGGTGAAAAATTGTGTGGTTTGTGCCGCTATATGGATATTACAGATAAATTTGTTAATTTTAGTACACAACAAACCTACAAAATTAAAACCTACATGAATTGTAACACCACACACTTAGTGTATATGGCAGAGTGCACATTGTGCAGTTTATATTACATTGGCTGCACTACACGCAGCCTGAAGAGGAGACTAAGTGAGCACATCACCGCTTCTAATCCAGAGTCTATGTCCAGTCGTAGGAATGTGTCTGGCTTGTCCAAACATTTCCTTGAAATACACAAGGGTAATTTATACAGTCTTAAAGTTAAGGGAATAGAACGGGTATTGAAACCCCCCAGAGGGGGTGACTGGGAACATTTACTACACTGTCGGGAAGCCTTCTGGATACTTGCGCTTGATGCACGATATCCGCAAGGTTTAAATTATAGAAATGATCTTATGTATTTCTATTGAGTGCTGAGATTTTTTTTTTTTTTTTGTCATTTGAAAGTTGCTATGTATTTATGCATTTATACGTGTGTATTGCACATGTTTTTGTATATTCTATGTCTTGTCCATTGCTGTTTAGGTCTTTTCTTTTTTTTTTTTTCTTTCTTCTTGCAAGGGAGTGACTCCACCAGTGATTTGAGGGCTTAGTTGTCTGCCTCTTTGATTATACACATGTGTGGAGTCCCTCTGCTGATTAGGAATGTATATAATCATTTTGTGAACTGTTTTGTTTCATGTCTCTGAGGAAGAACCTGGTTAAGGTTCGAAACGCGTCAGGCGTGGGGGTCTGTTTTCCCCTTTATGGTTTTATCATGAAATTATGTGATTAAAACTTATCGTGGATTTTATCAAGTCTCCAGTGCCGGATCTTCCTTCTCTCTTCATGTTCCTGGGGTGGCACCTCCGGACCCTGTATTGGTTGAAGGTAACATGGAATATGAGGTAGAGAAAATACTGGATTCCCGTCTGGCTAGACGGAGACTCCAGTATTTGGTTAAGTGGAAGGGTTATGGTCAGGAGGATAATTCCTGGGTCTCTGCTTCTGATATTCATGCCAAAAGATTGGTGCATGCCTTTCATCGGGCTCACCCTGATCGCCCTGGTGGCGTGGTTGAGGGTTCGGTGACCCCTCCTCAAGGGGGAGGTACTGTTGTGAGTTCATTTTCCCCTTCGTCACTGAGGTCTGGTCAACTCCCTATTCTGGTAAAGGAAGGTAATGAGCCTGATTATCAGGCACCTGAGTCTAATGATGATGACTGGCTGAGTGGAGTCACGGACTGGATATAAGGCTGCCGACGCCCTTCTGCCCTGCGGGTGATTTCTCTGTGGACTTCTAGGAAACCAGTCTGATTCCTGCTCCTCTAAAGCTAAGCTTTCTGCTTTGCCTTTTAGCAT